>NW_023336263.1:2400000-3000000 GCF_011075155.1 Colletotrichum scovillei
AATGCTCTCTGTATATCCGCACGAATACCTACCTGGTAACTAGAAGAAGTGATACTCCCTGTGATGCTCGTCTTGGGGAGGGGGTCATTCCCCTCTGGAAAAGAGAAAAGCCACCGACCGGCGGTACTTTGTGCCCTGTACCTGAATACATGAGTTACCTCCACTTTTGCTTCAACACTTCCGTCGTCCCTACCCAAGGCCTCAGGTCCCAAGGTCTCTCCTCTTTCTCTCATTTTTTTCGCAGTACGTACCTCACCTCTCCACACCCAATTCTCACTCACACCCCCACACCTCAGCACCCACACCCTCTTCTTTCCCTTCCTCTCCTTCGTGCCTTCTTCTTTTTTTCCCTCTTACCAGGTGGTGGTGCCCCATGCCGGGGGCCCCTGCTCGCTCCTCCCTCCCCTCTTGTCTTCTTGTCCCATGCTGAGGGAGGTGCGAGGAAATACGTACTTTGCTCACCGCGACTCACCCCCATGCCAACATCAACATATCCCACGCCCCCCCAAAATCCCAAGGTACTCCCACCCCTTCTACCCACTCCCCCCGGTCCCAACACCCCCCAATGTCCCCATCTCTTCCCATTGCCCATCGCACATTACATCTACCTATACTTACTTACATGCATCCCACTCCGCTGCCATCTAATCCACATCTTCCAACTCTCTCTGGTCAAACTCGAGCTGACGATAATTATTAACGTCCGTCTTCCCCCAGACTTTCCACCCTTCCCTTCTCCTCTTACTTCATTGCTCCACCAGAAGCACATCTCGACCATCGACGTGACACCTCTCTGCACATCCAGAGCCAGCATTCTCCGGATTCCCTCCCGTAAACGCCATCATATTAAAGCATTCCTGTCTTCGCCCTTCCGCACCTCGACGTCTGCATCAGCACTTCCAGCGACATCATTTCCCCGACGTACATAGCGCCCATCACTTCATTGTCGACATCATCGACCGCCACCCGCAAAACCACGACGCGCGACCACAAATCTGATCTCGACAACATCCATCTCGCTTCGCTCCAGGTGCCGAATCTGCCCTACTCTACTCAATCCCAATACACCCTCAACGCTGGGTGTCTGTTCAATCTCAACCACCACCCTATATCCGGAACCGACGACCGCCAGCTGCTCAATTCGAGCAGACCATCTCGGCGCCATGCCTTACCCTCTCGATACGCACGTCCTGACAGTGGACACCAATGTCATCAACAAGGTCGACACCTCAAATCCTCAGAACCTCTACAGCATGTGGACTGGTAAGCATCTCGCACCTGGCTGCTCCGTCTAGGGAGCTCGCGCATTACGCGCCTACTAACACACCTCCAGTCTTTGCCAAATGCGCAGAGTCTGTTGAGCAGGGACGCAGGTTAGAAAACCTCAGCTGGCGATTGTGGAACCGTGAAACATTCTGCTGCACCGAGGAGGAACAAGCCTCCATCACCGCCACCAGCTTGCCCAGAGAGATCCCCCAAGCCAGCAGAATACAAGATATCCCTCAACTCTCCGGCAGTGTCGAGTCAGAAAATGATGACGAGGCAGTCGACTTCACTTCATTGTCCGCACCCCTCGAGATCCGCCCTAGAATTCAAAGACAGGACTCTTGCGCGAGCAACCGCAGCCGTGGCAAGGAACGCCACATCACTTCCGGCGACTTCGAGAAGATGGTCGTCTCCATCATCAAGGAGAACGAGCCCTTGTCTGCACCTCTTCCGCAAATGGCCTCCCCTTACATGCCTCCTATGAAGGAGACCCCCGACCTGGCCCCTGCCTCCCCCGTCTACGAGCACTCTGGATCTACTACAACCGAGTCGCCTTGCAAGTCATCGGAAGAAGAGCACGCCCAAGAGCCGACCTCACCCGAAATCACCTCTCGCACTACCGTCGTCCGTGGCTTCTCTCCATCCCAGATCCCCAGAGCCATCCCTGCCTCTCCCAAGGTCATCTCTCCCGCCGCCATTCCCGAGCCGAGGTCATCACCTGCAGCCAAGCCCATCCTGTCCAAGAAGCAGCCCATGTTCTCCATTGGCGAGTCTTGCTCCTCGAGTGAACAAGGCCACAGCATCGAGAACCTCAGACCCATTCCCGCTCCTGTCCAGAAGCGCAAGATGTTCCAGGTCGGCGGCTCCTCCGAGGAGGACAGCTCCCTCAAGAGTGCCCTTGCCTCCCAACCCGGCTCCCTGCTCACCGGTCAGAAGAAGACGACCTCCTTTGCCGACCACGTCTCCACCCGAATGATCAACGACGACAACTCTGCTATTGCCGACGACTCAGAGACTGACTACGTCGACGAGAGCGCCATTGATGACGACGACGACTCTTCCGACTGGGAAGACTCCATCGAGGACAGCAACAAGTCTAGCATTGATGAGAAGACCTTCTTCCAGCGCGTCGACTCCAAGGTCAACTTGACCTCGCGCCGTTCATTGATTACGCTCATGATGACTGAGCAGAACGACCGCTCCAGCAAGCTTGGCAACATTGCTTCCCAATCTACTTCGGCACTCCCATGGTCGCGCACTAGCCACCCGGCTCCTCCTACCTTGGCCGTCTCTCCGAATGACTCTGACGATGCCCCTCTCATGATGAAGCGCGGCAATCGCTCTTCTCCCCTGAAGCCCATCAACGAGGTGCCTCGCTCGGCTGCCCAGCCTATCCATGCTACAGCCAGCCACAGCCATCTCCAAGCTGCTCTTTCTCCTCGCACTACCCGTCGCAACATGCTTGCGACTGAGTTGACCGAGTCTCTTCGCCGCAACCTTCTCTGGGAGCGCCAGCAAAAGTCGTCTACTGCCAACGCTGTCCTCAAGAGACGGCATACCTCCCACGACGTCGCCAACCTGAAGCAGTACCCCGAGAAGGTTTGCCTCAAGAACGGAGATGCCCCGGTCAACCCCCAGTACTTCTCCAAGGACACTGACAACTTTGGAGGCTACCACTCCAAGGGATGGTAAATCGCTATTACATTACTGCGCCACACACAACACAAAACACACACAATAATCACAATATCCGACGAGCGTGTGGCCTTTGAGCCCGCTCGAGCACAGCTATTTCTGATTGCTTTTACACTGCATTGCGCGCGGCGGCATCGCATCGGCTCTGCCATTCATTATAGTACCATAATCATGGGCGCGCATATTTGGGACTAGATAGTCCCATGATACGACACGGGTGCATTCATTGGGCCTCGGGGTGGGCCTTTTGGACCTGATTCTAATTTTCACACATTTGCACGGCGTCTCTTCATCACACGATACCATGGTCTGTTTTGTTTTCGCAACATACCACCTTCATGTTTTATCAATGGGTCTGGGTCTCTGCATTTACATGGTTGATTGAAAGTTTTGTAGTGAAGGAGAGGTGGATTGTACTCTATGGACAGGACCAACAGGAGGGGAAAACACATCTACAGAAGGCATTGCCCGAAGGCGACTTCAACAGCAGGACCTGACACTGACTGGGGCATGCTGATGACAAGACAAAGGAAGGAGAAGAAAAACCGGGTGGTGGAACACCAAAAGTGGAGATGTTCCACGAGAACGGCCGAAAGGGCAGAAGAGGTTGAAAAAAGCTGGTTTGAAAAACAAAAAGCGCACGAGAAGGTCGGCGCAGATGGACCACAAAAGCAAGATCATTGCGACGAAGCCAAAAAAAATCCCAAAATCGTCAAAAGAGTTTAGCAAAAACATGAATAAAAGTTGGCCATTCAATCAAACATTCGTCTCATCATCATTACTGTGACACTGCAATTCATTCACTCACTCTTTTTTAATTCAATGTGCCTTGTGACACCTACCACAGGCGTCGCCTTGCATTTGTATGGACTTGCGCAACCGGGCAGATGACTACATGCTGCTACTGCTGACTGATGGCAGACGCGCAGACGAAAGGCCCATGCGCTCACCGCTGGCCGATACGCTAGAGCTGCGCTCCATCACGAGCGCCCCCGGGGACCGGAAGCAGAGCCTGTTTATCGGTGTTGTGCATTATCAGTCTATCTATGGAGTACGGAGTACTAAGGAGATGGGAAGACAAGACAGACGAGACAGACCGCATGGGCTCGGCCATTGCTGACATGGGGGGGATTCCAAGGCGACGGCGGGTTACGCTAGGGGCTGCGCCAGGGGAGGTACATTGGAAGGGGAGAGGACGAGGAAGAGTCGCATTGAGATTGGGCTGGATTTTTTTTGCAATCCTAGAGTCATTGTTGCTTTGGCATTTTTGCGATTGCGGAGAGGGAGGGATGGGTTTTGTGGACATGTGAAAGTGGTTTGATACCTACCAGTTCAGAGTACGGACGAGGTACGAGGTTTACATTGTATGTTTATTGGGGAGGGATGTAAGGGGCAGGGGAGGGGGTTTACTGCCACATGCTGGGTTAAATCACTTTTTGCGCAGTTTGGGTAAAATCTGATTCACTTTTGATGTCTTTACACTGAGGGGGGAATATTTGGCCTGTGATTGTTCATTGATGTTGTCCCCCCAGCCGGTCCGGGTTTGGTGAGGAAGCACAGGTCTTTGCCGAGCTGGAGTGTTTGCCGAGGGATAGATGGATCTGCTTTTTTTGTCCCCTGAGAGAGTTTTGTTCATCTGGTGTTTGTTTGGATCTTGGTTTCGATCATGTGTGTGATTTTGTTGTTGCCGTGGTTAGATTATGATGGGGGCGAGCGGGGGAATAAGTGTATGGATGGGGAGAAGGAAGAGGAGGGGTGGTCGATAGAGTTTGAGGCTGTCAGGTGAGGAGGAGTCGATCTTGGCTTGTGGTTTGTAGGAAGCCCAAAATGTTTTCCCAGAGGTACGGACACACACGCACGCACTTATCGGCAGTCCAGTACGGAATACTTGGAGGAAATAAAAATATTTGAAGACAGTTGTAGACGCGTAAACGCCTGGTCACTCTGTGATGACCACTCTGTGCGGGTGCCCGGGGCGCAAAAAAGACTTTTTTGTCGAGTGGCATTGGCATTGTGGGATACCGACCCTGGGTACCTTCGTTATCGGATGGATCTTTCTTTTCCTTTTGGTGTCCGGGGAAAGATTGCGACATTGACAGTCTGATGTCTTCTCTGATGGTGTGATGGTCCATCCGGGGAAATAGGCTGCGATACTCTTAGGCTTCATCCTCTTGCTGCTCCTTCACGAGAAGTACCTGATTTCAATCTACGTCCTTCTTACTAGGTATTGATGCCCGTTCCTTGATTCCCCGAGGATTTGAGGGAAAAGAGATTTGGGGATTTTGGCGCGTGGCTTGCTCACCCGGCATTCCGCGGAATTCGAGGAGGGGCCCGCCGCCGCCGCCGCCGCCGTCGCCGCACAAGGGGTAAGTAAGTAAGACTCAGGAAGAGGAGGGGGAGACTTGCGCTAGATCTGCTGACAGGGCTTTATTTATCGTTCTTTTTCGTCAGTTCGTGGATTCGTTGGGAGGCTTCATGGCTTGAGTCTGCGGTGGTGCCCGGACGCCGCTGTGCGTTTTTGTGTATGTGTCTTGGTTTGTCTGTTTCTCCTGACTTGGGTATGCGCACCTCCGGCACATTGCCGGTTTTTTATCTTCAATCCCCCCCTATACTGCGGATGAGCCTTGCGGCTTACATTTTGTCGCGGCTCCGTGTCTGCCCTGTTCTATATCTCTGGCTAGAATATCGTGGCGTTTTTGTCCCTTGGCGAGAGTGAGGGGGAAGAGCGGCCGGCCGCAGGGAGGCGTTTAATTCAGGTTTCCTTTTCCTTATTTCTATGGTGATACATCTGGTTTTGAGATTGTGGGGTGGAAGCAAAGGATAACAAAGGCTTGCGATTGCATTGGTTCTTTGGTGAAGGGGCTTGTGTCACGAGAAACGGGGTTTCGATTGTTGATGGAAATGAGGGAGATGTGTAAGTACTCTTTACAAGTGTAGAGGCATTGAATGGCACTGGGCAGGCGTCGAAAGGTCAACGCTGGGATGCTGAACAGAGCATGAGCCCAGACCACTGCATATCTCATCGTCCCGGTAGGAAAGGGTCAGAGCTGCTGCGTCCTTGATGTCACGCATCCGGGGGCGACGACGGGCGTATCTTCCGCTGACATGTGCAAAAGCCTGTGCTGAAGCTATCTAGAAGACAGGCGGGCATACAGCAGTCACCCAGCCATCACCACACGTACGGCGTGCCAATCATGGAAACGAACAATACTCAATTAACTTGCTGGCTGCTGATACGATGGCGAATTATCGATATCGCGCACGCCGAACTCTCTCGATACGAGTTTTCCCATTATTCAATTGAGTCGAATTCAATAGCGTAGAAGAAACGCCAATTAGAAAACTAGAAGCGTTTTTTTTTCGATGCTACTCTGCCGGCTGGCGCATCATTATGCGCATTGGCGTGCTTTTTTTTGGCCGTCTTGACACTACTGCGGTTGCGTCGCAGTGTTTTCGCGGTCAAGTTCGCTGTAATTATTGTCGATGGGTGAAGTGCACCGCTCTAGATATTGAAATAGTCCCAACGTGGTCGAAGTGGTCTCGAACGCGTTCTATTCAGAGATACCACGCGAGCATGATGCGGCTGGTAGTGTGGAATCGTTAGGTTAATCGTGTTTGATCCGCAACCGCTTCCCCCGCCACCTCTACACGGTTCTACACATTCCGGCAGTTTGATGTGGGCAGATGTATACTACTAGCTGGAAACCCCATGTAATTGCAATCTGCTCATAATTCATGACGGGGCTAGGTTTCCCCGATTCTTTTCTTGAAAGGGTGTGGTTCTGTACCGGTTTTTTTGCGCGAGGAGAGATCTTAATACTTGATAAATTCTGGAGAATAGGAGGTTGGTGGTTGGAGGGCATTGTAAGGTGTGCGTGTAAGTACCCCCGAGTCCGTCACTGCCACTGCACTCGGCGCCTTTGTGGAGAAAGAAAAAAAAAGACGAGAGAGCGCGTTTCGTTGAGACGGTTCGGCGAGTGCGCGCAAGGCCCGCGACGTAACGAGTTCCAATGAAGCTCTGGGCCCTGGGTTCACTGGTTCACGTCCACGAGTCCTCCGTCCCATCCCTTCTCCCTGCGTGACAAAATTTGGAGAAGAGGGCATTGGGATTGGGGTCGGGAATGAGTGGATTTCGTGGGTGCTAACTTGGCCACCGCGGAGGGTTTCCAGATCTAATTAGCAATTGTTAGGAACGGCTCCAAGAAACTCCACATTCTCTCCTCCTTTCTTTTTTCGGTATTTAGACTGGCCTAGCATGTCCGGGTTCTTCGTTGAAGACCATTTACGTGGTGGTTGGGATTCTGGACCCGGCATCTAGACTGCCCGAGATGAGTATCAAGCGTCGAGAGGAGCGAAAAGTAGGCCCGAGGTAGTTTCGAGATTTGGGAAAACGCAGCAAGGCTAGAAAGCATACTGTCCTTTTGCTGCTTTCTTGACACATGGCAGACCGGCAGGGGAAGATATTGAATGCCACCCTCAATCGGAAAACTGTATTCGAAGGGCAGATTTGACTGTCCCGGATCCGATTAACCCTTTGTCAACGTTCCGAACTATGTGGCCGTGCTTAATGCCGTTGGTTGTAAGCGGCCCGCCGTCCAGTTGCCGATAATAAGAACCGGAAAGATATGACGAGTTCCATCCAACCCGTCTCCTGCTTGGCATAGCTGCGACTCCCGGATGTGAACTCTATAACGCAACCCATCCAAGGTATTCAAGCAGGATACTATCAATCCGATAATGCCAAGCCCCTTCTTCCGATGTCGAGACGATGCGATTCCCCGCTTCAGATCTGGCACGTCAAAGGAAGAGATTGCCGACTGCCGGTGGATGCATGTGAGCTAAAATATGGTGTTGGGTGTTGAGGCTTTTGGCAACAATGCAACAGAATGGTTGGTGAGACAGGAGCGCGGAATCTCGTCCGCATCGGAACCACCTCCGGAAGGCCGGTCATCTGGGCCAGCCCATTGGATCAGACTGGATTACTAACGCTTGGTGTGCGTTATGGGGACGCGACAGCTAAAGAAGAAACAACAGTAGATGCCTTGTTCTATGGTAATTCAAGCGAACAAAAAAAGATGAATTTTTCTTAGTACAACTTACATCCACAACTCTTGTAGAGGGGTGACGAAAATATCTCGGTTCCAACTCGGTGATGGGGTAATGGAAAGGGATGGGACGGATTGATGGCTCTTGGCCTTTTGCCCAAGACAACCATGCGACTCACATGACAGTACCGGTAGACTGACGAATGCAAGCCTGCTATTCGTAGTTCATATTACAGTGAAGTTTCGATGCACTCAATTGGATCAGGTGCAGCGAGCGAACTCTCCAACATGCTCAGCTTGCAAAGCAAAAGTCTGGACTGTGGGTGCAACTCCATAATAAGGCCGCAGGTGGGAACGGGGTCTTCCCGGTGGCATCTTGGCCTTTTTTGCTGACTGTTCAGACGTTGTATCTTTTTTTCCTCAATATTTTATTCGAATATTTTATTCGAATATTTTATTCGAATATTTTATTTCATTTTCTACTTGTTCCAGTGAACCATCTCCACCTCGAAGAGGGGCCGGCTTACAAAGGAGCTTCAGGGTTATGGCATCTTTGGGATGAAGTGGTGTAATTGGACACAATGATTGGCTCCATTGGTCCTCACACCCCCGGACCCGTAGGCCAGAAGCACGTGGTGGGATCTGGGGGGACCGTGCGTGTGGCTTTTTGCGCGCGGCTCTTGGTCTCTTCACACTACCACGTGACTACGTAAGCCGCTGGGGTGCTCCACCTGAGGCTGTGGTGGCTTTACGGGGCCCACGGCATCGCCGTTTGGCCGAGGTTTTGGAGACGGACACCTCAGGACGGAGCGCGAGCTAAGCCCCAACTTCTCGGGGTGGGGCAGAAGAGGCACGTGAGAGGGTGTGGCTTTGCGCCTGGGGCTGACAAGTTCTTCTCCTCCCTCCAAATTGGCCAAGACTGGGACGTCCCGCACAACGCGCGGAACAGTGAGGAAGGTACGGATAGTTCGCGGGGGAATGTCCGCACCGCGGTTCGGGGGAGGCGTAACTCGGACGGGGCGGGATCTCGGCTCTCTCTTCGGCGATGGAGAGACGGGCGGTACACCTGGTTGCCTCCTTTCGATGGCCCGCGTAGTCGTTCAGGTGACTGTATGACGGTGGCAGAGGACCCTTACAATTGTGGCCGAGTTTTCTCGGGCCTCGTGCTACCAGGCAGGGCGTGGGTTGAGGTAATCAATCGTCGGGATATGCCCGAGAGAGGAAGACAGATTGAGTGAAGGCGCGTGGCGGGATATGCGGAACGCCCTGTAAGCTGTAGCTGAACGGACGGGGGGTCACGATGCGCCGGATCGTAGCCATTCCCCTCCTTCGGGGATGCGGAACCGTGATGGACGGTCACAGATTCTGCAGGGACTTTGAGTACTTTGCATCCGCACGTAGCCGCGGTAGGGCCACGATGCCTCATCAGTCACCAGCGACGGCCTACCTAGGCCTTTGGGGGGGAAGGCTTACACCCCAGGCCCCGTTTACCCCTCCACGAACCGTGTTGGCGAGGCAGAAATGGCAACGATAGTGAGGGGCAGACGAAGCTATCACTTTTTGCTTCCTTCTGGGCCAGCTCAATGCTTGACCCTCTCTCCGTTGCTGTGCGTGTGACTGTTCTCCTCAAGCCATTGTTGATGCCCAAAGCTTCAGTCTTGACTTTCCACCCCCTCCCCAGGAAACGCGGCATTTTGGTCAGTATCAAGTCTCGAAATGGAGAACAGGCCAAATTTGGTGTTGAGGAAGCCCTGGAGCCCCTCACTTTTCCAATAACCCCCACCAAAGAGAAGCAATTCCAGGAGAACACGTCAGATTACTAACGACAAGGGCATACGATGACTCTTCACCTCCAGGCCTTGGCCAAGGGTTCAGAAAAGCTAAAGAAACATACGCAGTACACGCACAGAGGGAACCACCCCGCATCGTTATACTGCACGTAATAAGTTTCTCCCTCTTGAACGGGTTCTGCGTCTCTGGTGGGGGGTGTTGCACTTGGCCAGGCCACGAGATGGTCTTTTTCTTCAATAGCCGAAGGGCAAGGTCCGGTATATACACCCTCGAGACAGACCGTGTAATTCTTCACCGCTCTGCCCGACGAACGAGGATGTCGATGGCGGTTAAGGCTGTTTCCGAACTCTTTAGCTCCAGCTGCCTGCGGAGGGGGGCGGGGAAAGGATAGAGGGTGTGTAACCGCTTCTTTTCTTTGCGCCTTGCCCGCGTGGAGTTGCAGATTCTGTTGACTGGCTCTCTTGCCCTCTCTCTTACAACTGTGGTGTTTTAGCGGCGGGAGGAAAAGAGGGAGGTGGTGAGTTGTCCAGCATCGGTGGTCGGCCTGCCTTAGTTCGAGTTTGAGACTTAGGCGAGAAGTCGCAATTGCAACAGTAGGGTCGACGTTCTGGGTGGTGGTTGTTCAGATTTCCATCGCGTGATCCACCTTGCGCCGTTTCGAAACCGAGAACGAATTGGTGACATGAATTGGTTTGCAATTGACCATCTGTCGAATCTCGATATCAAAATACGCTTGGTAGGAAAGCAACATGCAAGGGGGGTGGTCTGGTTTGAGCGTGTGGTATTGAGAGTTCAGAGCCAGTTGATTAGTTTGGTGATGCGATTGCTAGAACTCAATTGGTGGCTGACGACTGCCACCCCTTTTCGTTCAAGCAGCCACACCAACCACACACGCAAAAACCGCTGCCGGGTCCGGGACTTGCTCCCGCGACGAGGCGCCGTTGACGAGACAGCCTTGGTAGCCAGGTAGCTTCAGAGCCAGCTCAAAGCTCAAGGCGAGGCATGTCGAGGATGGAGGGGCCGATGCAGAAGTAGAGCAGGCTATCGGGTGTTGCAGGACACCACTACGGATACGACTCTGGAGGGAAAAAGCACAACAACAAGCTAGATCACGCATTTGCTACCCCCATCCTCTCTTGGTGTTGTGCCTCGTTCTCTTTTCTCTTTGTGTGTGTGGTTACCGTGGTGTACTGCGTACAGATAGCCCCTCACCACCCAGAGTGCGATTGGAAAAGACGAGAGAAACTCCACACCTCTCTTGTTGTCGTGGCAGTCAGCCGAGCGGTACAGCTTGCCTCACCGACTTTTGACGTGCATTTCGGATCTTCTTTTTCTTCTCACTGCGAACCCCCACTCGTCTTTTCCCCCCTAGCTGTATCGTTGCAGCATGTTCTGCATACAGATGCAGACTGCCTAATTCGAATTCCTCATAGGGTGTGCGTGCGTGTAGTTTTCCCTGCTGTCGATTGCTTCTCCAGAGCTTGAAACGGTCCAAGAAAAAGCAGGGTCATGCTCAGTTCCTCAAGCGCTAAATATTTTAATAATTGTTTTTATTATCCATGGGTACGATTTTGTTATTTTTCTTCATATTTTTCTTACCTAGCGTGTTCTTTTTCACAATTGGAGTTCGAAAGACGTCAAAACGGAGTCAATTGTGGTTTCAATTTTGGGATGGAGATTCCTCATCCCGTAATGATAGACAACCCTGACGGCAAACAGAGTGAACCCCCCAGGTGGGGGGAACATGACGTTATCGTCTACCCCGGATCCGACGTCTGGACTCCAGTTCGGACCCCAGAACCGCACCCCAAAATCAGTCCATGGTGAGCTTCTAGGACCTCACGAGATTCGCATTTTCTTGTTTTTTCCTCCCCAAAGGCCCCGGGGGGTTGACTCGTTCGTCTGTTCCAGGCCCATCCCGTCGGCCAAACATTGAAGGCCTGGAACTGGGACGCAAACCCCATCGGCAAGGCTGACTTGGAAGTTGACGAAATCGTGGAGCTCGGGTGACCAAATTCTTCCCCAGATTTGATCAGAGTTTGTGTCTTGAACCCCATGGTCCCTTAATTCCCCACCCCCGAAAAAAGACGTCAATGACGTTCGCCCAGTGCCCATTCGCACCAAGAAACATACGGGGAATCCGTGTCAGATTCCCTGACATCGATCACCATCTGACTGGATACAGTCTTCTCATCGATCAAGTCAGATCCCATAGATCCCATGATCTGATAATTCCTGCTATCCACAGTCCATTTTTTCGAACTGATTTTCCGTTGGGGGTGTGGTCATTTGGGGAGGGGGATTAGAAGTTGGTGAGGATCTATCCCAATACTGGCGCGACACCAAGCCTGTCATCGCCGATGGGGGAAAAAGGCTTGATGTCATACAACCCCATCACTATTGGAGCGTCTACCCGTCTCTCTACCAACACCCTCCCCGGGAGGGAAAAATCCAAGACATTGATTCTGCACGGCAGACGGGGAGCTCCCGTTACGCGTTGCCAGCCGGGTCCATGTCTTTTTCCCCTTGCTCTGGCGTGCTTGATATGTTTCCTTCAATGCTCTCACGCCTTCGTCTGCTAGCATAGGCCTCAGTGGTGGTGCTCGTCAGTCATGGCCTGGCGTATTCCTAAAACTTGTTGGAAATAGCGACTCAGGATTGACGGTACATCGGGTACTTTGTCAGGATACTTCTCACCATCTTGTAACGGTACAGCGCGGCTATTACTCGAGATTATTACTTTTTTTGTTTATTTTTCATTTTCTGAACAAACATCCATCCGGGCTTCTATCCGTCCTTGGTTTTGAGTGTTCATGACAGCTACCCCGATGACCAGTCACCAACCACCCCAAAACGTCAAACGGCAAAGGTAGTCTGGCCAGGTGCTAGGGAAGTCCGAAGCGCAGGAAGCACTGACCGACCGTCACCGAGCCGTTTGTGTCACCGTGTTCAAGGCGTTCGAGGGGAAAAGGACATAACCTTAATTTTCCTGATCCCAAGTTTGCAGTTTGGTGCAGTGTAACAAGACCAGCTGCAGGGTCCTGTTCAGCTCCAATAGAGAGAGAGCCCAGCCAAGCCCAAAAGCCTCCTCAGAGTCCATAATATAATTCACGACTTCCGAGCGATGAGAGTTTTGGAAGATCTGCTCAGGATGGGCTCAAGCCAATGTTGGAACATCGTGGCCGCATTCGAACACTTCTCTAACTTCAATGCTTTGGTCTTTGGTGGTTCAAGAACCCAAGCAAACCCGCTCCTCTCATTCGTTCGTCATGATCTTCATTATTCGCGACAATGCTCGCCGCATCGCCTTTCCCAACCGTTCGCCCTAAACGGTCCTTTTTCCCGCTTGTCAACACTACCCTGCCTTCAGACAGAAGAGCGAACGGGAAAGGAATAAGCGATCTGAATGGGCTGCCGAGGGCGTCATCCTATCTCCTCTCTCTCTCTTTCCCAACCCTCTCTTTCTGTGTTTTTCTAAATCCAAAGAATAATCAAAAGTGATAGACTTTGGATGAGATCTTCGATGATTTCTTTCAGACTTTCCACCGTCGGTCCTTTCACGGCACCATCTCGTGGAAAAGCGAAAGTATTTCGAGCGACCACGCTGGCTCACGCCCAATCCGGGCCACACCTTGCTCGGGAGACCTCGGGGTTCTCTCCCCTTCGTGGTGTAGCGCGTTCCCGAAGCTTTCGGACCCGGCCTCGCCAAGGGGGACTCATAGTTATTCTCCTCACCCTCCTTTACGCCAACTGTCACCTCCCACCACCACACCTACTGTTAACTCGTTTTATTGCCCTTTTTATTATTATTTTGTTATTTTATTCTGTTGCTGACCCATGCCCTCTGCCCTTTTTCCATCTCCAACCTCCAACACCCCGCCGGAGACTAGCCCCCCCGCCGGAGAGAAGACCACGCCCCCCCCTTTCCCTCCCCAACCAACCAAGGCCACCCTACCGACACGCTCCCTCCAATTCACCGGCTTCCCTTCCCCGGCCCTTCGTCCGGCCCCTCTTCGTAGCTTTCCGGGACTCATTTCCTGGGACGGAAGGCCTCCCCACCCACCTTCTAGAACAATTCCATCACCAGATCGTCGCACACCAACACGTGTTGGGCGGCAACCCAAAGCTTGCGCTTGCTATCAATTAGTGTTCGCATCTCCGATGGCCAGAGATTGCGGTGCTTGGGGCGGGGAGGTAGGTATACCTAGTTGCGGCCCTAAGACTACCGCAGTACGAAGCCAAGCTTTCAAGCGGGCTATCATCCCGAACGCAGAAAGAGTCGTGCTCTTGAGGGGGAGTCATTTTGGAAAGACATTTAAACTTTCACGATCCTTGGCTGGCGTCGGCTCTTCACCCTCGACTCGACGTAGGCTCGCCGTTGCCCGAAACCGGTTGCCTCGAAGGATTCCAGTAGTATGGCTGGGAGAGGTCGTATCCACGACAAGGACCTGTCATTTATCCTCCCAGTCCCTCGGGTTCAATTTGCCCATGGCTTTCGCCGGGGGAAGTTGACAATCCGCACGGCGAGGGGGTCGGCGATGGTCACCTACTGCACAGTAAATTAGCCCTGCGAAATCCCACGAGCTGCTGGCTAGCTAGCCCGTGTATGTAAACGAACCGACGAATAGAAGCCTGTCAGAAGGCTCAACTTGTCTCACTTTCAAGACGCACCAAGTCACGCCGACCCCTGATGCCGTACACCATCACTGTCGAGAAGATGTTGGTCGACGCGGGCGCGCGCGCGAGAGCGCAACCTTCATTTCTTTTTTTTTTTTGCTCAGTAATACGGAACTTCCGTCGGTGTTTGCGCGACGCAACGACGGAACAAGAGTGCAAGGGAAAGATACCAGACGTTTCGCAGTCGCAGAAACAGTCCCCTATGCGCCGCATGTGGGAGCGTCGAAGGGAACATGTGAAAAGCACTGGCCACTGGGAATTGGGACGCAGAAAGGAAGTGAAAATGCCTAGCATAATGTCATCGGTCGAGTCTCGTTATTCGGTGACTATGGCGTTCATCCAATCCTGTGCGGGTCAATTGAACAGTGGCCTAGGTTTTGGCTTGCGAATTCCAAGCAATGACACCCTCAGAGAGAAGGGGGAGGAGGGGGGTGATTGAGATTCATGACTAGAGGCATCGTTTCATTGCGGCGGGGGAGGCAAGCGTGAACTCTGTTATTTGCCTGCTTTTGTGACTGTCCATCCTACATTTCGAGAGCTTCTCCCCTCCCCATGCTAGGCTGAGTGAAGATCAGGGACTGGACATATCATCCCAAGAAACACGAACCACGTCACCGGCGTTTAATTGTGCCTTGAGAGCTGGTGGTGTGAAGACGGGGAAATAACAACTCGGAGGAAACCTACACTCGAGAGGTGTGCATCCGGAAAAGAAAGAAACACGGCGCTTGCGAATCAGTACTGGAAAATTGCCGAGTCAGAAA
Organism: Colletotrichum scovillei; assembly: GCF_011075155.1. NCBI lineage: Eukaryota > Fungi > Ascomycota > Sordariomycetes > Glomerellales > Glomerellaceae > Colletotrichum > Colletotrichum scovillei. The sequence continues at coordinate 2,415,236 of NW_023336263.1, forward strand.
TGGATGGAAATCTCACGGCAGGCAAGCTCAAAACTTGGACCGAAGCTTGAAATGTGCGATGGCCATGAGACCGCAAACGCACCAAGAGGGGAGAGAGGGTGGTCCTCATGTCCCGCGCCGGTAGAGTGCTTCTCCGCGAGATCCACGTGTCAAGCTTCCCTTCCGTCCTCTAGTCCAACTCCAGCTCATCAAGAACCTTTCCGCCGAAACGCTCTCACCGAGGATGAGAGAGAGCACACACACACACACCCCTCAACGCCGCCGTCGTCATCCGGTCATTTACACTCCGTTGCCCCGGGACAGCGTTCCCCGGACATTGAATTCTTTCGATGACCCTGCAGCGGAATGCCGGGGTACACTGGCGACGCGAACAAACCGTTCGAGTCAGAAGATCTAGACCGTTGGGATCTACTGGCTATTCCAACTTATTCGTTCTACTTGGCTATACAGATGCAGGTCCCGTGTGCACACCGTTAGTGACGACAAGACAAGGAAAACGCGGTTTTCCTTCGCAGGCTTGACGTTAGACACGTCTCCAGTCCACGCCACGTTACTCGTCGATATTCCGGGGAGCCAACGTTTAGTTTTCCGAGCTCCTCTAACCCGTCAATTCTGTTTCCTAGCTTCGTCCTCAACAATGCGCGGATCGGATTCTCATCAGTCCATCTCGTATTCTGCTGATATTCAACTCTCTTGGACGGCTTGGCTTCTAGGATGAGGAAGAGGAGCTAACATGAACCCTGTCCCATCACACCGAGGCGACCACCACCCATCTCGGGAATTTCAGCGTTCGGGCTGAACCCTCAGCCTGATGTTGCTTATTACCCCAGATCTTTTTTTTTTTTTAAACGCCCCGGCATCCGAGACAAATGAAACCATCTTCTTCGGCAGTGAGGCGCGGCAGTAAGGAGCGGCAATGAGATCTTTTCGGCACCGTCGAGTGCTAGACGTGCTGTCAGGCCAGTGGTGGTCTGTCGTTGCTAACTCGATGCGGCATAGAGATCGCTGGAAGAAACATAGTCCTCTGCTATCCGCGTTTGGAGGTCCAACGATGCAGATGGTGCCTCTGTTCCTGGTTGGTTCGGGTGGATTTGGTATGGATGCTCAACTGAGTTTTGGCAGTGATCACGCGAGCGCTCTTTGCTTGCCACTGATGTCGCTGTATTCCAAAGGCATGGCAGCTACTGGGATGGTGTTGCTAGAATTGAGGGATTTCGGATGGAAGTTTGTCATCACGATGTTGACGACTGAAAAAAGATGACTTTTGGTGCTGCTGGTTGCAGGTATGATATCGACTTGCCAGCTCATGATATAGATACCGAGATCATATGATGTGAGTTGCCACTGATAAAAAAAACTTGCAGATCTAACAATGACGATTGACGCTTGATATTTTTAATTATTATGGGTGAATTAGAAATGACGGAGATATACTGCAATATGGCAAGCCAGGCACATCCGACTGACAGGTGTCGTCTCTATCCCGGCTGTGGAGCAAAGACCCGGGACAAGCCCGAATCTCCGGTCTCCACCCGGCATGACGCCCGCAACTTCCTCCGGCTTCAAAGGCATGACATATTACTAAGGCTTCAGAACAGGTCAAAATTGACATTGAACAATGGGTAGGACATCAAACAATTTCTTTACTTGTCTCAAGGTCGTCGAGTAATGGAATACCAAGCTGAAGCCTTTTGAAACTCTCCTCATTACAAAACTCGGGAGTCGTACAGAATTAATTCTGTTCGCAGGAATTGCACTTACAGCCTGAGTGGCATCCAGACACGACAAGAATAAGAGGACTGTCAAGTCGAATCATTCACGACTTCGTTGCGATTCATCAATACTGTGTCAAGGTTTGGAAATTGAAGCCACAGTCAGTGGTTCTGGCCTAGTTGTCGGCCATTTTGGTTGGTTTACATCTTTCAGTAGAGCCAACACTGCGTGAAGGCGCTCTTGTCTCTTTTGTAGGCCTAACAAGTTTTTCTCAGTATTTTCTCTTATGATTCTACCTGTTTCCTATCAGATAGCACATAGAACCTAGACGCCTTTACTTGTCCGTGCTGTATTAGTATATTGAGCTGAACTTTGAGAGTCGAAATGCTAGACAGATGTGACTTACTTCCAGACCCGTTATCGCACGTATACATGGTGGGACTGGACCCTACGGGCCTACATGCTCTTCACGATATTCCCCATCGACCAAAGCAGCAAGTCTTACATTCCAATTGAAGCTTCGCGGGTCACTCAGACCTCGATCATTTGATCCCGCGGCCAATATGCGTACAAATTACCGAGAGGCCACCCAAAGCTCCAAGTTCGCGGTCGAACCAATTTCGTAGGCGGCTCATGTGGTCTCTCCCGCAATGCCGGCGACGCCGGCACCTCCTTAAGCGAGGCAGGACAGGCTGGGGCCGGTGAGCAGGTGACTGAGCTCGAGACCCAGGCCTGGCCATTGCCGAGAGCTTGGGCCCGGCGAGAAGAGCTACGTCACCGCCGAACCACCTATCGCCGATGCTGTCTGCTATAGCCTATGGCCCAAGGTAACCAGAGAGTTACATTGAGTTCCCCAGTTTAGGATACTGTGGGCAACGGGGACAACCCACATGAATTCCAATCACGATATTCCAGATGGAAGCAGTCAAGTGCTCTTTGAACAATGCTTTTAGTTTTCCCCCTCGTGAGAAAGTCGCACCTCCCAGCCAGCAGCATTGCCGAAGCCACCACCTTGGAGCGAAATGCACCTCGGCACCTGACACGGAGAAGCTCTACTGCGCGGTGCCAGCTGCCAGCGCCCAGGCCGCCGATCCTTGGTGCCCTCGTGACGGTCAACGCCAGGCAGGCAGTCAAGGACAAGGGGCAGGGGAGATGGGACAGAGTGCCAAAGGCATGGCTTCAGAAGTCCAGTCTGGGAGGGAGGGGGGTGGAGGAGTGAGTAGCCGCGGAACCTACAACCCTGAAGTGAGCCACGCGACATGTGCGCATCAGGCCTTTGACAATCCTGCTAAACGTTGATCCGTTGTGAGAGTGTTCGCAGGTAGGTTACGCCGTTACAGGCTTATCCGTACTCCCTACAGCATGTCTTTCCAACCGTGCCAGAGCGTGCTCTCGGGGCATCGATAGGGTGACATTCCTGAAGAACATCTCACGCCACAAAACAACAGGCCATTTGCCCATGCTGCGTCGCGGTCGTCGATGAAGCAGAGTCTTGGAGATCGCTGTCTCTCGCTAGGTAGTTCATCAGAGTCTCAATGTCACTTCGCAATCGCAGTCGGCTCCGCGCCGTGTCTTACTACTACGTATTTCCAAGCGCTGCTCCCCCCGACCGATAGCAATATCCGACGTCGAAAGACATGAAACCTCCCCTCTTTCCATCCCATGTTGGAACATCTAGGGGGTGGCCAGCCTCGCGGGACAGAGTTTACAGGCCTCGTCACTTGACCGGTTCCCTTTCGCCGAAAACGACCTTTGGCCCGTCCAGTCTTGTCCCTCTCCACGGGGAAGAGCAGAAGAGCCAAGGATGGTGTGTCTGGGGGAAGGGAAGATGGGGGAAGACAGAGAGAGGCAACACGCTGCTACGCTGCTCCAGGCTTCAGGCTTCAGGCGTCAGTCTATGCCCGGCCGGCTGGGGCAGGTCGATGCGGCGCTCGACCACAGAAGAAAACGGCGCCCTAGGGTATGGACGGATGGAATCATGGATGGCAGCGACGTCTGGTGTGATGAACGCCTGAGTAGGAGAGAGTGGCGTGGACGCAGCATCAACGCTTTGATGGACGCGGAACCCTTCTCTGTCAAAGCAGAACGTCGCTGGGCCTCCGGATGACAATCCGAACTGGTGTGTGTCTGCCCTTCAACCACAAAGTCCTCTTACAAGAGTCATAAGGGTGTATTCCAGGCGTCCAGCGCTGCACCGTCGCCACGTCTGTTTGGTTTTCGGTCTGATTTCTGGGATCTCGGGGCCCCGGGGAACGGCGGGTCGACTTCCAGGTCCCGTCCCTTTTCACCATTTTCCGCCTATCTGTACGCATTGTGACCTTGCGGTTGGATGTACCACTTCGTCGCTTGACCCTTATTTTCTATTTCTTATTTTCCTTCAATTATTTGTCTTCGTCCGTTTCCATGTTGCCCTCCGTTACCTTGGCATCGCTATCGGCAACGTCATTCTGCAAAGTTGTGGTTTCCGTTCGTTCCCCTCGCAGAATTCCGGTAGTTTGGTCCACAACCTCAAGCGCGCCGCATGGTAACACAACAATATGTTCTCCATACGCGCGCTCTTGTTGGTGGAATCCCCATCTGCTGCAGAAACCCCAGATATCTCGATTGTCATCATATCGCAACTTCAAATCCCCGATGCCATCAGTGACTCCTAGTCAAGTTATGCGAAACTGAGCGACAAGCCAAAATAGATAACGGACGGAAGAGTTGCGAGTCAAGAGACGGTCCGTCCTCATGGACGTGCGAGCAAACGGAAATCCAAATAATAAAATAATCGAATAAAATAAAAATATCCATGGAGGTAATACTCCAAAATTCAAAAATATTCCAACAGCGGCTTCCAGAACACCGCGCACGTCCTCTCTCATTTCAACAAGGGGTCGGCCTGTCACAGAAACCTCTTCCCATCCCCCCCCAGAGAGAGCCAATCTCCCTGCCACGTTTTTTTTATTTTCTCCCCTTAAAGAGCGCCCTCTCGACTCAAGCGGAGAATCTCCGCGGTAAAGATAGAGAGACCAGAGACAAGGCCGAACCCCCCTCCTCCTTGTTTGACGGCCCCAGCATCGTGGTAGCGACCACCCGGGTACGGAACCGCGTCCCGGAGCCAGGCTCATCCCAGTTCCTCATTGCGAGCCAGCTCCATGACTCGCAGATTGCCGGTCGTCGAGGACTTACACTTTGAGAGCCACCCACTTCGTGAACCAGTGAATGACGGAACTTTGACCTCCCATTGGGGAAGTCAGTACCGGCCGGCCCATCTTTTGTAACCTCTATTGAACTACATGTACGTAAACGTATCGTCTTTGTAGGTTGCAGATGCTGCTTTTGGTGGTTGCGCTCAGATGGAAAAGGTCATACTACACGACACAAGGCTACAGTCTATGAATCGGCCGGAAATTTGGAGCGATCCTGGAAGAATCAACTTATCTGTCTCCATCCATTGCCACAGGATGACAGGCCCCCCAAAGGTGAGGCGATTCAGATAGTAGCCTCGCCATGGCTTTAGAGTATCCGTAGAGGAGGTCTGGAAGGCATATCAATGGAACGTGCACCGACGACGCACTGATTTCTCAAGATGTGAACATGACTCTCTCCCCTCCAGGCTCTTCGCGTCTTACACTCGAAGAAACTTCGGGGGCCAGAAGACTTGCGCGGCCCGCTGTGGTCGCCCAGGGAAGGGGGTGCCAAATTTTGGGACGATCGGAGGGGGCCTTTATGGAGTCTGGAGACGGGGGGGCTTGGGCTCCTTCTTTCAAACCGTGGCTATTGCGTAAGGCCTCACCGAGATTCGAGACATGGGGGCCTATTTCTTTTTTTTTCTCTCACTGTGATGTTCACGATGTTTTCGATTCGATGAACGGTGGGGGGAAGCTCTGCAGAGTTTTTGGTTCACATACAAATTTTGATAGTGGAGTTTTTGGAGTTGGATGACAGGTCGAAATAGCACGAACATGTCGGATCCGTACCTTGCATGGAAACTACGGCGTTACGACGGCAAAATTAGGCACCTTCCGAGACCTCCGTACGTCGCGTGGGTTCATGTTCCTTTCGGAGCCTCTCCGATGTGGACGGGGGGGTTCGACTGACCATACGCGGCTCTCGAATTTGTCACCAATGGCGGCACCACTGTTGAAAGAGGAAAATTCTTCGAGTCGGGCGGCTACCGCTTCCCGTTCGAAATGTGAGGTGCGAAGTGTAGACAGCTAAGTCTACTTTCGGGATTCGGGAGTAGATTTGAGACTACATCATCAAGTTCACGCCACTTTCATGTAAACATGGCCACCAAGACCGCGCTGCCTACCTTCGGGATCTTATGGCTCCTAGCAGCCTTGCCTGACGCTACAGGTCGGAGAAAGGGTCGGTAGCACTGCGGCTCCATTGCGGGCTAGAAAAAGGGCACATGGCACGACTTGTCCAGGCCCATGGTTCGCCCCAATCCTAGTGCATTTACGACTGCAATATGGGGGATGCGCTTGAGGTTGACCGTCCCGGTCACGAGTTCATAAGGTGTGGAGGAGGCGAAGAAAGAATTCGGCCGATTTCACAGCGAAAAAGGGAGTTAGTCTGGACTCTGAAGACGAGTGTTGTCGGGCAGTCCTTGCTTGACTGACTCCTTTCCTCCCAAGAAACTGGGATTGCTGTTATCGAGCCCGAGGTGAAGACAGGGGGGATGCTGTTCGTCAGGCGTCGAAAATGGCAAGGGGAGAGGGGGTGCGCCGTTATTCTTTGCGGAGAGAGAGAAGGGTGATAACGGTTTTGGGTTCTTGAAGGGGCACACTTGTCAGCCTCAAAAATAAAATACAATGTATGAATAATTCGTAAAAAGTAGCCACATGACATGGCTGCAACCCCAGGACCGGCAGGCAATTGTAATCCTTGAATACTTTGCCAAACTTTAGCCAAGCTTGGCCCCCCCTCTTCCCCGTATCCGTTGCTGTGGTAGAAGCGAGCTGTCATGCCCATCTTCAGCGGCTCTTGCAAGCCTTTTGTGGGGTAACTTTACCAGAAGGTATCGGGCCATAGCCGCCAGCCTGAGGGAATTCGTCGGGTCATTTCACGGCGTCGCTTGATACCTTTCCAGGCTGAATAAAGACAGCCAACTCTTTGGATAATCTCCCAGGACGAGAGGGTAGAGTTGACTAGTGCAATTCGGTCCTTCAAAGAGCGTTGCAATCTACTTGGTCAACATCAACTGGTCGACGGATGTTATGGCAGCAGTGAGAAGAGCACACCACGCGCAGGCAGGTTGGAAAGCAGAGCCTCAGTCATCACAAACCATCACGTTTGAAAATCATACAGGACTTTAAAGAGGGAAGCTGGAGCCACCGGTCCAGACCCCGGGGCCCTCGCCGCATGAAGCACCTCCTCCTCGTCGAACGCGTACCTGCATGCGCATGACGAAAGTCGCGCGATACAAAAAGGGTGGAGGGCAGATGTGGAGGAGGGGGGTGCTCTGCAGTGGAGTCATGTTTTCCGTCGTCCCAAGTTGAGAGCATCACAGGATATACGTAAGACCCGGGGAAATACGGGTTGCTGGGAGCGCATAGAGTTGGAGGGGATCCGGCGAGTCACCTACAACTTACTTTTAATCCCAAGTTATTCCAACCGAGAGTTCGTCGGTGTATGGCTCGTAGAAATCTCGCATTGATAGATTCGGATGAGAGGCCTGGCTGGGAGGAGGGTGGAAATCGTGATCTGAAGGAAGATTTAGAGAGGGAGGAGGAATGTTGAGCGAGGTCATGGGGACCCCATGACAGAAGCTCTGTATTCGGGACGGACTTGACCTTATTTTGGCTCTTTGGCTCTCATACGGACACATCTTTTTCATAGTATAGTGGTTGCAGAGGACCCTGCGGGCTTAAGTTGCTGATTCATGGCACAGGAAGCTTGGGGCAACTTCACATGTCGAAGATCAACAGCTTCCTGCTGCTTTCCCTACTGCAGAACTTGCGACGTTGATTGTTTGTTTGAGGAATCGGGAAAGGCATTTCACATGCAATCCCTTGACACGTACAATTCAACTCGATGACGGCATTATTGGGTGTTTGTAGCCTCGGGTTATTGATGTAGCGGATTTGATACATTCGACTCATGATATCAATTGCCGGATGAAGACTCAAGCGGCGAGCGACAGGTTTGGGGTGTGTATGCTTCATATCGCGACATGGTCGGCTTGAGTCGCGCATGTGAAGGTCGTGTGTTCCTGAGCTTCTGAGGTAACTTGGCGAATCCGGGGTATGGGGAAAAACAGCTTGGGGCAAACAGCCAAGCGCACCAGGACGAATTCGTAGCTTACGGTTACACAAGCACAGCAATGACTTATTGATACCACACGATACAGCTAAGAGCAGGTCAGACAAGCTAACGGTAGGTAGTAAAAAGTCAAACTATTCAAATATGAGACGGGCCTCAGAGTCATTGAGGTCCTTCGCCATCGCTGCCAATGAGAGGCTCAACGATGAGACCGTTGAAGGGTTCGCCAGATCATGGTCACATCTAGGTGGCAACCAAGAATCCGGGGAGGCGTTTCCGGTCAGCGCGACTGAGCCGCACGGCATGGCGGCCAGATCGTCCGCCGTCCAGCGCCGCCCAACCAAGACACATACACACGACGTCCTAGATTGACAAGTTCGCGCCCTCCCGCGAGAGAAGCAAGGACTTGGAGGGTGGGTTCTCGGAGAGGCTGCCGACGCAAGCCGGAGCGCGAATCAATCTTACACGCGCCGGAACCCCCGGGGCAGCTACCCCGAGGACGTGGTGATGCGCCGGGAGAACGTCAGAGCGTCGCACCGGTGCTGATTTCTTCCCTTTTTCCCAAATGAAGTAGAGGAATGTCTCGCGTGGCTTGTAGAGTATGTGGTGACGATATTGAATCTCATTCGCCATCAGGCGTTCGCGCTATTGTAGCTCCTGTGACCGGCGCCATTTCCACACTAGGGGAAGAGCTCCCCGGTGGTAAGGCGGACTAGTCGTTCAACCTAGGCTTGAGTCCAAATCTTTCCCTTCATCTTGATTTTCATGATATGGTGCTAAAGAGTTCCTGCTAATTTGAATCGAGTTTGGGTAGGTATGTGATGAGGACTGCTAGCTAGGAAAACATGGGAAATGTTCCCCGGGGAGCTATGCATTGGAGCTAAAAAGCGAGCTATCAGATCTCTATTGTCCCTCGCGGGCGAGCTTCCGGGCGCTGAAAGTCAAAATGCGAACCCACGAACTAGAACGGCTCACTAAGGATGCTGATGATGAACGTTGGAGCCCCGATGCTTCAGGAAGAGACATGCCACACAAAGGGGACGTTTTCAAGCCTAATCGGGTCTGTAATGTCAAGCCAACCGCGAAGATCACTTTAGAGGTTTGTTGACCGAAATGGAGTCTTTCGTTATATCCGCCCCTTGCTCACCGGTGAGCGGTCTACTGTAGTGTCATCACATGTTTGCTGAAAAGAAGCTTGCCAAAGTCCCAAACCCCTCCGGCTCTGTCCACTTCCATCCACAAGACTTCCCCGCAGAATCTCACATCCAGCCGAGCCTTTCACGTCGCGCCAGTTCTCCCTCTCCCTACCGAACCGAACTTGCATGGCGCGTCCTTCCACATTTGCCTCCCTAGCCTGTTCCTACGAGGGGCACAAGGGGTCATCACAGGGGGTGCGGGGACATTGCAGAAGGATTCAGGGTATCACATCTGATCTGATTTTTTTTCTCTTTCCCCCCTCACCTCTCCCCGGGGCCGGTCGGTCTCGTGCGAGAAAAGGATTGCAGAGGCACAGAGGAAGATATGCCCAAACAGAGAAGCACGGACCCGAACGCCGGAAGCGGCGTTAGCGCAAGCTGTAGTCCGTAGATCCAACGGGTTGGGTTCTCCGGGGAACGTCCTCCCGGTGGCCCCCCGGCGAGCCGGTGAACCTTACCCCGGGAGAAATGCGCGATTCTGATTCGTGGGCTTTCTTCAACACCATGAATGGAGGGGAAGGGGAAATGTGCTTTTGGCTTCTCTTTTCGCAAAGCGACTTTTGGGACGTGGCTTTTTCTCCTCATTCTCTCAAAATGCCTCTTTGCGTTTTGTTCTCGACGTGAGACATGGGGGTTTTCCACAGGATGGGGTTTTGATGCAAGGCAAGGGGTGGAAGAGAACTAATTTGGCTGGTGCGGACGGGCGGACGCGGAGACGATGGTGGCGTTGGGATGCTCTTAAAGAGGGTGTACAGAATCGGGAAGATACCTGGCGTGCCTGGGTGAGCTGGGGTACAGCACTTAGGATATTGCAATATTTTTATTACAACTTCGTTTTAATTATCAGAAAATCCAGATTTTATTATCTTATTTTTTATTGTTAATCTACCCTTGACATACTTTTCAACAAACAGTGATGTTCCATTTCCAATAGTAGATCCGTCACAAGTCACACCTCAGCCCCCTAAAACAAAGATGTGATGGTGGTAAGAAGCGCTTACTTCCCAACCAACCGCGCCACCATTCACAACTCTTCAGCTCCCTCTCTATTCGCCATGCCCATTTTACCCCAATCAAAACTCGTATAGCAACACTCATGTGACGGATCAGGACAAGAATAACGTCCAATCGCAAGGGCGATAAATCGAGAAATGATTCCCGTCACATCTTTTGCCCAGCCACACACACAACTCGCACATAAGCGACCTTCATTGCACAATTGGAATTTTTGCACAGCGAATGTTATCCACCCGCGTGCCGCCCGAAGAGTGTCGTCGTCGGATCGGCGCTTGCGTGGGGTTTTGCGGAGGGAGGGCCGGTAGGCGGCAGTTGAGATGTTCATCACCGTTGCGGTTTTGGTGGTCGTGAGGGTGTGCGGGAGGCGCCTTTGATGTTTGATGGGGTGTACTATTGGCGTTTGAGGATTTGGTGTTTCTTGGTGTGATTCTTCTTCGTATTGGCGAGGCGAGTTTATGGTCAATATGGGGAGGGTATCTAGACATCTCAAACATGGAAGGGCAGTTCCAAGTGGGAAAAGAGACCCGGCTTGTATGTACCTGCTCTTTTGAAAGACAAAACAAGTACATCTGTAAATTCGTGATTTGCACAAGAGGCCGATGAATAGTCCGATATTGATATCTGGGGGTGGAAAAGACAAAAAAGAAAAAACAGGAGCCGACCGAGGTTCGAACGCAGGAGTCCTGAAGAGTACGGAGCATCACGTACTGGTCAGCACTTCACGGCTTTCACCCCTCGGTCACCAGGCCCGATACTTGTTGTTAGCGAAAGAGGGCACCGGGCATCTCATAAGGCTTGCGTGTTCTGGTGCCACGATGTATATTCAGTGATGGAAAGTGCGTCTTCCTCTCAGGGAGCTGAATCATCCCAACACCAACACTACCCATCGTCCATCCACCTTAGTCCTTCTTCGCAGCAGCAGCCGCACCACCACCAACCCTCTTAAACTTCCTCGGGTCCTTACGACTCATCAACTTACGGTCCCGCGTGCCCTTACCGCCCTCCCAGAACCCCTTCCCCTTGCGTCCAATGACGCTCCGGCCGCAGAACCCGCACGCCTCGGGCGAATACCGCTGCTCGCGACTGCACCACCCGCAGACCATCCGGTTCGCCCACTCGTTGACGTGGTTCTCCGCCTCGTCGTGGCACCGATCGCACGGGTGCACCTTCGCGCAGCACGAGAACCGGAACCAGCGGTAGCTCTTGCGATAGTGCGCGCAGGCGCCGCGGTCCGGGAGCGCGGTGCCCGCGTGGAGACCGAGTTTCTCGGCCTTCTTCACGGGTCCCGTCGTCGGGGCCGCGAGCCCCCCCGCGGAGAGCGCCAGGAACTTGACGGTGGGGATCTTGAACGTGAATTTGCCGTGGCAGGCGCGGCAGACGTTGGTGACGGCGTCGCCGCGGACGGCGACGAGCCCCTGGCTTGCGGTGGAGCACTTGGCGCAGACGGGGATGAAGGTGCTGGGGAGCATGTCGGAGACGGTGCAGCCCGTGAGGTCGACGAAGCCGGCGCGGGTCGAGTTCGCGTGGACGAGCGTCTGGCGGAACTGCGCTGCCAGGCCGGCGGCGCACTTGCGGCAGGCGGAGGTTTGGGGGACCTCGTGCTTGAGGCCGGTGATCTCGTTGATGGTCTTGCAGCGCGAGCATTTGACGCTCAGGTTGAGGATGGAGACCTGGAAGAGCTCGATGCTGTGGAGCTCGATGGTCGGGAAGGAGATGGATGTGCCCCTTTCCGGGGTGAGGCCGGAGGAGAGGCTGGGTGGTTCTGCGTCGAGGTCGGCGCCGCCTTCGTCCGAGTCGTCTTCTGAGTCGTAGCTGTCTGATGAATCTGTGTTGTCTTCACCGGCGCCGGGACGGCTCCATTCCGGTGGACGCGGGATGACTTTGATATGGCCGCGGTCATCGTCGTCCATAGCTGGTGCCTTTGCCTTGGAGTCCTTTTCAGGTTCCTGCGTGGACACGGGCTGAGCAGCAGCAGAAGCGGCAGTCTTAAGCGGCGCCTCTGCCTGCTTTGCCAAGACGTGCATGTTCTGAGCCAAGTAGTTCAGGTGGCTTGTGAGAGTCATCTGCTTCTGCTCCGCTGCTTTCTGTACGTAGAGCTCCTCCAAGGGCTCGGCATTCTGCGAGTCACACTCGTTGAGCTGGATACGTAGCGGTTGCAGCGGGTATAGCAGCGGCACAATAAGATGGACCGTCTTGACGCCTTGCAATCCGGGAGATAACTCGGTGCGGCGACGAGGTTCTAGAGGGAGCGTGTAGACGATACCGTCCGGTGAGCGGCGATACAGAGACAGCCGTCCCATGCGTGTCTCCAACTGCCGCGTCTCCTGCGCGCGCCGGGCTTTGGCAGCCGCCATCTCCTCCTTGGTGAAGTACTCCTCAGGAGTGTAGTGCCTCACAGGCGGCGCCGGTGCCGGGGATGGCGTCTTTGTGATCTGCGTCGCCGGGCCCGGGATGGCCGCGATGGCGGCGGCCTCGAGGTGGCGGGTATCCTTGACGCCCTCGTCCTTGTAGGTGACCAACTTCACGGTAGCCACCTCCTGCTCGGACAGGAACTTTTCCAGGTTCTTGTCCAGGGCGTAGGTGAGGGCGAGGAGCGTGGCGCCCCGGCGTTCCTCGACGAGCCTCTCCCACCCGCGCTCGATGTTGATGCAGAAGCCGCGCGGGATGTCGCTATTCCGCACGTGCAGAACGGGGACGGCATCGGGGTAGTTCTCCGGCACGCGGAGGTCGCACTGCAAGTGCTCCAGCTCAAAGGGAAAGTCCGGATCCGAGGGCTTGATGCGGAAGACCAGGGATGTGGTGGTGCCGTCCGCGGCGGTGGATTCGCGGGGCGAGTAGCGCTTGCGCAGCTGCTCGAGCTGGTAGCCGCGGGGATCCTTGGACTGAGCCTCCGGGACGGGTTTGGGGACCACGCGGTCGGTGCGGGGCCTGGGGACGGCCTGCTGGTGCGTACTGCCGCCTTGTTTTGTGAGGGAAATCATGTTTGGGCGTGGTGAACGGAATTGAAAATGCTCAACGTTGGAAATTGTGGATGAGCTGAACGGGATGAAATGCAAAAAGAACAGAGAGCAAAGGGTGGACTGCGGGTGGAGCAGTGCTTGTCCGTCTCTTGATGAGCTACCTTAGCTGGCAAAGGCGAGTATTGAAGGTTTGCTGTCGAAGAGAGGTCGTTCGGGATGATGTCGAGGCGAAGAGGCTGTATTTGACGATTCCGCGTGTAGTCAGTCGGGTGGCGACGATTGACGATGCGCCCAGGTGGGTTTGGCCCCGGACCGGATGTAGTGGAATCTCCGAGTCGCTTCCCAATCTGGAACCGCGACACTGACACTGACAGGGTGCTGAGACTTTCAGCGGCGTTGCGTTATGCTGTGGTTAGTCGAGATGACTCATAATGGGGCACCAACTTGTCGACGCTAACAGATTTCGGCCGGAGGAGCCGGCAAACTTGTTAGTGCACGGTCTCGTTTCTGCTGCCAGTCACCAATCACCTGCAGACGAGATGCATCGACGCCGGTCGACTCATCTTCGATAGTGGAAAACAAGTCATGAATAAATATGCACGATTCAAATTAAAGCTCCAGAGGCGCTAGAGAAGGTTGCCATACCGCAAATAATGAGTGGTTTGCACCTTGTCTGTCAAGTGGCTTTGACTAAGTACCTTCTATATCTGGCAATGCGGATGCCTCAAGGTGCCTCCTTAATAGGGGTTCTTTGCACCTTTAATCAAGTTCTTCTAATCGACGTACAATCTCGCTCTACTAGACACATAAAGCCTAGCTAGAATGATTCAGGAGTCATATCTCAGCGCGGGCAGATTTCGGATTGGCCGATAAAAGGTACTTTGGCATCCGAACCTCCCGCCGACCGGAGCTGAAGTGGACCCATTCGGCCCCGGGTGTCCACAAAAGACCCGGAGAGGTGGATCGGGACACTTACACGGCTTGTGACCTGCAAAGAAGGAGACGCAAAAACACTTCAGGAATTTTAACCGAATAATTCTATCAAAACATAAATTCGCATTTTGGTAGCCACTTATTTGCAGCAATGAACATTGCTTGATACCTTGCCCCCCTGCAGATTACCGCGTCTTGCAAATGCTTAGCAACGAGGCAGGCCAGCGAGGCGGTGACGGTCTCATTACGACTGGATCCCTGTGAATGGCGTTGGAAACGGTGGAAATAAAATTCACATCGATACATCAACACCGTTACCTTGACAGCATTCTTTTCAATAAGGTATAAAATATTGAATATTAATGAGAGACCTCTAAAGGAGACAAACGGAAAGTCTTGCATCCACCTTACGTACCGCCGTGTAACAGCCTTACTGTCCACGCCTCAGAATGGGAAATTCAGGTTCACTTGCACCAACTCAGGTGTCAATTTTGGGAATTCTGGGCATCATTACCAGTATTCGTGATCAAAATGATCAAAGTATAAATGAACAAAGCTTACCCCCGTGGTAAAGCTCGCTGGCAGGAAAAGTGACAGCTGCACAGGAAGGATGACACCCTGCATGACAATCGGATATGCGTGAGCTGGCGTGTCTCAACAACGTGATGCCCGGCACAAACACACCTGCTGGTCAAAAGAAGGGAGGGGGCGGTAAAGAGAATAATGTCACCGAAGACAGCCCCCGCCGCGGGGAAACCAACGAAAGTGGTGCTCAATCGCTGCCCAACAAGACGCAGGAACATCGAGCCCTGGTTCTTGGTATGTCACAAGAGGGAGAAACTTCGAGGTTCGAGGTATTTGGGGGGCATTTTGTAACGGTGACAATGGCCCTTCATGCGAACGTGACAAGCTGTGGCCGGCTCCAAGCCACACCGACAATCCGGCAGCGGGCGCGGCGATTTGCCGCCTCACCTGGCCTCGCATCTCGTCCGCATATGCGGGCGCCAAATGACCCCTCGGTATGGGAGAGCCGTTGCTGCTGTCGTAACTAGGAAACGTGGTGGGTTCAGGCATGAGGGGCTATCAGCAGCCTTCCGTATCACTGCTGCCCTTGGGCGGCAAAACGACGCATCTAGAATTGAGACGATCGCGGGTACTGCATTCAAGGAGGGGAGGAAAGAGGGGGATTAGTTGCACGTTCGGCCGGCATTGCTGGGAGGTACGGCAGACGCCACCTTCGCGTGTAGCACAACGGTGAAGTTGATCTCGAAAGCTTGGGAGGTGTATTTCGTACCGTAGATGGACGTCCCAAGAACTGTAGGCTGGCGGTCTAGCCGGGGCGAAAGGGAAACCGGTCGCAAAGATGCCATCAGCCTACCAGCAATTGTGGCGTGAAACACTGCGGTTTGGGCGGGCGTGCATTTCGTATCGAGAGAAACATAGATCGAATGCCAGTTGGCCCGGGGAACTGCGACGGATGCAGCAATGCGGCGGTTGCATGTAAGGCGCAGAAGCTTGGTGAGCTTCAAAGGGACATGAAATCAGAGTAGAGAAACGTTAAAAGGTTGGAGACGGGCGAGTGGACGAGACGCGACCGTTCTCCAAACGGGGGCACCCGTGATAACGGGACGGACGACGGT
Source organism: Colletotrichum scovillei (assembly GCF_011075155.1). Taxonomy (NCBI): domain Eukaryota; kingdom Fungi; phylum Ascomycota; class Sordariomycetes; order Glomerellales; family Glomerellaceae; genus Colletotrichum; species Colletotrichum scovillei. The sequence continues at coordinate 2,430,947 of NW_023336263.1, forward strand.
TGACAGGCTGTCAACGGCGTTTTGCGAAATTTGGCAACTCGGTCAAGGAAGAATCTGATCCTCTGCATCTTGTGTTTGTCAACCCCCCGTGCTCAGTGCTCACCTTGTCCTGGCAGCAGACCGGCGCGGCGGGAAGGCGTGGGAGAGGATTCGCCGGGAGATGCAGCGGGTGGTGGTGTAGTGCCCGACCGGAAATGCAGCCCGGCCGCCACCATCATCAATCGTGTTGAGGATGTCTGGTACCGAACGGCAAGGTATTCAATTAGATGCGGTGCGGTACGTACGGGGGCGCCTCGGGAAGGCTGCGTGCGTGGGATGTGACAGCTGTTCCCTCATCTCGATGTCGATGAGATACGACCGGGACGTCTGCGAAAGCTTGGGAGGCCAATTCGGTGGTAGCAGAGGCCATAGGCAGCGCGGCCTTTCTTCATCAGCCGATTCATCGACAAGATGTCAAGGCTTGTTTTCCGTCAAATGGTGGTGGTGAGTTTATCTCTAGGGTCCTTTTGGATGACGATTCCTTGAGGTTGCTGCTGGTGAACATGGTAAACAGAGCCCTGGCGACTGCGACTGCAACGCTGGGAAGTAAGGGAGAGATGCCAGCGCATCAGGAAGAGGGCCTGGTGACCATGGTGTATATGCAAGTCCAAGTCAGCCTCCCGAGCGGTGAGGGGACGGGAGTTGGGAGCCCAGACCTGGGATGCGTATGGGGGTGTGAAGGAAACAAAGGTGAAAGGTGAGGAAGGGAAAAGGGTGGGATGGAAGAAAGACGGACGCGCTGGCGGATTAGCACTCTTTTTTGGGTGAGGCTACGATGGCGGACCGTCGGCGCTACGATTTTAGCAGCTGTGCCTGTAGTTGGTCCCGTTGCTGTCATCTGGGGGAAACGGTGGGGCTCAGTTCAAGATGGTGGTGTGTTTGTCCGTATGTGTGTGTGGGTGTGTGAGTTGGTGATATGCCAGACATTGGGCTGAAGATAATCAATATCTTTGTTCAACTTTTTATTCTCTGCTTATCTTTATTTCATTATTCTCATGATTTATCTTAATTTCTTTTATTTATTTTTATTTTAGTAGCCCCCGGTCATATGTCTCTGCTTGCATCAACCAGATCTGATGCGTCCATATCTGATCCCAAGAAGTTGGGTAAATGTACGATGCGTCTGGTTTGCAGCCCCTACTGCCACACTCCCTTTCATGTTATCTCTTCCATGCCCATGATTGCTTTCGCAACTTCCAAAGAGTTGTTTTCAATACTTGTCATGAACGGTGATGGCACTTTCAGTCTTTGGATTGTGCTGGCGATGGCAGGCTCAAGGTAGTGGTCAAGGCTCCGTCAATGACATTCTCACTTGCAACTTGTTTTTCCACAAGTATCCAGGGTCTGCTTCGCAAGCGAGACAGTCTCTCCAATGCAGCGCTAAAGTTTCCCATAAGTTCCGAGAAAAAACAAAATAACAAAAAATGAGAATAAACAGAAAGCAACCGGGGTTTCTGCCCCGTCTCTCCAGGCGCATCGCTACCAGGATGACGGATTGACACTTGTTGATGGCACCTCATGCAAGACAGTCCATGTGTTCATCAGGGCCTTGATTGACTGGTTGAAATCCGTATTTGAGGTCACCCCCGAGGATTCCCAAAAGGAGCCTTTGTTGGACGTTTACTCGCAGGACGTGACTCAACATCAGAAAGGTCCCCCAAGGCAAAAGATTCAAAAGTCAAATACGGCAAGTCGAGTCGGGTGTCTGATTCCAAAGGTAGCTTCTTTGCCCTCCCCGCGAGTACCTTGCCCCCTAAATACAATCCTCGGCATCTCCAATCGATGACTGCAGCTGATTTCTGCCTGGGCTCACGACGAAGGACGGTTCCATGGCATATCTCGTAACCTCGATTTTGGGACCTTGGAGGATGCACCGCCTCGAGTCGCACTGCACCAGCCCCCCATGCGAAGTAACGGGGGAGTGGCTGATCCCCCGCTCCGTCAGATCCGGGAGGCATTGAGAGTCTGCCAGTGGTCAAAAATACGGGTTGGGCGTGCAATGAGAAGTCCCGGACGTTGCGGTATCGCATCGTTTGGATATTCAGTGAAAGCGCCTCACTCACATGGCAAGCCATAGATGAAGGAGCGCCAGCATGTGTCATCTCATCCCGTGCCTGAGGTGACTAATAAGCCGGCAGACATGTGCGGCATTGAACCTTGGGGAGCGAAACGCAGCTTTGCCATGTCTCTCGCCAGATCTTAGCTTTTGACAATATTAATTCATTATTGTTTTATTTATTATTTTAATGATATTATTTGAAAACACCGGATGATAGTCAATTGTTATTTTCAGCAATGGCTAATCGATCCTCTCTACCCGTGCGGACCTTCGGTTTCTACACTTTGAATCCTCCTACACGGGCATCCTTCAACACCACCCACACACCCACCCCTCCGCTTGTACGCTTGCTAGCACTGATTAGCCCTTGACACCTTGGACGCCAGCGCAGCGCTTCCCGGAACCACATGGCCCAACTTCCGCGGGAGCTAACTTTCAAACGCGCCAACCACACAGAACTCTTCGCTCCTTTGCGCTCTCACCTGACTGAAGGACTGACATCACCGCCGACGGTCTACCCGCCATCCGCTAAACGTTGTCCCATTGCTTGCCAACGTCCGAGCCGCCGAGGCATCTTTCTACCCCCTTTTTTACTGTTGTTTACCGGTATCCCCCCCCAGCGCCGCGGCTGCTTGGTCTCAGTCTTGAGCAGAGAGACAGGTTCGTGGCGCTGAGACAGGCCGCCAACCCGATAGCGCGCGAGACCCATGCGGCTTTCATGAGGGTTCGCTTTCCAAATGGGGCACATGCTCGTTCTGACGTAGTCTGTTTGGGACCCTTTGGGAGCACTCTCATCGAAACCAAGGCGGCGGCATCGTACCTGATTGACAAAATCGAGATAATCGACCGCATGGCAGCGACGATCTCTGTCTCTTTGCTTTTGAATGAGTAGAGCTCCTGACTTGCTCGGGAATGCGGGTTGATGTCACTTCCGACCCGTGCCTCCGTTGCGCGGACCGAGCCACGGGTTGCGAATAGCTTCGTGACTTGCCTCGGCGCGCGCTCTCCTCTCGGTGAGGGGGCCACAGTCTGTTCTCGGCAGGATAACTTGTGATGTATACGTGATATGGTAGTCCATATCATACTTTTGCCAGTCTTCATCAAAAGAGGTTTCTCGGGGTGTGTCGTTAGCCCGGTGGAGGAGAAGACCCTTCAACGTCGTTGTCTTGTCTGTGTCTCACTGTTGCCGTGCCAGCGGCGGCATCGACATCAGTGGCTGTAGCTGCACATGTCGAAAAACTCGCCAGAGAGTTTGGACCAGCTGCACATGTTCAAGTGAACAATGGTCTATGTTCCTGAGTTGGCGAAGAACAATCTCGTTCAAGTGAGTAGACTGGTCGGGGTAAAGCAGGTGTCAGCGGTTCAGTTCAATAGGCACCGGCCACCAGACAACTTATGGTAGTTGGATCTGGATCCTGTTGCATTCATCGGCCATCGGGGGTCATATGCCGAGCGAGAGCTGTTTGACAGATGAGCAAGATGCTCGTCATTGTAGAAGGACGAGACTACCGGTCTCCTGTGGCTTTTGATGACAACGACAAGAGCGGCGAGGCTACTGAAAGAGAGTCGGTGCATATGATGACGGATCTTCAGAAGAATTGGTGCCTTCGTATAGGCGAGCCCAAGACGCGATCAAATGAATCCCTCATCTGATCAAGTAGCACGGTGAAGGCATCGTGAAGTGACAAGGAGCACTGCCTGGCTATGTATGGTGGTGTTTCCAGTTGTAAATGCCATGATTCTAAATTATTCCCGGAAGGACACATTGCCCCAGGAGCTGCATGCAGATTTGACCACGCTTCAATTCTTTCCTCTTGCTACCTCCCATCAGTTTTGAGGAAAGAGGATAAGATGACAAAAGGGAGGCGCAGATGGTCTTGCTCCTTCCCGTCACCAACTCCTTCACCTGATCAAGGGCACTCGCTCTTGCCCTGCATCGCATTACTGCCTGAACACAAGGCCTTAGGTACCTACCCAGGTAAGTACCTGATGAGGGACCTCTTGTGAAGGAAGGAGCCCGCCTTCCGTTCTAGAAGAAATGTATCTTCCCATGAACTTCCATTGCCTGCTTGAAACCTTCCCCTCTGCCCTTTCATCGTGCTCTTCTCCCTCATAGTACTGCCATTTTCCTTCACCCGCCAGAACGTCGACTGTTTAGACTTCCGCTCTCTGTATGTCATCGTAGCTTCAAGCTGAGGACGTTTGTAAATCACAGAAGAAGTAGTCTGGTAGCATTTCCTCATGTCTTCTTACCTAGCAAATGACTGACACCTTCGAAGTACAACATACCATAGACTAGACCTCCACGATGCAAAATGTCGCCAGTGCTTTCGAGTCCAACAACGTTCCGAAACGACCCCTGACGCCGAGCTCATCTGTTGCAATTTCTTCTCCGTTAAAACGGTTGGCTGTCGATGCCTCGGTAGGACCGAACATCTTCGACCATGAGAGCCTACCTCAGATGCTATTTGAGCCCAGATTTACATCGAATTTCGACACAACTCTAAGGCAGCAGTACCCTTCCGCAGACATCTCACAGCATCCACAGACCCCGCCAAGCCCAGCTGATGACGTTGTTGAGATACCCGAGACACCGCCGACCTCGTCATTGCAGACAACCACGCGTGTTTCTGTGGCAGAGCCCGATGCGCCAGACTTATGGATGGAATACGTAGATCTGGACAGCGTTGGAGGCGAGGGGTTTGTCCCGATGGAGAAACTACCTGGTGAATACCACAATGCCGTATCTGAGACCTCGTCTAATGTAGACGAAGGTTCTGGTAGGCCATTTCCTGATCTCAATGTCGATCACCTTGCCCAATCGTCATCCAATAGTGAAGACACTGTCGAGGATGACTATGGTCTTGAGGGCGTTGAAGAAGAAGAGATGGCACAGCTTCTAGAAGATACTGGGCACGAGCCTCCTGGTTTCACTCGGCCAAGCGTCATACAGAAGATGGACTGCGATTCGAGATCAGCTTCAAGCTTCGACTCCAAATTGCAGTTTTCCGAGCCTGATACGAACACGAGCGAAGCTTCAAACGCCGATCTGACTGAACCTGATCTTCTTGATGATGATGTCGACTGGGAGCTTGTGACAAAATGCGCAGCAACTGCGGCTGGCGCCTCTCCGGATCATGAGGCTAGAATGAGCATCAGAGGCAAGACCAAAGAATCACTGAAAGAGCATTCGAGGCCGGCGCCCTTAGTCAGACCCCCTTTCCCCGACAAAATGAGAGACCGCTCTGTGGTCGTTGGACTCTCTTCGATGATCATGATGCGCACATGTTTCAGAGTTGGAGAGCTCCTCAATACGCAAGCTAAGTGTAGCAGGGAGAAGCAGGATGTTTTCTTTGAGCTTTTCGCGCGGGTCGTCTACTCCAACCGGGAGAACGTTGCTAGAGTACAACATGTACAGCTGCGAGATCTTTTTACCGATCGGCAGCCGTTTCTCAGCAGCGTATTCAGGGGCTGGAAGAGTGGTGGGCTTGTGGATGATCAGAGCAAGGTATTTCTAGGACCCGACGGAAGGAACAAGTTGTGTCGATGTCTTTGTAAGGTATCAGAAGACAAGAAGGCTGCAATCGGTCGCTCCGCAACGCTCTTGTCGATCAGGGAGACAACTTGGGATGAAGTTCAGTGGGCTATGAAAATTGTTGCAAGGGATGCAACCTCAAACGAGAACATTGACATCGAGAGAGAGAGAAGTCCTCTGTCATCTGAATGACACAATCTGCTGAAGCGAAAGAATTTAGGGAGAAGATTCGCGGCATGTCATGAGAGCTGGCTTGATGTCGACAAAGGAGTTGAGGATGATCATAGCTTTGAGGAACCAGGAGGAAAATTCCTGAGTGAGATCATATAGAAGACAGAGCGCAACATTATTCACGGAATCTCCTCACATCAGATTATTTGCTTGCAAGTCTTCCTGCTGAAATCCGCTTTCTGGTAGAGGTAGCCAGACTAGCTAGCTCCCGAACCACATCCCATCACCATCACCACTTGTCCCTCCCTTGAGGAACTCCATCCACGCGTCGTCGCCCATGACGACGTCAGCCGCTTCTAAGGGAGGCACATTAGGCCACATCATAGAGAAAACGCTGTTAATCTGGGTCTGAGGGCTCTCATCTATGGGCTCAGGAGCCGAAGGTTGTGCCGCATTGTCCTCATAGCTAGGAGACGTTGTGGAATCTGCCGGAGCTGTCGCGGATGGGGCTACGGGCAGCGCAATATCATTGCTGTCCAGAAACCTGCCACAGAGGTCAATGATGACTTGGTAGCATCGAGATGAGCTGGAGTTCACGGGCGCGAGAGCGGCTATGCAGCGTGTTGTGGTCGTAATTTGTTCCTGCCAGTCTCGGGCATTGGGGGATGCTGGGTCATTGCGGAGGCAAATACAGGGTATAAGGGCTGCCTGGAACAGGAAGTATCTAGAGGTTGCAGACAGCGAGTAAGTTGAGAAGGTCTAGAAGGGGGGGAGGGGATCGATGTGGATGTCGTTACTTACAGGGCATACCAGGCACCGAGACGGTTGTGCTCGTTCCGTTGCCAGAACTCGCTGATGCTGGTGATGGTTGCCTTGGCCTCTGCCAAACACTTTTCGAAAGCGCGGACGTTATCCGGCGAGTCATCTGGTCGTCTATCGCGGGCTCGTAGGGCCCGACGGATGACGAAGGGGCGGTACATGATGATTCGGAGGTTTCTGTACCGCCAGTTCATGACGGCATGGGCGAGAGCGTACTTTGGCGGCACGCGGCTTGTGGAGGAGAAGTAGGACGGAACGCTTGCTAGCCATGGATCAAGGAGGTCTTCGTCTAGTCGTAGCATCTCGTCTGGGGAGGGAAGGGGCTTTGAGATCACCCTGGTGTAAATTGGTGTTGTGGCGATATGGAAGCTTGCTTGGGTTCGGACGGCTGTGTAGGGGGTTATGCCGTCTGTTTCTGGAGGGTATGACTTAGAGATGGCGGTTAATGACTACAAGGGATGTTAGCTACAGCCCATACAGATCCAAGTCAGTAGGGAAAGCGACCTTGTCGTCGACGTTCAATGGCAACGAGACCTCGACGCCTTCGTACGGCCAGACGGACGGCCTGCTGAAAGTGATGGTCGCCCCGACATCGAACACACACAACGACCACCACACCCGCCGTCGAATCTCCATATTCAAAGGCGAGATATTCCACCCCTGGAACTCCTTGTGCAGACCGAGCCCCATGGCCATGCGCACGGCCAGGCCGAGGTAGTTGTACCCGGAGTTAGGCTTGTCCCGCTTCTGCTGGTAGTTGGAGATGAGGGTGAGCGCCTGGACGAGCGTCAGGTTGCCCACCTCGAGGAAGTTGAAGGACAGGATCGAGCGGGCCTGCGCGAAGAGCGAGGTGTCGAGGTTGTCGAGGTTCGCGGCCGTGGTGTAGACGCCGATGGCGGCGACGGTGTAGGCCAGGACGAGCCAGCAGTCGCCGCTGGGGCGGGGGATGACGCCGGCGTACTGCGCTCTGAAGGTGGCTTCGTGGATGATGGGGTAGCTCACGTGGTAGAGGCGGAAGTAGGCGTCTATCATTGCGTCTGTGATGTGTCTGTTGGGGTCTGGCTGCTGCGCGATGAGTGGGTTTTGTAAGTGGTTGATGATGTGCTGCTGCTGCTGCTGCTGCTGGGGTCCTACACCTATGCCTGGTCTTGAGGAGGAGGATTGGGTTCTTCGTCTTGGTGTTGATGGTTCTAGGAGACGGAGGAGGGCTGCGCCGGAGGCGACGCCGAGGTAGCCTGATTCCCTTTCGCTGACGGCGAGCGAGGCCATGCCGTCTGCGATAGGATCTGCGATTACTTCGCCGTTCAAGTCGGCTTCTAAGATGGCCTCGGGAGACGCCGAGTAGTTTGTCAGGGTCTCTTGCTCGTCCCATTCGAAGTCGTCTGTGGGGTGAGCCTCGAGGAGGTTGAGGTCTCTGTGCGATGTGTCAGTGTGAGGTTTATATTGAGCAGTTCTCGAGGCCCGTGGGGGTTCGAATCTCATGTTGGAGGACGGTGGGACTGAGGACGAGACATGATTCTGTGGTATTTGTGATGGTTGGAATGGCTGTGACGGCTCAGGATGGGCAGCTTCGCATTGCGGGAGTGCGTCGGGCCCGTTGGCTGTGAGGACGGGAAGGGAAGCTGGAAGGGGAGCCGGATTCGACGGCGCCGGTGTGTCCAGCTTTGAGAAGTCAAAAGTCTCATCATCACTTCTCAGCGCCGGCGTTTCCAGGTTCCTCGGGCTAGGTAGCACGGATCCCGATCTTAGCTGAGCCGGCATCAACGCTCTCATCTGTGTTATGATAGCTTCGGCCCGCTCCAACCTCTCTTCTACTTCCGTAAGGTGTCTGCATAAGTAGGCACGTAATGTCAGCGTAAAAGTCCCATATGCGCTCGACAATTATGCACAAAGGGCGACGAATGGTCTCTACATACTTCCTTGTCAACGGTGTGCGGGCGTGTTTCTCATACAAGCAGTGCCGGCGGTACTTTACGCACAAGTTGCACGTCGGAATCGCCCGGTTGCACTTGGCTTTCCGCCTCCGGCACTCCTTGCATGCTTGATCAGCCGACGGGAAGGCCATGCTGAGGGAGTCCAGGCTGCTCGGCGGAGGATGTGCCGGCTCATTGTCACCCGTCGCACCTGAGGACGTCATCTTCTGTCAGGCTTGAAGCTGGTCACGACTCTTTCCACGGGCTTTCTGGAGTGCTTAGTAAAGCATCAAAGCCGTCTCTGCATTCAGATCGCGATTCGAGCCGGGGAGCGGTAACCGTCCTTGACAATGCAACAGGGGCCGGCTGAGAAGACTTAGGGCGAGTGTAGTCCGTATCTGAAGACGTCATGGCATGACATGCAGGAACAGGCGAAGAATCGATAAAGTGTTGGTCTGGCGCACATGGGGTGAGGTGAGGTTGGCCTCCAACCGCAACGAACTCTAAGTGAAACCCCGCCCTTTTTTCTCCGCACGCTTGCGCTGTGGTGATCCACAACACCATCTGATCGCGATCAGGGGGGATGGAACCCTTGCACGGCCGAGCTCCGTCCGGTGTTAGTCGGCTCTTGAGAATGGCTGAGAGAACTACGTGTGGTTTATGCGTCTCGTCTGCACTCAGTCGACACAAGGGGCTAAAGTAGACCTCAATTGTGGAGGGGACCAAATCCCTCCCCGAGGCCGGAGCAAACAAGCAACGTTGATAACAGCTCACTGGCGTGATTGTAGTATAGTTTTGAGATCTATCTGATGGATGGAATCTCCAGTCAAATTGGCAGATGTCTCTTTGCCTTGATCCAATGAGTATCGAAATATTCACTCTTGAAATTAGATTTACCTCATAATGTTGCGGTATCTCTCGCTAGATTATTCCCTAGAGCTATCCGCGCCCTAAAGACGCATATACATGAAAGATGAAATCAGACTATGCCTCCTCCTTATGTACGATATCGTGAGTTCCGCCTTTAGCAAGTATTTTCTCTTCCTTCGACTCTGAAGCATCCTCAAAGTTTTCCACAGCCTGAGGTCCGTCGAAAATCACAGCAATCTCTTCCAAGCTGTACCCCTTGGTCTCCGGGAACAAGACCCACGTAACGACAAAGAATACTACCAAAAAGCAACAGAAGACAATGTAATAACGCCACCCAATATTCTCTAGACCGATGGGATTGACGAATGCCGCGATGATCAGTGACCCGTAGATTGCAAATAGCTCAACCGCGATGCCTTTGGAACGCAGAGAGTAGGGAAAAATCTCGGTTGGATATCCCAGCAGTAGTGGGGTGTAAGCAATGTCGTAGTGGAAGTAAAAGGTGAAGAGGCAGACGACAACAACAATTCCAGCGGATTTGGACCCGGTATCCGTGTTGACGGCTGAGCAGGCTGTCCAGACAATGTAGCTCAACAGCATGCCCGCCCCTGACCAAAGGAATAGAGTCCGGCGGCCGAGACGATCAACTAGGAAGGCGGCGCTCAGAGCGGCAGCAAAGTTGAAGATTTGCAGGAGACCGTTGATCAAAGTTTGTGTGAAGGTGTCCGTGATGCCGACGGTATTGAGAACCAGCGTGAGATAGTACGAGACTACTCCTATGCCATTCCACCTGTAGAGCAACACATCAGCAAATTCATCTGTTAAACAGTCTATGGAAAGGCACTTACTGGGCGAAAGCTCCCACACAAACCGCAATCAGCGTTCTCTTGCGATTGCCAGGCGTAGACACCAATGCCATCCAGCCCGTCGTCTCTGCAGACTTTTCTTGCTGGATTGTCTGGACAATTTCGGCCACTTCACGGCTGACAAGAGGAGTGTGGCCTTCGGATGTGACATGGATCCCTGAATGATACTTTGCGAGAATTGCAGCTGCCTCTGTAGTTCTTTCTCGTGCTACCAGCCATCTGGGCGACTCTGGGACCCAGGCATAGAAGCATAGCTGCACCAGTGGGAAGCCGGCTTGAAGGACAGAAGGCACCCGCCATGCCCACTCGCTTTGATAGTCTTGGCAGCCAAAAGTTGTCCAAGAGGCCAAGATCGCACCTGTTAAGTTTTGGATCAGTTGCCGGGAGTCATCTAACCTGGGGGCTTGACGTACCAAGATAATACATAGTCCAATAAGCTGAGGTGTATTTCCCACGATGTGTCGGGTCTTTTCGTCATCCGTCAGTGCAAAGCTTTCCATCTTACTCCCGGGTACTTACAAGCTAATTCAGCAATGAGCATGGGACTCGGATGAACGACAAACATGCCGCCGAAGCCAACAATCAGCCGTGAGATGATGAACATCGGTAGATTGATCGAGGTGGACTGAATTATTGTGGCGACAATGATGAGGATGATGCCAGACAAGAGAACTGGCTTCCTGCCAAAGCGATCTGCCAGGTATCCCACGATAGGTAGAGCTAGGACGGATCCGATAGATTGTGCTGCGTTCACAACTCCCAGCCTTACGCCGGCCGGATGTCCAAAGTATTCTCGCCATTGTTGGAGGGACTGGAGGCCGTTCATCAAAGAGCCTACATGTAACGTGAAGATGTGATATTAGTAGCTGTTGAGTACACCGAGGGGAGGGATTGAGAATTTTGTTGCACTTACCATCGTAACCTGCAACTGAAGAGGACAGCAGAGGGATTAGAAGTAGCAAATTCAACCTGAGCAAATGCGGCTGTTGAAACCAGTATCTGTCTGTCTTGGGAAGAACTTCAGCCAAGGCGGCGCCGACAATCTGCTCGTCCTTCATGGTGGCTTATTTCCGAGGTCGCTTTGGCAACATTGACTAACACGGAGATGTGACAGACGATGTATGGACAAGACAAGGCAGGGTAACAACAAGTTGATGATAGTTCGCGACGGGGCCCGCAAGAGCTTTATACATGCACCTGAACGAAGAAAGTCCATGGGGGGCTGGTGATCAACTCGTCGCGGAACATTTCGTACGCAAACAAGATAGTCCCAAGCAGCCGGAACCTGGGAATACCGCGTCCGGCAATCCTCCGCATGCTCGTTTACCCCACATAACGTGGTAAATGGGTCGTTGAAAATACGGGGGGATTCGCCCATGGGGTAATCGACTGTAGCATCACTCAAGCTGTGCTGCATCGGCATACGTCCTATTACGCGAGTCATGTTTCTGCGTGGTATTGCGAGGAAGTTCGACGTGCTGTTGGTAAAGTGCGGGGACGACGGACGACTGTCACCCTGCACTAGCAGGATGTCAAGGAGTTAGTCGATGAGGAGTGACAGTCGCTATTGGTGAGTTGTTGCACTGCTGCCAAGTACAGGTTCGGGTAGCTTTGTCCGGTAATAACGCGCAGCCGTCGTAGGTCAGGAATTTAGGCGAGGGTGGATGGGGGCCGCCAGCCGGGATCTTTCGATCATGGGGCGACGACGAGGTTCAACCGGGTCGCAAGATGTTTGCAGCTTCAAAGATAGTAGGCTTCGGGAAACATCAAGGATCGGTTGGTCGGATTTCGGCTTGATAGTCTCGGATGTATCGACGCCGCCATGTTCTCAAGGTGATATCTAGTTTGGCTGTGGAATTGAAATATTGCGTCAACCAAGCGCCACCGAAAAGTATTTGATGCCGAAGTCAAGAGTGTGAGAACATTATGGCTGATAAAGCTAGATGGAGAAGATGTAACCAAGTCCAAGATCAAAAAGACAATCTTTTTACTGTGAAAAAATCACTAGTACTATTGACTTGGCATAAACCTATGACGCGCAAGACGAAACATGTAAGAGATGGTGTCAGTGAATCCGTCTCTACTTGTAGCTTTTTCTTTAATTTTGCTTTATTTCAGAATTACTAGTAGGCAAAAATGAGAAAAGTAAAGTCAGATTGAGATATGACTTGGTATTACTCCCTCCAAGGTCTGTTAATTTACATTGCAATGATCTAGTATTTGATCAATAAGCCTCTCTGTTTCGATATTTTTCAGACTGGTTGTGGTGTGAGATTGCAGATACTACCTTACCACAAAGTTCAAAAGTAATTCAAGCAGAATCACTTTTTCATTGCATGAGTGTATACGTTGCGAGTTCAAAATTTCAATGACAGGAACCTATTATAGGTGCAACGGTTGAAGTTGAAATTGAACAGACTTCGATGTATCAAGCTATTCTGGATCACCGTGCCGTGTAACCACCATCCACGATGAAGTCAGCCCCAGTTGTATAGGAACTAGCGTCACTCGCTAGGTACAGGTAAACGCCTTTCAGCTCCCTCGGATCAGCATCTCTGCGCAGTGGTGTCAAGCTGAACCACTCCTCCTTCATCTCGAACGGACAATCACCCGAGATGACGGTATCGATGTAACCAGGAGACACCGAATTGATGCGTCCTCCCCACTTGGCCCACTCGACAGCCAAAGACCGCGCTAGGTGTATCTACAAGTCCTGAGTATCAGCCAAAATGCCTTCATCAGGTGTTTCAAAGAAGATGGTACAAACGTACGGTTCCTGCCTTGCAGGCATTGTAGCAGCTCTGCTCTTGCGGTACGTTCGCAGCGTGACCACTCATAGACGCAGTGATGATGCCCACGCCCCTCTTCTGCTCACGAAACACGAGACCAGCCGCCCTCATGCAGTAGTACGCGCCGTCGAAGTCGACTGCACGCACGCGGTCCCAGTCCTCGACCTTGTCGTCAAGACCCCCAGCCTTGGACGGGATTCCGGCGTTGGCGATCATGACATCCAGACGACCGAAGTCCTTAACTGCTTCCGCCACCGCTGCTTCGACGGCAGGGTAACTGGTGACATCAACTTGATAAGCCTTTGTCTTGACTCCAAAATCTTCCGCGATGGTTGCGGCAATGGTAACGGCAGCTTTAGAGCTGTTGTACCATATGGCGATCTGTAGATGGTATCTGTATCAGCCACATATGTACTGAACTGGGGATGAGATTCAGAATACGTTGGCACCGGCTTCAGCGAGGCTCCTGGCGATCTCTGATCCTATTCCGCCTGCTCCACCAGTGATTATGACCGTTCTTCCATCAAGGCGGAACTGTTTGAAGACACTATCCTCGATGGGCGGATTGGAGGCTCTGATGGACTTTCTCGCCCCATTTGTGGAACCATTTGTTGCCATGTTGCTTGACTAACGAGCCGACAGATCGAATAGAGTAGGAGGTTGGTCGGAAGATAGGATGACTGGAACTTCTGGTACCTTTGGCGACAGAAATTCTTCAGCCCAAGCTGTTCACGAGAGACATTCAAATACCTGGTTCCAATCACAACCTTCTCATCCAGTCCGTTTTGGTTTCCAAGAGGTGATTACTCTGCAGGCTCAGAAAAGTTAGTGTCGCTTTCGCCAAGGTCCCCCGGGTCCGGGTAGAAGCAAAAGCCGGATCTCTGTCACCCTCAGCTCTAGTAGGCTAGTCCGGATTGTCATCCGCGAGAGGTCGATCTTAGATGCTCCTCAATTGGGTAACTCTTCTATGCTATCGATCAACACGTCGTAGCTACCCTCACTGTGCCTGTCAACGAACTCTCCATTGACCATGTCATTACTCTCTGCCCGGAAGAGAGCTCTTTCCATTGTTTCTTCAATACCAGCTGCGAGATGTCGCGCGGCAACTCGTCTTCGTGCCAGTGTAGGTTCAACTCTAACGAGCCACCGTTCATCTACCAAATCTGCGATCTGGTTCCAGGGCTCGTCATCCACGAGCAAATAATTCCCCTCAACAATGCAAACCTGAACATCTGACTCTACAGTGAACCCATCAGAAACGGGATCTTTTACTTTGTGGTCAAAGGTTGGTGCAAGAACGGGTTGCAGTCCTGCTGAAGCCCGCAGCTGCCGGACGAGGTCGACGACGGCTTGACCGTCAAAGGTCCAGGGGGCCCCGCGCCGGGCGATTGCTTCCGCCGCATTAGGAAGCGCCCGGAGAGCTGCGAGGGGTAGGTGAAAGCCGTCCGCAGATAGAACAATAGACTTTGGGCGGAGTTCCGGGGAGGCGTTGATGGCGGAGACAACTTTCTGGGCGATGGTTGTCTTTCCGGAGCCCGGTGGCCCTGCGAGGGCGATAATGAGGCGGGGATGTACATTGGAGGTGTCGGATGATGTGCGCCTCTTCTCAGCCCATTTTAAAATGATACGCTGGGCCAGGGTATGATATGTAGACTCCATACTCGCGTAGGTAATACGACAGTCTCTAGATATTGCAAAGTCAGGGGGAAGTTGACTTCCCGGACACAACGACCCTAGGAAAGAATGTGTTCTATTAGTAGATTCCAGAGATTGTTTTAACCCTCAGTAAAAGGATTTTTTGAAGTAGGCAGAATGCTTCTGGAATTGTTGACTCTAGTCCGGCGCTCGATGCTGATCGGACTGCTGTCGCCCGAATTCGATTCACTGTCCGGCCCCGCACGGCGGTCCCACCCCGTCCTCGACGTCACGGCCATGGCCCATGCTTCCCCTCCGCACACATTAAGGTGATTGCCAGACTGAACACTAAAAGGTGATTGAAAAGTTCCAGATCTTGAAGGTTGTCTCAGTCTTACGCATCTAACCCTTGTAAGGTATCAATCCAGAATGTCCGAAATTGTATGTACCTATCAACTGCCCCTGCTCCCTTGATCTCGCTGATTCCCTGCTCAGAACCCTGCTTTTGTGCTTCATTCTGTCAAGAACGTCTCATTCGAGAACCGTCAAGTTCCAGCACTTCGCGATGAATACGACGTTCGAGTTCACATCGAGCAAACAGGCATCTGCGGCAGCGATGTCCACTACTGGCAGCGAGGCCGGATCGGTGACTTCATCCTAGAGTCGCCCATTGTTCTGGGGCATGAAAGCTCAGGGACCATTGTCGAGGTCGGAAGCAAGGTCAAGAATGTCAAAGTTGGCGACCGTGTAGCGATAGAGCCAGGCGTTCCGTGTCGGCAGTGAGCTTCTCCCCAACCATCAACACAGGCAAGCAACGGCTTCTAACGATTTACATAGCTGCGATTACTGCCGCTCAGGTTCATACAACCTATGCGCAGACACAATCTTCGCTGCAACGCCTCCCTGGGATGGCACGCTGCAGAAGTACTATATTGTCGCCAGTGATTACACTTACCCGATTCCGGAGCACATGTCTTCCGAAGACGGTGCTTTAGTAGAGCCAGTTGCAGTTGCCGTCCAGATTTGCAAAGTGGCGGAACTAAAGGGTGGCCAGACGGTTCTTGTATTTGGCTGCGGGCCCATTGGTGTTTTGTGTCAGGCTGTTGCCAAGGCGTATGGGGCAGCAAAGGTCATCGGCGTTGACGTGTCCGAGTCTCGAGCTCAATTTGCGAGAGAATTCGCTGCCGATGATGTCTACGTCTCGAAGAAGCTGCCTGACGCTCCGGAAGACCCCGTTGACGCTGCTCGCGCTATCGGGGAGAAGATTGTGCGAGATTATGGCCTTGGGGAGGGGGCTGATGTTGTTCTGGAGTGTACGGGTGCCGAGCAGTGTATCCAGGCTGGTGTGTTCGCCGCGAAGAAAGGCGGAACATTTGTTCAAGCTGGCATGGGAAAAGAGGTTCGTTCTTGCACACTTCACCACCGAACATTGTAACACCCTTTACTGACATAAAACTAGAATATCGTATTTCCCATCACGACAGCTTGTATCCGAGCTTTGACCATCAAGGGGTCGATCCGATATCAAACAGGATGTTACCCCGAGGCTGTGAATCTCGTTGCCAGTGGAAAGGTTCTTCCAAAGAAGTTGATCACGCATCGCTACAAGTTCGGGGAGGCCCTTGAGGCTTTCGAGGTTGTGAGGCAGGCCAAAGAGAACACTCTCAAAGTAGTCATAGAAGGTGTACCCAAATGATGCGATCTTGTATTGAGTTAGCAACGAAAATATGGATTGAACATCCATGTCAAACGCTCCACAGCCTTCTGTAGTTTGGCATGACTCAGGATTTTGAGAAGTAAACATTCATGTATCTGTCACTGCTAAAACTTTTGGACAAACTCCCAAGTCTTACGTCGGTGATGTACGTGCACATATGGTGGCTAGTTAACAATTCTCATACTCCACTGCTCACTAATACCACTAGTCTATCCTGGACACTATCTTATAAGATTTCTCATGCGCCATTCTACTTCAAGCGATACAGACAGAATCCGCTACTCCGTCTTCTCGCCAACAGTTGGACAGTTGTCATTTACTAACCTCAGTCGATTCCCGACTACCCGCCTTTAGATGGGCGGACAGGGGTGACAGGCGCCCGGAGTGCAGCATCTTCCCCGCACCGAAATGGCCCCTCCCGCTCCGGAAGCCTGTCGACCGTCGGCCTCATTCGCCGGTGGACGTAAAGGTGCCGGAGTCCATCGTAACTGTATTCTCATCGGTACAAATCTCCTGGAAGCAGCTCTCAGCTGGCCAGCAAACAACAGTCAGGCTTTCATAATACATTTTGTCCTTGTCCTCACCTACCAACGGCCTCTTAGTTCCTGAGACGCAACAGAATATCCAAGATGGTTCTTCCAAGCCACCCAAATCCGGCAGCGCCCGTCATCGCGCATTTTGACCTGACCGGCAAGACAGCCATAGTCACCGGAGGAACCCGAGGTATCGGCTTAGAAGTCGCCCGCGGACTCGCTGAGGCTGGTGCCAAGGTCGCAATCACATACACCAGCACCGATCCCGCAGAAGCCGATGCCACTGCCGCCAAACTCTCTGCATCAGGCAACGGTGTGCTTGTAAAGGCGTACAAATGCAACGTCCGCAACAGGGCGGAAGTGGAATCCGTCATTGAGACTGCGACAAAGGAAGTCGGAGGCGGCAAGCTCGACGTTGTCGTTGCCAATGCAGGGATCGCGGACCACATCCCTGCCATTGAATACCCCGAGGACAAGTTCCGTGATATGCTGGACGTCAATTTCCACGGGGCTTTTTGGACTGCGCAGGCTGCCGCCAAGGTCTTTGAGAGGCAGTTGAAAGGTGGTAGTGATGGTCGAGGGAGCATAATCTTCACGGCTTCAGTTTCCGCCATCTTAGTCAACGTCCCGCAGAAGCAGGCGGCGTATAATGCTAGTAAGGCGGCGGTAGTACACTTGGCCAAGTCGTTGTCTGTCGAGTGGGTTGACTTTGCGAGAGTGAACTGCGTATCGCCCGGTTTTATTGCAACGGATAGTAAGTTCAATTTCGATACCATGAGTCTATTGAGTGATGAGTATCTGACTTTGATAGTGCTTTCGGTGCATCCCGAGGAGTGGAGGAAGAAGTGGTTCTCCATGATTCCGGGCGGTCGACTCTGCGAGCCTGCTGAA
Organism: Colletotrichum scovillei; assembly: GCF_011075155.1. Lineage (NCBI taxonomy): Eukaryota > Fungi > Ascomycota > Sordariomycetes > Glomerellales > Glomerellaceae > Colletotrichum > Colletotrichum scovillei. The sequence continues at coordinate 2,448,784 of NW_023336263.1, forward strand.
CTGAAAGGATCTTACGTGTATTTGGCAAGTGGTGCGAGCAGTTACATGACGGGTATGTCTCCTCAATTCCAGGGAACACTATGTTGTCATAACAGCTAACAAAACTAGGCGCAAATCTGGTTATTGATGGCGGATACACGTTGCCTTAGATGAGCTAGAGTCTAGAGTTTGAGGGATCACGTAGAGAATCAACTAAACTCAAAAACGCCTCGTGTTGAAATTTTACGCCACTTGAATGAGGCCCTGATCTCGTGTGTTCATTCGCCACGCTATGTATTATGTGGAATGAATGATTGCAATATTCATAAAGTTTTCATCAAATGAGCTAGTACCCGTCTTGAGCTCCCTAATTCTATAAGCTACCTGTGATGCCATCCTCTTGTAAGCACGAAAGACAAAGGGGCAAGAGCTAAAAACAAAATTATTATCCTTAAATAGAACATTGTAAAGCCGTCCCCTACCCTGCTCCAGGCTGGGCAAGTCAAAACGCCATCCCGAAAGAGGGTCCACACCCCGACCCGCCGAGGCCCGGGTCGTTCGGAGGGTTCACGATGGATACCCTTGGTGTTGAATGTGGATCGTGCCCTCACCTCACGCACAACCTGGAATCCATCAGCCTCAATTCACCCGGTAAATCTTCATCAACCACATCAATTGCCCGGCTAGCTCAATCGGTAGAGCGTGAGACTCTTAATCTCAAGGTTGTGGGTTCGACCCGTAAGCACCAGACGCCCTATCCTGAATATCTTCGAGCATTTCACTAACAGTAACCAGCCACGTCGGGCTCAATTCCCGTCAGCGATTGAACTAGCAATCATATCTTTTTGCTCGTCTTATGCTGAAGCATGTTACGTTCAAAGCAAAGCAAATGAGCTTGAATACTACCGGCTAGATATAACCTCGTTGTGATCTTAGCTGTCCTTTTTGACAATACTGGTCTCCCGATCACCACAGATCATCCCCCTCTCCCTGGTCTTGGCATCATCATCAAGGAACCCAATGATACCCACTTGACTCCAAGACGCTCTTCAAATCTCGCCATGGCGGCAGGGTTCCCCTCCATCTCATAAGTCTTGCCCAGCCCAGCTAAGAGAAGGTGCCACACGACGACTTTCTCCAAAAAACCAAGCATCTTGGCAGAACTTGGCATCGCGGCGGTTGACGCTCCGGTCCTTACAGAAATGAAGAAAGCGGGAGCTATCTCAGTCTAGCGAGATCCTGCGCCGAGAAAAAGATCGTCGCAAGGGGTCGTAGTATCGCGGGTTGAGCCTAAATGCCACGCTTGTTTCGCTAAGGATGGTGGCAGCGGCAACTATCTCGATTGGTCGGCTATAATGGTGGTGGCGAGGCTCCTATTACTTGGCTGAAGGAAACTTTTCTATAAGGTCATGTCATTTCGAGGATAGCTTTTCTCCTCGGAATTCCATCTGTTATGTCTTTGTTGCGATTACGATGGGATTGTCTTCGCTTATAGTTTGGCCTTGGGGTTGCCTTTTGTTGGTTACGACTGCTGTTTCGTCAACTCGGACTCCTTTCACCCACATTGTTGATACCCCTAATTCACTTATCAATATCGATTTTGAACAACAATGCCCATTGAAGTATAGTTCAGGGAAGGCTGCCAAGGTCACGGAATGGCACCCATGGACGCAAGAGCCAATATGTGTCGGCCCAAAGTCAAACAAGACACTACAACACTGCGCTTTCATCAAAGAAGACTTTCGGGGGAACAAAGGTCTTCTCGTCATCACAAGCCCAGAGGTTGCAGCCGGTGATGTCAGTCTCGTTGAGGATTTTGACACCCAATCGGCCAGTACTCAATCTTCACCTGAGTCGACCGACCCACTCCCCTTCGAAGTTGAGACGATACCGGGTAAAGGTTTAGGAGCTGTCGCAAACATCCGTATCCGCGCGGGAGATGTTATCTTGAGGGAACACCCTGTCGTTATGCAATTGGCGCAAGTATCTGAGCCGATTAGCTGGATGCAGGCTTTGTGGGTGTTAGAGGAGGGCTTCATTCGGCTGCCGAGAGAGGATCAGCAAAGAGTGTTTGAACTTTCTAGGAGCACCGGGGGCCATGTTCTGGAAGATATCATCCGAACAAACACATTTGGCGCAAGCTTCAATAACGTTGCTCATCTTGGACTGTTTCCAAACGTCGCGGTAGGTGATCAATTTCTGGCATCTTATTCCAGCTTCACTGACACCAACCAGAGAATCAATCATGCTTGTAAGCCTAAGTACGCCTGCAACCTTCTCAAGACAACATAGAAAAAGATAGAGTGCTTACCAAAAGCTAGTGCAATCACCCGCTTCTCGCCCCGGACATTGGAACTAGAAATTGTGGCGTACAAAGACATCTTGCCGGGCGAGGAACTAAGCATCAGCTGTAAGAACCCTGAATCTGCCCCGCACAGCCATTTGAACAGGACTAATGCCAGGAACGTACAGACTCGATGCTAAACATGCTGCACCAAGACCGGCGAAAGGCACTTCAAGAGTGGGGTTTCAACTGCACCTGCGCGCTCTGTAGTTCCCCTCCCGAAGTGCTGGCCATCTCAGATGCCTACCGCAGACGGCTGTCGGAGATCTTCTCGGAGCTCAAGGACCCGGTTCTCGCAGGCTCGCCGTCTTTGGTGGCGGAGCTGATCGACGAGCTTGAGGATATCATGGTGAAAGAAGAGTTGACGGCGCAGGCGGGCGAGTTCTACGGCATAGTTGCTGGGGTGTACCGTAACATGGGAGAGATGGAGTTAAGTAAGGAGTATGCAAAGTTGGCGGTGGAGAAGCTGGTGGCCTTTGCGGGGTACGACGACGAGAGGACGGTAAGGGCAAGGGAAGTTCTTTTGGAATTTGGGGGAACGCAACTCGGCACGGGGTAAAGGGTCGCGTTGGGGAAACGTTGTGGGCGGCGCGGTAGCTACACTCAAACGAGCACGCGGTTCACGGATCAAAGGGGTATAAATGGCGTGTGTTCTCTGGAACCGGGGGTACATGTTCCTCAACTAGGAGGGGGTGATTCGTTTATCTTACCCCCGTCATGGCCCATGGGGAAGGAAGGAGGAAAGAGGCATGGCACTTTGCCTGTCCCGGGGAAGCGAGTATGTTGACAGGTTGCGGAGAATTTGGGGGTGGAGGAGGATTACTCCGGTGCTGCGGGTTGCTTGACGGATTGACACGTTTTGGGCCGGCTATGCGGCACCTTCGTTGATGAGATGGCGGCAGCGGGCCGGGGGTAATGGTTCATGTCATGTCTCGATTAGGTTGCGGGAGGATGTGTCCGCTGCAGCATCCCACTGGGGCATGGTGTTTTCTAGATGGAAGAGGAACATAATATCAGACCGTTTGAATGAGAAGTGTAGATGCGGGTCATTGGAGTTGAGGCTCTAGCTGGAGCCCATCTTGGCAATGCCAAGTGGCTTGGAACGACGGTTGTCAAGGTTTCTTGGCGTTCTTTTGTGAACGTCGACTTTTGCCGAATGCTCAAAGACATCTGATGTTCTGTTCTTGACTGAACATGACCAAAAAAAGTGAAAAGACATTAGAATTTGGCGATTGTGCACGGATATGTATGTTGCGACCCAAAGACTAAAGACATTGGTTGTGAATCACATTCGCTCATAGAACAAACAATATGGCGATTGAGTTGAGGGCTGGGTCATCAAATGACAGACAATGCTATTGTTTGACACACAAATACAGAGTCTATTTAGCGAGAGTCACCGAGTGGTAAAGTTATTTAGTTCGCCAGTGCTAGCAAGCATCGGTTCAATTGCAATACATCAAGCAAAATTTCGGATACGACATACGCACTGATTGTCACGTTCAGGTCTCACTCACATAGTAGCAGCTATAGCCCCAACGGAGGAAATAGAGCAAGACAACCAGTCCCAGTCATGTGCATCCAGTGGATCGCCTCCGCAAACTGCACCGGCGCCGTGGGCGGGAATACTCCGCATGACGGATGCAAGGGCGCCCACGTCGCGGTGTTACGCCGAGAAGTCTGCTCATCGGCCCGCGGCAGTGCTTGTGCTTCTTCGGCTCGTGTAGAATTATCGTCACGTTGTCCGCCGAGGACCAGGAAACCGTCAACGCGCCGTGCGAGGTTTGCGACGTGGACGGTGACCCGGAGCAGATGATGCTGCTGAGAATATTTAACGACACTTTCGCTGCTGAGTGGGAGGTCGCCTTTGGGGAGAGCCACTATGCGACATGCACCAAGGGTATGTGGAGGTCGTTGGTCAGAAGATGAGTATGTAAAGTGGTGAGTCTCGTCGGCCGTGGGTGAGTAATCTTGTACGGATTTCCAGGGGAATGGCACAACGCGGAGAAAGGGCGAGACTTCGGCGCCAAGGATGGACTGTTACATGGCCGATGGCCCATGAGAGCGGTCACAAAGAATCTGCGCGGGGAGAGCATACAAATCAGGTTTCTGGGACCGTTGGTAAGTGCCGCTAGTAGCGTTGCAACCGTCGATCAGTCGGACTCGCTCTCTATTCTGCCCTCCGAAGCCGGTCTGGGTTTGAGCGAAGGATCTCCAGTTCTTCACTAACATGGAAATTCTCAGGTAAAGGATTTGACCAATATACTTAGTGTAGTTCAGGGAGAAAAAAAGTTCTTGTTGGCATGCCGCCGCGTGGGACGATCGTATGAGGTCTAATTTACCAAGACATGAAATCCCCGCAAACCTGTAGGCTGCATGCTTGATCCTGGATGGCTGGGAGTTGCCTGTTGGACTTCCTCCGCTTCCTTCGCCATGTGACGACCCTGACGGGTGGACTCCGTCCGCGTCGTGGGTGGGAACGAGCACCGTGTTATTGAGAATGTGCCATTTAAGAACATGGTGTGCGTCTGTGTCCTACGTTGCTTGCTACTTTTTTGGTGTGTGTGGAAGCGTCAAGATCTCACGCGAGCTGTAAGTTGAGCGCTTAGATATTCCAACTCCAGTTTTCCCCATACCATCCCCATTGAAGGAAGCTTTCTCCGTGGGGTCTTTGGGGTTGAAAGGAGGCCCATGATCCATCAAGGGGACTTGGGGTTGATACCAAGACCGTGCCCTAGGATGGGTTGGGAATCTTGGAATCTGGCCGAGATACCCTGGCGCTGCCGCCGGATCTTCCCCAAAGCTCACGAATCACTAGGCGTATCAAAGTATCACGGCGCAGATTATCGTTCCTCTGGTTGGCCAAGTTCGGACATGTAAGCTTATTCTACGGGGTCAGAGTCACTACGAGATCCATCTTATTTGGCTAAAATGAGGGGAGGAGACGAAAAATTGGGCACCGAGCCGAGGGAGATGAAAGAGAAAGAGATCGAGAGTCACTGTGAGAGGAAAGAGAGAGGCGAATATCGTCGGTCGAACCCCGATGGGCCAGACCTTGTCGGCCGTTCTTCTGCTGAATGGCTGAATTAGCCAGTCTCCGGCCGGGCTCTGGCTCTGGCGCTCTGCATCTTTTCACATCTAGGTATCAATAAACCGGAGCAGACCGGGGTGCGATGACTCGATTCCAAAATGGCTTCGAGGCTCGCGGGCGCACTCCGTCTTCGCCCTCACGGAAGATGGCCGAGCGGCAGTTGATGGCCCCGTCGACTTAAGCCCGAAACGGTTCATTCGGGATCCACCGGCCGGCGGCGAGCTGCGAGCTGCGAGCTTGCGGAGTGCGAACATGTCGGGTATCCAGTTCTTTACGCAAGGCAGCTTGCGTTAGCACTTTAGCCAGCGACGAAACAAGCACTTTGAGATATGGGGATGGGGGGAAATCTTGCGTGTTTTTGTTGGGTTCCACGCGCGCAAACGGCCTTTTGGACATGGATCATGGGCCGATGATGGGGCTTTTGCGAGTGGTTTGTCTTGGATTTCAACTTCCCCCTCCTCTTCGCAGAGTGCCTTGCCGCCTCTGCGTAGACCGTGCCATAGTACTCCAGTCTTGTTCTCCATCTTCTTGGTCCCCTCTTCCTCCTGGAGCTCATCCGTTTGTCAGCAAAACTAGCGAGCATCGGCCGTCGACGAGTCATATCGCAGCCAATGTTTCTAGAAATCTTTGAGGAGGGTTGCAGTGCCAGAGTGGTGTGTTGCGGGGAAATGGTTGCTCATCTGGACCATCTCATCTTCTCCAAACCCCAAAGCGCGGAGAATGCGGAGCCAACTCCTATATCAGCCAGGGGTGGCACAATAGCGCCTACACACACACAGAGAACAACGCTGTCAACGCACACACAAACTCACCCGCAGCCTACGTAGGTAGTCAGGCAGTGTATTACTGCAGTCTGTCTCACAGTGAGAAGAGCCATGGACACGCGAGCAGTCAGCTGGACCGCAACTTTGGATGCCGTTGGGTAAGGTACCTCAGTAAACCCTGCCGCCAGGCCCGACTTGGCCAGCTCTTCAGGTTCCTGCTTGGCAGAGCCCAGAACGCCCAGCCGGGGGAGACATCACGTCACTTGGCGCTGGCTGATCGCCCTTGGTGAAAAGTCTTGGTTCCAATCCAGCGACGCGGGACAGCAGCCTGCCGGCGCAAACAAGACTTGAGGCGTATTTCTTGTCCCGACCACCACCATCAACGTTCGCGCGCCGTCGGTGCGCCATGGAACGAGCGGCGTAGCTCCGTCTGACGGTTTGGCTAATGATAGAGCAGTTTACGAAAACTTACTGCATGGAATGGCATGTAGGTGTGTTGCATTACGGAAACTTGCGGGAGCCTCTTGATCCCAACGCGTCGGTTGAGGCAAGTATAGGCTGCCTCGCTAATCCAACGTATGTCGAAATATGAAAGCGAACGAGGGCGGCATGAAGACCGTGCTGCCTATAGCCACGGTTATCCTTGAGCTAAACCTACTAGTCATCCGATGTCAAACAGTGGTTATCCTCGCTTTTTGAGGGGCAGGTGAACGCTTTTGAAATTTGAGTTTTGTCTCAGCGCGTTTTTCCGTCGATTCACTTCTTTCTTGGTCCCCTGTTTTCCTGCTTTTCCGTCAACTTGCACTTACATCAATTCGACTCGGCGGTTCTTCGCTGTGATTCAGATTGTGATATCTCGTCCCAGCAATGAGTAATTCATCAACACATTTTCCTTCCTTTTTCAGCATGCCGAAGATCCGAGAGGATAACGTGTACTCTGCCATTGCATTATCAAAGTGGATAATTAGATAGGTCCTATGCGGTGACACAGTTACAGGTGTGCCCGAGAAAAACTACGAGGGTTGACGAAGGTCACAGTCAAGATGGACAATAGGCAGCGGCTCTCGTGAGTGAGAGCTGGAAAAGGCCGACGGAGATCTGACCGGCACTATCCTCGTCGCCTTTCCATCTTCCTTCTTCCCGCCTTCTCTCCCCTCCTGGTCTTCCTAGTCTTCCTATGTTCCTAGTCTCCCTAGTCTTCCCCAACCTACCCCAAACCCGCCCCCGGCGTGCGGTTGGCATGGCCGGATTTGGGCAAGCTGCCGCCCACTTCACGACCTTGTTCGACCGCCGCCGCTCGCCAGGTCTCCTCCCCACGCATCTCCATGTTCATCCCCATACTGGTACCCACCATCCCAAGCCACCCTTGCTTAGTTTCGTAACAAGGACACCATCCGTTCATTCCTTCCCCTCGTAATTTTTTCACGATGGTGGAACGGAAGTTGAGCGATTGGCCAGTCGTCGGAGACCATCCACCCCGACATCCTCTACCCTTCTTTTCCCATGGGGTCGCATTGGCCGCTGGCTGTCATCTCTTTCTCTTGGGCGGGGACGGGTGAGATAGGTCGGGTTGGTCCACGCGAAGATGGGATCTAGTGTGATGTAGAACGAGGGAGGTATGGATCTACGTGTGCCCTCCTCCTCCTTCTCTCCTCAGATCTAAGTATTAATAGGAACCACTCCTTTCCCTTCCTCGCATTCCTTGTTCCTCAACCGTCGTGTTCATACCCCAAAGCCCACGCACCTCCTCCCACACCTTTCTTGTTCATCTTGGATATCCCGTGCGAGCAAATCAAATACCATCAACATGGCAGGCGGTGGTGTCAAGAAGCCCATCAACATCTTCAAGTTGGGCGACCTCGGTGAACCCGAGGGCGTCTTCAACTGGCGGCTATGGTTCGCTGTCATCTCCTTCGGCCTCATGGGCGCGGCCCGTGGTGTCGATGAGGGTCTCATCTCTGGCGCTTTCGGTTCCAAGGATTTCCAAAAGTTCATTCACTACGATCAATACAGCGCTGCCGAGAAGACCAACATCAAGGCCAACGTCTCTGCCATGGTTCAGCTCGGTTCCGTCGCTGGTGCTCTCTTGTAAGCTTGGCTACCCTTTCCCTGTTCAATATCTCTTCGCAGAACTCTCTCTAACCACTGATACCACGTACAGTGCCTTCGTCATTTGCGATAAGATCGGCCGTATCTGGGCTACCCGTCAACTCTGCGTCATCTGGATCATCGGTATTGCCATCTTCATGGCCAACAACGGACACCTCGGTGCTGTCTATGCTGGTCGTTTCATTGCCGGTCTCGGTGTCGGCCAGACACCCGTCGTCGGCCCCGTCTACCTCGCCGAGATTGCACCGGCCTCCGTCCGTGGTCTCTGCACCTGTGTCTTCACCGGCTTCGTCTACCTCGGTATCGTGCTCGCCTACTTCACAAACTACGGATGCCAGATTCACCTTGGCGACACCACCCACAACCGCTGGCTCGTACCCACCTCCTTGCATATCATGTTCGCTGGTATCATCTTCATCTTGACCTTCTTCCAATTCGAGTCACCCCGCTTCCTCGTCAAGCAGGGCAAGATTGAGGAGGCCACCGAAACCATGGCTCACCTCCGTCACCTCCCCGTCGACCACGAGTATGTCACCCGTGAGATCTACGCCATCCAGCACTCTCACCAGGAAGAGCTCGAGGCCACCAAGGGTACCACCTGGTTCGGAAAGGTCAAGGAGCTCTTCCTCGTCCCCAGCAACTTGTACCGTCTCTACCTCACCACCATGGTCCAGTTCCTCTCCCAGTGGTCCGGCGCCGGCTCCATCACCCTCTACGCTCCCGATCTCTTCAAGATCCTCGGTATCGAGGGCCAGAACGAGTCCCTTCTCATCACCGCCGTCTTCGGTGTCGTCAAGCTCGTCGCTGCTGTCGGCTGTGCGCTGTTCTTGGTCGACGTCATCGGTCGCAAGCGCGCTCTGCTTACGGGTATCACCTTGCAAGCCATTGCCATGGTCTACATTGCTTCCTTCCTCACCCACGTGCCCAAGCTTGGTGTCGACGAGTCCTTTGAGCTCCCCCACAACCTGGTCGGCGTCAGCAAGGGTGCCATCGCCATGATCTACGTCTCCGGCTTCGGTTGGGCTCTTGGCTGGAACTCCATGCAGTACCTCCTCACCGCTGAGCTGTTCCCCCTCCGTGTCCGCGCCCTCGCCACCTCGTGGGCCATGACTCTTCACTTCGCCAACCAGTACGGCAACTCCCGTGCCGTTCCCAACATGCTGGCATCCACCTCCGTCGGTGGAATCTCGCCCATGGGTACCTTCTGGTCGTTCGCCGCTATCACCCTCATCGGTGGTGCCTGGGTTTGGTTCTTCGTTCCTGAGACTTCTGGCCGTGCTCTCGAGGATATGGACCGCCTCTTTGAGCTTCCCTGGTACAGAATTGGTCTCCACGGTAACGCTGATGCCGAGGCGAGAGATGTTGTGTACAACGAGAAGCAGGAGGCTGCTGAGGGTGTCCAGGGAATGTCTGAGCACGCCGAGAAGAAGCCTGCTCAGGTCTAAAACAAGATGTGTATGAAAGAAGCCCAAGAGGTTTCTAATGGTTGAAAAGGGTATCTAATGAATGCAATATACCCAATAATGACATGAATACAATTCTACCCTTTCGTGGTTTACCACTCAAATCATGTTCCTCTTGTGATAATGTGTCTTCTCTGGTCAATGTCGTGTTTGTAGCTCATCGCATATGTTGGCTTACATTCAATCAACGCTTGAACTTTGAGACTGTTCCCCTATTGATTTCATTCCACGGATAAGCTATTGAACGTTTGATCAGTGGCACGGATATATGCAGATTGATTGATAATCTTGATTAGATCCAGGGAGGGTCCTTGTCTCGTCTCAACCTCTGACGGTTAATGCTTGAACCTTCGGATGGTGGTGTAGAGAATTTGACGTAAAGTAAGGTGGGCACCCTCAGATTCATGAGGCCGTCGCCGAGCGGATAATCTGTTAAATGAATCAATTAAGACGTCTTCCAAACCTCAGACGCGCGCTACACGTGGCTGAGTCCGAAAAGAAATCTTATCTTGCCTGAGGTGACACGGCGAGGACAACAGGCTGGCTGTTGAAACAAACAAACATACCGGAGTGTAGCTCTGATTTCGTTTCAACCCTCTATCTGAGCATGAATGTACCCCACGTGCGATCAAACTTATCGCATTAGATACGATGTGCGATTCGGCGAATCTAGACCCAAATCCGGCGATCTAGCCTTGATATCCGCGGCCGCGGAGCACTTACGGCATTGCACGGTAATAAGACACAGTGAATTACGCTTTCAAAGACCAGCCTCAATAGGTTAGCAATGTCTCTCTCGATGAGCCACAGGGAACGGATTGATGCCCATCGAACTGATATGCAAAAAGCGGTTTTTGTTGCCCCAAGAGCTGACGAGATTGCCAGCCATGGCCTCCCAGCCACGCTGCGCCTGTGGCGCAATTATCGTCCTCGACGCAGCCACAGCCATACACGAAAACGATCTGTTTTCTTTCAACAACAATGAACGCCAGGCCAAGAACGCGTCCATTGGCGTTGACAGCCGTCCCCTACTCGTCAAAGCTGAGGCGCCCCCAAGCCCTTTGCCCGCTGTTTCCCACTTGAGCCGATCTTAGGGGATCGTCTTTGCCGCTGATGTGGTTTTTTGTTGACGGCTTCTGGGTCTAGATTCAGTGGGCATCATCGAAAAGATGGAAGACGCTAGCATTGTTTCCGTCGATTATGTAGATTCGTATAATACACGAGAATCCCACGCTGCCACGCATGCAATGTGGGATACCGACAATAGAGGTTTCAGAGTGCACGATCAAAGACCACTGCGTTCTCTGGTGCAAACCAAGAGGGAAACCCTTGAACTGCACCATGAAGGCTTCTTTCGTCCCCTTGCTCCTGACTGGGCTAGCAGGGCTGGCGTCAGCCGCCTCCATTGCTGACGCTCCTCAGTGCGCTGTAAGCAGTATCCCACGAGCTTTCCACGAGTTTCTCGTGGGCTTGGTGCGACCAAACTAACAATTTCTCGAGATATCCTGCGCTCTTTCGGCTCTTCCCCAATCGCCTTGCACCATCTCGAATCAAACGTGTCTTTGTGTCGATCCGACTTTCAACAGGCTTGTTGGCGACTGCATCAAAGATGCGTGTACAATAAAGGAAACATTGGGTAAGTATGTCGATTTCGCTAGTTGATGCTCGTCGATGCTGATGCAATGATCTAGCTGTTACAAACTTGACATGGTCGTCCTGCGGGCTTCCCCTGACTGATCGGACGAGTACGGCACGATACACAACAATCTTTCTATTCATACTACCAGTGGTTTTCATGGCAATCCGACTATCGGCTAGGATTCTGCGTCTTGCACCCTGGGGCGCAGAAGACACAGCAATATGTATCGCTTTTGTATGCATGCCAATCGAACGCTCAACATGCGTTCAAGAACACAGCTCTGACACGGATATAGGCATTTTTGATACCCTTTCCACCGATCATCTTCGCCAGTAAGTTCCTCCGGTTAGCTTTGAGATGATTTGACTAACAACCTTGAATAGTGATGCGATATGGTTTAGGACGAGATATCTGGACATTGCAGCCATATGAGATTACAATGTTTCTGAAAGTAAGAATCCCACACAGTCCCTAGAATTCCATCTGACGAGTCATCTTCAGCTTCAGTTCGTTCTCCAGCTCTTTTACATCTCAGGACTGGCAGTCATCAAGGCATCGGTGATATATTTGTATATACGAGTCTTCAGCATTCAAGGCTTCAGAACCCTTCTCTGGTGCACGCAGATTTTCAACTTTCTTCTCGGGGGAAGCTACATCTTGCTCAGCCTCGTTCAGTGCCAGCCATTCCAGCACTATTGGAACGGGTGGGATGGCGAGCAAGATGGCCACTGCGCAGATCTCAACACAATCGGCTTGACGCACGTAGCGTTCAATATTGCGCTAGACGTGTGGATGCTGATTCTTCCGGCAACGCAACTGTATAAGCTTAACATGGAACTCAAGAAGAAAATTGGCGTGATGGCGATGTTCAGTGTAGGCGTCTTGTAAGTCCTTCCATCGATTCAACGTTGTTAGCATGCTCCAGTCTGACGACAGAAAAGCCTCACTTCAGTCAGCATCGTACGAATTAAAAGTCTTCTGGTCTTTGCTACAAGCTTCAATATCACTGGTACGTGACACTAGTGTTCTATGATTAAATGTTGAAGCTGAATCTTATACATAGCCGAGTGCCTTTGGGGTATTATTTGGTCCTATGTAGAGCTCTGCGTGGGGATCTTCGTTGCCTGCATGCCTGCCGCCCGGCAGCTTGCGTGGAGGTTCTTCCCCAAACTTGTCAATTACACCCGAGAATCACTTACGGGGTCAAGTAAATCAAAGCGTGAGGTGCAGAACGAGGAACTCACACCTATCGCCAAGGGCAGACAGTCCTCAAAGTCAGGTACTTTATCGTCAAACATTACGCAATCGAACGCAGGGTCTGTCATGGACCCCAATACACCTCGGAGCGCAACGTTTGGTTATCCACAGTCAGATGATGTCATCATGGTCCATGAAGGAAAGGAATGAATTAATGTCACCGGGTGATCAAGAACCGGGGTATTGTAATCACAAGTGTGTATTATTAGACTTTATACCAGTCTGAATACCTACCTTATTGAACATCACACCAGACGCAACCATACCTGATTTGTCTATCCACAATCAAGACAATTTCGAAAGGTCGGACGTTCGTGTGGGTGTCCTTTATTTACCGGAGAAATCGTCTCAGGACCACTGGCAAGTACCTGTTCAACTTCCATGTCGTTGACAATCCTCGAATGTCTCAACTACAAAACTGCAGTCGCTGCACAATTGCATTACGAGATCCAGGTAAAGTCCGATTTCCAATGTCTTTCTGTTGGGAAAATCAATCTTCAATGAAAGAAAGGCGGATTGAGAACGGTTGTGACTACCTAATCACTTCATGCGCTTGAATTACGGACTTTTCACTATCGCTCATTATTCAACTATATGGAAGGTTGAATGTGGATGCGTTCATCAACACAACTTATGCCGTATTGATCTTGCTACACTATGCATACACCATGTCCCTATACCTTGTGCTTGAAGTATGTCATTTAGATATGTTCAGGGCGTTTATTTTTGCATCGCGGTGTCAACCTCGGATATGCGGGCCTCAGCTTGTGGGGTAGAAGGTACATTGTCGAACCTCTGTGGGGACTTCGGTTCCGGGTTCGCTATGTTCTCATCTCGGGACTCAACCCATTGAAGACTCAGATTGCCATTAGTAACCTTTGCACAACATAGACTGAAGGTAAAAGCATCTCTGAGAAGCTAAATTGTTGTCATCAGGAGATCTGGTGCCACCACGGTTACTGACTGTTTGAGACACGAAGAGTGCTGCTACCACGGCAATGTCATCCCAGCTTGGATTTTCTCGATCTCTATTTCCAACTTCTACTGAACTATTCTAATGAAAACTCCTCATTCTCTACCTCACTAAAAGCCAGGTGCGAGTTGTGCGGTGGGGTCGTCGCCCTCCATGGTCATCGTGAGAGCATCTCAGATCACACCAACATCCCCGATAGTCTAGTGGTGAGGATATCTGCTTGTCATTGAATTCCAACGATGTCCTGGGATGAAGTACCCTACATGAAGAACGAGATGCTTCTTGCCAGCTTGCATATCTTTGGTAAGGCTGTCAGGGTGAACAAGGGTGTCATCAATCGACACGTCGTAAGCGGCGTCGGCAGAGACGGGCCATAGACCGCACTTATGGGCGGACATGAACTGGCGCAACATTTCGTCCTCGTCCTTGGTCTTGGTCTTTCAGAGCTGCCAACCGATCACGCTAGGGCGTACCTGGAAGATTTGGTACTTCGGTCCTCCAGCAATTTCATCATCGAAAGACCTTCCTGAAGTCGTCCACGCGACTCTTCCTTTGGACATGTTGTCTCGAGCGAGGGCGTTGCCCTTTTCCGAAGTAAGGACGTGTAGGGAGATAGACATACAACGGAAACCGAAACATTTTTCTTCTTCTTCCTTTTTTTTTTTTGGCACGCAGAAATCATCAATACATCAAGCAATATCTAGACACACGGCCCCGGCGGATGGAAGTGCCATCTATCATAGGACTCACGAGCAAATGTTCTTCTTCTTTTTCTTCCATTCATACCAATTCACATTCATGGCAACGATGTGACACCAAGGACCAAGTGGAATTCCTTCTCATCATTAAGAGAGACGTCAATGATTTCGCGTATGCTAATCTAAGCAACTAACAAAGTTCTGCCCACCACACATCCCTCGTTCAATGAACTTCGGGCTTGTCCGCATCCCTTGTAAAATCGGCATACGCAAGAGAGCCCAAGTGACTCTTGCGGCAAAAGAACCCAGGGTCTCGGTTGAATTCGACGATGGAGTTCCACGCAAGATCCCTAACGAGCCACTTAGCGATGTCTCCCGTGACCGTGGCCTTGGCCTTGGCCGTCCGCTGCACATAAAGTTCAATGGCGGAGTTGAGGGATCGCACGCGCCAAACGTGTACGGTTTTCTCTTGACCCTGCCGATAACAGCGCGACAGGGCTTGAAGCTCCTCCGACTGCGTCCACCAGTACTCGCAGAGTATCACGTGGTTGGCCGCAGTGAGAGTCAGCCCAACACCCCCAGCTCCCGCAGTGAGTAGGATGACGCAGGGCGTAGTGCTGTTGCTTTGCACTTCGTGGCGCACCTTGTCTCTCTTAGCATGAGACATTGAACCGTCGAACCGGAGCACCCGGACTCCGATGGCATCGTCCTTTTCGGCCTCCTCCAGGGCTCTCTCGATGATGTCGAGGACAGTCAGGTATTTGGAGAAGATCAAAATCTTGTCCGAGGCGTTGTCCGAGAGCACGCGTGCGACTGTATCCGTGACTGCCTTGATGCGCGGTTCATTGACGAACTCCGAGGGAGGCGTCTGTCGCAGGCGGGTAAGCCAGAGCGCACGCTTGGGGCCTCCGCGACCTTTTGTCTGCTCTTCGCAGTACTCCTCGTCATTCTCCTCCATCTCGTCATTGCCATCGTCTTCATGGTACTCTGTCTGCCCGGCGACAAAGTCTGGGTCGTCAGAATTGTCGCCGTCGAGGCTTGCCCGGGTGCTCTTTGGGGCCGTCTTTCTACCCTTGCGAGGCTTGCGCTTCAATTTAGGTCTACGTCCCGCTCGTTCGACCCATTCCAGTAGCTGGTCAGGGCTCACGTCCGCGGGTACAATGCCCTTCTTCTCGCACCAGTCCTCGTAGGGCTTAGTATCCTCTTCGCGATCTTCACGAGATAGGAGATCAGAGATTGCCAACGTCTCTGCTTCCACCGCCTTTGCGAAGGCCGCCGTGGTATCATTGTCTTCGTCGTTGTCGGAGCGCATTCGCGCTAAGCGGTAGAATTCATCGGCGAGAAGAGCGATCGAGATGCTTTTGCCGGTGCTCAAAGGAGCCTCGACTAGATGCTCCTCTAAGCCTCGGAGACTCATGACGCTCTGGGGCCTCGCAACGAAGAATGAATCCAAGAAGGCCAAAATCTCATCCGTCTCGCAAGTGTTACCGGGGCGCCCGTTGATCAGTGTCGAAAAGCACTTGACGAAGTGGTCAAAGGATTCAAAAGGGTTGCCGGGAAGGAAGTCTATCATGCCGTAGATGTCGTGCCATTTGTTGGGGAAGGCCGTTCCAGAGACTGCCAGGACTTTGGAATACTTCAAATTGCGTATCGCAATATGCGTCTCCGAGGAATGGTTCTTCACCTTGTGCGCCTCGTCCAGCACAATGATAGGGAATTGGAGCCCGAATGCATCCATCGTCTCGGCACAGAGTGGAAACCCGACTCGCCAAGGCCGCCGGTACTTGACTGGAAGAACAATGCCCTTTGCCATACGCCGCTGGCTTCTTTCAATGTTGAGAATTTGTGCAGTGTTCTCGGCGAAGTCGAGATCCTGGCTGGCGCCCACGACATAGTTATAGCTAACTATAATAAAGTCGTATTTGTTGCCGAAAATCTCGGCCGCAGAGACATTCCTGCCCTTGAGGACAAATACCCTTGGCCCCTTGAGCTGATTTGCCATTGTGTCAGCAACTTGATACTCGTATCTGGGCTTTGTCGCGCGATGGAAACACCTTACCTGTTGGAAGTGAAAGGAGAGTTCGTCCAACCACGTGGACTGGACGGCCTTGGGCGCTACAACTAGAACCGGTCCTTCGTATGGTTCGTTTGGATCGCGTAAAGTGACATTGATGCTGGTCAAGGTCTTGCCCAGTCCCATTCCATCACCTAGGACCGCGCCTCGTAGAGGTCCATTGAGCATGTGGCTCAGCAGCTCGGCGCCCTCCTGCTGCCATGGCCGCAAGACTGTCTCGAGATTGGGGCTGGGGCGGAACTTGTCCATCTCTTGGAAGTCTCCGCGAATATAGACCTAACCATAAGTAAGAATTAGCAACAAGACTAAGTTTCTTTGGGCCAGAAAACGTACTCCGAGGGCAATGTACTTGACCAGAAAGCTGGGTACCGTGACAAATACGAATGGTTCGTCGGAGCCTTGTCCAGAAACGTTCCCGATTACCAGCTTCTCAATGGGTTGACCTGCTAGTCCCTTTTGCTCCTCCGAGTCCACGAAGTCTTCTTCAACGGCCTTGAGATTGTCTGCGGCGCTCTGGGTTTGTTGTGGCTCGACGTCATCTCCATTATCTTCATCATCTCCATCATCGGCTTCATCCAGGTCGTCTTCATCATCAGCGTCATCGCTACCATCAGCTGAGTCAAACTCGGCCTCTTCTTCGGTATCATAGTCCGTGACATCTTCGTTAGAGTCAACGTCGGAGTCTGTCAGCCCCTTGACGGCTCTGCGAGATGATGTCGACCGGCGGGCCCTCATCAGACCTGCCGCGTGGCCCATGGCCATCTCGAAAGTGTCCCTGAACGCGTCTCTGTCCTCCTCTATCGCTTGTGAATGAACTATCGCGGTTCCTGGCTTGAAATCCTGCATCAAGCCAGTGGCCAGTGTGGCCATGTCTCTCGCTGCTGACTCGAAGCTGAAAGTCTCGTGGATACTCTGGTCAGGAAGAACAATGACCTCGCCGTTGCTGACGGTAGGGCTCGGACTCAAAGGGCAAAGCCCTTTCTTGTACAGCTTGACCGAAGCATTCCGACGAAGAATTCGAGTTTGGAGACTGTCGGCCGCCGTCGTGTACGACGTGGCGGGCTCATAATGGGCGTCGGCCTCGTGTATCAAAAGGGCAACACGACCTGCCTGCGAATCGACTGCTTCGACCTTCTCGCTCGAATTATCAAACTCCAAGCCCATTTGAAGGGCGAGCAGCTTCTTGGCGTCGAAGACCACACGCGCTAGAAGCCCGTCCTGTGAAGGCAGACGGGTATCGAAGGCGCTCTTGGGCCGTCGGGGCGCATTCGATAATGTGCCCGATTTCTTCTTGGGTCTCATGATCGGAGGTCTGGGGGACTGAGGACAATGTACATTAGCAAGATCAATGTGACATGGGTGGTCTCTTTTTGAGAGGTTGATGAATCTGACGACACTCACAAGGTCGGTACGGAGTCGGCGGAATGTAGCTATGAGCATTGAGAGGGAGGGTAAGGTTCTCGACGACTCTTAGGACGTTGAGACCAGATAGTGACCAAAGGTACGACTGAAAGCGACGCCCACGAAGTAGAGTGTAAAATAAAGTGATGGGGACAGAAAATATGTGAAGTTGGCGCGTGTGCTCCTCGGAGGTGAAGGACGAAAAAATTGAAAGGCCTCGAGGTCGCGAGGTGAAGTGAGATTGACAAACCTTAGGCACTAGCAAACGCGTTGTACTGAGAATCCGCCCAGAGAGTGATTCACAGCTCGCTTAGCACGGAGTAAACGGACGCCTCTCAGGCAGTGGATCGTTCCTTCGGTCAATCAGATAGAACTGAACCCTTCGCTCAACACACCTCGTCCGATACAAGCAGAAGATTCACGTCTTCTCTGATCATCAAAAGTGTCTACTCCATCCCGGACAGGCCTCCATAGCAACAACAAGCGCTTTCTCTCAGCGACTAACTGACACACGAGAACATTATACACAATCGACCGGTAAGAGCAATGTCCTTTGATTTCCCTTCTTCTTCTTCTTCTTCTTCTTCTTCTTCTTCTTCTTCTTCCTCCCGTTTCCAATCTATGGAGCACTGGCGCAATGAGAGGCGACACCCTGAATCTATGAAGAGATCCGGAAGAAGACGTAACTGACGCGATAGGGCATAGTACTCTAGCCACATAATGGTGAGGCCTGGAAAGCAGCGAGCAAATGCCGAGAAGATGGACGTCAAGTCCAACTACACCTTCTCTACCGGAGGTGCGGCTTTTGACGACGGCCTCGAAGATTCTGGCTCAGCCATGCAGGTGTACCGTGTCAGGTCGGGCCTGACGCACATGCAGAGCAAGTCAGATAAAGAAGTGGAGGCCACGTACGAGACGCTTCAGTCCATCTTTAGGCTCGGCTTGGAGCCCGTCTTCACCATCGACCCCCATAACCTTGAGGCCACGAACAAGCGTATAATCGAGGCCATCGAGGCCAAGGAGAGTCTGGTGGTTGCTGCTGGATATTTCATCCCGCAGCTCAAGGCACAAGTCTCGCTCGGCAAGCCGGCCGAGATGCGCGAGAAGCCCTTGCTGGCGAGCGACTTTCAGGACAAGGTGTCTGTCGTTGCTTACGAGATTGGCCGGCATGGCAAGGCGGCCAAGGCCATGTGTCTCGTCAACCCTGACAAGGAGGGCGTGTGTATGTCGATGAACATACCCAGCAGCAAGGGTCGCGTCTTCTTCAATCAGCATCTCATGGACCTGGAAGAAGGCACGAAGAAAGTGAGAGAGCGGTCTCTGGGTGCCCGTATCGGCGCTGTCACCGATCCGTCGTGGGCCCAAGAGGTCCAAGGGGAGGCCAAGGACAACGGTACCGACAAGTCAAATTCCGGAAAGAACAAGGTCATCTACAAGGCCATTCCGGGCGAGACTTTTTCGACCAAGGCGCGCCTGGCGCGTCTTGCGGCCAAGCTCGACTCGGCTCCCGTCGACGACCCCTCGATCGTCAAGGAGATCATTGCCGAAGCCGAGGGCCTGGCGCTGGGCCATGAAGCGACTGCGGCCAACCATGGGATCATTCAACTCCTCTGTGTCGACGAGCCGTTTGAGCGCGACGCCGCCAAGCTAGCCCTCGTACAGATTCAGGTATGTCATGTCGACCCCAAAGGTCATTGGCCTTTTACCCCGCTTCAACCGCTGAGACGCCCGGCTGACATGTCCCCTTAGAACCTGTGGCCGGAACTCTTCCGTATCGCCAGAGTATCTGAGTCACTTGACGTCGAACTGCTGTTCCGCGTTGGCTATGCGCTCCGCCACCAACTCAAGAACTCTGTGGTCGTCGAGTACGCCACAGTCAAGCCCTTCCTCGGCATGGTCGTGATCCTGGGCGGTGCCGAGGGTGACGTCCAGGACGAGGCGTGGGGACACCGGGTGAAGTCTGCCCATGACGCCGCCGCCGGCTTGTTCTGCGGCATCGCGCCGACCGCGAGCGACACGGCCAAGAAGCCAATCAAGCGCGACGCCGCCCTCACTATGGTGAAGAGAGACCTGGAGTCGATTCGAAAGCTCCTCAAGGACGCGGCCACTTCGATCAACCAGGGCGCTGCCCGCGCGTTCGACTACAAGTTCCTCCCCCGCCTCATTCCCCTAGGTGAGGCCCTCAACAAGCTCGCCAACTGCCACGAATACAACGCGGCCCGGGCCTATATCGAGGCCATTTATCGGAACATTGCGCAGGACTACGAGCGCCTGTACGGTGGAGTCATTCTCCGCGCGGTCCATGCCTGCGAGGGACATGTTGACGAGCTGGAGATTGAGGAAGAGGACGAGGGCGATGAGAAGGGCGGCGTAGAGGAGGGTGAGGATGGCGATGACGAGGATATGGAAGTTTGAGCCTCAGTGCCTCGAGGAGGTTCTCAGAGGAAAGGGGAATGCCCTTCTGGCCTCTCTCTACCTTAGATGGCGTGCGTACCTTGCGCGAGTCTATCGCGCATCGTTGCTGGCCTATGGCTCTAGGACAATGTAGATGATTATTCAGAAAGTGATAATGGTATATACCTCCAGAGACTTGGTCAAGTGACAGGTCTATCAAAGTCGAAGCGGGTGAAGGGGCAGTGGGCTGAAAGGTCCTTCCTATGACCTGGCTTGTCTGTCTGCGGATGTAACGCAGAACAGCAGGTGAGATGGCACGCGCGACTGCCGTTGGTGTCTTCGCAGAGGAATGAGAAGGAATCGCTGTTGATCTGTTCAGACAAGAGGAAGGTGAGGTGCAGTGTTCCACTGGAACCGGAGATGTGGACACCGAAAAAGGTACGTTGCTCTGCCGAAGAGTCCGTGCGCACCCAATACCGTACTGCAGTGTGGCGTACCGTCCCGGGGTAAGCCGGGTGTCGAGATATTCCAACGTCCGCCCCAATGTCGACGGGGAATTCCCAGGAACAAGACAGGTTTGTGATCTCGACGGGAAACGCCCCGAGAAACATTTACCTTCTTCACCTCGAAGGGGAATCGAGGCATAGTACGGAGGGAGCCATCTTGAATGTGGTTTCGGGATGAAAACACGAAAGGATAACGACCGTTGGAAGATTCGAATGCCTTTGCTACATCGAGGGGGGCCGGGGGGGACCGCGTGGCAGAACGAGACAAGAATTGATGTAATTGAAAAGGAGTAGATACGGCCCTGAGGGCAATGTCCTTATCAGTTGAAGATTGACGGATGAGATTCAAGGGTTTCGTATTCTGGGAAGGGGGAAGTTCTCGCGAGAAGAAGAAGCGGGTTAGAGGCTCGTCGTAAAAACGAAACTCCCTTTTTTTTTCCAGAGTAAAATATTCTTGCTGTGGGATTTGCCGAGTCGAGGCGGTACGTATCAGAGTCGCCGATTTTCCGAAGTAGCGCCCCCGAAGTACTCTTGGTAGAAGGGAAGGCACAAGGGAAGGCACAAGGGGAAGGCGCGATGCTCTGCCGGCGCCTTCCTGCCCGACTGGATATGTACGTACAGGAGGCAGCCCATCCCAGCGGCGCTTCTCACTTCACGAGCTTCTTTTCTTTCTTCTAACCTTCATCGATGGAAGCTTACCTTCGCGGCCAATCGCCCTCACGCATTACGAGGGATTCGGAAATCTTTTCAGTTTGATTTATTTACCTTTCTTGCGTCTTGAGAATTCTTGCTTCATACAATCAACAGCTTCGCGATTTTGCCGTCTTACCTTTTTTGCGCCGCCATATCATCTCACGGAGAACCTGTTGCACGCCAGGTCCTTTGTAGGTCCTTCTGCTTCTCGAGCTCCTTGCGCTTTCTGGTTTTTTTTTCCAAGTCACATCACTCGTCTCTCGCACACGACAATAGTTTACGAAAGCATATTGCCCTACAGCGCCAACATGCCAGTCAACAAAAGGCTCAGACTGGCCGTCGAGGCTCGCAACAAGATGTTGAAGGCATGGGTTGCGGAGACGGAGGTACGAGGCGCCTTGATTACCTAGGTCTCAAAGTGACACCGACTAATATATCTCTAGGCCGGCAAGGAGTTCATGAGGCGCAAGCTTCAGCGCGAGACGGAATCAATCACCCGCACCTGCGCAAGAGTTCACACTTTTGAGGAGATGCAGGGAATGGGATCCAATCCGACTTGCGAGAGCAATCTGCCCAAGGAGTCTAGGGTCGCGCTGCTGTCCACAGAGGGCAACAAGAGCGCTCGAGATGTCCGAGCCGCGAAGACCCAAGTCAACTATGTGGAGCAGAGCGTGGACTACGAAGACGAGGAATATGGCGCAGATGACGAAGGAGATGAAGAGGAAAGCGTCACCTTCTCGTCGTCCAACGACAGTGGCAAGGATACCGACGACGGAAGAGAGCTCTCCCCCTTGGAAGAAGGTGACTTTCGCACGACCGAGGAGCTCGAGGACTTCAAAGATAACCTCGCAGACCAGAAGGGCTATGCCCTTTTGGCCCGCGAGCAGAATTCTGACGAAAACGAAGTCCTCTGGATGGAGGTGTTGGATGATGACGACGAGAACTCCGGAAAGAGTTATCAATGCAGCGACTCTTCTCGTACTGATGTCGATTCTGGAGGAAGCATCAACGGAGGAGAATTGGCCGAGGAGCTACTGGACGTGACCAATTCGGAGATGATGTTTGCGGAGATGGACAGTCGATTCAGTTTGAAGAAGCGCCAGCGGTCCGCCGAGAGGGCATACGACAACAAGGAGAAGCTTGCCAAGAAGAGAAGAATGGCGGAGGAGGCGGAGGCAGCGGAGGCGGCCGCCGTTGAGGGCGACGAGACTTGATTAGCCGCAATAAGTTGGCCTCATGAGTATTCATGCTACGAGACGAATGGATCCGTCGAGGAGTCTATCTTTTGCTCTGTATCAATTATTTTTGAGTTGTCGTGAAGAGAGAGTGGTGTTGCTGGTATTGGTCGCTTCCCCGGTGAGCAGGATAGCCATGCAGCGCAACTCTCCTGGAGAGAATCTTCTTGTTATACACGTCAGCAGGGAAAGCCTTTCGGCCGGTAGGAAACTCGATAATATGGTCTTGAAGTGCGTAGTTGTATGGAAAGGGGAAGTTGGTGGGCATAGCCTATGATTCCTCCGTTGGTAGAAATTAGGTGGGTGAAAGGGCTCTTCGCAGCGGCCAAGGCCACCTTCTGAATTCCTTTCCCTGCCAACAACACTCGAATCAATCTCGAATGTGATCCTTCGGACAACATGCGTTAGCGCTGATGCTGAAGGCAGCGAGCAAGCCATAGCTGCACCATGACACGGGCTAGAAAGCCAAGTTCGCTACTGAAGCGTAGCCATGTACATATCATATAGTTATGAAGAAGGAATCCGTTGGCTGGATCTCAGCATAGTATATTTTGCTTCGGAACTTGGGTGCAGTCGTCCACAACACAACCCCGGTGCTACCTCAAGTCTCATCAAGTTGATGTGAGAGAGACACAGAAACTCCCCGAAATTGCATTAGGATCCTAATATCAAGGCCTGGGTTCATGAAAGGCTTTATTCTCCAACTCAAAGGTGTCTATTTCTATGTTCATTCCATGGGCCATTATGCAATGATGAGCGATGTGTTGCACTTATGACAGCAACAATACAGAGAAGGCCTGACTTTACCTCCTTAGCCTATAAGTGTCGTTTGCCATTATATCGAAGATGAAACCCTGTCCTTGCCTGCTTTCCGAGCCTATAAACACCTCTCATCCTGTAAAAGATTGTTCGAGAGATGATGTGTATCCTCGTAGTTAATGTGGCACAACTTCATGCTGCAAAGCGCCGTAGACGGGGCTCGGGAAAGCGAGACCTCGTATTGGTTCACGAAACCAATATGCTTCGTAAGCCTGCCGTACTCAAAACCCAGATTGGATTAGGCATCAAAGCGGATCCAAATCTATTTGTCGTGCATGATGATTGCTCTAATACTACCTAGCTAGGTACTTACCTTACTGATACATGACCAATATCTGAAGTAACAGAATACGTGTTGACTGAAAGGTCGGATCCGGGTTTTGAGCGAGTATGCGAATTGAGAAGAAAGAGTCCGGGGGTCGAACGAGTTATACGAGCGTACGTCGTAAGGCATACGAGCCCATCCGAGACCGACCGTGTTCACCTATTGAAACCTAGAACCTTGTGCAAGTACACTTGATATGTGAGATTTATAGTGATCATATCAAAGCCGGTTACCTGATCCTTAAGATCATGTTTTTTAGCGCTCATCTTCAGTTGATAAATACTGAAAGACCCTCTCATCCTCGTCAAACATTAGGCCGGCCGCCGACTGCAACCCCCATCCCCCCTCCCCCTCTGACCGACAAAGTATAAGGTAGACAACAAATAACAAAAGCTTATCGCAAGACAGTAAGATCTGACTACAGAACGAAAACTCTCAAAGATAGACTGGCCAATAACCATTTGAGCAGATGATGCCTCCTACAATCGAAGATTGCTCGACTCCCACCCACCTACACTTACATCCTTCAGCCCATAATCACGCTACGGAAGCGGCAGAGCCTTCCCAAGCAATTGTTGCACCAAAGTTTCTGGAGAACCAAGAGAGAAGCGGCATGAATGCAAGCGACGGTGACCCTTTCGCAACAAGAACCGATGAGTGCCATTTGGTTTGGTGGGACAACGACCAGGATCCGGAGAACCCGCACAACTGGCCTAGATGGAAGAAACTAGTCAACTGCGGATTGATCAGCTTGCTCACTCTCATCGAGCCGCTAGCATCTTCAATTTTTGCACCAGGCATTCCAAAGCTCATGCAGGATTTCAACAGCACCAACAGAGAATTGTCTGCCTTTGTTGTGTCCGTCTACGTGCTTGGCTTCGCCTTTGGCCCGATGGTTCTGGCGCCTCTATCAGAGATGTGGGGACGCGTTGCCATCTACCACATCACCAACTTCATCTTCCTGGCATTCACCGTAGCCTGCGCTGTGGCACCATCTCTTAGCTCCCTAGTCGTCTTCCGTTTCTTGGCCGGCACTTTCGGCGCCGCTCCCATGACCAACGGGGGAGGCAGCATCGCCGACATGTTCCGTGCCGAAGAACGGGCAGGCGTCATGGCTGTATTTTCCGTAGGGCCACTAATAGGGCCAATTATTGGACCCATTATCGGAGGTTTCCTTACTGATGCCAAAGGTTGGCGCTGGGATTTCTGGCTCGTTGTCATTTTGGCTGGCGCCATCTGCGTCGCAATGCTGTTTACCCTCAGGGAGACCTATTCTCCGGTGATTCTTGAGCGAAAAGCAAGGAGGTTGCGACAAGAGACCGGGGACGGGCGCTTTCGCTCAAGACTCGACACCGGTATCACGACTAATGGGCTTTTTAGGAAATGCGTTGTAAGGCCGATCAAGCTGCTGGTCTTTTCGCCAATCTGCACGATCTTGGCTTTTTATCTGGGCATCGTGTACGGTTACATTTACATTCTCTTCACATCCGTTCCCTACGTGTTTGAAGACTTCTATGGGTTCTCAACCGAAATGGTCGGCTTGGTCTATCTAGGGCTTGGAGTCGGAGCCTTTGCTGGAATGACCTGGTTCGCTATAGACAGCAGTCGGGTATCCAAAGACCAGCCGATAATCAAGCCAGAAACTCGGTTGAGACTGCTACCAGTCGCTGCTGTTGTGTTTCCAATTGGACTTTTCGTTTACGGATGGACTGCAGAGCACAGGGTCCAATTCATGGCGCCTATCATCGGCTTGGCCCTTATTGGTGTTGGTAAGCCTCTCTGAATCCCTTAAGGATAGCATACATCTTTGCTAACAAAAAAACGCCAACCCCAGGAAATCTCATCAGTTTCATGGCAATCTGCACCTATCTGGTCGACGCATACGAGCTATATGCCGCCTCGGCGCTTGCGGCAAACATCATTATCAGGTCTCTCGCAGGTGCTTTTCTTCCCCTCTGTGGAATGAAAATGTATAATGCGCTGGGCCTGGGCTGGGGAAACGCAATGCTTGGTTTCATTGCTGCCGCTTTGATTCCTGTACCCTTTCTACTCTCGCGGTACGGGGAGAGACTGAGGACAAAGTTTGACGTCAGCCGCCTCTGATAAGGTACGCTCAGTGATTGTATTGGTCTCCCTTCTCTCATCTGAATTATCAGATCTATTCATCTATGGAGAGATAAGAGTACGGAGCTGATGAAATAGGAGACGAAGGAGGGTTCTGGAATGCCACAGAATTGTTATCCTAGTCATAACGCAGCTCCACAGAGTCTCATATAGTCAGGTACCTGTATTATGTGTATTATGTGGTCCTCTCACAAGTCTCAAAGATAGCCCACAGCCATTAGTAAAGTTAGCACATATATTTATGTATGTCAATTCATAGTACCAAACGCGGTTATGAGTAAACCTCATTCCTCTCACGCCACGACTGAAATCCACCATTGTAGACGTGTAGTACTATTTATATTGCCTTTCTTTTATAGACGCAATTCAACTCTCAAATCTCTTCAAATAACCCCATTTCATCCACGTCAATTTGCTCTACGATCGATCTCTTCGGCCAATCGACCCATGCTCGCCACTGCTCATCTAATGCAGTTTCAACTGCAGCCATCATTTTGGAGCTCCATCCCTTGTTCATCCATTGCCGATGTTCAAACGGCCTGGTAAAGGCAGCATAGTGGGCCAGGATAATGAGGGCAACATGATGATGGTTGCTGATTAAATCAACAAAGAACGAGGGTAAAGAAACTGGCCACAGCCAAATACGACGCGCGCGGGTCGTGGTTTGATCGGCTGCGCACGCGGCGTAAGTAGTCCTAAGCGATTCGATGGCCAGCAGGCACGAGGATTGGGCATCCATAGCCTCAAATGTTGGGCTTAGCTCTCGAGTGAGCTTGAAGAGTTGGTCCAAGCGACGCTGGAAAGGACCTGTGTGATCGATGGGTAACGGCATTATATGTCCAAAAAGAGGCCCTAGCGGTCCGGCTTGGAAACATGTCTCTACCGGCTTGAAAACCAATATGCTCTTGATGCCCTGAAGCAGCATGAAGGACTGCGCAAGATCTTTGGGGGCGATGACAGTGTCCGGATCGTGTTGTCCTGTGATAGAGCACATGCTAATGATGAAGAGAAATGTCGCAAGAAAGAAGTAAGGCTCAAAGCTGCCTTCATTTGCATTTTGCAGCTTAGCCGCGAATGCTTGTAAAGCAACGTCTTGATATTGCGATGAGATTAGTGCGAACTCATCGTGCAGAGCAGGGTGAGTTTGAGCGTAATGGAGCGAAGATAACGCAAGCAAGCCGTGCATCAGAAAGTCCTGTTCTGCGGTCAACGATGAAATGAGTCGAGCCCAGGTACCCGGGGAGACCATACGTGAGAGAACGCTGTTTCTGGGACCACTTCTCTCCATATCACAGCCGTAGATTCCTCATCTTCGAGAATGTGGCAGATGACGACGTTGTAGTGGTGTAGCAGGCGCATGTTTTGCGTCCAGGTCCCAAAAGGAGGTGTATAATTCTCTCTATTCGCCGGACTGCTAAGTGACAATGTCGGCAACCCTTCCGGAGTCGGAAGGCCCGGATCGGCACTTTGCATCGGCTTCCGTCCTTGGCTTGTGACTGTGGAGTCACTTGACGTCGGGGACTGTGGCCCAGGCTCGTTAACTAAGCTGCACGTATGACCATACTTAATGCAATTGGCGCAAGGACGTTGCTCATCGCACTGAGATACCTCGACGTCAGTCTTCGAATCATCACTCCAGCAGGTTCCGGGAAGGATGTGAAATCATTTGAGTGAGGAATTTGGCCATACCTTCACGTGCCGCGCCTTGCAGCGAGCACATCCGTTCCGCGATTTTCTATGGCCTAGTCTTTTGCGAGTTGTATTCATTGTCGGTCAGTCATGTAGGGTAATTGGTGAGAATTGGAAATCAGTCGAATTGCGATTGTTTGTGGACGAGGAGGAAATAAGGTCCACTACTGGTGACATACCGTACACGAATACGTCGTATTCCGGGAGGTTGTCAACATTCTATACGACAATACGGCGGCAGCTCGACCGCGTGATTCATGTTAAAGTTTGAGTCTGTCCGCAACTAATTCCAGCGTGCTCAGCCTAGCCACATTCGATGGTGAAGGTTTCCTGGTGTTCCCCACCGATATCATAAAGTAATCAATCCATTGTAACCGACGGACAACACTGGCATGCATCACTTTCCTGCAGTCTCCCTAAGACACATTGGCACCTTGCATCAATTCCCTTTTATTATTAACACATTGACGACTAGTTTGCAATTACCTAAGCTCCATTTACACTAACTTCACCACATCATTATCTCATGTGCTTGATACATCAGGCATCGCGGTAGCTTCCGGTACTTCGCAGCGTCAAAATCTGTCTCCAGCTCAAATCATGTTGGTAATCGGCGTCTCCAACCATCAAAACGACAGTAACTCTTCAATCCTCAGTGGCCGTGGTTTCCGTGAGATTGCCTCGATTGCCTCGATTGCCTCGATTGTCTTGACTGCCTTGACTCCCTGGACCGCCTCGAGTCTGCAGATGCAACCGAGTGATACGAGGCAAGAGACTTGTGGCAGTTGACGCCGCAGTCGTTATGATCCAACTTGTAATGATTGTTTTTGTGGTTTATCTCATCCTGTCTGGTGTTGTGCTCTCCTCTCGACGCCCTCGACGACCTCTGAACTCCATAATCGTGGCCATTGTTGTGGTGGTCATAGCCGTTGCCGTTGGTATGGTAATTGTTGCCATGGTAATCATTGTGATGGATATCATTATAGTTGGTAGGATGATGGTCCTTGGGATAGTAGGTGTTGGTCCTGATGGTCCTATCGTCATAATGCCCGTTGTTATGGTTATAACCGTTGCCGTTCACATGATAGTCCTTGGGATGCCAGTTGTTGTACTTGTCATCCTGGTGGTTGTAGTTATGATAGTCCTTCTCCCGAGCAATTCTTGAATCCTTGGACGCCACGGAGCGGTACGAGGCTAGCGAATGTTTGCAGCCCGAGCCGCAATCGTGGTTATCCTGCTTGACGAGGTTGTCCCTGTACTTCCAGTCATCCGCGGGTGTGTTGTGTTCGCCCCTCGAAGCGCGGGAAGATCTTTGGACTCCATAATTGTAGTCATGGTGGTCGTAGTTGTTGCTGTGGTAATTCGTGCTTCGGTCGTAGTATGGCCTGTGTTCTCTGGACACCTTGGAGCGGTACGAGTCGAGGGAGTGATGGCAATCAATGCCGCAGTTGTTGGCATCGAGCTTGGCTAAGTTGTCTCTGTACTTCCAGTCGTCTGCGGTGGTAACGCCTCCAGCGTGGTAGTCTGGGTCAATCCATGCAGCCTTAGCTTCGCTTCTTGCTTGGATATGAGGCTCATCTCCAGTGTGGATTTCGGGCTTCAGGTCGAAGTTGTCTAGAGCAGCTTCATCTCTGGCCTTGATCTGAGGCTTGTCGCTGAGTTGGACCTCGGGTTCCAAGTTGTAGTTGTCGAGTGCAGCCTCGTCCCTGGCTTTGATCTGAGGCTCTTCTCGGGCTTCAATATCAGTCTCAAGATTGCCGTTGTCCAGAGCGGCCTCATCTCTGGCTTGGATATGAGGGGCGTCTTGCGGTTGGGTCTGTGGCTCCAGGTCCCATGCATCAATCGCGGCCTCGTCTCTGGCTTGTATCTCTGGCTCTTGCTGCCAGTCAGACACATCAACAATGTTCTCTCCACGGGCCTCGATATTGGGCTCCGCATCGGCAGCTTCGGCGGCAGGGTCAGCCCTGAAGACATGAACTGGGGGATGAATGAGGCTGGGGAGCACCGCGACGGGTACTGCGGTTACACCGGCCGTTAATATGGCCAAAGTGATGGTGACGAGAAAGCGCATGTTTTAGATGTTGCGGGAAAGAGCAGTAGGATATAATCTGATCGCTGATGTTGGTACAAGGGTAGCTGATAGACAGGTATGAGAGAAAGACTCATTGACCGGCCAAGGTTCAGTCAAGTTGGCTTGTGATATAGTTAGTACGGCGAACTACAAAGGGATATTGCTAGGTCTTTATACTTTTCACTGGTAGACAACAATGAGTATTAGGGGACGACTACTCGCTTAGAACTCCTGAAAAGAGATACGAATAAGACTACCCAAATCGACCTCTGCACCTCGGCGTCGATATCTCATGATCACTATCCTACTCCGTCGGCCTCCTTCGGGATATGAGAAGATCCGCTTAGAGAATCTAGCGTAATCGTTGAGTCAACTTTTGAGGTTGTTGGCGCCGAGCTTGAAATAAACTTGGCATGGCAAATTTCACCTTTGACTTTTCCGAACGGCAATATCATGGGTAAAGCCGTGCCGCCTATGAAAATCCAAGGATTGTCGGGTACCAGGATGAGAGCCTGGTTGAGACTGGGTCTAGATGCGGCCTAGAATCAAGGGGCAATCCAGGAACCGACTTGCTTATCGCCAGAAAGCAAGCTTCTGATTTACGCAAGCGTCATGTGTAATTAAGGCCAGTCTGCATGCTGCGCATAACGGCAACAAGCTTACTTGATCGTGAATTGGAGGACGATGTCCAACTTCACCCCTCTTCCTAGTAGTGGAGTCGAAGTCAAATTTGCCGTTTTCGCGCAGGAGTCGGTCCATTTGAGGAGATATTCACGCGGACAAGGGAGCGTAGTGTGAAGCTTAGAACATGCCATTCGGATAGCTCCATGATTTGTACAATTCTCCTCATCTCCTAGACCTAGCTGAAGAATTGATTCTCGACATGGAGCAAACACTATTTCATGATACTAGCGCGGAGACTTTTCACCGACCCTTTCACCGTAACTGGGAATATGTCGAGTATCATTGATTCATGCAAAACGATCAGCCGTCGGTTTTTCGATTCGGTTCGAAAACCATACAAAATCTTACAGCATAGGAAGACGAGCTTAAAGAAGATTCTGCTTGTAAGCTGTGGAAAAAGCTGCACCGTAAACGTAAACGCGTCTGGTCTCCACCAGCTCATCTAAATGATCCGAAGTACACTGTTTCAAATCGCATGTCGTTCGTCAATGACATTTCCATGTTGTTGGGTTGACATTTTTGAGCCAGGGTTCCAGGGTGACCGATCCTTCTGCAGATCATTGTCCCGGCACGGCGAAAGCTTCTTACACGTGGGTGTGTGGGTGCAGCATTGTGTATGGCAGCCTCAGAGCCTCGGTCTCCGACTACGTAGCATGCGAAGATCCTGCTCCGAGCCGTGCGGGCAATTGCACAAGACTTCCTTTCAACGTCCTCCTTGCGAGTCAACTCACCTATATTGAGAAATGGTTTCAATTACCATGGCCAACTAGACCGATGGGACATTCCGGTTAGGATAGCGAGAATGTGTGTCAGGAACCCAAGCTGCTCGACCTAGCTGCTCCAGGATCATAGCTCCAACTCAAGAGAGCTTGTCCAGGGTGTAAGCAAGGATAGTGTCGATCATAACTGACGTTGCTGGGCTCACAGACACCGGAGTTGTAATTTTAGGCGCAAAGACCTTGAACAGTGCAGGTGCAAGTTGAGCGTAACAGGCCAGGCTTGCACATGGTGCTTTGCTCTTCGGGCGGTCTCGCCGGCTACTCAACGAAGCTACCCCGCGTTGCCCCTCTTTCTCAAGGGGGTTGACAAGAAGTCAAAAGAAGGTTCCGCCGACGACGAGGGGTTGCACGGGATGCCGGTGAAAATTGCCTGCCACGGCCCATGACATGGGAAATCCGCCTCGGCGTCGCTTTCGTTGTGGCCATGGAGTAGCCACTTCGAGTATCATATGATAGTTGATGGAGAATAGAGTTGAGACGCAAGATAGTTCCCTCATGAGTTCCGACTGGAGGGTACGAGAGGCTCAAGGAGTTAAGGGCGTAGTCTTCCAATCGCGGCGGCTCGGACATTAAAATCGGGTTAGCGGTTGAGGGGCTGCATTTACCTAGATCAAACCTTGATTCAACGGTGTGTCGTGAACATGGGGGACGGTAAGACGCGTGTACGATCGTCGGTCCTTACTCATGGTGAAAGTTGAGGTCGGGGAACTTGGCTTGACTGAGATGCGGGACCGAGATGGCGGCGCCGCGGCGGGCAAGTGCGGGAGGTGGGATGCAGTTGCATTGCAGACATCTCCCGAGATCGACTGTCTGCCATGCCGTGAGCCAACTCTCTGGGCCGTAACAGCCTCTAGCTCCAGCCTTCAAGCTGTCAACGCCAAGTTGAGCACCCATAGTGCCAAGATGGGCTTCTTAACGCCAAGTCGTTTAGCCAAAGTAGCTGTGCACTTCAAAGACTACAAATGCTCAGCTCTTACCCCTCGAGTCCATCTTGATTTTGTTATGGGAGTTTCTCGTCTACAGACACGTCTAGTCTGACCCGGAGATCTTGCTCGCTCTGCAGCAGCAAGCTTCCACGACCTTACTCAGCGCAGAGAAAGTCCATCTCAACATCGGGCGCAGGCAGCCTTGCATTGCCAGCCGGCACTCCCAACTTTGTCCGTTCTCGATCAAAGCTTATTTTACCAGCTTCGAAAGTTTCCATCTGTTCCTTGATTCAAGAGGCCTCATCATCATTGACTGGACTGACGTCCAACGCGCTAGCTGGCGGGCGCTTGGAGAGACTCTTTCCGAGCAGCCCAACCTCGGACGGGAAGTAAATGCGAGTATTCGAGAGACGAAACCTAGAAGCGAGATGCATTCTACAACTATCAATCATCACCACTTGGAGCGGAACATCCGGAACGATCACCTTCTTTTCGTCCCATGTCTTGCGGTCGTGGTCCATAGAACTTGCTCGAGCTGTCATAGGGTCCATGCGATTACGCCGCCCACCCGACTGACCCCTCATGATCGCTTAATTATGCTTTAGGCAATGCACCTCGGATTCCTCTCCGGCTCGGGGTCATTGATCCTAATTGTTATGGCAAGTAAGAGTCAATTCACACCTGCTGCCTATCATCAGCCTGTCTGTATGGCAGTCTCTGGAAAGTTCCTTCGAAGCTGCCAGGAACGACTTGAAAGTCTGCCGAAATCATGATTGCTTACTCTTGCCGCATAGAAAACGGACCATATATCTACAACGCGGCAAAGCAAAAAACAGGCCAATAGATGTTTGTAGTCCCGTCGGAGGACAGAGCTGGTCTGTGATCACAGTTTACCGAATGGATACAAGAGAAACATCGTTTAACATTCCGGCTTCCTCGGCATAATTGTAAGGGGAAGAAAAGAGAGAAAGACGCAAAAGCAAAAAGAAATTGTCTCATGTCAAGGCGGGATTTAACCGCTGCAACTCCCCGAGGTGGGCTCGAACCACCAACCTCCAGATTAACAGTCTGACGCGCTAGCCAATTGTGCCATCGGGGATATGAGATATGATTGGATGATGAATTGGAGGCGTGCAAGGGATCTAGAAGGAATGCTTTTTTCGTCCCGCGCTTGGCCCAAGCTCCTGCCCGAGCTCGCTCCTATCGCCAAAGTGGCCGCGATACAAGCAGCGTGGGCAGAAAGGGAAAGAGGAAAAAAAGAGAGCGCAAAGGAGCGAACCTCTGAGATGGCCAAGGATGGATCTGCCCTAGCTCTTCAGATCGTCTCACGGAAAAGTTCTGGATTGCGGTGATCTAAGATGTACGCGAAGTTAGACTTCGTGCCAAACTCCCCCACTGAGAATAGCCTTTCTTGATGAACAATGGATGGTTGGTTTGTCCCATCCACTGATCTCTCGGATCTCGGTGATTTCCCCTCGAACGGAGGGCTGGATTCTGGAATAGCTATGTTAATGAGACATCGAGTTCGACTTTCTTCCTTACTCTCGCTCTACTCCGTACATGATGTAGAGGCTGCTCCTGACTGGTCGATCATGGAGCGCACAAGACTTCATGTTATTATCATCAACCATGATCATGGTTCTTTCGAGGTGTCTCTTAGACAACGCCCAATTTCACGAGACTGTCATCTTCACCATTGCGACCACCAAGCTCCTACGGCGGAAGATTCGACCCGTAATATCTTGTTCGCAGTCATACTTGACCTATGTAGCTACGAGAACCTCTACATCTGCCAAGACCCTTCGTGCAGCTACGCCACCAATTTTCCACCACTGGCGTCAATTCCCCTCATCCCACGCTCAACCCCGCGTAGGTCATCACGCATCATGTCTTCGGGCTAATATTGCCCACAGGCGATCATTTAAAACATCCTTCAAGAACGCGATCTCACCCTCCAAGTTGACTTTACATCAGTACATTCAACCCATCTTTTCTCTCTCCCTCGCCACAATGTCACTCTCCGACCACGCGCAAAAGCTCACCAGCACGCTTGAGCAAGCCAAGCTCGTCCCGGGCTCAGCGGAGGTGTTGATACCAGAGGGTTTTAAGCCGACGACCAAGCTCGAGGTCTCTTTCGCTGACAAGGCCCTCGATGTGGGCAACTTCTTCCGCGCGGGCGAGTGCAAGCTTGCGCCCAGCATCTCGTTCGCGGCCGAGGAGGGAGCAGAATCCGGTGCCTCATACACCCTCTTCCTGACAGACCCGGACGCGCCCACCCCGGACAACCCGCAGTTTGCGTTCTGGCGCCATTGGGTTCTACCCGGGCTACAGCCGCTTAGTGGAGGCGCGGTCGTCGCGCAGACGAAGCCGGCGTTGACTGAGTTTCTCGGCCCCGGACCCAAGGACGAGTGAGTAGACAGACAGTCTCAATGATTTTGACAGCCTTCAAAAGTGACCTTGCTGACCCTGCCTTACCTTGTAGCTCAAAGCCACACAGGTACCTCTTCCTGCTCTACCGGGAACCCCAAGGACTGGATCTCAAGAAGGAGGATATCGGCGGAGAGGAATTTGTGCAGAGGCGCTCATGGAAGCCTGCTGAATTCGCCGACAAGCATGGTCTGAAGCTCGTTGGAGTGAACTGGATGACCTGCGCTGGCGATGGCTGGACAGAGTGAGGCACGATGCCCGGTCTGTCTGGCAGATGCAGCTAGGGAGTCCAACACCAAGGCAAGCTGTGCCAGCGAAGGGTCATCACGAGACTGTACCGTCCCTCAAGCTACCTGGACCGAACCTTCACGTCCCCAGCTGCTCGAATGGAGGCTATCAAAACCTCGCTGATGGTTCACGACGCGGCAGCGAGCTTCCATGGACGGCGAGATTCGGCGGCATCGTCATCGAAAATCGTTGTGAAGCTGGTCCTATAGTCTAGTTGGTTAGGACGTCGGATTCTGATTGAAATATGATTAGATCCTTCCGTAGGCCCAGGTTCGAATCCTGGTAGGACCTGAATCTTTTGCTCCAATGATGCCTTTTCTTTTGCTGATTATGCGGATACTGGGCCCGAAGTCGAAGCTCCATGATGCATGTCTTGGAGGTTGTAAATGTTCAGTGTTAGAGTTTGCCACTGCTTAACATGTTGTCCATAACAAAAACCACGTCTTGCGTGCATCTTGGATTGTAGTGGTCTGTGCCTGAGCCGCGGCGCTTCAGGGCCCCTAACTGTCCGCTGCGATCTGAATTCCAGCGAACGCGTACCTGAATCGACGCTAATTATTTGCTTTTCACCCGTCAAATGTACCTGAAGTGAAATTCGGACCACTTTACTCCACGACGCGTCTTTTCGTCGCGTCTCCCAAACATCACCATGATTCAACGTCGCCTAGTCCGTCGACAGAGCTCACTCGCAGCAGCCAAGAGAATCTTGGCGCAAGTCGACAGCGAGCCAGATGTAGAAAACAAGAAGCCGACGTCTAGATCACGATCGGTAGCCACCAAAAAGTGTGCACCTGTATCACCACCGGCATCCAAGGACGCGTCGGAAGAAGACTTCAACCCAACTCTTCAAGACGACGATGGCGACGATGTGAAGGACGTTACTGAGCCGCCGCCGAAGAGGCGCAAGGTCGAGAAGAACCCCAAAGCTCGAAAAGCAGACACCGCCAAACTCCATGCGCGTCTCTTCGGTCCACCCCAGCAGCAGCGGGCAACACAAGATGCCTGCTGCTCGGCCACCGCATCAAGGACGCACGCCACCTCTTACCACCGCCCTCTCCTCCTAGACGGCCAAACAGGCCGGTGCGGGCGCGATGCTCTCCTCAGCTGGTTCGACTCCATCAGCACAACCCGCGGCATGCCCTGGCGCAAACCCTGGATCGACCCTGCAAAGACTTCGCCAAACGACGCCGCCGACCTCCGCAGCGCCCTCGAAAAGCGCGCCTACGAAGTCTGGATCAGCGAAATCATGCTTCAGCAGACCCGCGTCGCCGTGGTGATCGACTACTGGAACAGATGGATGGCTCGCTGGCCCACGATCCACGACCTCGCGGCCGCCGAGCCTGAAGATGTGCTGAGCGCCTGGCGCGGGCTGGGCTACTACAGCCGCGCCACGAGGATCCACGAGGCGGCGAAGCTGGTCGTCGCGGACCCGGCCTGGCGGGGTCTGATGCCCTCCGAAACGGCCGAGCTCGAGGCCAAAGTCCCGGGCGTGGGCCGGTACACGGCCGGTGCCGTCGCTGCTATTGTGTTTGGCGAGGCCGCGCCCATGGTTGATGGGAATGTGCTTCGCGTGCTGAGCAGGCAGTTGGGGCTGTATGGGAATGCCAAGACGGACAAGGCTGTCATTGATTTGCTCTGGGCAGCTGCAGATGCGCTTGTCAAGGCGGTTGCGAAGGACGGACCCGACGGAGATGGCACTCAGGTTGCTGAGAAGGCGCCGTTGAGTGATCGTCCTGGACGGTGGGGCCAGGCCTTGATGGAACTCGGAAGCACCGTCTGCACGCCGAAGCCAAGCTGCGGCGAGTGTCCCATCACCTCCACGTGCCGGGCGTACGCAGAGGGTTTGCAGATAGCAGCCAAGAAGTCGAAGAAGGCAGCTGGAAAGGTCGAGGATATTGAGGACCTGTGCTCGATTTGCGAACCTTTTGAAGAAGGCGCAGACGAGACCACGCTCTCTGAGGAAGATTCCGAAGCTGAGTCGCTCAAGCGGAAGCCGGCAAAGGGGGCCAAGAAGGGCGTAAAGACGCAACTGGGGCCAAAGCAGGCGACGTTGTCCGCCTTCTTCACCTCAAAGACAGCCAAAAAGAAGGAGGAAGAGGAGGAAGCGCAGCCCAAGGTTGCACAAATCGATGCAAGAACACTAGAAATCGTTGCGGAACACGCTCGAAAGTTCCCCCTCAAGGTGGTCAAGAAGGCAGTTAGAGAGGAAGAGGCCCTGGTCTGCGCGGTCTGGCGCAGCGACGACGGCCGATTCCTAATACACAGGCGCCCGGAGAAGGGACTCCTCGCCGGGCTGTGGGAGTTGCCCAGCCACATGCTGCCGTCTATCAGCGGCAACACCGCGACGTCGCGGAAGAAGGACGCTCAGGGATATGTATCGGGACTCATCAACGGTGGCGGAAACAAGAAGTGGAAGCTGAAACATGCCGGGGAGCTGGGCAGTGTGCCATGGCTGTTTTCACACCTGAAGCTTACGATGCATGTGCATCTCTTTGAGGTAGATTGCTCTGAGGACCTCGTCTCGTCGCATGCGCGACATCGATGGGCTACTGTTGAGGAGATTGATGACGAGTCGATGGGGACGGGGATGCGCAAGTCCTGGGCTTTGGTGAGGGAGAGGTACGGGTAGTGTATGAATGTCTTGGCCCGCGTTATGCGCTGGCAACCATGTAACCAGCACAAACCTCCAAGTCGGCCGTTAAACCTTACCCTGGTTAAAGGTGCTTCATCTTGGGTAACTACGATTTGGGGAATTGCAACATGGAAAAGAACCAATCATGTAGAGGCCATATTATCAGTATTCAATTGCCACTGCAATTCACCCTCTCAAAAATTACATGAAATCACTACATGTAGCCTCATGCCAGCTCACAGGTGGGCAACGACATCCTCTTGCGCCACTGATGGTTGAAACCCAGGAAACCCTGCAGAGACCTCTTCATCAACAAACTTCAGATACGGTCGCAGCCCGCCAAAGAAGAAGTTAGTGTTGGTCTTCTTCCCGGGAATGTTCTGGCTCAAAATCCAACTGGGAGTCTTGGCGAATAGAGACCCCTTCAGCATGCTATTACACAGCTCTACCCAGTCTGACTCGGCTTGCCCCTTGGCCTCCATGATCATCCGCCTCCTTTGGCTACGTGTATTGACTGCTTCTTTGCCCAAGCTACCGGCCCCCTCCCCTTCTGTTGGCTCTGCTTCTGAAAGCGAGCCTTCGGCGTACTGTATAATCGACATGATGAAGTTGACCTCTAACTCCACGACGGGAGGGAAATTGGCGAAAGGGCTCTGCGGCCCAGATATGAGAAACATGTTGGGGAAGCCAGCGCAAGCAACGGCACCAAAGGTCGTAGCTCCATCACCCCAGTGGTCTTTCAACGTGCCGTTTCGACCCGTCACATGGATCCTCGTGTAGCTGCCGTCGACTGCCTCGAACCCCGTGGCGAAAATGAGCACATCAACCTCGTGAACGTTCCCGTCGGCTAGCTCGACCCCCTGAGGAACCAGACGTCTGATACCGTTCGCCTGGAGGTCCACCACATCGACGTTATCGCGGTTGAAGATCTGATAGTATCCAAAGTCGCAGAGCGGGCGTCTCGCATAAGCCTCCCGCGGTTTCAAAATGTTTGCCTTACGAGGGTCCTTGACGATCTCGTCGATTTTTCCGCGTATGAAGTCACAGGCCGCCTCGTTAGCTTCTTCATTGGTCACGATGTCGCCAAAAGCGCTGAACATGAAGCGGAACCCGTTGCCCTGGGACCACACTTCCTCAAAGGCCTGTTTTCTCTCTTCGGGCGTCGCGTCGGTCGCTTTGCGGGCCACCTCTGGGACGCCAAACCCGACACTCGAGGACCAGACGTTGTCCCAAATCTTGTCGTAGTCTGCGTTGATCTTTTGTCGATAGCTAGGATCAACTGGCCCCTGGCCACTGGGTACCGAGTATTGTGCTCGTCGTTGAAAGAGAGTGAGTTGACCCACGATGGGTGCGATTGCTGTCATGACTTGCACGCCGGTGGAACCACTCCCGATGATGCCGACTCTCTTTCCCTCTAACTCGATGGTATCATCCCACTTTGCAGTGTGACACGTGATTCCCTGGTAGTCTTTCAAGCCGGCAATGTCTGGATAATTTGCCTTGGAAAGTACGCCAAGCGAGTTGACGAGGTATCGAGCATGATACACGGTTCTTTCGGAGCTGATTCCTGTCGAGGAGCATTCGATCCGCCAGCGATGTAGACTGTCGTCCCACGTCGCCGACTGCATCTGACAGTTGAACGACATGTACTTTCGCAAGTCATGCTTAGCCACAACATGTTCGAGATACTTCAGGATCTCGGGCTGGTAGACGTAATGGTGCGACCAGGGGTACGTTTGCAGGTCGTCCTTGTCCCAGGAGTAACGATACAGGTAGCTTTCTGTATCACTCATGGCACCGGGATATCTATTCCAGTACCATGTGCCTCCGACGTCGCTAGCCATTTCGACAGTTTGAACTTTCATGCGCGGTTGCATGCGGGTCAGGCTGTATGTTGCGTAGATACCGCCGAATCCTGCCCCCACGACGAGGGCATCGACCTCGATAGGCTGAGCCATACTGACAACTCAACTCTGCGATGGGATTTTGTCGTAAGAATTCCGCTTCGAACAGAGATAAAATGATGACATGTGTGATATGGAGACTTTTTGCACAGATAGGGGGGTTTATATCCAGCCATCTTAGTAGATCAGGGAATGAGCGGGGTTTACGACATGATGGAAGATGTCATCCGCAGTCCAAGAAGTCTCTGGATGGATGCATAAAATCACGCTTGAACTGTCGCATGAATGCAACCGCAGCTTGCTCGAAAAGGCAAAATCTTCCAGTGGGCGTTAGACTGATCAAAAACTGGAAAGATGCACTCATGCGGTTCGATAACAACAGCGAATCGGATTCCATTTAGAGAATCATCTGCGGAGAACGGGCCGAACCACTCTCCACATCCAGTGCGCCGAGCAAGACACTGAAGTGCCAGTTACCGAAGCATTCGATATCTCGTGTTTGTGAGCCAAGTCACCGTTGCGTCAAAGGATTTCCGAGTTGAGCCGCGTACAGCAGGCGGGGTAGATACATGGCCTGATGCGCCCTGATTGTCTCAAAACGATGATGAGTTTGTAGAAGCAATCCAACGAGTGGTCCATTACGAGAATGCGATATCCAATGAGCCTCGTCTCTTTATGCCCTGACTGCACGAGCCGGTGTGTTGATCTTCTCGACATATGCTTGATATCACATGAGGTTACTACTGATCGGTCAATGTTAGATTGATATCATCCTAACCAAAGTCGACCTTGGCGGGATTTGCCCTGAGAGCCTTCTGGGTTTTGTTTTCCCAGTAGCTTCTTTGGTCACCGATATCTCCATATTGACTCCCTACCGCTCAACTTTACAGTGGAACGTCGGCTGAGCAACGCTCGCCACTGGTATTGTTAGGCTGTCGAGTGTTCAGGCTTGAGACAACACTCAATGTGAACCGCTAACTGGCCGGGGCAATTGAAGTTTGAAGTTTGGAAAATCCCATGGTTCACTACCGCTGATTATTGCGTATATTACCTGCGAAGTTGCGGTAAAGAAAAGTCGATGATCATCAAGCACCGCGTGGCTCCAGTCAAAGAATTCTACTTGTTATCATGTCTCCATCTTCCTCTTATTCTACCTGTCGGAGCGAAATCCCCGTTAACGAGCCTTGAACCCTCACCTGAGGACAGAGCTATGTCTGGTCAAGGTCTATCTACTGTCAGGCCGTTCATAGGTGAGTTCTCAGGTCCACGGAGGCAAGCCAGAACAAAAAGATGCAAAATATGGCAGTCGAGGTCGTGAAAACAAGAAAATCAAAAGGATGGGGCCCTAACCAGGATTCGAACCTGGGACCTCTCCCAAGTGGTTGTATCCGAAGATGCACCCTAAGGGAGAATCATACCGCTAGACCATCAGGGCGAATGAGGGTGGAGTGGTGAACTCGATGTGTTGCCGAGGCCGGGAAGGGATTTTTGATGAGTTCACGATGTGTGGGGTGGAGTTTTGACATGGATGGCGACGGTCGAAAGAAAGAAAGTGGGGCAAAAGGGCTCACCACACCGAGTCACCGGGGCTGAGTCTTGCCGGCGAGGACTCAGCAAAAACAGCCAGTTGAGTCCAAGAAAAGAGCAGTTTTAGTAGCTTGACGGAGCTTTAGGCCTTGGATCACCCTGGGATTTATATGTAAGGGAATGGAGGTTGAAGTTGATTCGGCGGAAAACCTGGTCATCCCAGCGCGGAAAATCAGAATACTCGACATGAGACAACTGCAATTGGTAGAGACTTGCGAACTCGTCTCTTACATCATCGCTCCCTGAGACCCATAGGCGATTTGCTTTTCCAAAGGCACTTTAGTCACTTAAGCAAGCTCTCTCCGTCGTGGAAAATATTGAGCAGTTCGAGCTTCGATGCTTGCAACTATCCTTCAAGTCTCGTAACTATACTCTGACCTTGTTTTCTCTCGACAACTTCAGCTGTTCCAGCTGGAAGTGAATCACACGTATGACTTGGTGCATCGATTTGAGATGAACAGGGTGGATTTTGCATATTTAGAGGGCAATCGATATTCAATTGACTAAAGTAGATTACAAGTCGGCCCATAAACTTACTTATCTTGCATGACCGCTGATGGTCGGCCGATTCGAAAACTCTTCCAAGGTAGAAGTACATGTACTTCAATTATGACAGCCGCTATCGTTGATGAAGCATCAAACACGTCGAAAGCTCGCGCACGGGCAAGTTTGACAGCTTTATGGCGAGACTCATTCACGCGTTGTCTAGAAAACATCGTCTCGTCTCGGGTCATCCCTTGCAGGATTCATATCGTGACTCGTGGCGTTCTTAGTTACCTTGGATACCCTGGCAAAGACTAGCGGAAACGTTCTAAATGAAGTGAATCTCAGTTTCGTCATACTTAATTGATGTTGTAATATCTGAGTTCATGCTACATCAACTTCATTGTCTCTTGTAGTATGTACCAGCAACAGAACGTGTGACACATGAGGTCCTGTTCCTGAGACCATGGCGAGCAATCCGGTCTTTGTTCGACTAAGGGGTCGCAGTCTACCGATCCTTATTTTACTTCAGTCTGCATTTATTTGGTAGAGGGTTGGCGGGAATTTGCCAAAAAGTCAAGATGCCAAATGACGCAAGATGCGCGACTTAACTTCCCTCATGGGAGTGATTACTGAGCGAACCATACTGTCCTCCGTTAATGATGGGGGCGGAAACGAGTTTCCCACGTTGCCGCTTGCCGCACGGCTGCGTAGACTGAACTCAAATCTTGTTTCTGCTATTGCGACCGAGCGTCGATAGTAACATGGGAGCTTCAAACTCAATATTGAGCCAGAAGTACACTTTCCTGAATATCGGGCGTTTCTACGTCACACGAAAAACATAGAAGTCACCGTGTGGAAGAGAACAGCGCTCACAATTGGCCGTTTAGAGATTTCAAAATCCATAAGCAGAGGCTTCCAACAGATCTTCTACGAAGTACCGTAGGCAGGAAGGTGGCACGGGATTCCCTTCAATTTCACGTGAGTTTCCCGATACGAACATTTTGGCTTGAGATCGATCATGCTGCTCGGCATGAAGAGAGCCAACTTGGACAACAAGTCCTGAGCAACATGCCGTTGCACCGCAATACCGATGAAACCTGGATCAGTCCTCCAAATAGGAATTCCTCGAATGTGATGCCTATGATTCTCCGCCAATTGCCAGCGATTTCCATAAACTCAATTTGCAAAGTCCGAGAGGTTCGCGTAGCT
This sequence comes from Colletotrichum scovillei, assembly GCF_011075155.1. Taxonomy (NCBI): domain Eukaryota; kingdom Fungi; phylum Ascomycota; class Sordariomycetes; order Glomerellales; family Glomerellaceae; genus Colletotrichum; species Colletotrichum scovillei. The sequence goes on from NW_023336263.1 coordinate 2,491,354, forward strand.
ACTACACAGCTCACATGACCCTAGATTCCTTCACAGGCACACTTTCAGTGATAGAATTCTAGATGCTTGGAAGTAGAGTATAGCTTGCTCAAGTTTCCCTGCGAGAAACTTAACAACTTTCAAAGATGCGGTGAAGAGAAGCTTGGATAGCCGGTGACGAGGGTTGGCGTCGTCAAGCTACCGCTATTTGCGAGTTCGCTTCCTTGTTGCGTTGAGCCCGGAGTCCTGACAGATTAGCCAATAATTACAAGGTCAGCGGGACGCCACCGAATGTTACCACTTTCAAATACCCTGGAGTCTAGACTGTTATTTAGAAACGAGCTGCGGGCAAACGTCCAAAGTCAAGAGGAGGTTCGGCCATTACTTCGGTTCATCTATACCGAGTGGGTGTTACCACGCCGGCACTTTCAAAAAGCCCTCCATACCTGATAAAGCGATGTGCCGGGCCATGTAATGGATATTAGAGGGAGGGGCAAAGCATATGCACCTTGAAATTCCCCTTGCAGCGGCAGTGGTCCGGCGGTAACACCTGTCTGATGGAGTAGGTAACGCTTTGCTTACGGGCGGCTTTCTCCGCCGAGAAGCACCACAGCGCCCGCCGTCGAAAAAGGTTGTGGAGATGTCTGTCATTTGAGTGGACGCTGCTTGGCCTCGTGAGGAGTCGGAAACCGACCAGAGGCTTGGAGTGATGTTCGCTTAGGATACCATCGCGGAGTTCCCAGTAGGACTATCGGAGGTGGACTGATAAAGCGCAACTTTTGTAACATCTTGTCCAAAACGCGTGAAGGCTGTGCGGTAAAAGGAGGGAAAGCTGATCGATCTCTAAATCAATCATTAGAGGAACGCAAGGAAAGCGTACCCGTCACCCGTCGTCGCGCGATTTCTCGCCATCATCTTTACCAGTCGCTGTCTACTTGATTTACAGATATTTTGTGCGGATGAAAAAGTTCCTGTTTGACAAAGAGAAGCTCAAGGTAGCCCAGATTACCCTGGGGCTATCTGTGTATTTGCATAGTAATACGGGCCTTGGCAAGGGTTCTAGTCTCGGCGCCATGGGTATGATCTGTCCAGGGCGATGAAGCAAGCAAATTGAGAATCGCGGACGGAATGCATTTCCGAAGGGCCAGATTAATTTTGTAATCATCACCGATGCATAGAGCGCAAAGTTGGATCTCTGTTTATTACCGTGTACTTATGTAGTTCAAGGGCAGGACCCGAGTCAACGCTTTGATCAAGTGTTGTGCAGTGATTGCAGGTATAAAACATCATCATCCTCTCATTTGTTGACACTGGTGGACTTTCGAAGATGATACGAAGGTTGTTAGGTACGCGGAGATGGAATCAACTATTGGGCCCAAGCCGGCCCCGAGTTGGGAGGCGTTATTGGCCTGCAAAGTACGAGCTCTGCCCTTGGAAGTTGTCCCATGGGCAAATCGCCACGGATTCGTCCGAACACAATGATCGCCCTGACGGCATCCCGCCCATCCAGGAAGGGTACGTTCTTCGCATGTCGTATCTGCGGATGTAACTCTGTGCCTGAGGGTCAGGCGTAATGTTGTAATCGTGACATCCCAGGCTACATGCGGCAAGGCAATCTGTACGATGCTTGATCATGGGTATAAGCAAGTCTGCAGGAGATAGCATAAGTTGACCTATATTCAACAGGCCCCTGTCTTAAGATCTTGCAGTTCATGAGAGGTGGCTGGGTGAGGTAGTAGTTCAGTGCGTAGAGGCGCTTGCTGCTGCTTCACAATGAAGATCAGGGGTCAGCCTAGTTCGTTCACCTGAAAAGAGAGAATACAGATAGATTGCGGATAAGACACAACCTCCACTCATTATACGAGAAACGGCAGAGGGTGCACTATTCGAGAAAACTGGCTCGTCTGTCTGGTGCGGCTGGTAAGAGTCTCCAACATAGAGCTTGGTGTTTTACATCCAAAAGTGGAGTTTCCAGCACGAGAGCCCAGAGCATGAAGCAAGAGAAGAAGCGGGAGAAGAGTGCTACTCATACAACGTTGATCTCAATGTGGCCCTGACATCCAGGTTGGCCCCTCTAGAGTCTCGTGGGCGGTCAACTTGAATATCGAAAGTCTTGCGAGCCTTGATGAACAATATTGATTGCTGTCGGCCCGGGGGGTTTGTTGGTCCAGCCCGACTTTGGTACTTTGGCAATTCCTGACCGATGCTGATTGTCCCGTAATCCCTTTTGGGGCGCAATCTCGGGGTGGGCTTCTCACACAAGGACATGATCCACCCATGGGCCATGACCCCCTCAACTAACAATTCTGGCCAGACTGTAGCCGGGCGACTCCGACCCCCACAAACGGCGCGAGCGGCGAGTCGGGGGCCCCTTAAGGCTGATTGTGGTTCCTGGGGAGGCCTCCCGGCTCAGTCCGTACGGAAGCCGATGAATCTTTAAAGTCGGCTCTCGAGTGAGCATCGCCGAAACACAAGAAAGTTCGTCGAGAAACGCCAAAAAAAGTCAAAAAACCACAGAGTTTTGGCTGGTTTCTCAAGCAAAACAAAGCTCTTTGCGACTGAGTTGTCTCGATTGGGCCGGGAACTTCGGCCAGCGCAGCCCAAAAGTGCGCCGATCTATGGGTGCCATAATGTCTTGGCACACTCTATTGAAAAGTCTTGGCGACTCCTTTCCAGACTTTTCTTGGCACACATCACAACCCATCACGTTTCTGGAGTGAGTGCCGTGGGCACACACACGACCATCCCACAGAACTTGAATCGTTTTCGCATTGGTGGAATTAGGTCCATGACTAGAGGAACTGGGCCTCACCAGATCACGCCCCCTTGCCAGCCTGCCGGGCTCATCTGCTGTGATGCCCACCCTCATGGGTCAATTTTAAGTGTTGATAATGTTGAGAGCACCCGATCTCCGCTCCCATCTTCGCCTATTCGTGCCTAGGCCACGGGTTATCCGCATTCCCAGGTAGTTCGGCAAACAAGCGGATTTTCACTCACACACCGCCAGAGCACAAAAACCGGTATCCGTTGTTTAACCATGTCTCGATGCAACGGGAATCGGAGCCTCGTCCGACAGGGCAGGCCCAAAAGCGATGGCAACGGTGACATTGAGAGCCTCCTTTGGCCTTTTTCGTATCCCGATGGTGCTGTTTCCAGCCTGCAAGTCGCATCCCACCCGTAATGCCAGACACAGGCGCGTTGGTGATATATTGTTAGAACTGGAGATCATTTGACTCTATCGCGACTGTCGCATTATGTCTGGCGGGGTATGTCTCGGGCTGTTTGCAATTTAGACATGTCGCAAAAGACTACCGAACTGATTCAGCAGCTTTGGACCTTGATCCACCACTGACGGAAGTTGAACTTTGATAGTGGCATGCCGCATGTTGGATCTGGTTCAGATGAGTGCTGTCTCAGCGGCAACGTGCTTCTGCCGCCCCCCTTGCTGCTAGCGCACAGCCTGCATTGCGCTGGTCCAGCTTTTTCTCTCTGCTTCGGCTCCAGCGATACCCCGGAAAGCTGATTAAGGTCAATAAGCTTGAACAGGGATGGCGGGCATGTGTCCATGGGGGCAGATTTTGCGGTCAAGGGGGGACTGGGCTGCGCCGTGCACTGACAATATGCTGCCAGCAGCTGGGGGAAATCTGAAGAGATAATAATATCAGGCTTGCCACGGGTTAAAAGTGCCATCCTGGGTTAGCCGGGACCCTCATTGTGCGGCAGAGAAAATCAGAGTTTGCGGGATCACGCTCCACCCCAAAACACGTCAGACAGATTTTCCCTAAACCTTCGAGAGGTTATTCGAGAAACGACTCAACCATGGCTGCAAGGAGCCAAGAACTCACAGACAACTACCGTAGTCCCGATGTCTTGGGTATCAACTCTCGCTAGAATCCAAACAGAAACCAGCTAGAATAGTGAGGACACTACCGCCGCTCATAGCCACTTTTTTGAGTCTCTCTCCTCCGACGCCAGTCCGTGAGGCCGGGAATTACTCAGGACCGTGGTAACGGGTCTTATCTAAATAGACGTTGGTTCCATCTCGAAAAGGCCCCAGTTCATCTCCCTTCGATATACAACCGAAACCAGGGTGCCGACCAATGGGAGCTGTTCCCGCGCGCTAGCGACGGAAACATTGCGGATTCTGGCCGACAGTCTGCTTTTTACGTCTTTCTGCTCACGGCATAAGCTCCGAGAGCGAGACACACTTTCTGCCAACGGAGTGCTGCCCAGGACTGCAGAAATCCCCCAAATCTCTGACTTCCCATCCGCAATTTTCCCAAAGAGGACTTTACTGTGGATCTCAACTCCATCTTTCTGAACATGGTCTAATCTTTCAACTCACATACCAACCTTGTGACAGCCCCTGACTTGTTTCATGGTTAACCAGGAAGACAGCGCCACATTTTAGACAAATACGACATGCGAGCCTACTCTGGGTAAGCGCAAGTACCGGGACTGCAAGGCAAAGAAAAGAGTGAAATTCCAACTTGCTCAGGTTCCCCATCTCCAACCCATATCCAGCACGGTCATGGGTCATCCCCTGAGCCCATAGCCGTGGCCAAATTGTCAACAGGAATGCCTCCATGTCATGCTGTGTACCTCCTCAGGCACTGGGCAGTCTTTCTGCCCCCTCGAACGTTGAAACAGCTTGTCGCTGCGCTGATGACTGCGGCTCGCCGAGGCGCCCGAACCACTTTCTGATATCGGGGTGGATCATATGGACAGGGAAGGAAGGCTCTGCCCGAAATGAATCGACAGACTCCTCGCTAACTCCCCGTCCTTGTCGATTCAGGCAGAGGCGAGGAAGAGGAAGGGGGCCATGTCCCTTCCATCCCATTCCCGTGAGCTCAAGTCAGGGGGCGTGTAGCTCATCCAGGAACCAAGACGCAGGCTAGCCACTCGCCAACACTCCCGTGAGCTCCATCGTGGGCCAGACTGCGGGCTGTGAACTTTTGGACCTCGTCGCATCAGTTCACCCCCAGCCCTGGGCAAAAGCTTGTGTATCCGTGTCACTGTGAGCAGTTCGACCTACCAAGGTCCCACTATCTAAGGTCTTGGCAGCGTGAATGAGATGCAGGATCAGGATGACTCCTGCGGGAAGGGGAAAGTATGTTGTTGAGGAGCTTGGAGGAGAGCAGAATTTCCCAGAATCTGCCCAAGATCGAAAGATATAAGAAGGTTGCAAGCTCCCGTCCATCAAACCTTCTTTTCTCTTATTCCTCATCACCTTCATCAGCATCTTCCGCTACAGTCTCTCTTTACTCATCCAACTACTCACATTCTTTAGCCCTGGTGGTTATTCATTCGTTGTCAACACTTCCAAACTACTTCCAACTCTACGTGTTTTCTTAAACCAATCACCACATTCAAAATGAAGTTCTCCGCTGTCCTCGCCGCCCTCTCGGCCTCTGCCGTCATCGCCGCCCCCGGTGCCGAGTCCTCCCCTAACAACTTCGGTGCCATCGAGAAGCGCGCCTCCTTCCCCATCCCCGCCTCCAAGGGAACCGTCACCTACAAGTCCGCCCAGTCCGTCAAGGGCACCTTCGATGGTGGCATGAAGACCTACGGCCGTGGCGTCAAGTGCACTGGCCAGGCTGAGGGTGGCGACGCTGACGCTGTCTTCCTCCTCGAGAACGGCGCTACCCTCAAGAACGCCATCATTGGTGCTGACCAGATCGAGGGTGTCCACTGCAAGGGCTCCTGCACCATCAACAACGTCTGGTGGACCGCCGTCTGCGAGGACGCTCTCTCCCTCAAGGGTGACGGCAACGCCTCCATCATTGGCGGTGGTGCCCGTGGCGCCGAGGACAAGGTCATCCAGCACAACGGTCTCGGCACCGTCACCATTGACGGCTTCACCGTCGTCGACTTCGGCAAGCTCTACCGCTCCTGCGGTAACTGCAAGACCATGGGCAAGCGCACCGTCGTTGTCAAGAACGTCAAGGCCTACAACGGCAAGATGCTCACCGGCATCAACTCCAACAAGGGCGACACCTCCACCATCACCGGCACCTGCGCCACCTCCGTCAAGGAGATCTGCACCGAGTTCCAGGGCACCACCCCCGGCAACGAGCCCAAGAAGATCAGCACTGGCCCTTCCAGCGCCTGCAAGTACTCTACCCTCAAGGCCTGCTAAATGGCTCGCTCCTGAGCTATTTGGTGTTCTTGAGTTCCGGTCTTGGTCGCCAACACAGCTTGCTGTAGCGGCGATGGTGCTGCAATTGCCGCACCCAGTCTCCGAGAGACTGCGAGTGAACTTTGTTTTTGGTTAAAGAACTTAGGAGGGAAGAAACCACCTTTTCTTTTCTGTGGTGTGTAAGCTGATGCGCATCACTTGGCCCTTTGGCCATTCTCTGTACATATGGACATGGGGAACATGTACCTACAATATAATCCTCATGACTTGACTCAACTACTCTGCTTTCCGCTGGTGAATTTCAAATGACGGAGTGACATTTGCTGAACTGAAGTCCTTTGAATCAATATATACGCCTTTCTACATTAACACGTAGCTGAATGTCAACTTTGGCCGTGTCGTCTTCGCTCTGGAAATCTTCGTCCCCAGCGATGGCGGTTTCACTACGATTGATGAATGGGGTGGAAGTGCGCATCGTCAAGTGGTGGTATAGATAACGCTGGACGACTGTGCCCGGTAGGCAATGAAGTCGGGCTATTGCAGATTATCTTGCCTAGCAATTTGTTTGGACCAAGCCTCTGATACTCTCCCGGTCGTCAGAGAACAATTGCCGAGTTCCCAGCGACGAGAGACACCATCCTCGCTTGTATTCGTTGCATAAATCCTCTTCGACAAGTACATGGAACACGCCGTACTGAGAAACGGAATAACTAGCGTATGAATACTAAAATTGCCGGCGAGAATACAGTAAGTGGTGAGAATTGTTGCTTATCGATGCGATGAAGTCTTCATAACGTGAAGTTAAAGTGTGGGGCGCTTGGATCATGAAAATGTGCACCCACCGAGCAAACTCAACCTTAAAAAAAGCGTCGATCCGATAGATCGGATCTGTCAAATGCAGGTCATCGCAATTGGCATCCACCGGCGCCGACATGGGGAATTTGTTTCCTCCCGCAAAATGGCGTGGAACCTTAATGCTAAGAATGTCCGTCAACGGCTATCACGGCACCGCGTGGACGGAAGCACGGCACCACGGCATCACGGCATCGCGGCACACACAACCGAGGCCAAGCTGGGGGTCCTTAGTCTTACGCGTCAACTTCGAGCCAAGTCTGGTCCCATATCCTGGCAGGTCTCCAGAATTTCTAAAGCTGTGGTTCTCACTGAGTTTTCTATTAAACAGCTTCTCTCGCCCTCGTCGTGTTTGGTTTTGAAAATGCCGAACGACCGGCCCACCATGGAAAGCCCAATAACAACAACGTGCTTACAAGGCACCGTATGCACCTCCACCTGGACTCCCTATCACCAAGCTGTTAGCAAATCAACATCCTCGGCATCGACGCACAAGACTCACTGATGATGATCCGATCTCCCTTCTTCATCTCGCAACTGTTCTTCCCGCCGAGGTTAATCTCCCGTGTCCCATACTCGTCATGCCGAACCCACACGTTCTCGCCGAGAGCTCCTGGCTCGCCTCCAGCTAGACCATAGGGAGGAACCGTCCGCCTCTCACTTAATACACTAACGTGCAAGTCTCGACGAAACTCGATCTCGCGGATGCAACCGTCTCCTCCATTATACTTGCCTCGGCCGCCTGACCCACGCCGAATACCGAACTCACGGAGAATACACGGATAGCGACGCTCTAGGGACTCCGGATCTGTGATTCTGGTGTTGGTCATGTGGACGTGTACGCCGGACTGGCCTTCCCAGCTCGGTCCCGCACCGGCGCCGCCTGCAATGGTCTAGATTTCGATGGGACTTAGTAAACGAAGACTAACGGGGTGAGAAAGGATCGATGGCTTACCTCGTAGTACCCGAACCCAGGCTTTGCTTTTCCGTCGACCATCTCACCTCCATACCCAAAAGTCAAGTTATTACACGTTCCCTGACTAGCCGCTGCAGCCTGGAACGCTCTCAACACCACATCCGTCACTCTCTGTGACGTTTCGACATTCCCACCGACTGTAGCAGCACCCAGCGAAGGAGATATAATTGTCCCAGAGGGTATGATGACGCTGATGGGAGCCAAGCAACCCTGATTCAACGGAATGTCCTCCTTGACTAGCGAGCGCAAGACGTAGATGATGGCGCTAAAGGTGATGGCGCGGGGTGCGTTGAGGTTGCCGTACATCTCCCGACTGGTCCCTGTGAAATCAAAGACAGCAGAGCCCTCTTCGCGATTGATGCGAATCTTGAGCTTGAGCTTGGAACCATCGTCCATCTGGTCCTCAGCCTCGAGTGGGAGACCATCGAACTGATCGTGGACTCGGCGGAGAAGGTTTCGGACTACCTTCTCGGCGTTGTTCTGAATTCCGAGCATGTATTTCTGTTGTTGACCGTTAACTGTTACTTGCTCCAACCACGGTTGTCTTCTTTGGATAGACTGCACTTACCTGAACTGTCGGTAGACCGTACTCCTTGATAGAGTCCTGTATGAGCCTGATGCCCTTCTGATTAGCAGCTATCTGCGCCTTCAGATCGCTCACGTTATCATTCCAAGTCCTCGTTCCAGAAGACCCTGGGTACGACGCCGGCTTTTTGAGCATGATCTCAGCAAGACCTTCCTCGTCGAATCTGCCCCCGTCGACCAGCTTGAAGGATAGGAATGAAGCTCCCTCCTGCCAGATCTCCTTGGAATGCGGCGGCATGGAGCCAGCAGAGATGCCACCAATGTCGGCATGGTGAGCTCGAGAAGCTGTCCAAAAGAGGACCTCGTTGGTGTCTTCGTCAATCACTGGTGAGATTACTGTCACGTCAGGGAGATGTGATCCGCCGGCGGCGGGGTGGTTGGAGACGAGCACATCTCCTGGGCGAAGGGAATTACCCCAGCGCTCAGCCTGGTATGCCACCGCATAGCTCATTGCACCCAGGTGACACGGGATATGCGGCGCGTTGGCGACTAGACCGCCTGTAGGTGAGAATATAGCACAAGAGTAATCCAGCCTCTCCTTGATGTTAACGGAGACTGAAGTCATTTGCAGTGACCTGCCCATCTGCTCCGCTATGCTCATGAATCGGTGGCCGAATACTGACAGCTGGATCGGATCGACCTCGTCTGTCTCTGCTGGAAGACCGACGGAGCTTTGCGAGACTGAATCCTTGTCGAGAAGTAGGTGCCGGGGAAGCACGGTTGCAGTCCAGGACGGCTGAATCATGATGGTCTGAGTCTGGTCCAGGATGATTGTCGGACCAACGACCCGCTCACCCGGTGCAAGATCTTCGAGCTTGAAGAGGTCGACTTCATGCCATTTTCCGCTTGTGTACAGCTTCGTAGTGCTAGCCTTCTTGCTGCTCTCTACTAGCCTAGTCTCAACAGACTTCAGAGCTTGCGATACGCTGGTCACGTTGGAATTGGGCGTCTTGCCCAACGCGCGGACGCGAATGTCTTCCACAAGGATGTCGCGGTTCAGAACGAAGCCGAATTCTTCTTCATGGTGCTCGACAAATTGACGAGTGAAATCCCACGACACTTCAGGCTTCCGAATCATGAGCGAGCTATTGGTGCCTTTATACCGCAGGTTGAGGAACAGCTCGTGCTCGATCTGTTCATCTGAGAAACCCTGAGCGACCAAAGTCGCCGTAGCTTCATCCGTCAAAACCTTGAACTCCTCCGACAGCTGCTTGTCAGAGAGGTTAGAAAGCTCAGCCGCCTTGGGACGCTGAATCTCATGCGTCAAGTCCGCGAGCGCCATGCCGTACGCAGATAAGATGGACGACAACCGGTGTATGACGACGCGGTTCACGCCCAGCGCTTCAGCGACGTCACATGCGTGTTGTCCGCCAGCGCCTCCGAATGTAGCTAAAACATGGTCTGACGTTCGAATACCTCTGCCTTCTGTAAGCGAGCGTATAGGTCTGCTCATGCTCTCATTGGCGACGCGGAGGAAGCCGCTAGCGACCTCTTCCGGGGTAAATGACTTCCCCTCTTCGGTGTTGATCTTCTCGGTCAGAGTGTGAAAAGCTGCGGCTGCTGCGTCGTAGTCGAGGGGCTCGTTTTCCTTTGGTCCGAAGATGGAAGGGAAGTATTCGGGACGTAGACGACCAAGGAAGAGATTTGCGTCGGTGACTGTGAGGGGTCCACCCTTCCGGTAGCACACCGGTCCTGGATGGGCGCCGGCAGACTATAAGTTGATGTTAGTTCACTGCGCCGAAGAGCTGCTTAGATGTTGTCATAACTCACGTCGGGTCCAATCGCAAATAGCCCATTCTTCCAGTGCAAAATTGAGCCGCCACCAGCAGCAACAGTATTGATATTCAATTGTGGTGTCTGCAACGTGACCTCGGCCGTTTCCGTTTCGAATACATGATCATACGTGCCCGAAAAGCGACTGACGTCCGTCGAAGTGCCGCCCATATCGAAGCCAATCACAGGCATCTTGGTCTCGGGATCATAGCAGGACTTGCCGAAACCGATGACACCACCAGCGGGACCGGAAAGGATGGCGCGCAACCCAGAAAAGTTCTGCCAGAGACACAGCCCACCGTCGCTTTGCATGAAGAGGAGCTTGCTCGCGATGGCGTCTAGGCCGCCCTTGAAGCCGCTGCCAAAGTCGCGGACGTAACGGCGGATAAGGGGGGAGAGGTACGCGTCGGCGTTTGCTGAGTTTCCTCGGGATACCATCTTGATCTAGACGGATGTGAGCCTGTGAAGCAGTGCATGAGAGAAGGGGGGTTGGTCTTACCGTTGGCTGCAGCTCAGAAGACACGGAAACATCGAAGCCCATGGATCGCGCTAGTTCCGCTACCTCATTCTCGTGATTGGGGTAGAGATAGGAGTGGATGAAGCAAATCGCAACACTCTTAAAGCCCTCAGCCTTCAGATCCCTCAGCTGGCTTTCTACGACCCCCAGATCAGGTTTTTTGAGGATTCGAACCAGCTCGCCCGTCAATCCCTTCACAAGCTCTGGATCGCTTTCAACATCAATAGGCTGTTTCTCCGGATTCTCCAAGAACTCCTCCATCGTCACACGCTCTTCAATTTCGACAACTTTCTCGTACAGATTCTGCAACTTGTGGATACTCAAATCAAAGATGTGCGGCCGGGCCTGGTTGCCAATGACGAGCAAATCCCGAAAGCCCATGGTCGTCAGGAACGCTACGCGCTCGCCCTGTCGTTCTAGCAGGGCGTTCGTCGCCACAGTCGTTCCCATTCGAACTGATTCGACGTCGGAGATGTCAAGGGGCTCATCGCGGGATACTGGTGCGCCTCTGTAATGCGCCAGGACGCGTCTTATACCTTCGGTCGGTGCATCTTTGTAGTTTCTTGGGTCAACTGAAAGGAGTTTGAACACCATCTCTGGCTCATCAGAGCCGGGTATGTAAGCGTGCACATCGGTGAAGGTGCCGCCGCGATCTGGTGATATTTTGTAAGCAAAAGACTGTCAAGACACTGGCCGAAAGTCTGCCGACTGAAGCCTTCGACTTACCTATCGCGATTCTAACTTTCTTTCTACTTGGGCCCAGCGAGCCCATTGTGAACAGCGATGAAATGCAGGTGATTGAAAGATAGAATCATCGGGGTATATCGAATCGGTAAATGCTGAGCCAATTGAGCTAGACACTCGGACACTTGAGGTCAATGAAGTTATAAAGCACTTTCCATCTCTCCTACCTAGGAGTCCGTCCCCGATCTAATCATCAGGTTGCATATCCCCCGCATTGTTCCCCGAATCGCACCATCCGATCTCCAACACGCAGCTTATCAGCGCTGCCGCATTCCCAGGCTCGGCACCGGAGGCGAACCCCGAAGCATCCGGAACCTCCTCCGAAGTGGGGCTAGGTGTGACAACCTGGGGTATCAGCGACTCGGCTTGCTGGCCCGAGATAGCTATCGCTTCATGAACCTGAGAATCGGTATTTCCTGAGCTCGATGAAGTACATCTGATCAAGGACTGTGACGCGTTTCCAACTTGAAGGCTGGCTGAGGTCACGGCATGACATCGAACCAGTCAGCCTGCTGTCACCCCTGTCTTTTTTTTGTCCATAAGGTAGCACCTATCGTGATATCGGAAGGATATCTTGTTGCGGAGTAACAAGGGATATCACAAAGTAGAGGGGTCTAACAGTCGACATTCCCTTCGCAAGAGAACATTGAATGACAGATGTGAGGCCCAGCCCCGGGTATTAGGATGCGGCCACCTTAACCTGCAAAGGCTTGAAAGGCCCCTCTGACTGGGGGTCATGCAGCTGGCTCTCGAATTGACTGGAGGTTACCCATTGATAAAGACGGCTTCACGACCCGCGCCGTGTGTCAAAAACGAACGTTAAGTCGGGTCGCCAACCCGCTTCAACCCGATCATTACCGCACTTTACTTGCCTATCGCGTTCGACAGTCGCCGACAGTCGCCGATAGTCCTCGGTTGACGAGGAGGGATCCCGATAGCCAAGGCGACATAATTTCAAGTGTCTAGTATTCATGTTACAACTGCGGATTTTCCTGACTCTGTGCCGAAATGCGGAACGAGGCTGCGAGCAACTTATCTGATCTTTACATCATCCTTGAGATCGATTGGGAAGTTGTGACTGGGTTGCTAAAGATTAGGTGAACCCATAATCTATAGATGGGCATGATATGACATAGGCTGCGTAGACTCTGGACATGTCTTAAGTGATACTTCAGTCAAGTTCTCATTCAACTTATCTTTGGAAATATTACTTCACACCTGAGTGGTACAATACTAGACTCTTCCGAAATGCCCGAGACTCAAATCTTAGTAGAAACCAAGAACAGCAGCAGCCACGATGTCAATAACCATGATATCAGCGTTGCTCATTCAACCTATATCCATATCGATCGTGCCAAAGAAGCCAAAGTCGTGAGAAAGCTGGACCTATACATCACACCCGTACTCTTCATCGTCTATCTCTCATGCTTCATCGATAGAGCCAATATCGGTAGGTATTTCATAGGTTCCTTTGAGAATCTCCATCATTATACCGGAAATGTTGTTTCCGTCATCCACTTCCTAATTCCGATCACAATTCTAAGCGTGATGCAGGAAACGTCAAAGTCGCCGGCATGCCCGAAGAAATCGGCGCCACAAACCAGCAATACTCCACAGCCGTATCCCTCTTCTTCGTAACCTACGTGCCCGTCGAGGTCCCAGCCGTACTCCTCGTAAAACGCTTCGAGCCCCGCTTCGTTCTCACAGCACTTTGCGTAGTCTGGTCCGTCACGACAGTAGCCAATGGTCTGATTCGGAATGTCGGCGGCCTGTACGCCTGTCGTTTGGTCCTCGGCGCTTGCGAAGGCGGTCTTTTCCCTTCTCTCAACATGTACCTCACCATGGTATATAAACGAGACGAGATCGCGAAGCGCACGTCATACCTTGTCTCGTGCACGGCATTATCCGGTGCCTTTGGGGGCCTGTTGGCGTACGGGTTGTTACAAATGGACGGCGTTGGTGGATACGCTGGCTGGAGATGGGTGTATCTCATGGAGGGGGCGTTTAGTATCACATGCGCCTTTGCTGTATGGTTCGGATTGCCTAGCGATGTCCGCAAAGCGTACTTCTTCGGTGAGGAGGAGCGAGCCATCATGGACATGCGGCATCAGGAGAGGTTGGACTACATGGGCAGCAATGAGCTTGATTGGAATGAAGTGAAGCTCGCTTTCTTGGACCCAAAGACTTGGCTCAGGTATGTATTGCTCGAAGATTCCAACGAGAGAGAGAAGCTACTAACATTTTCGCTCCCAGCGCGTGGACTCAATTTTGCCAGAACATCTTGACAAACGGGTTCGGCACTTTCTTGCCCTCGATCTTACACGCCATGGGCCACGGCACGCTAGCCAGCAACTATCTGACAATACCCGTGTATTGCCTTGGCGCACTGGCATTCTTCACTTTCGCTTTTCTGTCAGACAAGTACGGAAAGTGCGGCATGGTGAGTTGACCTGCATCCAGCCAATTTCATAGTAGAGTAGCTAATGATTCCAGTTCCTCTTCACTACCAATCTTGTTGGCGCAGTAGGCTATGCAATACTGATTGGTGTCAGTAACAATGCTGTCAAATATTTTGCCTGCTTCGTCTGCACCATCGCAGTGTACAACGGCACAGGGCTGAACCTGGCATGGCTCAACGTCAATACTGCACCACAATATCGGCGCGCCACGGCCATTGGGATTCAACAGACGATCGGCAATTCGGCCGGTGCTGCGGCAGGTCAGGTATACAGAAGTTCACCGTATCTTCTTGGGAACACTTTCTCGCTTGGTGCCATATTTGTCGCCGAGTGTCTGATCGTCATTCATTGGCTATTCCTCAGACGCTTAGATAAAGAGAAGGAGGTTATTCTTGCAGGTGCCGGGCCAGATACGCGAAAGAAGCGGACAGGCGACCGAGATGTTGAGTTCAGGTACCGTCTTTAACCATGGTAGCTTGCTCTCTATTCTCGAATATACCGGTATAAGGCGTTGTCGAGGTCAGACACAGTCGTGAAGTATGGTAGACATTCGTGCCCTCGGCTGGGACTTGCGCTGGACTTGCGTCAGAGTTTCGTCGACTAGAGCCGCTGGCACATTCGCGTTGGCTGGAAATGTTCTGGAGCAGATCTGAGCCATCAAAGCCAATATTTGGCCCACACTTCGTGCTCTTCCTTAGTTCCTCTGAAGGCGAACTCGAGTTCGGTGATGTCTTGGAAACCCTCCTTCACTTTTGGTTCCTTGAAGCGGGATTTGAATCCGTTGAAGGCCATCCTAGGCAATGCCGTTCGTGACTCGGGGTTAAGCTGCCCTGCATAAGCTACAGTTATGTATTTGCAGTTTAAGTTGGACTTACGGATTCATTCATGGATCGTACGGCATCGTTGTGTTCGCAGATATGAAGTGGTGTCTTGAACCAAACACATCTGATTGAAACGTCGTGTTTCGCTGCAAGCTGGACCCAGATAGCTCTCGTATCGGGATCAGCATTCGTGTTGTCTGTACTGAATTAGTGCCTGGAATGGCTGAAGGACTCGTGCGAGAGCTGACCTATTGCTATTGATTGGCCTCCACTCAGTAGCTCCTTAGCGGCTTGCACGCACTTATCTCGACTGCTGCTATGTTAATATTTGCAGGGCTTGATCATATTGGGCTGAACTGACGTTTTCAAAGTGTCTTGGTTGATGCGCTCATAACCCAATGGCTTGAGGTACTTCCAGAAGAACGTGCTCTTCCCAGCACCTGGCGGACCGCAGGAAAGAACAATGTCCTGCTTGTTTTTCTTCTCAAAGAGGGCACTTGATGTCTCTGAATTGGGGTCCTCCGGGTATGGGAAATGGACGATGTCGAATTCTCGGACAAAGTCCCGAGGCTTCTCGTTGAGGAAGAATTCTTCTGGGGTTTTGTATGTGATCCCAATGTTATGGGCAAGATTTCGGTCGGAGCAGCTGAAGTCTTTGGAGTATTTCGATGCCGCAATGCGACCACCAGCATCACCAACGAAGATGCTCCCCTCCAAGTCGACGTCTTCAGTGAGGTCATAATCAGCGCAAAGTTCCTTCCACATCCCTGGCCTCGGTTTTCTGTATATATCTTTCTCTGTGGCTGCGTATATCGTGGTCGGGATGTTGAGCTGTGTCAAGACGGCATTGACCTTTTGCTTGAACGCCGAGGCTCGGTCTTTTGTTGATTTCGGCGTTTTTGCTTTCGGGTCGGCGTGAAGAACGATACCGGCTTGATTGGACAGTACCACGATACGATATCTAGCTAGATTAGTTGAAGTCTATCGCTCTAAGCGCCAAGTGCTGGTAGTATACCCTTCGTTGTTATACATGTCCCGCAGCTTACCGGGAACAGAAGCATGCCACCACTTCCAGTCCTCGGCGGCGTCGGCATGTTTCTTGCCCGAAGCAGTTGTTATTAGGGTCGAGTCCTGGGCGGCTAGTCGTCAATTGAAATGGCTTAGTTTGTTTGAAGCTGCATAGCTGTCATACCAGGTCAAAGGCAGCTACCTTCCTCCTCTTTTCCGACTCGGTCGGGGGCTCCTCTGGTTCATAGCGGCCAACGAGCAGTGTCGCAGGGGTGTCGTCGTTCGGTGCGCGTTCGGTCCATATTGTGCGATCTTTTGGCTTCTGAGAAGTAGGTTTGAAGAAGTTGGCAACTGCGTTTTCTATAGAAGGTCAAATGTCAAGGGTGGTCGATGATGTAGGTAGGCATAGAAGAGCTTACTCGTCGTGCCGCTCTGAACTTTCCGTTTGACCGCCGGTGGAGAAATTGATTCTCTTTGCTTCCGCTTCGTGGTAGACGAACTTGAGGTCGACATGATCCAAGCGGGGTAAATCGTTCGCTTGCTAAGCAGTGGGCACAGTATTCCGCTGTTGACTCTCCAGAGCGACGTTCGCATGTCGATAATCGCAACTCAGAGCTTGGGAGGAAGCAGCGAGCTTTGGTGGGGCACGGCCACTTTACCGGCAGAAAGCGCGACGAAGCCAACGCGCCTGAGTGACGGGCGAGCACGTGACCCAGGATTCGCGGCAGGTACGTATCGGTGGAGCGATTTCATGGGACCTTCACATTCACCTCAATGAGACGCTTTTCATGAATCTCTCTCTCACTCTCACCCCTCACGCCTCACTATCCAAGTCCTTCCCGAAATCTGCCGTCACCATCGCCAACGTCGTCAATTGAAATGTACGAGCTCTTTCTCACGACGCTCGTCGACGACGATGATATTCAGGCGGCATGCTCCGTCCTCGGCGGTCTCTGCGCCATGCCGGCCTGGCAGAGTCTCCATCGTGTCCTTTATTTCAAGGGCCCAGGCAAACCCGGCGGAATCTCGAATCAAAATTCCATCGTCAAAACACCACGCAAGGACATCCAGATGCTATGGAAAGACCTGCATCAGCAACTGAGTCGGCAATCTTACATCCTCCAGGCCCGATATGAGGTCTTCAAGGATAAGGACTTCGGCCCGACCGCTCCGGAAGTGGACTTCAATGCACGCGCCGGCACCCTCCGATGGACCGATTTCCCTGATCCTCCCCAGGTCCGCTCGTCGGTCACTCAGCGCAAGAAGACTGAAATTTGGGACCAACGAAACTTGTTGTCTGTGATGAAAGACAACAACTACCAGTCAGTTTGTCCCTCACTTGGTTGTATGTGGTGATGATGATCTGACGATATGCAGGTTCAAAAGCGAGGCTATTGAGGAAACTTATCAGTTCTTCCGAGAAGATGTAGAATTTTGCCTCTCAAGACACTACATTCTTCAGATGAACGGCGACAATGGTCCTCTCACTCAAACAGCTACATGGGACACCATGTCACCGGCGGATCCCGGGCAGCGATGGATGTTTCTGATTAAGGTTCATGTTCACCAAGACAACAAGCCCGATGAGATCCTCAAGGCGCACGAGCAGTTGGCCAATATTCGGCGTGAGCTCGAGGGCGTCTTCGAATTCAAGATGTTCGACCGACGCATACACGACACCCGCGTTGCGGTTGAGATGAGAAATGCGCCTGCACCACTGCCACAGGTCATGACCATCACAGACCAGCGGTAAAGGATGGCTATCTTCTCGAATTCATGGATGATGGCCATACCCCTGATCCATGTTTCATAAAACACATTCAGCAGTTGGCAAGACCATTGATGAACTTATACCTGGTCAAGATCCAACACCATTGCGATCCACTAGGGTTTTGCTCTCCAGAGGTTCAGTCTCCAGTCGTCTCCTGAGCATCGCACTCAACGCCATCAGGTCTTGGGATAGCATGAGAAGCTTAGACGAGAGCATTGAAGACCGCGGCTTGAGAATCCAACAAAAGAGGTTTATAGTCAAGCCGGGGATGCTCACGATGTTGCCCCGCCATCGGGCCGGAGAAGAATCATATCCTCATCGAGTACCTTATCACTAAATTCTGCTCTCACAAAGGTGAGCTTCTTGCAAAAGAAAACACGCAGCATTCAAAGAGCTGCAGGGTGCAAAAGCTGAGGAAAGGACTTTGGGAATGGAGGGGGCAGAAACATTACTCGGATATTCGGCACGAGTACGAGATGAAGTTGAGATACCTTGATAGGGAATCCACAGGTTCCAGAAGATTTCTTCAGTCAAGTGGGCCAATATGTGTCGTCAAGAATAGCCTAGGACCATTGGCTACCTTAAATCAGAGATGGCATCAAGCTTAATTTTTGACTGATGCACACCGTCTTTAAACCGGCAAAATAGTGCCGTTGCTGCATCTGCCGTTCATGAAATGACGTTCTCTCATATTCTGGCTCAATTCAACGGCAAATGGATCGAAAGCATTGTCAACTTGCTAAAGATTTATTGCTAATCACCGACTCTGGGCTGAGCGTCTGAGACGAACCCAATAAAGTTCCAGCGTAAGGTAGCGTACCACGAACATCAGAGTTATGGTTATTTTACAAAGTGTCATTGGTCTTGGAGTAATCTCGGACAATACCACAACTATGCGAGACGATCAAAGAAATCGCTCTCAGACTTTCAGAACTTTGGACCTCACTACAGGATATGACGTACGATATCCTCACTTGCCGCCAGATGCATGGTCGAAAATATTGGCCTTATTTCTTTTCAGAGCGGCACGATATGGCCAAGACTTTTCCATCCTGCCGTAGCCCGTCCCCCCCCTTTGCTCGTTGACGGTTGGCGCCATCATCCATGGACCATGCATGGCCCAGGCGCCAGAACTGGCGGCCCTGGTTTCGAAATGATTAAACGTGCAGCGGTCACCGGTGCGCTGCGCTAAAAGGGTAAACCCCCCCATCGAAAAAATTCAGTCGTCCCCGAACTGGCCCCCAAGATCTAGGCTCGTTTCACTCGGAGATGATTTCCCGCCTAAAGGCTTGGGGGACCACCGTATACTCTCCACATACGCTGATAAGTTGAGAACCGAGGTGTTGAAGGGAATATTGATCCAAGTTTGTCTTTTGGCGAAGCAATAGAGACGGATTGGCATCTACAATAGGCGTTCATATACGGCTGGAGCTGGTCGAGAGCGTCAGTGCAGCGTACGAATCGAGTCAATCAATAACCGCAAAGGGAACTGTCAGAGCCAGCATATTGACTCGAGAGCGGCTGTGTTCTGCATCGTTCTCCTCCCCCTCTGACTTCAGAAGTCCAGAAGGACCAAAAATCATCTCTACCCGTAACGCACGTGTCCGCCAGCGGTACAGGCTTCGACCACTGAAGACGGGGCTTGCAGGGCTCATCCAGGGTTGGACCACTTTGGGTGACACAATCCATCGAGGCCCAGGACCGTCGCTCGCCCCTGGGTAGGATGACGATCGCGGATCACTCCGTTGCCCAATCGGAATCATTCAAGACCTGGGTTGATTAACTTGATTTGCGCCAAACGGTCCAGCACCACGGAGACACGCGAGTACCAAGGAAAGTATATGTTAGTGATTCTCCGTCGATCTCGCGGGCGAGGGCTAAGGTTCAATCTATCCAACGTCGCCTACCAAAGTTTAGTAAGACTTTTGCTGCTGACACATATTGCATTGTACGAGAGTTCCACCGAATTCTGCCTATGTTCGTTTATACCTGTAAACTCACCTGTTTCTATGAGTCCTGAAAGAGAAAAAGGCACAGCAAGCAGTTTTTGCTGTTGTCTTATCTTGGCCAAACTGAGTAGCGCCAGGGGCCACATGCTGTTTGTGTTTCAGGTTCGGACGGCCAGCCGCGAAGGGGGATCAAAAACCGGGGGGTCAGCACTGGTTGCCAACACGCCAGTGGTTGAACACTTGGATCCGACTCCAGTGACAGCGATGTCCTTCAAGGGGTTAAATTAAGCTTGGGGTCAAGTTGGGACGACTGAAGCGAGGGATGCCCGCCTTGCGAACCTACCCAGCCGAATAAGCAAAAGCGAATCCGTACAGAAGCCGCACCAACTGGCTACAAGTTGATGAACCCCTGGTCGACAAACCCGAACTGGGCGCGTCACCCGCGCAGCCGAAGCTGCAAGGCACACATCCCGCAATTTAGACACAACAGCGGGCATCCCCACAACGTTAACCCCTTTCAAGATTATTGCTCCAATGAACGATCGGTGACACCCATGAGCATGCCCGGCCGGGACTGCTTCTTTACGGCGGGAAAGCGGTGCTGCAGCCTGTGTGCCCATTCAGTTCCTGACGAACCCTTGCGGTATAGAGATTAAACGCTTCCCTTCGAGGTATCAGATCCCTGGTTGTTAGTTGAACCGATGAGGCGGCGTCGTGGGCCAGTGGGACGGGATTGCGGTCCCCCTTTCCAGAATTTAGGCTTGGCAGCTCTAAACTGGCCTGACCATGTCCGGTAGGTGGGGAGGAGGAGGAAGACCGAGGACGATGTTGGTGGAGGTTGGTGGTTGAAGGCGGGAGGGGGATGGAGGGGGGTGATGCGAGGAACCAGAGAGGCCATACATATAGCATCTCGCTCTCCTCGTTTCTCGGGAAGAGAGTTTGTTTTGTCTCTTCAACAGTTTCAGTCACTCATCTGTCCACTCTTTACTTTCAGTCCTTCTCTACAGCTCGACGCCGGCGTCATTTCACTCACTTCTCACCTTTGTGTGCCATTCTTCTAACGCCCGGAAAATCACCTTCTTTTTTCAAAACAACAACCAAACCAAAAATCACCGTCAAAATGAAGTCTGTCGCTGCTCTCGCCCTTACCGCCTCCATGGCCAACATGGTTGCCGGCCACGCCATCTTCCAGCAACTCTGGGTCAACGGTGTTGACCAGGAGTCCAGCTGCGTCCGCATGCCCGTACGTCGACTTACACAGCAGTCCCAAGCGTAACATCATCAGAGACTAACAAGAAATCATAGGCTTCCAACTCCCCCGTCCAGGACCCTACGTCCAACGACATGCGCTGCAACGCCAACTCCGCTGCCGCCACCACCACCTGCGGCGTCAAGGCCGGCGACACCATCACCGTCGAGATGCACCAGCACAACACCCGTGCCTGCACTGAGGAGGCCATTGGAGGTGCCCACCACGGCCCCGTCATGGTCTACCTGAGCTCCGTCGCCGACGCCGCCACCGCCGATGGCTCCAGCTCTTTCTTCAAGATCTTCGAGTCCGGCTACTTCGCCAACAACAACACCTGGGGTAACGACCTGATCAACGAGGGCTGCGGCAAGCAGAACGTTGTCATTCCCTCCGACATCGCCCCTGGTGACTACCTTCTCCGTGCCGAGACCGTCGCTCTCCACGCCGCCGGCTCCGAGAACGGTGCCCAGTACTACATGAGGTATTTTCAACCACTTCCACTCATCACAGACATGATCAGGAAGCTAATAAAGACTCTGCAGCTGTTATCAACTTAAAGTGGAAGGATCTGGCACTGCCAAGCCCGAGGGTGTCGTCTTCCCTGGTGCTTACAAGGCCACCGACCCCGGCCTGTTGATCAACATCTACAACACCATCTCCAAGTAAGTACACCCATTTTCACCCAACACCAATGAGAAGGCACGTAAAAGCAACAAACTAACAATCAAAAAGCTACGTCATCCCTGGCCCTGCTGTCTACGAGGGTGGTGGCTCTTCCGGCTCTGCCCCGGCCTCCTCCGCTCCCGCTGCCTCCGCCCCGGCCGCCACCAGCGCCGCTGCCGCTTCTTCTTCGGCTCCCGCTGCTGCCGCCCCCACTACCCTCGTCACTAGCGCCGCTGCCGCTTCGGCCACTCCCACCGTTGCTGCCCCCGCTACCACCTCTTCTGCCGCTGCTGCCTCTACCTCTGCTGCTGCCGCTCCTGCGCCCAGCAGCCCCTCTGGCTGCAAGCGCCGCCGTGCCCGCAAGGCCCGCCGCTCTGCCAAGTACTAGAGTGTACTAAGTCAGAATCTAGACGCCGTGGGAAAAGCGATAGATGGTTGTTTATAGAGGAGACGTATCTTTCCGGTACATATTAGAAGTTCTTTGTACATAGTATACCGCGTAATTCTGCGATTTACGCCCTTTTCGAGTGGCACAATACAACAAGACTTTTCCTTGTTCAAAACGGTTCTGAATATCTGCTTGATAAACTCTTTCGAACTATTCGCAAAGTGAGATGTGCTGTGTTGCTGATGAGTACTGGGACTTTCAAAGATGTTTGAAATATTTCGTCTTGAAACTTGAAAGTGAGTTGATTCAACAACTGCTTCTGAAGTCAAATTCAATCAAGGGAAATGGGCGGATGGCTACTGTCTCTGGCCCAAACAAAGTTGTTTCAATTCACAGAGGGAAAAGAAGATAGAGGTGGTGGTCTGAGTGTTCTTTCATATGCGTACGTACTTATGCTAATATACAAAAACAAGACTCGCTCGCAAACTCCAACAAACTAAGCAAACAATATCAAAGTCGCTCCAAGTTGCCATGCAAATGTCTTTCAGCGCCGATGTCTAGATCAGAGCAAGACCAATGTGAAGAGAAGTAAAAGTCGCCACCTATAGATGGCAAGAAAGAAAGTACTCAAGTGCTGTAAACAGCAACGTACTTGACCTCCATACGGGAATCCTTGCCGCCGACAGTCTGAGCATTGGGCGTCTTGGTACCAGCCTTAGCATCAGGGAACTCGCCACCGATAGCAACGTTGAGCAGGATCATCTTGGGGGTCTGAGCAAGGTTCTTCCAAACGGCCTCGTCGCCAATCTCCTGGCCCGTGATGGTCTTGGTCACCTTGTCGTTGAGATACCACACAAGCTTCTCAGTGGCGAAACCGCCGCCGGCAGACCGGTCGACCTCGCAGGCAATCTTGACAAACTCGCCGCGCGGGAACTCGGCGCTGGAGCTGAGACCGGTCTTCTCGTTGCATGGGCCGCCGTTGATGACACCGCAGTGAGCCGTCTGGAAGACCGTGCCCACACCGTTGGAGACCTCGAGCATGTCGATCTCGCCGACGCTGGGCCACGAGGTGACGTTTGTGCGGAAGGCGGAGCCCATGGACCAGAAGGCGGGCCAGATACCGGACTGGGTTGCCGGGTTCGAAGCCGGAATCATGATGCTTGCCTCCATGCGCAGCTTGCCCTTGGCCGGGCAGGTAAAGTCCGACGCGGCGTTGGTCTCGATGCGAGATGAGGTCCACGCCTCGCCGGTCTTGATGGGCGTGATAGTCAGCGTGCCGCTCTCCGAGATGGCAATGTTCTTGGTATCTTTGGTGTAGGTCTGGATCTCATTCGTGCCCCAGTTGGTAGCGCCACCGGGGTAGCCAGTGCCGACATCAAAGGTCCACTTTGACGAGTCGGGGAGGGCGCCGGCCTTTTGCGTCGAGAAGTCGTCCTCGAAGACGATCTTTGCGTAGCCGGCGGGGAGGGTCGGGCCGCCGCCTGTGTTGTTGCCCCCCTTGCCTGGGGTCGTGCTGGCGGCGGGCTTGAGGGCGTTGTTGACCGGGGTCGCGACACCAGACTCCTGAGGAAACGACGGGACAGCTCCGGAGGGCGCAAAGCCTGGCTTGCCATCTGGAGACGGGAAGCCGCCGGGGTAACCTCCCTTGGGAGGGAACGGCGCCGGGGATGACCAGCCCGCGCTGAAGAGAAGAGGAAGAAGAGACAGAACCTGCTTAGTCGTCATGTTGAAAAGCTTCGTCGAGAAGTACGGGTAAGGAATGGGAGAAAGGAATAAGAAAAATATAAAGGTGAGATGGAAAAGAAGAATGGCGCTTGCGCTTGATGTTTGATGGATCGGATGATGATCTAGAATATTCCCTTTCGACGAGATGAGATCTCAATCTTCTTTATATCTTCCGTGAAGTCATAATAGGAAGCCATTATGACCTTCGCTTAGAAGGTTCGTCCGGTACAGAACACAATCTCTATTCCAAGTCTAAGTGACTGCGCGCTACTTCGAGTGGATTAGGTCAAGGAAGACACTATTTTGAGCATCCAATTGCACCATAGTCATGAGGTTTCCCCATCTTAGCAAACGGGTGTTAAGCTAAAGTCGCTTACCAAGTAGATGGCTTTTTGGGGGCTGTCATCCCATCATTCGCTGCCGCTATTGGCGGCCGGGTGGGACCCGGAGGGGCCTTGAGTCTTGACGTGAACTATTCCGGGGCACCGGCGCGCCGGCCGGCATCAAAAAGGAGCCTTGCCAGCACACGTTTTCTTAGCCACTCCTGATTCGGAACTCATCTCGGTCCAATAAGGGGCCTCGTTTTCGCAACAGCTTGGTATTTGGCTGACAATTAACAGTATTTTGTTTATGACCAATGACTCGGCACTATCGTTACTCTCCCGCTGTCGTTCATGCGTTACCGATTGGACCCCGGATCGGCCAGGCACAATCTGGAACTTAATGTCGGTGCTAAGACGATGGATCTCCACCCAACCAACCATCAATGTCAAACAGTCCATTCTATTTCCAACCGACGAACCGGCCCCTAGACGTTTGAATTTACTTCTCACAGGCACAGCACCAAAAATGGATGTTCCTGGCGCCGCAAGTCGAGACTGAGTTATCCGCGCGCGCCAAGGTGATACTCACGGGGGTTGAATCGGACGCAACGCTGCGCTTAACTTGTCGTGACTGACTGACAGCTCACTCCGCACGCGACAACCTGGTAGAGAGGCCTAGATTCTGTGGTTCGTCGTCGGTGATTTTTCCTGTTTATCATATTCTCCGTTAAAGTTTGGCAGGGATGAAAGGTTCGGCTGCAGCTTTTTTGGACCTACAACTGCTGTGCACACTTTACTCAAGACTTGAACAGCTTGCTGACCTCATGCGTACCAAGCAAATCGTTAACCAAGATGTTTCTAGTGTCTATTTTGACTGTTGGGCGATGCTGTGATAGTTTTGGCTATTTCAGAACTTACACTCGCCACGTGAACTCCGTTGAGCAATGTCCGTAGGTTCGCGTATATAGGCTTTTGCTCGGCCAACCATACTTTGTGGGAACTTTGCCCTTAATTTCCATATAGACAGTCAACCTTCATCACTTTTCACCGCACTGGTTAAGTTCCCGCATTATCAAGCTCGATTTACCTTCCAGTTGCTTAATTCGTGATGATTCCTGGATCTTGGCGATCGGCAGTTAGATGTTTTCAATCTTGCGTCCATGGGAGAAACTTGCCTAGGCTGATGTCGTTCCCAAGCCAGCCGTAGATCGACCAGACCAGAGAATTTCTCGGGAAATCGCCTTCAGACAAGACATGCCCGCAGTCTTGGCCAATATACGCAACGGAGTTAGGAGCCCCGGAGTTGGGATAGGTCGAGTCGACTGCCTCTTTGAAGACCTCGTAGCGTCAGAATGGAAGCGCAATAGGGCCTAGCTTGACCTTCAATCGTGAAGCATCGAATAGGCCATGATCTCATCAAATCTCAAGCTTTCTTTTTGTGAGCTCTGAGTTAACAACCTGTTGTCGCAAGCATGAACTCTGGGCTTCCAACGAATTGCTGGAGATACCAGAATCGTTTAGGCCTTTATTTGCAGACATTTGTGGATAAAGGTTGCAGATAGTGTCGCAATATCCCAGGCTCACAGCCGACACAGGGCCTTGGGCTTTCGATCACGGATAATGAATCGCATTTTGCAACCGCCCAAAGCCACATGCAAGTTTCCCTGCAGAGACGAATCCTGAAATCAATCAATATTAGGGCCAATTCCCTACCAAGTATTAAATATGTTTTCGGCAGGGAGTCAAAGGGAATTGAAAAGGCTTTTGGCCATTTGGTCTCACTGACTATAGACCCCAGAAAAACAAATTGTTCATCCTAAGCGCCATCACGCTTGTCTTACCTTGCAATGACATGAACTAAATACTTCAATACCAGGATACCTTCATACATTTATCGCCACGCCTATCCTGATTCTGATCAGCCGCATCGAAAGTTAGCTCGGGCGGCCAAGGCTCCCAATTATCATTCTGGCACTTTCTGGTGACCCATCCACAGACATTGGGGTGTGCCGATCATTGCAGAGAGATAAGGCTACTATTGGTGCATGCACTTGTTCGACAGTACATCTAGCTGAGCGCTAAATTCAGACCGATTGATTAGGTACTTGCCGACTGAAAATTGTGTATCTGTATACATCACCAATCGGACGTATGTGAACATGTAAAAGCCATGCCTAGCCCCGGCCACAACGCAAGACTTCAGCACGCTGACGTGAGTTGATTGCACCAAATGGATCCTCAGGCCCTCGAGACTCGCGAAACCCAGATACCACACAAGATGCTGCCTCACTCCCAGGTCGATTCGGTGAATTTGTCATGTGAGGCTGTAGCCTGGATATGTCTTCATTCTGGCGAAGTGGTTCGCGTCCGCTGTGCCTCCACCCCCTACCCACACCAGAAAGTCTGGATTCTTCTCACTCTGTTCACATCTGCAGTATAAGTTGTGACTCTTTTCCCAGATTGAGAACTAGGTAGTCCATAATCACTTCGAGTGTGATTGCCGCAAAGGGACTCGCCTCACGATTGGCCAGCCTTTGGGCCCCGTCCACTCTCCATGGCGTCAAGAAGTCAGGCTGAGGGTTTGTCTCAGGGACCTCCTCGCACAGGTAGTCCTACGCCAGATGTCTCATCAACACATGAGAATGGAGCGAGCAGTAAGTACAGAGAGCATGGGCCCGATCTTTGTAGGCAACGAAATCAGAAAATTCTAATCAAAATTCATCTACAGAGGAAACCACGGCTACTGGGCTTACAACAGTGCCAACGATACCAAAGCGGGACAAGTTGGATTATCGATCCTTTATTCTTTCCAATACAGCTCTATTCAGCTCAATCACAATCAACTGTGGTATTTTGGCGGGTCTCATCGTCTTCGAAAAACGAACCTCCTTCGTCGTCAGCACGCCAGCCTATTATGCCTTGCTAGCCTTGCTCATCTTGATCGGAACTTGTACGGTAGCTCATCTCGAGGCCGTGCTTCTCAACCTCTTCCGAATGATGCCGTTCATTTTATGTGCACAAAAAGAAGGCGCTACTGCGGGCGAGACGATTCTTCGAAGCTACTTCCCAGCACCAAGCTTTCGGGTTGCATGGGGGACTAAGAACTGGCTCCTGATACTCGCCTATACCATTTACATACCAAGCTACTCCATCATTGGTTTCAAATCGGCTCTACTGTATCAAAGCTGGGATGATACACACTTTCGTCTACATGTCAATGATTGGGCATGTTATACGTTGATTGCCTTCTACAGTGTCATTCAGCTGTATCTCATAATCGTGGTTATATACCTCTGGCAGCGCAAGACCGGGCTGCGATGGGACCCAGTTTCAATAGCAGACATATTGGTCTTGTTTAGGCACTCCAATGTTCCCAAATACTTTGAGGGATCATCGATAGCAAAGAGAGAGTCGATGTTCGAAAACTTGGAAAAGATTCAAATATATTTGAGATATTGGGAGGCAGAAAATGGCAAATGTTGGCATGGGTTTGGCACGGATGACACTGGTAAGTTTAAGTGGCCTTTGGTCTTTCTTCATGATGTTGACAGAGTGCTAATTCAACCCCCCAAGAGTTAGAAGATGCTTTGGCAGATGTAAAGGCCAAAAGTTCGAATCCAAACGGCGACCCCAGAATTGTCCAGTCTACAGTTGAGCTGCGGAACTTGACAGGAAATAGCTCAGATCATCCAAATCAATCCCCCAATGCTTCTCCTCGAGTTTCGAGTGAGTGCATTCCGGTCAAACGGAGCGAATCGAGAAGTTATCCAGATTCTTCGGACGATGGCAAGTCTTCAATGATTCCTATACGTACTCTCGCCTTAATACGCTATAATTCTGCTTGGGCGGTTGCCAATCCACTCTTTGCCTACATTCACTTCTCTTTGGCCTTTTCGCTCATGGTTCTGTTCATTGTCGGCATCAGCATCACCCCATCCGTCACACCAGATGGGGGTTACTGTTGGAAATCGCAAAATTTATCCCGCAATTGGGGCATAGTCCTGTTTGACGTTGTTCCCACTACTACGGTTAGCTTCTTGTCTATTTTTTGGACCACCTTATCACTCTTTGTGGCCCATACCGAGCCTCTGGCACGTATGGCAAGGCCATCGGAACCTGGAGAGCCAGCCAAAAATACCCTGCTTCTCAACTACACTTGCTCATTCCTACCGGTCAGAATATACAACGCATTCATGAATAAACATTGGAAGCTTGTACGGATCATGTTCTGGGAGCTCCTCCAACGTTTGTTCCCCACACTGATCGGATCCAGCATCATTGTTTATTCTAGAGCCCATGGCGACAGATGTGCTGTCTGCTTCTCAATGCCGCTATTCGTCGTCGTCATCGCTGGACTCGCATCTTGTGCCGGACTCGTATTTTTTGAGCTGATCCAGGCGTCAGTCTTTCGTCGCACACCACGGGGCTATCTCTCCATCGCAGACATCATATCTTGGTCCTCAACTAGTCGGCTTCTACATCGTGAAGCGGACAGCAAGAAATCTGGTGAATCGAAGTTCGATATTGATGACCCACTAGACATGGATGTTCATGGAGAGAAAGGCAAGAGATGGTACATGCAGAGCCGACTGGAGTTGCAGCTGAAGCAGTATCGTCTCGGTTATGCCAAAGTTCCAGGTCAGGAGTACCATGCATTCGGCATCACAGATGAGCCCCCGGAAATTTTACCAGAGGTGCGGTCAACTGGACTTGCACGCCGGCTGAAGTTGATACCACAAACGACCGAAGAAAGCGGGTTTCCCTCGGAGCTTGACATCGTCATGCGTAATCGATTCAAGACATTCGAAATAGTCCCATTGAAATCTGAGCATACGAATGTCCCGCTTGACAACGGGAGGACAGTTCAACCCCAGGGTGGGAATGAGCCAGAACAAACAGGAGAGGATCCATAAGAGTGTATTTCAGTGTGAAAGCTATGAATGGCAGGTGGTAAGATCATGCGAATTTGTCAACGGTGTCGCGTTTGGTCATTGACTGTTGACTCAGCTGAGCGTGGACAGATGATAGATTACTTTCCCTGAATTCCTGTTGAGAAAAGTGGATGTAGAAGGGTTGATTATAGAAGCCATGAAACTTCAAACTTGATTGTATATCACATTTGCATCCTGGCCTGAGGCCCTTGACACAAGTGACATATCTTTCATCGCGTTTGAGAGGAGCATTACGGAGGCATATTTCCTGGTACTGAGATCGACGATCATGTTGAGTGCATTGAGCGTCTCGAAACTGCCTACATGTACAAGTAGTTCGCATGTTCGACCCAAGGAGTAAGATTTGCATGCTAACCTGCCTACATTTGTAATATGCAATGCATGTGACCGAACGCCACATGCACGCTGAGCCAATAGCCATCCGATGTCTAAATGAAGGTGACAATAGGAACAAGTTCATGAACCTAGCCACAGCCAATTGAGGCTGCACAGGCTGGGAGCCTGCTGATGACGGACGCCTTTTCATTGAGGCGAAGCGAGTGATGGTGTGAAGACGTGAAAGCAGGCTCTCTTGCCTTTCCTACTCATTCTCATCATACTACCATGTTCATTCTCCTCTCTTCACTTGGGAGTAGCAGAACACGAACGGAAATTCGGCGAAATGGCAGAAGGGGCTGCAGCTTTTGCCATTGCCGGCAACGTTCTACAATTCGTCGAATTCGCGACAAAATTCGGCAACAAATGTCTCGAAATTCACCGTGCTGGCGGGAGTGCTCCTGGCGACTTGCAGAGTCTTCGCTTTCTTGTGGACAGCCAGCAGAGTACATTGCAACGACTGAGGGTCCCCGATTCCGAACATTCGAAAATATCGCTGGAGCATGTAGAGGTCGCAAACGTTGCGGAAGCATGTTACGAGAGGTTTGCAGACATTTCGAAGTCTTTGGATCGAATCGGTATAACAAACGGCAAGACGGTGCGCAGTGTCGTTCTAAACGCGTTCAAGGCGACCTGGAATCAGGACAAGATCGAGGCTCTCAGAAACGAGGTTGCATCTTTCAGTCAGAGCTTGAACACGTCGCTCCTCCACTCTTTAAGGTACGAGCTAAACCACTCCTTGGCTATAGCAGGCCGTCCAGCGCGACCAATCCCAACGAACCCCGATAATGGAAGATGACCGTGCAATCCAACATGGTATCGATGTGTGGCGCATAGCTGACTGTTTCAAATTCAGAGAGTACGCTGCCAAGTCAGAAGAGCAACAGATTGCTATATTGGAAAAGCTTGACATTATTCAGGACAACACTGGCACTCTGACAAGCACCTCTATTGTTGAAGGACAGGAAGCCTCCTGGAATGCACCCGGAGATGCGGTCATAGCCTTCATAGTTCACTCTCTTGATGCAGAACCTGAAGAGCGCGAAAAAAGCGCCATGGAATTGCGACAAGGCATACTTCAGCGGATTCTCCTCAATACATCCAGTAGGGTGCACCATGGCGAAGAAGCGAGCCCTCCGTCAATCAATCTACCTCGGGATCGTGAAAAACAGCTTCAGGCCACGATATTGGCAAGCTTTGTCTACGATGTGATGGATGATCGACATTCGAGGATCATCGATGCTCACGAGGAAACGTTCCGCTGGATATTCGAGCATCCCAAAGAGGATCCAGGGAAGTGGTCCGACTTCAAAGACTGGCTCAAGTCCGATGACCAGCTTTATTGGATTACAGGGAAAGCGGGATCAGGAAAGTCTACCCTCATGAAATTCATCTGCAGCTCAGCTCCGGAAACCCTTCCAGCTAATGCGATGGACCCTGACGCATCATCCAACAATCAATCCGAGCGATGCCGTCACGATCTGCTTGATTGGGCTGGAAGCAGACCCCTGATAATCGCGTCATTTTACTTTTGGGCGTCCGGGAACGAGTTGGAGGCCTCACCAAAGGGTCTTTACATGTCGCTCATATTTCAAATCCTTCAACATTGCCCAGAAATGATACCCCGTGTGGCACCCCTTTGGTGGGAAGCATTATCACTGTTTGACGATAAACCCTCACAAATGACAGAAATTGAATTAGAAGCAATGATACGGCTTGTGGTCATCGAAGCACAGAAAGAACGAAATATCTGTCTTTTCATCGACGGACTTGACGAGTTTTCTGGCAACCCGAAAGAACTCATTGCTTTGATCAAATTCATCCTTGAATGCCCAAACGTCAAGGTATGCGTCTCCAGTCGTCCATGGGTCGTCTTTGAAGATGCTTTCGAGCACGAACCGAGTCTGAAGCTCGAAGACTTGACCTATAAGGACATTAAAGGCTTCATTGCCAAGAACTTTGCTGAGGATCCGGGATTTGCAAGACTGGCAAGAAGGGAGCCAAAATACGCTAGTCAGCTGGAAGATCGCATTGCAACCAAAGCCGCCGGAGTGTTCCTGTGGGTCAGCATGGTCGTCAGGTCTCTTCTATCTGGCATGGGAAACGATGACAGAGTTTCCGACATGCAAAGAAGACTTGATCAGTTACCGCAGGAGTTGGAGACTCTTTACAGCACAATGCTCGATTCTCTAGAAGGGTTTTACTTTGAACACGCAGCACAGTATTTCCTGCTCGTGGAGGCCTGGAAGACATCGCCGCCTGCTGTGTTGTTTGACTTTGCCGACGAGGAAGTTGGATACCCCATCAAGCTCCGTGTTCGGGAGTTTTCCCAGGATGAGGTCCGCGAGCGAGCCGAGACAGCTCGTCGCAGAATTAACAGTCGTTGTCGAGGGCTGCTTGAGGTGACATCCCCTTCGTCAGCCGCCAAAGGCGTCGAGGGGTTTGGAACAGTACAATACCTCCACAAGACTGTAAGGGATTACATCCTGAGTCCAGCTATAGACGAGAGAATCAAAGCCGCCAGGCCGGATTTCGACAGTCATCTTCGCATATGCTCTGCATACTTGTCCGCCTTCAAGACCGTTGTGATCCAGGATAGACACCAACCCTTTCGTGGCAAACTGCCTACTGGCAAATCTACCTGTAAATCTTCCGATGACGCTAACGCAGAATGCGACCAAGAACTGGAGAGAAACATGAGCAATTTCGCTGCATGTTGTCTGCAATCGGCATCCAAGGTCAAGAAAGAGAATACGGCTATAATGGTAGACCTACTTGACTCTCTACGCGACTCATCCGCACGGATGATTGGTGATGATGAGAAGAGGCAAGCACGCTTCTACCGTTCGGTATCCCGCTCAGAAGGTCTCGGCAACTGGTACAACACGAAGGCGGGATCCGGCTTCCTTTCACTTGCAGTGCGGCTTGGTGCGGTGAATTATGTCGAGAAGAAGGTATCTCCAGGATGTTTAGTACCTCGGGCTTCCTCTGAGTCGATCAAAAAGTTCCAAATGTCTCCAGTACTCCGATTTAGACAACTCATTGGCGATACAAGGAAAAGCGACGCGACACACGTATCCAACGACGAGCGACATTTGTATTGGCCACTTCTTGTAGACGCACTACACCATATTCCACCACAGCTGGATATGGTCAGGCTCTGTCTAGAAAAAGGGGCCGATCCGAACTTTCAGCTCCACGGAAACGGGTCGACTATATGGACGGAATGGATTGCGGACATGATCCTACGCATTGCAGTCGAGAAAGAAAAGGGTTCCATCCTAGACATCACACGAGAAAGAATGAAGGAGTGTTTGGCGCCAAGGTGGGATGCTACGCAGCTGCTGATTGAACATGGAGCGCATGTGGATTCACATGCTCTAGCACTTGCAAGAGCGAGATGGGCATACTTGAAAACGCAACTTAGCGACAGAGAGGCAAAAAGGTTTGTTGAAATATTAATAAGTCCTAAAACGCAGGACAGAAGTTACGATTCGCACTATGCTCAAGCAGCTATGCTGATTACTTGAAGGAAAGGGGGATAATCTACAATGTGTTCAGGCCCTGAGACAAACATCTACAAGTAATCAATACAACCATTTATCATATCCTCTGTCAAGAGAACCTTCCTCCTTACCTGCAGCGCCGGTAATTAGCCCCCTCCAACCCCACCTCACCCGAACCGGCTCCACATCCAACCTCCGTGACCCGATTCCCACCACCAACGACCACGGCCCGGTCCGAACTTCTGTCGGGACCCACCCATGTCCGCAAACCAGGAGAACGATGTCATCCCAACGATCTTCTCCATCAAGATTCCATCTGACATCCGGTCCGGATGTACACTCAGTCTTCCCGGCATCAATCTGTCACCGTGCCCATAAATAGCATCCCAACTCCCCTCCCCTCGAGAAAATCGAATGATTCTCCGTCATTCCAAAAGCCACCGCCCGGCGCCCGGCGCATGGCGTCCCGGCAATGCATCTGCCCGTCCCCGTTGCCACATCACGCCCGCATATCCCCTCCCTCTTCCCTCTATTCCTCTTGGGCTCGGATTCAGCCTCGTCTGCATCGGTCATTTTCTACACTTGACATCTGTCACATTTTCCCACTTGGCTACTTGCCCGTTCCCGAACCCTCAGCTCAGCTCCGACGACCAAAGCCAAGATCTTCCCATCCCCTTCCGCTACGTCCCGTTCCGACTTTTGAAACCTGAGTGATCACATTTCACAATCCCGCCGGAAGATAACCAAGGTAAGAGAAAGAAACCGAGACACCCATCCATCCCGCTCGCTTCTCACCTCCGAACTCTCCGCACGGCGAGCTGCTTGCATCCTAATCCCCTCCTCTTCCGGGGAACCATCTCATCCAAACGATTTCTCCATCTTTGCCATCATGTTTCATCAGCCGCAGATGACCCCAACAGTGCAAGCCATCAACGCCTCCCGAATTCTCCTCGCCTGCACCTACCCTCTGCAAACAGGCCCAGGCCTGTCAAACCCCAAAGAAGCCCATATCCCTCCTGTAGATACTTTAACCGTATGCCAAGTACCTAAAGTGACCAACTACGCCAACCGCCGGAGCCAGACTCCATCACTCCTGCCCGGATGATTGGGACACGCTGACTCCCGCCGAACATGAAGCTGCGCCACCATACTCAACACACTCCAGGAAGTCACCGAAGAAACATGAACAACAGCCGGGCCGAGTATCTACCTTACGTACCTCACTTGGACGAAGGAGACAGCAAAAGTGCAAAAAGAGGCAACCCGCAGCACAATCTGCAAAGAGCCGCCTTCACAAAGGTACCCCTCATACCTCCATCAACCACCCTCTCCTCTCCCTACCAACCCCATTTCACCTCCAAAGCCAGACATCAAAGTATCTCCCCATCTCCATCCAGCACATCCAGCCTCCCACTCTCTTTCCAGCGAAAGTCGCGGCGACCTGCATCTGAAACACGTGGCGTCAAACGCCCACAACCATCTCTCACTGCAGTATCCCCCATCCCCGTTGACTCCAGGCCCTGCCCAGCCCAGACCAACCCCAGTCCTCCAGAGCCGCCTCGACATACCTACCGTACACTTCCCCAGCCCCAAAATCCGATGTAAACGTATCTGCTGCTGCCGCCGCTGCAAGTCCGCAGGCATGCAACATGGTAATCTACCCATCCCTCACCATGCAATGCACGACGCGCACCTGTCACCGGCAGATGCAGGAAACCAATCCCTTTCTCCAATATACCCAAACACACGCTCAAAGCCGAAAGCTGCTGAGCGATACCGATAAGTAGGAGACACCAGTAATACATCCCACTCGTCGTCCACGTAGTACTCGCGCGGGGGAGTCGGCAAGACTAGCAGGCTACGCAGTACATGTACCTTAGCTACCTCCCCTCGCGCGATGGGCCGTTTGCCGCGGGGTAGTCAGGCCCCCGGCGATCGACAGCGTTACATCCGTCGCGATCGCGACGCGCTGGACAGAGGTACGAAGCGAGGGGTCGGGTTGTAGCTTAGAGGAGGGGAGGAGGGGACGACGTCGTGGTTCCCCAATATGCCCAGCGGCTGACGAAATGCGACAAGCTGACTTCTCCGCTCTACGAGGCACACCACGCTGGGCTTCATACGAGGCATACATCACAAAGATGGTGTGAATCTAGACACGAACACGAGCGCGAGAACTTGGGATGAATGTCAGGTATTCAAGTAGGTTTATTTTCGGCCACCATGTGATGGCAGTCTATCCACCACCCAACACCAGTGGCTCGCCCACAGCTCAAAGCTGGAGGCTTGAAACTGCGACCAAAGACGGTCGCAGCAGGGCTCGCCAATGTGGCAGAGTCCAGATCAAAGAAACAAGTCTGTACAAGATGGCGGGGCTCGGTCCTACCGTAGCGCCGAGCTTTGCGCCTGTGAAACGCCCAAGTAAATCCAAATAAACAGGCTGCCACTTTATCCCGTGGGCCTAGGTCTGCAACTCCGGTGCGGTTTTCCCCCAAGTCTAAAGTTTTTCTCCCTCTTTTTGAACACTCCTTCCAGTTGCTCCATATGTTTCTCCCGTAAGAAAGGAAGTATCTACAGGCCTTGCAGCGCCGCCATGGGCGCGTGCTATTTTAAACAATAAGAGTACTAGATACTAAACATAAACAATAAGATTTGTGGTGGTTGAAACCAGAAAGAAGAAACGAAAAAAGGAAAGTTGGTTCGTAAGATGTCGTAAGACGTAGCCTGGTCAAGGCGTGGTGGTGAAATGAGCGACGATAGTCGGGTATCTTGTGTGAAGAATGTATTCGAAAGAAAAAAAAAAGATGGTGATGTTCGATGTGAGCCACACGCTATCATCATCGTTGCTTCGGGGTCGTTAATCGTAACAAGAGATCTTTTGCCGCCAAGTCCGTGTTCGAAGTGACGACGCAAATAAGATATGTTGAGGGGCGGTGTCTGACTAAAAGCTGCATTCATTATCTGCGAATGCCAACCTTCTCGGCCAGGTTGCGCCAGAAACGGCCTCCCTTGCGCTCCTCGCTCCTGGAGCGAATCATTTTCGTGTCGCGCTCCATAGGCCCGACAATATCTTCATCACCGCGCTCGGGGAACTTGCCCTCGGCATCAACGAGTCGAGGAATCGCGGTGGGTAGGCCGTCTTCGAGGCGGCGCCATTGCATACTGGCAAAGGCATCGTCTTGGGTAGGTCTGCGTAGTATGGCAGAGCCGCCACTGCTGGCGCGAACGCGACCACGACTGCGGCTGCGGGAGCTTCCTGGTCGTTGGCTGCTTGACTTGTTGGCAGCCTCAATGCGATCCATCGTCTGCTCGTGGAAGGCTCGCCAATTCTTCTCAGTTTCGGCCCATTTTGCCTCAGTGAGCGCATAGATCTTGGAAGTCTCGCTGTAGTTTTCGCCGGTTCGCACAAGGTGCTTGGTGTAGCTGACCCGAGCGGCTTCCCAATCGGCTCGGAAAAGCCGGAGAGTCTCCATGTCAGCCTCCACCGGTTGGTAAGGTTGCGGAGTAATGGTGAAGTTGGCATGCCCAAGGCGATCCGACCATTCGTCGTGGTCCTGTACAATAGAAGGGAACCCAATTGGCAGCTCTTGGCTCGATTGAACGTGGCGGAAAGAAGACACTGACGGCTTCGCGCTAAGCGAGGGCGTAGAAATCTGAGTCATCGGCTGAGGGGAGGGAATTTCCAATGAGAGCGTTGACGGATCCACGCTGGGAGATTGAAGAGGACTGGGATGAGAGACTTCTGTCGGTGGGCTGTTCATCAAGAGGGGAGGAAGCAGAGGGGTTGCGGCGAGGGCTCGGTCACGTTCAATGCTTTCTCTCTCGTTATTGGCCTTCTCAATGTCGATGGGAGCCGGAGAGTCAACACTTTCGCTGCTCTCCCAAAAGGAAGTGGCGGGAGTAGGGACCGAGTATTCGTTGAGCCTGTCGAGTATCTGCCGTGTAGGGCCAGACAAGGAGGAAGACCGACTTGATGATGCTGCGCGAGAGATAGGATGAGCGTTCTCAAACGTCAACTCAGTGGTAGGCGAAGCAGTCAACTGTGCTCGCTTTGTAGACTTCCAGCGCGAGAGATGTGGGAATCGTGACCCCAAACGTGTGGCCAGGCCGGAGAAAGGGGATTCGGTTCCACTCCTCTTTCTATCCAACGTGGATGTAAAATCGCCATCACTGGAAAATCCAAGGTCATAGTCGATATCAAAGCCTGCAGGGTACACGCTGTTGAGCGTCTCTGAGCTCTCGTGGTGGATGCAAGGCTCGTCACCTATTTTGGCATATTAGTGTCGAACGAGTCATCAGAAGCAAAATTTGACTTACACAAGCAGTTGTATAAGTCGAACGGCTCGGCCAAGATGGTGCTTTCGTCGAGTTCGTCTCGCTCCAACGGTTCCTCTTGCACATCAGGAAGTGGCCTTTTGGAGGACTTTGTGTGGATAGTTGATGTTGGCGATGATGGGCTTTCATTGACACAGGTGGGCGGGAGGTCGAGCGAGGAAGATGAGCTGGAGTAGCGTAGGTGCCCCCTTGCCGAGAAGGTAGGTGTGACGGGTGATGCAACGTCGGAAGACGAGGAATTCGTCGTATAGTAAACGTACTGTCGGTCCATTTCGCCTTCTGGGAATTCGGGCTGTTGCTCTTCGAATTTGCGACGCTCTTCGACAAGCTGGGGTAGCAGCAATGGCTTCAACCTGGGAGACATGATGTCTGCCCGAGAAGTTTGGAGTATTTAGCAACGTTGGAGACGATGCTGTGTGGTTGCTATTGCGTCAGATGTCGAAGTTGGATGTTCGGGGGTTTGTGTCGCCTGGTTGTATTCTGGCGGGCGCGGTGGGGTAGCCAGACGTTGGGTTGAACGGGGAGATGCTGCTGCTGCTGCAGTGATGATGAGATGAAGCAAATGTGTTGTGCCAGGTATTCTTATCCGATGTCATTCCAGGTACACATGCGTTTAGTATCCTGTTCGAAGTCGTGTAAGGTTGCCGTTATTGTCGCGAAGTGGGTGTGTTGGGGTTTGGACTGGTGTAAGTACTGTTTGGGGTGTACTTGGTCGTTGTCGACGCCACTCAGATGGTTCCTGTCAGCCGGATCTTCCCACTCCACATTCTCGTGATCCTGTACTGGCTGCTGATGTTGTCTCTCTTTCCCCCAGCCGACAACAGCGACGTGGCGTTGTGCTGTTTCGAACTCTTTTTTATTTCTCTCCCCTCGGAGGCGGTGATGGCTGTCGTGACTGAGTGAGTGATGGCAGTGTAGAAGCGCTGTGGAAATGCCCTGGTTTTCTCCAATGAAGTGAAATCTGATGTTCGAGCCGGCCGTTTGTCAAGGGCGGTAAGTCGTCCCACGTGTACGAAACTGGTGCAGGGTACCTCGGCCTGTCTGGCGGTGGTTGGGCGTGAGTGTGCTGGTACTGGGGTCCAGCAGGAATTTGGTTATGCGTGCGTTGTTGTTCCCCCGGTGCAGATGCCTCCTCTTCCAATCAAATGGGTTTGACGATGGACCCAATGCGACACTTGACTTGATAGCTCCGGGTCTTGCTGCTGCAGGGCGCACACGTGAGGGGATGACAGCGTCGTTGAAGGGTCGTGGGGAGTTGGGGGTTCGTAACGCAAAGGCCCAGACGTGAGGTGAGGCGGTCGTCGATATATGAGGCCGTGGAGGTGTTGCTGGGTTAGACAACGGAAGAAGTCTAGAGTCTAAGAGGGGATCGAACGACTGGCGACGGGTGCTAGCTTATGGTTTGCGACGAGCGACTATGCTTCTGCGGGAGAAGAGATGACGGACGAAAAACAAGTCGAGACAAGACCAGACCAGACGGCGATGGGTTCCCAGCCAGGTGATATTTCCCACAAGGAGGGTGGGAGAAGAAAATGTTTGGACAGGACAGACGGGTGGCAGTCGGCAAGGAGGACAAGGTAGAGAGGCAAGGCAAGGCAGGGTTCGATGTGGGCGGCGGTACGTACACTACAGCGGAGTAGGCGTGGGTCCGGACGGAGAGGGGGTGTGTGCGAGCTTTTTTGCAGCGACGGTGACGAAGAAAAACGAAGAATGGGAAGACTTTGAAGACACTGAGCGAACTGCGTGGGCAAGGTGGGCGAGGGAAGTGGAGACGAGGTACCCAGAAGGAGCAACTGGAGCAGGGAGTGTGAGGGAAAAGGACCGGGGGGTGTGGAAGACGGTGGCCGGGAGCTAGGATGGAAAGGCTTGGTGGGAAACTCAAGCTTACCTTCCTTGTCTTAGCTAAAAACCCAACCTAAGATCCAAGCTAACTTTTCTGCGTGCTTACCTCTTGTGTTTTTCTTTGGAGGGCAGGAGGGCAACTGGAGTCTGGAGGGGAAGGGGAACGGGGGAAAAACACAACATTGGGTACTTGAGGGCGGTACGTACTTATTTCCAACTTGCCCGGACTGAATGGGAAACCTGCAACAGACACCGATTGGGAAGGAAGGTAGAGACAGGGAAGGATACGTACCTATCTCTCAGAGCCTTTCCTTCCTTGCGTTCTGGGCCTTTTTGCCCTGATCCCGGCCGAAAGAGGAGGTACCTAGATACGTAGGTACAGGGAAGCATGGTGAGGTCAGGCAAGGAAGGGAAGGAACGAACTGGTGCCATGTGCGATGGATGGGAGGAAGGAAGGAAGGCCAGACTACCTAAGGTACCTTAGGTAGACCTTCTTGCATTGTCTTCCATCCTCTCCTTCCGTGTAATTACAGAGTCCATTGCTAGAATTGATGGTGCAGGGAAAGAGGGACCCATTGTCTACCTTTCAATAGGCAACTCCCATCAAGTCAGTCGAGAATGGCAGGAGCGAGGTCGTTTAACGAGGTCGACAAAGAGCAGGAACGGAGGAGGGGAGGTACGTCCTGTTGGTTTAGTCATTTTAGCTGCAACTCTGATGGGAGTCATCTTTGCACACTTTTTTTCCCTCCGTCCCCCGGCCAAACCCCACGATGTACGGCGGATACTCTAACTCCGCCATTTTACACAACTCATGATCAAGACACTTGCAATTTTCTACGAACACCGACTGACAATACGCTTTCGCTTCTCTTGCATGTTGCCTCTACCCCCCGAGACGGGTCTGCGGGACGGAGACGTACAGAAACTGCTGCAACAGGGCGCCTCTGTCGTTTCGTGCTATTCTTTCTTCTCTTGTCTTTCTTTGTCTCTCTTTTTTCTGACTCTCTCGGCACGGTCAACCCCCGTCTCTTTCAAAGTCACCTCTCACGCGGTCAAGCCTCGAGGCAAAAGAAGAAAACAAGGACCCTTTCTGTTAGGAGTCCGCCTTCCAGTTCTCTCTGTCAACAACAAGCTCGCCCGCAGCCCAACTATGGAGTACCTACGCAGTGCGTACCCAGCGACCCGTTCTACGCCAGATACAGCTTAACCTCATCCCCTGGTCCGTGTGTCGCCGTCGACTAGGCGTAAGGCCCCAGGCTCAGTGTGGAGGAGAGTGGAGGAGCTCCCTTGAGCGTCTCCATGCGATTTTCTCTGCCTCCGCCTCTGCTACTGGGTCGATTGGTTGACGCGGCGGTCAGAGATCTCTGCCTCAAAGACGGCCCAAGCCTTTCGGGATTCAGGACTTTGTGCTGTGCCCTATACCGGAGCCACGCTCTCATGTTGCATGTTCGTTTGCGGCTTACGGCTTGCCCTCGGCTTTTCGACGTTGGGGTGAGACTTCTCTTGGAATGGGGAAAATACATCTCCGTACTGATTCCAGCCTAGGTATACGGAGTATTGAAAGGCGTTTTCAACGAGTTTTCCAATGACTACAACAGAACTATCGGATGGAGTCATGCTCTAATGGCACCAGTCGTCCGTCTACGCCGGTGAGACCTGCCACGGCTGGTTCCCATCCGATATTCAAGACACCGGCGATATAGAGCAAGACAGTACGGCTGACGTGATTCTCGTGTTTCCACGGTAGTTGGTTTAGTCCACTGCCTAGAGAGACTGAACCTGACTCTGCGACGAGAGGGAGGCGGTTCTCAAACCACTTAAGCTGCGTCACTGCTATGCCAACGGCACGGCAGAACGCGGTGCGCAAAGCTAGCCCACTAGCCTTCGCAAAGGTTCGGGGTTTTGTGGTGTTGTCAGTCCACCAATCCACAATACCATTGGTGACATTCTGCTGACGCCAAAGATACGTGCCTTGGACTCTAGAGTTTTCAGGCACCTGTTCTGTCATGACCATGGGCAATTTACGCTGCCCATTGTCGAATGGCACCCTTCGTACTCACGCGGTGCAGTGCAGAAGCAGGATGGTGCCATTGGCGAGGGTTTCTCGTCTTTTCCCGGGCTATTCTACACCCAACTCTTATGCAGTGGACGTCACAGAGCAGACCTTGCAGCAGCCAACCGTCAGTGGAATTCCCAGTATCCATACGGAGTACTTCGACCTTCCTCTGCAATCTTTGCAGCCTCCGCACAACAGTTGAGCGGCTGCCAGTCCACCGACAACAACGTTGCTGCAGCGGAGCGACGGACACCAATGGACATTCGCCAGTCAATGGCTGAACAGACAGGGAGCGGGGCAGGGTTCAGGGCTTCTCCCCGCCCATCTTCTGCCCGCCCAACCTGACTTTCACGTTCTTCATTGCTGGGAATGTCGTAGCCTCAATGCTCGTCATTGGGTTGACTTTGAGGCATCTAGCTGTAGCCTGTAAGTCTTCGGTCACCGACGCAGTAAGTCAACGGCTACGGATCTAATTCCTCCAGACTTTCCTCAACACCTCTTGCGTCGCCCCCTCTTCTACACTCACGGTCCGTATTTCCTCGTCCGGTAGACATCACAACAACTCGAACCATGGATACGTATCAATCCTCTTGTCTGCATCCACCTGCTGTCGGTGACGGCATGCCCTCTTGCCGCTTCGGCCTAGGGTCCGCCGTCTCTTTTGCCCTGCTTTGGCACTGCCTCTGTTGTTCCGAGAACACTAACCCCGATTCCGTTTCGTTTCCTTCGCCATCAGGGATCATAGCTCGGCCTCCTCACCTCCCTCCCCTTGTCTGTCGGTTTGGCCAGGGTACCAGGTCCCGGTCCAACGTTTTCCTCTGCCTTGACCGGGGCTACAGGAATGGTCAAGCGTCCTTGCACATTGTCCCCTCACCCCTGGTACGGGTTGTGCTCCCCGTTGGCCGGAGGAGGGCTCGCGGGAGACGTTTGCGAGTTTCCAGCCACTGACAGGAGGATGGGCCACGGCCGACGTGCACCGCGGTTGAACCACAGAGATGCCCACTATTTCACGGCACGCTCTGCTGGGACAAGTACGTTCTGGGCCTTCTCATTCTCTCCACCCAGACGGATCCTGCTTTGCCGATTTTGGGTCCGGCTCCAAGAGCTCGGTGGACCTGACACTGACAGTTGACGAGGACACTTGAGCATGGCTGCGGTGGATCTGCATAACTCGCCTAGATTCGTTCGCTGCATTATGCATGCACAATGATTTGGCTATTACGAGGTCAACCGTCACAGTCGCATTGTCCCGATGACCAGTTGCCGACCGGTTCCGCCCTTCAACGTCAGTCACTTCGAGGTCTTTTCCCCCAGTGTACTCGCCAATAAGCCGGTCATTCTCTGAGGTACACGAACAAGGTATCACTCAAAAATGCGTCGTTCGAAGGTTCGGGCAAAGGGACAAGACTATGAGCCTGGAGCAGCATCTCGACTCGACTGTGTATGGTACCCCAATCTCAAGTTCTTCGGTGCGCAAACCGTTCGACGCCCAAATCGACCATATCATCTGTCCCCATAGCCATCAGCAGTCCTCGCTGCAGATGTGGTTTGCCCGATTGGCTCTTCCACATTGGCCATCTCTACCGCAGTATTCTCCAAGATTTTTCCCGGCTCGCTTGGAGGTCGATTCTCGAGTTGTTCCCAGCTTTTCGGTCGCTTGATTGGGTTCGTTGTCCACAGGGGCCAGGGCTTGATGAACTTCCCCCAAGGGGGAGGTTCGTGACTCCACTGCGCAGCGACCAAGAGCACGGTAGGTATGGACACAGCACTGAAGCCCCGGGAACGGCGGACCTCGGGGCACAACAAAGGGTAACGTGAATAAGATTTGCTAGTGCTTCTCACCAAGTGTGGTCTAGGGTATTGGCCCATTGGGTGTCCATCAGTGCAGTCATCGACTCTTTAGCGACGCCGGACAGTGTGGTGCAATATTCAATCATGAAGAAAAACTGTAGAGGTCGGCTTGTCAAAATCAAGGATTGCCAGTATGCCAGTACCTCGACTCCATACTCTTTACGCTCTTCTGGGCGAGCATCGCAGACGGCAGAGCTTTTGGAGGACCCCAGCGGCCCCTCAGTCCGTTTTCGGCATATCAAGTCCCTTCCCCAGTCACGACTCACGATTCACCCGCCTTACGTTAGGTTGCCTTCGTCCCCTCCTTGCGAGCGGGTATGTTCCAGGTCGGCGGGTAACGCAACGCTGTGGCGCGGGGAGCGATGTGGCTTCCTCTTTCCTGCTCAGGAATAGTGACCAGCCCCCAGAAGATGGGTGTTGATGGAATGGCATGGAACGATACGATGGAGTTTAGGGCCCGCCTCTCTGGGCAACGCCGGAGCAGTCGCAGCTAAGCCGTGATGCAAGAGTCAGGTTGCCCACGACATGGACTTGGGCCAAGCAACAATCTTGGGCGGAAGATCCGATTTTTGCGAGTCTACGAAGCTGTGAAGAGCCAACTTCGTGGTCGTTCAAAGAACATCAAGACCTCGTCAACCTGTGTGCACTTCCATACCGGTTGCGATGAATAAGACTACCCTCAAGGCCTTCAGATTGCGACAGATGTTGCGTACTCGGAAGCTTTGAGCATAGGTACCTCAAACCTAACTTGAGGCTCTGGCTTCCAAGAAGCCAGTGCCATTCTGAGCAGTGCAGCCCACAGCGGAGACCAACTGACAAGCCTGACATGGACCTGATCGACGGGTGAGAATCTCGATGGTTTGCCAGGACCTGAGCGAGGAATGACGATTGTCGAGCAGGGCCAAGGAAGACCTAGACTCCAGCTTCTGGTGGTCCACAACGGCGCAATTGGCGAATGACGTGCTGCGCCCTGGTCCGATATTACAACATCCTCTTAATGCCAGGGCTATCCATCGCAACTTCACGAGGCCTGCGAAAGTCCCATATGGATTTACGGGATACCGAGGGTTGGAACTATCCGTGGACTGGTCATAGCAGCGACTGTCACTACGATAGTTTCCTGGTAATACGACACGGGCAGAACCCCACTCAGGTCAATGCACCACAACAAACAGTCGAGCTCACGCCCATAGGCTGCCTAGGTAAACACTGTTTGCTTTGCAGTGGTTGTCATAACAGAGCAGCCGCACATCTACGAATACTTACGGGACATTGGGAGACGATAGCTGAACTGCAACAGGGGGGCTTTTCGATACGCGGGGCGGTATCTTGTCAATTCATCCGGCCAGGCATATCAGGTTGCTGAAGCCCTTCTCATTCCGATGCAGCGCCATAGTCACCTTAGGCTTGGTTCCTTCAAGCGTTCAGTATTGTTGGTCGAAAATTGTCCTATGGCCGCTGGTCTTGCAAGTTCCAACCCCGGAAAATCTAGCCCCATCAGTTTGCTGCCTGCAAATCCGATCTCAATGACAAATGCAACTTGTTT
The DNA here is from genome assembly GCF_011075155.1 of Colletotrichum scovillei. Taxonomy (NCBI): domain Eukaryota; kingdom Fungi; phylum Ascomycota; class Sordariomycetes; order Glomerellales; family Glomerellaceae; genus Colletotrichum; species Colletotrichum scovillei. Next base: position 2,535,735 of record NW_023336263.1, read on the forward strand.
CTTAGGGAGGAGAAAAAAAAAGGCTGGGGAATGTCAACGTCTTCTCCGCAAGCAGCCGCCGACGTAACAACGCTGCCGCCCAGCTGAGGTCGCAAAGAAGCACATTGCCAGTTGCCAGGCTCTTGGACTCGATTCAGCCAGCACCTCGTGTCCGTCGGCCATATTGCCTGCCAAGCGTCGCTGCTACAGGGAGAATCGATGGTGCGAGACCATTGTCGCAAGTTCGGAACATTGTAGCGAAACGCTGGGAGCCTCACTCAGGGCAACGAAGCGCCTCCTTTGAGGCTGGCGGGATGGATGGAACTTGGTGAATGGCTCTGCTTCTATCAGGCGGATTTCTGGATCTTGGTCAGTCAAGCGCTTGGCGCCCATCTTGTCGTACGCACGCCTGCTACCGGGGCGGGGTAGGCCCAGAGGGACGAACGTCCTCTCCCTGTCTTTCGCCTCTAGGTATAGTCCTGCCCCGAAGTCTCGGAAGCGCCTCGACCAGTATGCCAATTCGCCTGGGCAACGGACATGGGCAAGCCATGTTCCCGGAGTCGCGCGATCATCTCCTTTTACCTTGCATCGTTGGGATGTGTCAGGCCAGGCATTCGTTGACTCGCAGCTTGTCGATCCCTTCCTGTTCCTGGCTGGACTCGCTGGAGGACGTTAGAGGCACGAGTACCTACACCTTCGTGACACTCAATCGAATACTCCGTGGACGACTAACTATACGTACTGGTTTGAAGCTCCCGACGGCTCCAAGATTCAACGACCAGCTTGCGAAAAGGCGGGCCGGCTTTGAGTTCGACGTATCGACGAGGCTTAACTTGAATCAGCTTGCCGGCATCACGGTCACATCGCTTTCATCATGGCCAGATTCAGCCAGCATCAAGACTCATTTTGCATCCACTTCCCGCATATCCATGAACAGAAGCATCTTCTCCTTGGACATCGACATCTCAGCCCTCTCTTTGACAGCTGCACCTTGCTCCGAACTGGCACTGCCCTCGTCAACGCTGCATGTGTTGTCTTAAGAAAAGGAATGCTACGGGTACAGCCCGGTAACATTACGCTGCGACCATAGAGCAAAGATCACGACGCGGAGCCCCTCTCAAGTCTCAACTCGCAGGTCTGAGCTCCGATACCACGTGTGTCGGGCATTCTCCACCAACATTCTGGCAAGGATCCTCCACTTTGGCCAACTTCTAAATTTTGAATTTTCAGCAACGACTGGAATGCAACCTCGGTTTCTGGCCGCCCCATCATTGCTTCTTCTCGGATGATGGCACCACATGCGGCTTCCAGCAGCGTCATCTGCCTTGGAAGCAAACTCTGTTCCACGTCTCGCAAAGATATCGAGGTCTAGGGGCCAGTCTCACTATCAGGTGGCTCCACGGATGACAACGCTGGTCGGCTCGTCCTTCCTATCCCGCCTTCCGTCTTGTTACTCCCGTCTTGAGGATAGATGCTACTGCATTGGCACAACGGCAAAGCCGTATGGCACAATGGCGGGCCACTGCAAAGCTTAGACGGGAGCACAGTTTCCCTTAGAATCGCCAATTCATTCGTGACGTCTCACTATTCCGGCAGACTTTTCCCCTCGCTGTACGGAGAGAGCTCCCGTATCCCTCTCGCCTGGTTCAGCGCGTTAACGACCGCAATATCCGGTTGTCACTAAGAAGTTGGCTGATGACCGCGAGAACTCGCAACGAGCCTTCTTCTTCTCCTCCGGTCTGCGCAATTTCTCACCATGGCCTTCTTGCCTAAAAGTCCATTTCTACAAACGAAGTCTTGCTACGTAGCAATCTGTCACATGCTCGCTATCTACCTGGCTCCGGTGCCGCCCGAGAATATTTCCAGTCCTTGACGGAAGGGATGTGGCTTCTGAGTATGCCGGCCGACCTGCATATGCGGCGGGTTTTGCGAGAACTCCTCCCGGCATGAAAAAAACTTTTAACCATATACTGCGCCGTAGTACATCGGATGCTTTCGTCTTTCGACTCACTTCATCTAGGCCTGCCGGTGGAATCTCAAGGTGGGGTCACAGATCCTTCCTTGGTGCAGCGGAATGGGCTTGTTCGCTTATTGCATGCTTGACACTTTTGCCTGGCACTTCTGATTTGACCTAACGCCAGTTGTACATACGCCGCTGAGCTCAAGCCCTAGGTTCACTCAGCAAACGGCGTGGTTCGCGAAGAGGGACGCCGGCCAGCCCCGGTGGAACCAGATAGGGACATGGCACGCCCAACAATCGCCTCCTAAGATCTGACGACGTCTTGTTGGCTAATCGATCGAATGAGATGTGATTATATCATAATCACGATGGATGGAGTTCTCTTTTGCGGGCCAGGGAACCCACTCTGCTATTCCCGTTGGCTCTCGTCCCTTTTGCCTGTCATTGGGCAAAATGTGTAGCGAAGGCGAGAGCCTTCACTCCAACGGCATTCGGTCTACCTGTTCGCCCCTCTCGAAGCCGGCAAGCGGCGCAAATCCCGTGGGCGCTTGGCCCAATAGTCCTCAAGGCTGCGCCGTCGACCGGAGACGGGCCAGCCTCGAGAAATTTGGGGCCGGTCAGAACATGGTCGACCGAGGCATCTGGGGTTCGACACCCTTACGAGAGCACAGCCATCGATTACGCCCAAAGCTTGCATCTACTGTACCTAACTGGTGCAGCCGTGTCGACGGAAGAGGGTGTGCAGCGTCACAATCTCTGCAGTCTGCACGCACTTGTTGAGTCGATATTCTCAAGCCCGCCGGTGCGGTACCTGGATTGGAGATGAGGTTTTTTCCCTCTTGGTCTTGCGTCCCTTGCATTAGTCGTGCCCTGATGGAGGGTTGGATTGGCAGTCCATTCGCCGATGCTGACTTACCAAATGCAGAGGGGACGGAAGCGAGAGGGGAAGACACGGGTGGCCGGTGACGGGCATGACGGATACCATCCGGTGCCTGGGCTCTAGCCTTAGGGCTCCGGTAGAAGCGCGCGTGGAAGCCTCACCTTGCAGCAGTACCGCCCAATTCTTTTCTCTGTCAGTACGGTTGCATCGAGGAAGCCCACAGGAAGAAGGATCCCTCATCCAACAGCCTCTTCGCTGTGCCCACTTCACATGTGAACTGAAAAAAAGTTGCACACATCCATGTCAGGGAACGAAGCCGGCTTACCGGGTGGGGGCCCGATGACTCTGAATTTTTGACGGGGAATTATGACCGAACAGGAGGCCGATGCGGAGGCTCGACTGGATCCTCTTTGGCCTTTGAGTTGAGCCTGCGTGCGTGGAAGACCGGTACCTTTGGACCGGCCTGGACTCGGCCAAACAGGAAGAAGAAGAAGAAATGGGAAAAGGTACTTCCATTTTGACAGTTGGTCGTCAGCGGTTTGAAAAAAAATCTGCATGCGGCGAGACTTTTCTCGAAGTTCGAAGTCATCGGTCGGCGGCAAGCCACAGACCCATCACCGCAGGCAAGCCGTCAAGCCAAGGTCGGCACTCGAATCTCAACAGAAAGAGGCAAGAAAGGGATCAGAATTTTCACTCTCCGGTCCCGAAGGAATCCAAATTCGGATGATACAGTGGCGGTAGGTTACTTCTATGTTTGGGATGAAAGAGGGTAGCTAGCGAGGGGCGTGGCGTCCTTACCTGTAAGCCATCCGTTGAAGCGGCTTACAGTTCCCTCGGAACCAGGTTGTCGACACCTGGATAAAGTTGATGTCGCGTGCGCCCCCTCCTCTATTTGGTAATGATGATGGTTCATGGGTCTACTTAGACTCCCAACAGTTGATGCCGGCAGATACGAGGGAAGTAACGGCGAATAATTCCACAAGGTGGATGATTTACTCGTTCAATGAGATGAGAGGTCGTCTTCGGATGACCTATAGGCAGTTCGGATCAAACAGGCCGCCTGGACAGAAGGCAACAAAGTCCCCGGCCTTTCTACCGGAGAGCTCGGTGCGCTCCTGGGCGGTTTCGCTTTTCATTCCAGGCCATCCATCGTCATGGTGCGGCGTGTGGCCAAGAATGGGTGTTTCTCTTGGGACTCCGTCGCACAATGCCACGAGGCGTTGCGGGAGACATCGGCGCCAACAGTTGGTGTCACGATTGCGTGTGTGCACGGGCAAGTGTCCCCAAAGCGGAAACATGGCTGGAATTCGATGTGACCGCAAATAGCTGTCAAAATCTTCACAGGAACATTCCTGCGACGATGACTTAGATTCCAAGGATCCCCGATATTGGGGTTGGTGGCGGCAATGCCTGGGAAACACTTCATGGCGCTTTTGGGGGCTGAAAAGTCAATTGAGAGAGAGAGGAATGAAAAGCCAATTCCCGCTTTGGAGCCATGGAAGAGTCTTTCTCTTCTTTGCGTTTCTCCATTCAAAGGAACGGCGCTGCAGCGTCAAAGTCAAATCAATAATACCTTACTCAACAGCGCCAGCAAGCCCAGAATCCGACTTTGAAGACTGGACTGGCCAATAGAAGAGGAAAGCGACAGCAGCTTACGCGCGAAAAGGCGAATGGCCGAGTTTTGCGCGTTGGGACTCTGTCTGCCCTCTGTTTGACTTACACCGAGGCGCATGTAGAGGAAAAGGTTCGATGCTAATTCCGAATAACCACCCGTACCTTACAGACTGCGCCCTCGTGGCAGCTTGGACTGGCGCGCGCGCGCACGCTCGATCGGGGAATTCTTTTTTATCCTTTCGCTTTCGGGACCGAGGAATGCTGCGGCCTGATGCAAAGGTTCGGCGCCACCAATGTCTGAGACCCCGTGATCGCCCGTCAACCCGCGATAAGAAGAAAGCCGCAGATTACTTTCTACTTTGCTACGTCTTACCATGGGGATGATGTGCTTTTCGCTGCGAGACATTCGAAACCCCGGAATTGATCAATATGTGATCTCGGGGTAAGGAGACGACGGCGCACTGATGGGGAATATCGAGCGATAAACTTAGGTTGCGGAAACCTTGAGCCGGGTTCACTTTTCGGTCCGGCCTAGGCAGATCGAGAGAGTATTATCAACCGGTAAGGCCCTGGGGAGGTCTCTATTGCAACTTCACCTCAGGCCCAACCGGTGAAGGGGGAGTCGTTGGTGACGACACGGATATCTTGTAACTGGCACCCTTCGAGATGCAGCGTCGTGGCCGTTGGCGGTAGTCCGCGGACGCGGGAAAGGATTTGCCCAACGGCATGTCAGGCACAACGCAGTGCACTGCTACTCTGCCGCTCAACAACTGTCGGGAATGAGGGTGATCCTTCGATACAATGCCACGGCTGCTGCTGATGGTGATGTTGCCGCCGCGGCCATCACATCACATCCCGTCACTTGCCAGGTACCCTCGCTCCTCCATTGGACCACGTGTGGCCAGCAGCGATGCCACGTCCGATTTGTGCCTCGGATGCAGCATCGCAGGACAGGGCTCTTTTGTCTTCTTTTTTGGGTTCAGGCACGAGCAGGACCCTGCGACGTGCGAGCTGAACTCTGCGCTCACCCCGTCATGGTGAGAAGAGACGAAATAATCTTATGTTCTGCAGACGGCATCTGTTCGCTGGGGTGACCGTTCGTCTCTCCTCCGTGGGGGGAAAGGATGGGATGGAGGGGGTGTGAACATTGGTGTTGGGTGTTCACCACGGTTGATGCGGGTGGGATGCGCTCGGTCAGAGTGGTTGGTGCCGCGGTTCGCGGAGGTGGGATTCCGGGGAAAGACGGGCTGGTTTCAGAGCCGGGAAACTTTTTTGCGCTTTGCTCTTACAGAGTCGAGAACTCCCAACCGCGACGCGGGCGACGACGCGTATGGTGTGGTGAGCTTACACACTTTGTGTGTGTTTTCATGGTTCTTTGGGTTGTCACTAATATTTTACACGAGATTTTGCGACGGTCTAGCTTTTTTGTTTCCTGTCACGCGACGACGCGTACAAAGGCCTACCGAGGCATGGTTGGCTGCGACTACTCGACTGGATGTGGGAGAACCTCAATGCGCGCGAATCATCAGGGGGATGGATTGGAGGAATTGACCCCGAGGCAAAAGGCATACATCAAGGCCTGGTTGCTATTTAGCTTCTGGATATCCAAGTATGCTGTGGCGTCGCGTCATTCGCCCGGCCAACGGGAGGCAAACCACGGGATGGGACGGGGCGCGCAATCGGTGACGAGATGTTGATTGATGGGTGGTGTGCCTCGGGACAAGCGGGAAGAGCGAGATGACGGGCGCGTTTGATGGGCCAAGCTTGATCGGTGAGCAACTGAGCCATGGTGAGTCCTGAAGGGTCGGACACTTCGTCTTTTGAGAGTGGCATTGACACGATCATTGCTCTTGGGATAATTATCCCGCGAAAAGATGAGGCTTGGTTCCGGAGAGCGAAGGAGGAGCGATGCCAGATTCTGCAATAGACGCGACGGGGAGATAGGGTCGGTATGCCACGCTGCGACAGACCCGGCGGATGCGGACGGCGGATGTGGATTGCGGGACGGGCGGTAGTCCCGTCGCGGTGGTGGGGTCGCGCGGTCCATGTGGTTGCAGGAGGAAGGATTTGCGGTCCCGGCGGTGCGGGCGCGGCATTGCTGTGTTGTGGTTATGAGTGAGTCTATCCTTTGCAGCATAATTATCCCAGAGAAGAGGAGGAGGAGGAGGAGGAGGAGGAGGAGGAGGAAGAAGAGGTCTATGCTGAGTTGTTTGCTCAAGCGCAAGCGCGACATCGGAGGCGACATGTCGATTCGCGCGGCACATGCACGGAATGCTGCGAGACACTGGGCAGAAGGGCACAAGCCTCGAGGCAGCAACTAGAGATGGCAGTACAGAGGAGGAGGTCTAGACCTGGCCGAGCGCGGGTGTCTCTTCATTCTCGCTCTTTGTGCTGGATGGCGTTTTGACTACTCTTTCTTTGGCCCTTTTTATTCCCGTTTGGTGCCCACGGTTCCTTACCTTGGTTGGGCTGACTGATAAGGGTGACTGATAAGGGTTTTCGCGGGTTGATGATGGAGGGTTCGAGAGGATCTATGCGCCTGTCTGTCGCTGTCTGAGCATGAGCGTGAGCAGTATTTTGCCCCCCCTCGTCTGAGGGTTTGGCAGGCTTCAGGGGCAGAGATTCCGCGGATGCCGGGTCCGAAGGTAGGTTGAGCTGTGGCATCTTTGATGGTGAGAGAGGGATAGGATACGTGAGGGGTTTGGAGGTTCTTTGGGACCGAGACGCCTTGCTCGGATAGGATGTGATGTAGGAGGCTTTTCCGGACGTCCTTTTCGCCTTTGCATAGATCCCTCGGTCTTTTGCTCCTTGTTGTTGATTTGGGGGTAATGGTCTGGTATATGCCTGAGAGCTGCGACTGACGGCGTTGCGAGGGAGGTATTGTGGGTTTGGATGTGATGCCCTTGGGCGACTGAGGCGCAACCAGGACGTCTCGTCTCTCTCGTGTCCCTGGATTTTGACTGGGCTGGATCGTGAAACGTGAGGCAAGGCTGCGTGGTGCGCCTTGGGGATTCGCGAGGCGACTGTTCTAGGTAGATATTTTAGGGGTTCGAGGAGCTAACTACCTAGGTAGCTAGACCAGATACTTGAGGGCAAGGCAAGGTGAAGCGAGGTGAGGTGAGGTGAAAGAGTGGCAGCAGAGGGCCATGAGTCTGGTGGCTTTTTGGGGGATCGTAGGCAGCAGCGCCGAAAGCGGGGTCGTTTGGCCCCCCACCAAGTATCGTCTCAACCTCTTCGTGAATCGCTTCGTACCTCGAACAATGGGCAAATATTTACCTCGTTTCAAAATTATGGCATTTTCTTTGTGACTCATCCTACGGCACAGCAGTGCCGATAATTGTGGAAGTTTGAGGACGACGTCTATAAGGCAACTTACATCTCCCGTCAGCGCTTTGGAATCTCGACCGTCCACCTTACAAACTCACATAACCATGGCACCCCGAAAACAGCCCAGAACATGCCAACACACATCCATCATCGTCGACGCCTCAGCCTACGGCCGCTCCAGGGCAAATTTCCTCCGCGTACCCGTTGAAAAACGCGTTGCAGCGACGACGAGGTCTGGGAGGGTTATCCCGGTTGCCGATGCCGATGCCGGTACCTCCAATTCCAACTCCAATCCCGGGCCCGGGCCCGGCCCCGCCGCACCCGGAGCTGCAGCTGACAACAACTCCGCACCACTCCCGCCCGACCCCTCCACTTTTCCCGGCCCGCTCGTCCTCCCCGACGACGACCTCGCGCTGGAACCGCGGTATCCGCCGCAGAGTTTGAGGGCGTGGGCTTCGGGGGAGTGGAGGAATCGGATTACGGGGGGGGAGGAAGACGTTGTATGTTGCTGATTTTCCGGGGGTGGATGTGCATGGGGGTGTTGGGTTTGTGAGGGAGTGGGAGGTTCCGGACTTATCTGGGGAGTCGAGCGGTGTGGAAGGGGGATTGAAGCAGCCGAGGGTTGAGGATGTGGTTTCGTATTTTGAGGCGTTTTATCATCCTCTTCCTGTGAAGGTTCTTCCTACTGCGTTTAGGTTCGTCAAGTGGGAAGAGTGCGTTCCTCGGGGGAAGGGGAAGGAGAAGAAGGCCTTCATGATCGGTCTCGCGACAGGCACCTCACCTACTGCCCCCGTTGTCGGAATCCGATGCCGTCCGTCCCCCGATAACTTTGCAAAATACCAACTCAACCTCAACGACCTCCTCGACGCGCTTTCAGGGGTTCTGCCGGGCGACGCGTACGCTGCGTGTATGCTCATCGCGCAGGATCTATACGAAGACGAGGATGATGATTTCTGTTGCGGGAGGGCGTTTGGTGGGAGCAGGATTTGTACAGTCAGTTCGTTTCGGTATCGGCCGGCGATGGATGGGGTTATGGGGGTTGAGAGGGGGCATGGGTGGCCTGCGAGTCATTGTGGACGGTTTGGGAGGGAGGCGTGTGAGTGGTGGGAGGAGCAGGAGGAGATGGAGAGGGAGAAGGATGGGGGAGGTGGGATGGAGGTGGATGGGAGGGGAGGTAAAGGGAAGGGGAAGGGGAAGAAGGAGGGCGGTGGTGAGATTCTCGTTGATTTGAGGAGGGTGAAGGGGACGGCTATGGGCGCTGCTATTTCTGCGTCGAGGAACGTTCTTGTGCCGAGGGAGGCATCGCGGAATAAGAAGCTGGCGGAGGAGGATTTGTACGGTATGTGGTTTTCACGTGTTGCGAGGACGGCGGTTCATGAGGTTGGTCATTGTCTTGGGATGGATCATTGCGTTTACTATGCTTGCGTCATGCAGGGAACGGGCGGGTTAGGTGAGGACTCAAGACAGCCGCCGTACTTTTGCCTTGTTTGTGAGGCAAAGTTCATATGGGGTTTGGGGGAGATGGGGGTTGTTGAGGGGGGGAGAGGCGGGAGGTGGATGGAGGGGAGGATGAAGGCTGTTGAGAGGGAGAGGATGGAGGTTATGGGGGCGTTTTGTGAGAGGTGGAAGGGAGTTGGGATGTTTGCTGGGTTTGGGGGGTGGTTGGAGGCTCGGTTGAAGAGGGAGTTTGGAGGAAGGGACGAGGCGGAGGTATCAATACGTATCTCGAAGGAAGTACGGGAGATTGAGGTCATCGTGATTGATTCAGATTAGGTTGACGCGAGGGTTGATGAAGGGATGTGATTATAGCAGGGAGGAATTCTTTCATCTCATCAAACGTCACAGCTGTGAGATGAAGTATCGTATCAATCTTTAGATGGCGTCAATACATATACATATGTTTTTCTCGAAGCGGTATCACTATACGACCCTATTTCCGTCATATTCGTCCACGAATAATCAGACAGACAGTGAAAGTTGGAGAAAGACTGGAGGCGGCTACAATGACAAAAGTAAGAGAGGATGAGACACCTATGATAATAGCAACGACGGGGTAGCTTTTAGGTAACACAAGGAAGAAGACATGGAGGCAATGTCGTCTCGCCGTTGGTCGCCAGGGAAGAATGCCTCACTTTCTGAATGGAAGCTGCGATTGGTCAGATTCACACCGAGATCAGCAACTTGCAGCAACTTCGCCGCTCCAGCTCTTGCCATCATTGGCCCGGCCAAGACGTATCCTGCAGGCAGAATCGTCTGACAGAGAGCCTGCTCGAGGAAACCCTCTGTTACTCCCTTTCAAATACGCTCTGCCAAATACCCCTCACTTTCGATCGCTTCACCTCGTTTCTCGACAACGTTTGGCGACGAAATACTCCCACATGCTCCTGGCGGATGTGCCCTCCGAGGCCTTGGACGCAATTGCACTCTTACGCAACCTGGCAGCACCTTCCTTCCCCCTACTTGTTGCCTCTGCGACCCTGACGTTACGGAAATATGACCCCACTCGAGATCATCGGCCTCGTCAGTGCCATCATCACGTTCATCGACTTCGCGGCCGAGAATGTTACAGTGGCACGGGAGATTGAGCGGACCGGGTCCGCGACCTTCAAAGACAATGCTGATCTGGAGCGTCGGGTCAAACTCGTCGAGGAACACGTCACAGGTCTCAACACTAGGACGATTGGTGCACCAAGGAATACAAATGAGGCCCAGCTGCTGGATCTTGTTGAGGAGTACAAGAGCCTCACAGTTCAGCTGATGACCCTCCTGGCTGGGCTGAAGTCGACCAAAAAGCGCCACATTCTGTCAAAGATGGTCAAGGATTTCCGGAAAAAGGATGAAAAGGAAACACTCCAGAAAGACTTGGATGATTGCAGATCCAGGATCCATTTGCAGCTCACTCAACTAACGAGGTAAGAAGCCTAGGTCAAGCAACGAGAAAATAAAGGGCGTGCTTGCTAACAGGTTTCCTTTTTCTTAGGTCGGAACTGAGTCGCCGTCTTGATGAGATTTCGGCCCAAGGACACATCAACGCGACTGATATGCAGCATTTGGGCAAAAACATCAAGGAACTGCAGTTCAATATCGAGCTGTGGAAACATGTTCCGGGTTTGGTGGAAAGTGCCCACGATATCCTGTCCCGCTCGAAGGAGGCTGTCGAAAGCACTGCCCAACGCTTGATTCTGGAGAAGCTCTATGTCGGCGACATGACGAGGAGGTTCGATGAGATTGAACGCGCCCACGAAAAGACATTTTCCTGGCTTTTGGGCTCGAGCACACCGCCCACAAGCAATTTCGATTCGAACGATGGGTCCGATTCCAGCCATAGCGATGGCTCAAGCCATGTGTCTCGAGGAGAGAATGAGTCGCCGAACGAAGGCGGCCAGAACTCCGATCAATTCGAGGTACCGGACTCTGGTCCCACATCAGACGACTCTTCCTACGAGGAATCCGATTATCAGTCACACATATCCTTAGAGAGAACTGCTCGAGAGCTTCAAGCACAACAAGATCTAATAGACTGGCTATCTCATGGTGGAGGCATCTTCCATGTCTCTGGCAAACCTGGTGCAGGAAAATCGACACTTATGAAGTACCTCTGCCAAAGCACAGCTACGGAATCCTATCTCAAAGACTGGGCTGGAGAAAAGACGCTGATTTTGGCAAACTTCTTCTTTTGGAAGCTTGGGTCCACAGCTCAAAAGTCATTAGATGGGCTGCTTCGGGCGCTTTCATACTCTATTCTGGAGCAAGCTCCCGCCCTGCTCGAGACAGTCTTTCCAAAGCAGTGGAGTAAAGCTTCTCAAAGAAGAGCGTTCTCAATCCAGAGCTCCGAGATCGAGTCAGCCTTCTCCCATCTTTTGCGACAAACGACTTTCTTTTCTTCACACAAGATTGCAATCTTCATCGACGGTCTAGACGAGTTTGATGGAGACCACGACAAGATGATCAAGATGCTTCGCAATTGGTCTAAGAGTGTCCCAGAGGATATAAAACTGTGCGTTTCAAGCCGTGAATGGGAGGTCTTTCGACAGAGGCTAGTCAACTGCCCTGGAATCCGCCTGCAAGACATCACGAGCCGAGACATCGAAGCGTACATCAACAGTGAATTAGCCGACAATGAAGACTTCAGATCATATTCTTCAGAGGACACAAGAGTTGAACATCTCATATATAAGATCAAGGACAAAGCTGAAGGCGTGTTCCTCTGGGTAAAGATCACCTTGAGAGGCCTTAAATGGGGTCTTCTTTCTGGGGAACGAGTGGAGAATCTCGAGGCAAGACTCGAAGCTTTGCCTGCAGGCGTTGAAGAGCTATTCGCGTCAATTCTAACCTCCATAAGAACTGGGAATCACACCAATAAACTGGATAGAATGAGGGCGACGCGAATGCTTCTCCTTGCAGCGGAGCAAGCCCATCCTGGCTACATTGCTTTACCTTTACTGCTCACAGAACTTGCGTTCTTGGACGACTACGAGAAAGATCCAAATTTCGCTTTCGGCTTTCCGATCGCAAATGACGCCGATGGAAGTTGGATCTCAAGACAAGACAAAGCTAGACGGTCGGTCTACCAATGTTGCATGGGCCTTCTTGAGGTAAAACTTTCTGCAGACGATACTCGACCACGGTTGATGAGGGGTGTATGTGGCTGGAAACATGGCCAGCTCAAAAAGATCACGTCACAGGAAGAGAGCAAGTACAATATAAGCGAAAGTCTCCTTAATGAAATCCAGAGCAGCCTGCAGAACGATACTGCACAAACCCATCAAGAAGCGAGATTTGAGATCATCGACAAAGGCAGTGGTGCATTCCTGCATACTCATGCCTGGTACGACCATTTTGAGAGGATCAGCTACGAACATCCGGTAAATGAGCAGGTTGTATGCATACATCGATCCGTGACTGAGTTTTTGTCGCAGCCACACATTAAAAGTCTCATCGACGCCGAAGTTCAGTTCTTCGTCGTAGCTGATTTCCGTCTCCAGGCTTTCTTGGCATCTTTGAAACTGTTCCATCCTTGCAAGGGCTTCGTCAAGGGAGGCTTGGACGTTTTTGTCCGGCATTATGTTAAAGCTTGCTTTGAACGCCGCGAGTTGACTCAAGATCGACTATTGACTTTCTGCAAAGAACTGATCCGCATTCTCGAAGTTCAAATTCCGACTCCAAGTATCGGCTCACCGAATTTAGCGACAGATTGTGTTCAACTCGACTCATCTGAACTAGTTTACGCCACAGAGACTGATGGAAGCCTTGGCATTGCTGTTTATATCGATCTCGTGGCAGACTCATGGCCGATCAGCTTGGATGGTGGATTCTACCAACTGGGACGTCGAAGCAAGCGGGACTCGTATCACAACATGCTTCTGGACTTCTGTCTACATGAGTTCTCCCACCTTCTTTTCCAACCCACTTTCGACCGGAAGGTGTCTCAATCATATAAGATAAGGGCTGGCGAGTATATTTCCAAATGTTTCGAAGCAGGAGCAGATCCTAATGGGCCATCTCTGCTCACAACACGATCGGGATCAGGTTTAACTTGCTGGCAAACATGGATCATCGCATCCATCGACAATAGAGCGCTTTCCAATTCATGGGGGACCTACATTTGGCTTTTCCTACTTCATGGTGCGGATCCCAATGTTTGGGTCCACTTCGAGGACGATTCAATATTTCTTTGGTGGCATGGAGCATCCAAGTGGTACAAAACTGGTGATAATGACTTTCTTACGGGCATTCATACCTATTTATTAGGTGAAACCAACTTGTCTGCGAGTGAAACTGACTTAATTGGTGACTGGCCAAGCATCATGCCCGACATGAAGCATGCCAGCACATATGCAGAAAGTGGAACAGAAGGTTTTGACATGTTCCTGGGGGATTTTCTTCACATTTGGCTCCAAGAAGATGACACAGAGCTACAGGAACTTTTCTACCGGAAGCTAGGATCAAGCCCCAAGTCGCGGCCACCTCCTTTTCAGGTAGAAGATGTACTCCACTAGTGGATTGAAATAGATGTGGTTTACGATAAGTGCTATTTTCTAAATCTTTCATATTAATGCTTGGAATGAATGTAGCAATGCACCTATCTAGTCATCACATGCAGTCATCCAGTCGAAAGGGGCTTTCTACCTTGATAGCTCTACATTTTCGCGGCCAGTCAAAAGGCTCACTAGTACCTTATTACTACTACTCCCCTTAGTGCGAACTGTGACCAACGTAGTCATAAAAGTCGTTTTTCCGCTGCCCGTCTTTACTTCATTTTCTCCTTTCGTCCTCGTCTACTTCACTTGGATGCCAGCACCACTCGGAACTGGTCGACGTCTGAAGTCTGGAAGACCGCCACGAAAAAGCTTGCAATTATAGGTGAACAGAAACTCGAACGAGGCATGGAGTTTTTATCAATGTCACGCAATGAAGCCCAGCTTCACTTCACCGCAAGCGATTCTGCCCGAGTCGACAAAGTGACAGTTGGCGCTGCGATCTTGCGACATGACACTCCGACCCCCAGCATCCTTCTCCTCAAACGCAACTCCGACGAGAAGTATTATCCAGACGTTTTCGAAATACCTGGAGGAAAGGTCGACGCCACGGATTCTGCTATTCGTGACGCTATCATACGCGAAGTTGCCGAAGAGACGCAAATGAAGGTATTAGACATTACCGCTCCGTTGTCTCGCATAAGATACACCACCGAGAAGATCGAGGTAACGTCGATAGGGAAAGAGAAGATCGTGAAGCGCCATGCTCTCCAGCTGAGCTACGTAGTTGCGGTTGAAGGAACAGAGTTTCAAGTCGAGAAGAAGGAGCACTCGAAGGGGATTTGGGCCACCCGCGACAGTCTCGATCAAATTCTCATCACCTCGGAAATGAGAAAGTTGGTGCTGGAAGCTCTGGATATTGCGGAGGATCGGTAAATTGTATCTGAACGAGGAGAATGCGATCCGATGACCGGATGAAACGATGGATTTAGGAATGGTTGAAGTCGGGAGCGGGCCTCAGACGATTTGCGGCATGGGCAATGTTCTTGCTTGATGAACGTGAGATCGCGCTCCGGGTTTTGGACCTCAACAATCCTTAATACATGAAGCTACGTTGCCGACGAAACTGCTTCCTAACAAACCACCGACAAAGACTCCTCAACATGCTTCCACTCCTCTAAGTCCGGCTGCCATCTAAACATCCTGCCGGACACATCCCCCTCGCGACTGAAGCGCACCTCGCGTCTCGACATGCGTGACCACTGCTCAACATCGTTTCCCTCGGTCGCGTTCTCATTCTCAATCGCCACATTCTTCAGCGCGACGCTGTGGAAAGCTCTACTGTCCCAAAGCCCATCTCGACGGTGGTACTTGCCCAACAGCTCTGTCGCCTCTCTTCTCACACTATCCTCTCGGCATCGACACGCAACAATCAATAACGGTAGAGTGGGACCGTTGTCCATGCTGAATGTCTCAGTGCACCCGCCGCAGTTTTGTTGCGCCGAAAGAACAATACGGCTAAGCTGAACCATTTCGCGGAATGATGGCGTCAGCATGATCATCATTTTGATATCCTTGTAGCTCAAACTTGAGACATCGGTCCAGAGGGTGAGGTACTGTACGCGCAAGTTACAGGCGTCCACATAGGCGTGGAAATCCTGTTCCTGGTTCGCCCGCAGGGTGTCGTAGACACCTTGAAAGGCATTCTGCCAACGTCGTAGATGGCCAAGGAACTCAGGAAGCACAGCGGCCAGCTCATCCAGGTGGCTCGGAGATAGAGCTGGCCGTACATAGCTGCCCACCAGCATCTCCTTCGAAAGTCCATCGACAAACATTTCCGTGTAGATGGGACATCTATGACACGTGTAATGCTGCACGACCCTCCACCAACGCCGTGCCATGTGGACATCTGTGAAGACCGTTGGCATCTCCTCAACAGCGTAAGTGCGCTTGCTGCCCCGACAACACCAGCTAATTTGCGAAGCATCCTTGGAGTGCAGCACATTGTGCGACCAAGCCTGCATCGTCAGACCCTGAAACACCCACGCAGCATCATCGCACACTGCACGGATGGAGTCCGTCACGGGACGGTCCTCGACCATAGAGCGCTGGTTGAAGTAGGTCTCCATCATCTTGTAAGCATGATTCACATGCGACAGTGCTGCGTTGCGGTCGCCGTGGAGACACTCGAACGTGACGAAGAGCACGCAGCAGACGATGGCCCAGAGCATGTTCTCGCTCGACGGTTGAGAGCTGCGAACAAGCTTGATCGCGCGGCCGTATTGCTGTAGAGCGAACTCATAGTGCGGTCCGTTGGCGTGGAGTTCCTTCCTGGACCGCCTGATTAGCGATGGAACGAGGGCGCGGGCCATTCCAGCCATGGCAAGGGCGGCGTGCTTGATCGCTGGCTCACGACGCGCGAGCTGCGGGACGACGCGGACCATGATGTCGTTGGGGAAGAGGTAGATGTTAGCCACGAGGTGCTGCCAAAAGTCAAAGTAGACTTTCTCTTGCGGATTGCTGAAGAATGCGGACTCATAGCCGGGTTCCCTGAGGACAGCGGCAGGCCAGACCCGCCAAGTTCCCTTTGAGATGATCAGGCGTGGTTGTCGTTGGCGATCTGGTTGCTTCTGCTGGAATTCATAACCTTCGCATACGCCAGGCCCTCGAGGCGACTTGGTGCATTTCAAACAAAAGGGGCGAGTTTCGTCACATTTGATGTGTCGCCGTCTAGACGTTCAGGGTCAGCATCGAATACGAGCCAAGACGTTGCGACAACTTACTTGCACGTAATGCAGCCCGATCGCACTTTGCCTGCACAACTTCGCTTAACTCGTGGTCGCTTCCCTAGAGAAAACGTGGCCATCTGGGGAGACATTCTCGGGATTCTGTAGCCCCTTGTTAGACGAGGACGATGGTACGTTGGCACAAGCGGCGTACCTCTTCTTCCCGCGCCTCACGGTCTGCAGCGGGGCAAGCCCATCGGCCGGGTCCGGACTCGACGACATGGAGTCGGAGCTCGATGCAGCGGGCTTTGGTTGCGAATGTGAAGCGTCCATTTCGAAGAAAACATGTAAGATTGGAACTTGCGTAAGCTTCGATGGGGGAGAAACCGTTTTAAGCCGGCCCCCAAGTTGCCGCTGCCTGCTGGATATCACTCCGAAGTTCCGGCTATCGTCTGGGATTTGGCCGACTAGCGCTGTAGGGCAGAATCCTTCGAAGGATCACCGGTCAATCCCCAAGCTCTCGTCTCAAAATCTCACCTAGGACAGGGGCTCTAGTATATCCCACTGGGCCGATATTGATCGACCAACGAACCTTAAGAGTAGAATTGTCTAAGGACGGCTTACATGTGCCCGCAACGCAACGAATTTGCCATGACTATGCCAAGTACCTAGTCTAGACTCGATGCGATCAAGGGATGCCCAAAACAGCACATGGTAATTCTCATAGCCAATCATACGATTGAGCGCCGTCTTTGAGACTTCTTCAGCCACAAAGGATCTCCTACTTTGACGGAACGAATCTTCCCATTGAAAGGGAGAATGTGGTGGCTGCTGCAGAAGCTAGGTATCCCCGATCGTGACAGGAAAATTGCAACCAATCACCGTTCTTGACCGTTCGGCCCCAGCCGCCTTTGAGTTTACGACATCGGATATCTCGCCGCCATCACTCATCAACACATGTCTGGGAAAGATGGAGGATAGATCAATGGTTAATCGAGGCAATCAGTGTTCTTGTATCATTGAATATTCAATAGGCATCACAATGAAACCATAGCTAAACCTGTAGATAGCAAGGGGATGTGACGGAACTGCCGACACTTCCTTAGCATCTCCGCTCTATCTCGGCATTGTTTCTAGATGCGAGCTTTCCCTAGGGACCGAAAATATCAAAATCGCATGCGCTCAGTTTCTATTGATAAGTCGTGTCAGAATCTGATGGCGAAGAACACCAAGGGTGTCTCTGCGCCGCTGAGCAGGCGGATCCGTGGAGCTCGGTTTCGTCTGCAACTCGCCTGTTTGAGACGAGCGAACTCAGAATGATGTCAAGGGAACTCAAAAGGCTCAAGGACATTTCTTGCCCCACACACGAGCATGAAACAAGTAAGAAGAGATTTCAATTGCACTGAGACTGACTCCGACACCTCGATGCCATTCTCGAAGTATTCTTCCTCGTGAGATCGATCAGTAGGCTCAAAAGAGACTATGCATAGCCAAAAGATGCACCTAGAGGTTCGGCAATGTACCGAGAACGACATCCCCCGCGTCTTCGAGATAGTGTCCTTGGCCTTTGCCAACGACCACGAATTTGTCGATGCAGTCTTCCCTGAGCACAGCACCTCCGAAGGCCGCAAGTTGGGTAGCGAGCGTATGCTCGCTATGTTTCATGGGGATCCTTATAGCATCTTCCTGAAGTGCATCGACACGAACACTGGCCAGATTGTGGCGGCTGCGAAGTGGAATGTCTACAAGGACGGCCCTGTCCCGCCGCTGCCTGAGCTTGGTGGCGACTACTGGAAGAACGATGAGGAGAAGAGATTTGCACAAGCTATCTTTCGTAGCTTTCTTGCGCCGAGACAACGAGCTATCGAGGAGAGCGGCGCAAGATTGGTTGGTACATTGGAGAAGCTCATACCTCACCTGATTTACTTGAACATCTGAAGCTAATCTTTGGCTCACTTCCGCGAGCTATAGCACTTGATATGTTGATGTGTGATCCTGAGTTCCAATGTCAGGGAGCGGGGAGACTACTAGTAAGAGCAGGTCTTGCTATTGCTGATGAGATGGGTGTCGATGTAAGTTGTGGCTTTACTTTCTTTTGTTACCCCATCAAGAAAAGATCAAAGGCTTATTCAATGATACAGGCGGTCGTAGAGGGTTCGGATCGAGGCAGAAGACTTTACGCGTCAGAGGGCTTTGATGGCCCCCATTATGTGTGTCCCGTACCTGATGAGTTCGCCGCACGGCGTAAACAGACGTACTGGTGGATGAGGCGACCCAAGACCAGTATCTAAGAGATTCACATGAACTTCAGCTTCATGTGATCTCAGTGATCATCGATAATGATCGGGGCTAAGACCTTTGATAAAGCTCGGGATGATCCAACGACTGGAAGCGCCACTCGTTGTGCTGCGAGTAGCACATCTCCAATGTCTTCATGCTGCTTCAACTTTCAACGAGTCGCCCACGTGCGTTTTAGAGCTCCTGTTACATCAAACTTGTCTGTGCCGGCGACCCTGATCAGCGGTCTTCATGAGCAACGGTGTCAACTCATTCATATCGCAACCTAATTTGAGTTACCTACGGATACTGTGGCTAGATACGTACGTCTACTCACATTGTACGCCTGACGCGGTTCTCTTATCAATATTGCGACTGGGCGACCCCGTGCATTCTGGTTGTGGCCCAACGAATGCCGATCGTATGTAAAGTTTGTAAGTGCTATTGGGTAGTTGCAATTCATCACTCGGCGTAAGCTGCATCGATGCGAGGGTAGCATGCATAGAGGCGGGGTTGGCAGAGCCTGCTTCTGGAAACGAAATCCGGGAATATATTGAGTTCACCTCCGTTTCCTTTGACTCAACCCGTTCATTTTCATTCCTTTTTTGATCAAGTGTGGGGAGTCATCAGATTTCTCAGTGCATCGTTGCTGCTACATGAAGTATCATTTCGCTTCAAAGGGATTCGAGATTCTTAATCTGCTCTCTTTAAAGTCTCTTGAAGATATTCCTTGAGGCAGCACGGCCTTGCATAAACGTAGATACTCTCCGTGTCGCCTGTCGTCAATATGGCTTTCGACCTTGAGGAGGCAAAGACTCACCTCAGAGAACATGGATGGGTTCGTGTCCCGTCGGTTCTCACAACAGAAGAGGCTGCTGGCGTACTTGACCGGCTATGGAAGGCAAAAGCAGCGGCTGAAGCTCGTGGCGAGGACACATACCTGTCGTTCCTGGACCCCAACCCCAGCAACGTGCGGGTGTTCTACTTGCTAGAGCTCGACAAGATCTTCCGTGAGCTCATTTCTCACCCGACTGCCATCTCCATGGTCAAGGCCGTGCTGGGCGAGAATTTCCTCATCAGCAACTTCACTGCAAACATTGCCCGACCCGGATCGCAGAGTATGGCCTTGCATTCGGACCAGAGTATCGTCTTTCCTGATCCGTGGCAGAATGTCTGGGCGCTCAATGTCATCTGGTGTCTGACGGATGTCAACAAGGAGAATGGTGCAACCCAATACATACCCGGGTCGAACAAGTGGGTTTATCGCAAGGAGGTGCCCGATAATGCGCCAGAGATGCTGGTCCCTTTCGAAGGTAAGGCCGGCGATATCATTGTCATGGACGGTCGTGTGTGGCACACCTCTGGTAGCAACATCACCAAGGACCAGGACCGGGCACTTCTGTTTGGATATTACACTGCACCATTCATGCGTCAACAGGTCAACTGGACAGCCAAACTTCCCAAGGCAGTCCAGGACACCTGTAGCGAGGAGCTGAAGGAGTGGCTTGGCCTCAATCCTGTAGGGAATATTGGCATGACGGGAGATCTGAGGTATATGTCGGTGCAGTACCCTGACGATAAGAGGAAGGCTAGCGAGACAGCCGCAGTTGGTTGAGTCTGGAGATCTCGCCGCGTTGCCTGGTATTACAATCATCAGTCGTAGTATCTATCTAAGTCTATTTTCACCCAAACAAATCCCATGCTGCAAAGCGGTACTGGCTAATTGAAAACTTGATTCAATACGGAAAGACAAAGCTGTGCGTATATTTGCTGGCCAATTGTCAGAGTCTCAAATCACGTCCAATCAAGCTGAATCCTCGTTGTATGATTATGTAAGTAGGGAACAGGAGTAATATGTCGGTGCCTGGACTACTCATTCACTCATTCGATACACTGGCAGTGCTATCGAGGCCGCCTTGGTCATAGCATGCATGATTGGCTTGATCCTGCTCGAACCCCTCACTGGCTCACAATATTTCCCACGGATCCAATTTAGGCAGCACCAACTTGCCACATTCAAGGGCAATAGACATCGAAATGTCAACATCAAAGCCGCATTTTGTCTGCGATGCATGCATGTCACTTGATTTCGGTCAGGCGATGACATCGTTGAGTTCTAAAGCGTTGCCAGCAGAGGGATTAGTCCTGGACGAAGATGCTACCAGGTTCCTGACCATATCGCAGAGCGAATGCGCACTTTGCAACTTGCTCTTTACCTTTTGGTCGCGCAGCATCAAGTCTTTTGCCCAGGTTTTTGAACCCGCGGTCATGAATACCGGCTTTGTCCTCCAAGCATTTTCATACTTACAATATGCTCGCGGTGTGTTTCGCAATACACCAGGGGCTCAAGACAGCTTGATGCTGGGTATCACTCCCAGAAACCAGCTCGTATTCGATGAAGATTTCTTCGATAACCACGCCAATCAGTACCACGAATACGTTGTATGCGTACCTAGTATCGCCCATGGTGGGATTCTCAGACCTCAAGCCATTCCCAAATCATTCGACTATGAACGGGGCCGGCTGTGGATTGATAACTGTAGAGAAGACCACGGTTTGGATTGTGATGGTTCTGAGCATCGGGAAGAGTTGATTGTGCCTGGTATGAAGCTGATCGACTGCGAAACACTCCACATCAAGCCTGGTCTTGAAACTATGCCATGGGTTGCCTTAAGCTATGTTTGGGGTCAATCTACAACATTCTCACACCAACGTGACGGCAAATTGCTCTGGGAAGATATGTCAGCGTCTGTGAAAGACGCTATTACAGTCACACGAGGTCTAGGATACCGTTATCTATGGATCGATAAATACTGCATCGACCAGGAAGACAAACGTGAAGTTGAGGATCAAATCCGCAGGATGGACCTGATATACAGCAATGCAGAGCTCACTATTGTAGCTGCAGCTGGCCAGGATGAGACCTATGGGCTTACTGGAGTCAGTCTGACCGAGCGTCTCGAGCAGAATATCCTTTATCTCGAAGGCATTACAATCATGAATACTGGACCTCATCCGGCCTGCTATGTGGAGTTCAAATCTAAATGGTTCACAAGAGGGTGGACCTTTCAAGAAGGATTACTTTCGCGTCGGCGGATTATTTTCACAGAGCATCAAGCATTTTTTGAGTGTCAGAGAGCAAGCTGGATGGAAGGGCTGGGCGGGGTCGAGCACATAGACGCCCGACATAGGATCCAGTGGCCCCAATGGAAGAACGGAATCTTTCTTTTAAGTCACTTCATGGGCCAACCAGAACACAAATATTCGAATAGAGAACCTTGGGAAGTGGATGGGAAACAGACAACGGATCAAGCGATAGCGTGCCGCCTGCACGATTTCTTCCGTCCTCTTCAACAATTTACAACCAGAACCCTCACATTCGACACCGACTCATTGAAGGCTGCAATTGGTCTATTAAAGATATTGGCTCAAAGAAGTCCGCCAATTCTGAACTTTGTTGGAATACCGTACTCGCCAGTGAAGGAAAATAAGGAGCTCATCGGGCCATATTTCTTTGCTGCACTTTCTTGGTGCCATGAACACAAAGTCAACCCCAGGAGAAGGCAGTTCTTTCCTTCATGGACCTGGGCTGGCTGGGCTGGCGCAATTCGTTGGATATGTTACCCCTACCTCGACTCTTCAGAGTGCTTGATTCCATTTATGCGCGGACTTCAATTCGAGTCAGAGAACGGCATGCTCTCCACGGCTTGTAACTACTTGCAACTGGATCAAGATTCGGAACTCTGCCCAGACAGTCGCTCAGCTGTCGCCATTCACTTCAAGACTCCTTTGCTGTCGGCCTCTCTCTTTTGTGTTAATTCAAACAAGAGCAAATCGTCGGGCTGGGCCGGACTCACTCTTGGGGGCCACAAGCTTTCGATGACAGATAGAAAGACACCTACGGCAAGCCCGTTTGACTTTCTTGAACGCCTCGAGAACGGCCAGTGGGGATGTCTCATGCTCGGAATCTATGAGTCGAGAAGGAATGCCATCCGCGAGATGTACTTGCTTATAATTGAATGGCAAGATGGTCACACGGCGACACGCGTTGGTGCTCTAGTCATCAATGTGACCGATCTGGATATCTCTATGGACGTAAATTTGACGGCATGTACCTGGGCCTCGCCGTGGCACCAGGTCCGTCTGATCTGAGATCAGCATCGGAACTCAGGATTTTTGACATTGCCTGACGTCCCGTTGTACCGCTGTTCATCATGATTCCTTTGGCCCTCCATTCTACATTGTAGACTGAAATATTTCTGATGGGAGTCTCGTCAACGGAACTTTCCATACTTGTAACTAAATTCTCAAAGTCTTCATCGGCTGCCACCCCGTATCTAAAAGCAGCCGCCTTAAATGCAACGTGTCGATGACTTTATCACTTTCACTGATTTATCATGATCTGTAGTTGAGGAAGGTTTCAAAAATGGTACTGAGGTGAATCATGAAGCACCGTGGTTCGAGGCGTAGGGCGGACAGACCAAGAAGAGGTCCTCGTGACCACCAAAGAGATTTCTGGATATTCATGATGATTTACGCAATCCCCGTATTGTGCTTCCCGAGAGAAACACGCCATCTTGGCTGCCTTGACAGACCAGGTAGCTAAGTATGAGAGGAGGGTTGACCTGAACCTCCAAGAGAGAGCACAAACAGTTGCCATTCTGGCCTTTTGCATCCAACCGTTCGAATATCATGTGCACAATTTCCTATACCGATCCTGTCAGCTGCTTTATTTCGTGCCAGAAGCCACACTTAGCGGTCCTTGTTACACATTGTGCTTCCCTGCATGTAAAGACTACATACATGGCTGGGACAAATTACGGTCGTCAACATCCGTCTCCCAGGCAATGCGCCATGTAACATGTTTAAGAACTAGAGCACTTGAGGCGTCACGAACTTGTGATCTTAGGTGCTACGTTGGTATCAGCGAGATGAATTATCCCACGTCGGTGGTGATAGACACATAATGGTCACATCGCACTGAATCACGTATGTGTCATTTTCACTGACAAAGATCTTAAAAGCTGCGTGCCAATTCTTCAATGCACCTCCATTTAAGGGCCCTTGGAAACTGGAATGTGTATACATAAAAGCGGACCGCCAACCTCGTTCTCACTTTTCTAGCAACATTACCTCAACTATACCCTACCCCTGAAGTAACTCGAGCCTTAGTAAAACCGACCACATTATCTTTCATCAGTCGTTACACACTCCAAAATGCATTTCAGCAAGGTCCTCACCCACACTGCTCTATTCGCAGCTAGCGTATGATATCCCCTCCCTTCGTTTCAAGGCCCTCCCGTGTACTGATTTGAATAAGGTTTCTGCTCTCCCCGGCCAAAAGCAAGCCTCGGAGCTTCAGGCCCCTATCGATGGTTTCGGCATCGTCATTCCGCAGTGGGAGGTCCAGGCTGCCCCCGGGGGCGCGAAGTTGATTCTTGCTGGAACGGTCGAGCAGGTTCTTGCGGAGCTTCAGGTCATCAACCCCAATTACGCGGAAGACTTTGACCTCGACTTCGAGCTTCCCTCTCCTGCCGTCCACAAGCGAAACGACTTTGACAGCGCCGCTTTCGCGTGCAACGTCACCAAGGCTATGGCTGATCAGAGTATCATCGTCAAGGGTTCCAAGTACCTCAGAGGCGTCAAGGGAAAGCCTTATCACCCACCTGGTCCTAACACCTGTGCTCGTGTGAGCTGCAGCTGGAAGTCTGCGATTTGGTGGTGTAACCATGTTAGTACACAAGTAATGCCATCTTGACAAGGCTATTTTCAAGCTAACTTTTTGCAGGCACAGAATTCCCGCGAGCTTGACTCTTTCGGTGTGATTGCTGACGGTACGGATCATATCATCCAAGTCTGCAAGACCAACGGCGAGTGGATCGATGGTCAAACGTGGCACAAGGATAAGTGGAGTGTCATCGTTGGCCGCGCCGACTGCTAAGTCGAGTGAGATACAGTGTCTGTAGAGAGAATATGAGGTTCAGAAGTCCAGTGATAGAAGGAAGGGGATTGGGGGTAAATCAAGATCATACGCCAGCATGTCCATTAGCACTCCTCCTTTAGTTTAGAAACGTTCTACCAGTGATTGAAATCCTGGTTTCAGTCGTGGAAACTCTTTCATTCTCTCATAAAATATGTGAACATGAACGAGCTATGATCTGGGAGCTCGGTTACTTCTAACCTAGTCCGCATCGTTCAACCTCCCCATGCACGGTCTGTCAAGCAGCTCGACCCGGCATCTCCAGAAAACAGTGTGTTAGTTTCGACCAAACTTCTGTCCCTGACCATACTTTCCTTTTCGAGATAAAAGGCTAGTGCAGATTCTTTGGATGTTGGGATAAATATTTGCCCTAGTCGGTGTCGTCGCGCTGATCAAGTATTCCCGTGAAACCCCGGTTGGGCTCTAATGAGGCTCTGAGCCTCCGTTTGGCATCGCTTGAATCGGCATTTGAACTTGGATCGGCAGCATTGAAGTTCCAGACCTATGAAGATTTACAATGGCAGTGATTATGGGCTGCCGGGCCGAGTCGATGAAAAAAGACTGTCGTCATGAGGCTTCTAGCATGTAGTGCATGTCTCCCAATCCGGCAAGCGATTCGCCCAAGGAAGCCAAGGGCGAAGCTAGCTCACTCTGAGCGCCACCGGTTGTCACACCCGGGACTTTATCTCCTGACTTAGCGCGATTATTTCGGCGCCTACCGAGACGTTGGTGGGGATTTCATAGACGTCATTCACCTATGCATCCTCCCCAGATATTGAACAATTGGAATTGTGCGCCCGAGATCCAGCTGCGGTTTGGCTACGTTGGCTGCAGCAATGAGAGCTCTGACGCGGGGAAGGTTGAGGCAATCCGAGCGTCATCAGTTGTCCTCGTGAGTATATAAACAGAAGTAGAGTACAATTATCAGCAAATTCAGTGCATTTTGACTTGCAATCGAGGGAGCAAAGTTAGAAACAGCAAGTTTAGTCATAACACCCGACAATACCCGTCAAAATGAGCTACCCAGAGAAGTTTACTGGCTTCTGCACCGCAGGGCCTAGCTCGTGGAACAAATTCACCAAAGAAACTCTCACGCCGAAACCCTTCGAAGATCACGACATTGATGTGCAGATCGAATGCTGCGGTGTCTGCGGGTCTGACGTCCACACTATCACTGGCGGCTGGGGCGAATACGAGGGTCCCCTGTGCGTCGGCCACGAGGTATGTCTTAATTCCCCAGATCTTAGTCGTGAAATGTGAGATTGATGGCCATCAAGGTTGTTGGAAAGGCTGTCGCTGTGGGGAAGAACGTGAAGGAGATCAAGGTGGGCGACAGAGTTGGTGTGGGTGCTCAAGTCTGGGCATGCCTCAAGTGCGAGCAGTGCAAGAACCAGAATGAGAACTACTGCCCTCACTTGGTCGGTAAGTTTTACTTTTTGCAGCAGAGGTGTTGATCCAGTACTGACATCGCCTGCCAGACACATACAACGCCAAGTACGAGGATGGAAGTCAAGCACATGGCGGCTTTGCCAGTCACATTCGCGCTCACGAGTACTTCACCTTCAAGATTCCCGATGCGATAAAATCGGAAAATGCCGGTCCACTGATGTGCGCCGGTCTCACCACGTACTCACCTTTGGTAAGAGGTGGTGTCGGCCCGGGATCCGTTGTCGCCATCGTTGGTATCGGCGGACTCGGCCACCTCGGTCTGCAGTGGGCCAAGGCACTCGGAGCGGAAGTCTACGCCGTTACCCACTCGCCGGACAAGGCCGAAGACTGCAAGAAGCTGGGTGCCAAGGAAGTCATTGACACCAACAAGAAGGACTGGGCTAAGCCTTATGCTTTCAAGTTCGACTTCATGCTCAACTGCTCCGACATGACCAACGAGTTTGACCTTCAGACGTACTTGTCCACTCTCAAGGTCGGCGGTCATTTCCACATGGTCGGCTTGCCAGACAAGCCTTTGCCTCAGTTCCCCGCAGGCCTCTTCGCCAGCAATTCCGCCAAGATGTCCGGGAGCCACATCGGAAACAACCAGGAGATGAACGCTCTGTTGAAGTTGGCCGCCGAGAAGGGCATCTCACCTTGGGTTGAGACTATTGATATTTCGGAGGAAGGATGTAAGGAGGCTGTTGAGAGAGTGAAGGCGAACAAGGTTCACTACCGCTTTACCCTTGTCGGACACCAGAAGGCATTCGGTACTGCTTGAGGCTTTACAAAAAGAGAATATAGAGAACGCGAATAGAGACATCATACGACACCTTGCTTGCTATCATTTGATTCGGACCTGCGCAGAAGTCAAGTTGACTTGCCTTGACGATCTATTTGGTCAGAGCCGAGTTGGAGGAAAGTCCCACTTGTTGGTGGGTGTTGTTGAGTGAGATAGTGCTGACTTACCCCGCTCTCTAATTACCTTACGCGGCCAGCTGATGACTCAATTGGCAACATACCTCGAGGTACTGCAGGGCAACTAATGGCAATTTTCGGAATGCTCGGTCTTGTGGATTGAACGGCCGGTTCGTAGGATTTTTAGAGGGTTTGACTGACGCTGACGTCCGGCCATTTTGGGTGAGTCTAGATCTAAGGGCATGGGTCGGCGGGGTCAGAATTCCGATAAAATGCTGGACCTCACAATATAGCTGACTGCTGGCTGATGTGAGACAAGGCCGGGTTAGAGTTTGACCGCATCTGTGATATATCTACGTCAATTCCTTGAGCCCTTCATCATTCTTGACTCTTATGCTTCAAAAACGCCGAGTGTAGTAGCCAACAGTCCAGCCGAGAGAGACGCATCCCACACAATCAGCCCAGCGTAAATCATCCGCAATGGTGTCCGAAATCCACGTTATTTCCAAGCGCGACCTCTCCAAACATGAGACTGTTGCAGTTGATCTGCCACTGCCGCAGCTAGGCGTCTCTTCTATTCGCGTCCGCACATCCCTCATCGGGATCACGAGCAACAATCTCTCGTATGCGAAGCTGGGCGACATGCTGCAATGGTGGAACACTTGGCCCGTACCTTTGGATGCACCGGCACCGTACAACGACCGGGCCGAGTGGGGCATCGTTCCGGCGTGGGGCTTTGCGCGGGTGCTCGAGTCCAACATCGAGGCTATCCCGGCCAACAGTCTGCTATTTGGGTACTGGCCCACCTCATCTCATCCGGTCGACTTGTCCCTCGTTCCGAGCGAACCAAAGGGGCATTTCCGCGAGGTCAGCGAACACAGGCAGGGACTTGGGAACATTTACAATCGCTACAACCTTGTCGACGAGTCTGCTCAGTCGGAAGAGTACCGGGCATGGTTTGCCAACGTCTCTCCCATTTGGAATTGCGGTTATGTCATGAACCGCTTCACCTTCGCTACGGAATTTAAGCCGGTTCATCCTCTCGGCGCCGGAGCCGGGGAGTGGACCGAAAAGGATGCGGACCTGAGCTCAGCCGTTGTGGTCAGTCTCTCGGCATCCAGCCGTACCGGCAGATCATTCTCGTGGAACTTGGCTAGAGACAGAAAGTCAGGTGCGGGGCCTCTGGCTCTCCTCCAAGCCACTTCTGCGCCAGATTCTCTGAGAGCCATCCCAAAGGCAGCGTTCGAGATCAAGACGGTCAACTACTCCGAGCTCGCCGCAAAAAATACGATTGACTGGATCGCGAAACTGCAACCCAAACGCGTGGTTGTAGCTGACTTTGGTGGCCGTCCGAAGGAGACAGAGGAGTTCCGCGAGGCCATCAAATCAACGCTCCCAGAGTCGGCCGTATTCACCAACATCCAAGTCGGAGGAGAGCCAAAGATCATGGCACCAGAGGAGGCCCTCAAGTCGATGGCGATATTCAAGAAGTGGGGACTTGTTCAGCTCAACACGACTGGCATTGTAGACGCTGGAATTGCTGTAGAGGATGCAGGTAAATACTTTGACGGCGCTGAATCAACGTTCCGAAGGTTCCTTGAGGAGGAGAGCGTAGCAGACCTTGAGCTGGTTTGGGGAAGTGGTGTTGGAGGTACAAATGGGATCGAAAAAGCATGGAAAAACATCATCCAGGGGACTTTGTCACCCCAAAAGGCATGGGTTTACAGATTGGAGTAGATTGTTTCTTGCTACCCATGATACCACAGACATTAGTTCCGCTGGAAGCTTAGTTAGTTCCATCATAGCATTTGAAGAATACATTTGGAAGCAGAGCCGGATTCCTGATTCACTCCGACGGATATGTATGCGAAACTCCGATGTATCTCGGCGAAATCAAACACCACAGAGAAACTCAATGACTCTTGGTAGTGATGTAAAAGCGGGAAGATAATTCCACCGTCTCTCTACATCTTTAACATTGAATACTAATCCGAGGTGGTGGTTAAACTTCTGAGTCTCAGACGACTGTTTCAGACGAACCCTCCACGCAACTGAACCGAAAGCGACGCAGAGGCTTAGACCGGCATCACCGCTCGTAGGAGCTGTTCAAGGACAATTCATGTTGTGTTGCGGCTAGATTCAGTGCGTGGCATGGCCACTTTTTTAGCTGAAGTCTTCATCTAGCATTTCCTAGTCTCACCCATGAGTTCCCTCGCTTGGCTGCTTGATATTAGACTTTACCGGTCGTTTGGTATGACAAACTATTCTGGACAACTATGCTCAAGCATACTTGATACCGCGGCAGGTAGAGACTCCACAAACTGCCAAGTCCCTGAGCCAGGATGCCGGGCTGGGTTGACAGGAATCTGGGGATTCGACCCTTAGAAAATAGATATAAAAAGCGAGTGAACAACTGCCATCCAAACGAAAGGAATCCTTTTTGACCATCAAACAGATGCTTATTCAGTCCTTCCAGAGCCTTACAGCTTGCGTTCCTACAATCTCATCTTTGTTGCTTCCTCACGTCCTAAAGTATTTTTCTTCCTCATAAGTCCTCTTAGCCAAAGCCATGAAGTCTCTCGCCGTTATTGCAGTACTCATGGCTGTTACCTCGGCTGCCGTATCGCGCTCGGTAAGCCTTCCTAATCAATACAGTCAACATTTCGTGTCTAACTAATACATTTTAGCTGGACGGTGATGGAGGTGATCTGTTCAAACGTCAAGATAACTGCAGAACCGCTGATAGTAAGTCTTCAGGTGCCATAATCGGTTGCCTCTTCTCGCTTCTCAGGCAGTTTCCTGACCAGTGTAGACTTCTGCAACGACAAAGATCCCTTCTTCACGAGATGTTGCAATGGTCTGAAATGTGTTGTTGAGAATGATCCGTCAATCGGCAGAACGAAGGTGTGCCGGTAGAATGAACTTGGTCTTGACACCAGGGTTCCCACTGCCAATTGCGATGGGAAACAGTAGGGTGCATGTTGTTTGATTTAACTCCGGCTCTTAGTTATACAGGTTGTCATCTTAAAAGCACAATGCCCATTGCAGACAGACTCAGAACGTTTTCGCGTGCTCCTCGATCGGCACAAGATCCCCTCTTCCCTTGAAGTTTTCGACAATATCTGCCTGTTCAGACAACATGAACCTATCTGTCTGGTTTCCGAATCTCGAGAGAACTCTCCATCTCGCAAAGTCTCCCGGATTGCGCTTATCACCATGTGCCGCCTGGGGGTTCTCCCAGTGCCCTCTTGAGAATGAGATGAGAGTCGAAATCTTCTGCTTGGGAATATCGTACACCAAGGAGCAGACCGTTCCCGTCTCCTCCAACCAGTTGACCTGCCACAGTTCACCGGGTCGAATGCATTGATAAGTCGCCGTCTGGTAGTTTATGCGGCCGTTCATGGGCCCACCGTGGATGGCATAGACAACACGGTCCTCGGAAAAGAACCACATTTCGTACCTCCACTTTTCCGGGTTGCCCTCCGCGTCTTCGGCATCATAATCATAGATGAGATGCGTATCCCGAATATCTGTATCGAACGTTGAATCCAGTGGCGTGTTTGTCTGGAAGCGGGGAAGGGCCTTCTCGGGCGCTCTGTTTGAGAGAAACATGACTCGTGCTTGTGAGAGAGATGACGTTGAATTGGTGAAGATGTAGTTCGTGTAGAGTAATGAGTTCCGATGGGAAAAGGTGAGCTAGAAAAAGTCTAGAATATCTACTTGTTCAATGTCCGAAGCAACGACTGTCAAAGAGGTAGTAGTCCGAATTGATGTTTTATGTTGCGGATGTCCGTGGAGAAGGGGTTGTTCGTGGTGTGACGGATGTGGTCTGCCTCGGCGGGTCTGTGTGGTGACATGTTTGACTCTTAGAAGACTATTACATCATAAGCCGAACTTTCCGGCTTCGTCAAGCTCTTGCACCAAGAAAAACTAACATGGAGCTAATCGCATTCCACAAGTCGCTAACACCGGTTCTGTCAAATCAGGTTTCTGTGTCATTGTGAAGGTGAACTGCGTGAGGTACATATTGAACTTCAGATTGGAGACATCGCTTCACATCAAAGAAAACTCCTCTCCTGTCAACTCCTTCTCCGTCAGCCCATCAAGTGCTTCGCCGTCCATCTGCCCAAGAACGAAAGCCTCTCCGACAAGCTTGTAATATGAAGGCTGAGATTCACGCCATCTCTCATCCCAGAAAGGCCGGAGAATACAAGGGACGGAGCACCCGAAAAGAATGCACACGACATCGCCGACCTTGGAATCCAGAGGAGCTATTCCTACCAACTTCTCATTCTTCCCGTTCGCATCCTCGCATCCGATATAGTTCCTGTTGAAACAGACAGCCTGTACTCTCTTCAAGTAAGCTGCCCCGAAATCCGTTGGAGGGTCGCACCGTTGAAGAATTGCATTGGTGTCCATGTCCCCAGCATCAGTGACGGCCGACAGACATTCCATGCAAGCTCGTCGATACCAGCCCGGCACTGCTCTTCCGTTTACATCCCGGTCTGCTACGAGTATTCTCCAGACAGCGTCCGGGACATTTTGCGGCTCTATGCTCGGAACATGACCTAGACTCAGTAGAACTTTACTCGGAATGATGCCGCCGTGCATTGGATGAAATTCTGAGACGACTCCAATTGACCGTCCTCTGATCGTCATCGTCAGGTTCATGTCGGAAATTATCTGCGATTGCGCGCAGAGGCTGTCTGGCGGAAAGCCTTCAACCGGCTTAGGTGTCTTGTCCCTCCTGAACTCAACGTTGGGGAAATGGCCATTTGAAGCGTTGTAACAGCAGTTCCCAGGTAGGCCAACAAGACTATTCGCTGTTTTCCGTCCGCTTAGGCCTTCATTTTGGGGACGAGACTCAGATTCCTCTACCGTTTTGATCCATGACGGCAGCTTCATAAGCTCTGGGTACTGCTCATCTAGCTTCTGTTCAAGCTCGGGGAGCGCCCACCGACGGCAGATAATGTCTAAAGAATGACTCTCGCCGATACACCATTTGGTGAACTTTGTGTAAAGATGGAGCAAATCGATGCTGTAGTCGGGCTCCGGAGCAGGGTTCCACCGCAGTATAATCCGCTGGTGTTGCTGTAAGTTGTTGCTCAGCGAAAGTTTGCATGTCTCCGTAGCTAGATCGAGAAGCGCATATATCGTATCTCTAGGATCGGACGTCTTGAAAGTTGACAGCGAAGAGACAAGACTTTCAAGCCCCTGCCGTGGAGCGTAGATACTTCCGTCAACCTGTCGTTGGAAAATATTGGTAAGAGCGTCGACCAGATTCCAGGCACCAAGTGACTTCTTTTCTTTAATTCCCTCCAGAGACTTCACCTGTGTCGAATTCCGTTTGATCACCTCGAGGATATGATCCAGTTGGTCAGCAAGGCTGCTGACCGCATATGCAAAGTCTCTCCATTTCACTGTCTTGGAGCCGCATCGCACTTCGATACTTTTTGCCACGGCCAGCTCTTGGATGATCCATCGACGCGAGAAAACCGGACGACACATCAAGTGCAGAAGCGCTAAACAGTCCGTTGCGTAATCGTCTCCGAATACATCTCTCATGTTGTCTTGGAGTAAGAGGTTGATGAAATCCATGGCTCGGTCAGTCTTGGCGTTCTTGTCTGCTGGTCCCAGCCAAATGGTAACGCTGGCTGCGGCAGAGTAAATCTGTCCCATAATTGCGACTTGGCTTTGTTTCTCCTTGTGGTCCTTCTGGTTGATGCAAATTCGATCCACCCACAGGGCTACCTCTCGATCTGGTAGTCGTAATTCTTGGAGAAATGCGTATAGGTTCGGTTTGATACTCACTCGCTCCATCTTCTGAAGGGAATTTGGCGCGTCCGTTGAAAAGCCGTTCACCACGGACACGGCTTGCGGTCCATGGCCATGAGACGCGTCAACAAAGACAGTCTTGCTCTCGTCCTCACTACCCCAATTGTGTGATAGAGCCGTGTATTTGAAAGCCTGGGGGTATCCTATAATCTCTTGGATGGAGACTACTCTCAGCTGAACAACAATCTCAGCCGAATGGTGCGCATCTGGTTTGAGGATCATAAGGCGAATCTCTCCATGCTTTATAGGGCAGTCACCGTAGTCGTATTGTTTCTCATACATATTGGCGTCGTTGACGGTCACCTGTTCCTCTATTGAGGATTCTGTTCGATCGTTGAGAAACCTCATTTGCTGCCTCTTCGTGGACGGTGTCGGCGTTTCTGCTGTGCTAGAGCCTCGCTTTCTAGTCTCTTGATTTACAGTAATCGTGCATAGCTCCCTTTCGCAAGGAACCTACTTCGAATATCGGGCCTACAGATCCAAAGGTTCCAAGAGCGACCCCATTAAAGGCATGGGACAGATCAAGTCTTTATACCCGAGACGTATGCGAACAACACGAAGCCAACAATGGAACTTGCACAAAGGAATAGACTGAATGCTGTCGAGGTCAAGATTCGAGCGACCAATAGGAATTTGCAGACAAACAGTGAAATAAATTGCCAAGAGGTGCACAAAGCATTTGAGTGATCAGGAGATCAACAAGAGTCACCGCTCCTGACACCGACTGAGAAAGAAGTAGTTTCATTGCTTAGTTTCTGCTGGCCACGTAGGTTTCAGCTTTAGGCATGAGTGAATGCTTTGCCTCAACTAGCGATAAGTGGAATGCATTATGCTTTGTGAAGCCGCTTTGGATGCATTACCCTACTCTTATCGAGCCCTCATAGAGTATCTTCTCCTTGACGGCCTTGGAAAACTTGTCCCATCGTCTTTTTCTCCGCTAGGGCTCTTTCCTGACTACATTCTAGGAATGATGATCCATGATAGACTCTTCTCCTGTCTTAGGCATCAAGATTGGAGAAGAAATATTGCAAGATGACGGCGAGTTTCCAAACACTGGAGAAGTCCGGGGAAACGACCTCAGTTTGGTCAGGAGGAAATATTGAAGTCAAGGTACTAACCTAGAGCTGTTCTTGGGCTCTAGCTAGCATGCGAATTCTTGTGGCTCTTGTTTATTGCTGTTCATCAATGTTTCCTTAAAAAGGTCTCTCAACAGTCGTACTGGGGCTCTTCATCATGCTTGGTTAGGCAAATATGGTTCCAACACCTGGAATCAAGATTGAGGTCCAAACCAGGCTTATTTACCCCTGAACGTTGTTGATTACTGATATCCTTTTACCACCCGTCTATGCCATACTTTGTCCGTCAGGTACTATTCTGCTAAGTATACGTGATAGCCGTGGCGGAGTCATGAAGAGTTGAGTACTGAGTATACGCTACGAGTATTGAATCTACGACTCGAGTAATCTGGCCGCCGCATCGGTCTCTCAGGAGAACTTTGAGAGCGCTGAAGTTCGACCATGTTCATATGTCGGGTGGAAGCGCGTATTCCCATGCTAGGTGCTCTGATTAGCAAATCCCATATACTTGGGGCCCAAGATCGAGGCAATACCTACACAGTATAATAGCATGTGCTTTCTCATTCCATTCGTTAAAAGAGACGGTCTGTCTATCCCCACGTCGACCCAAACCAAACCCGATCTGGCGAACCGCGAAAGATTCTTCGTCGCCGAGTCTTATGCTTCCGACGCCAAAGGTACCTTCGGAGTCGGAATTCGACGATGATTGGTGCTAGACATGATCTGAACATGGTTGATCTTATCCGCGACAACAGGTTTCTCGATTTTCTTATGAGAGAAGCCTCTGAAACGACTATTTGGTGAGGCTTAGCTAGGTGTAGAGCACTTTAACCAGGGTTTCCCATATAAAGTAAGCTTCTATCGATGGCTTTGTAGGAGAGGGTGGTGCTGGAGATCATCGCGATCTCAAGTTAGGCAAGCAAACCAAAGGTTCTGGGTGAGAGTACTCTGTTTATAGCTCGATTTTCCCCTATCTCCGTTCTATTCGTCCTTGATAACTGCTTCCAAAAGTCTTGGAGAGTTCATTCTCGTTGACTCGGTTCAGCTTTCGGAGTTACCTCGAGTATCTAAGACAGAGTTTCCAAAACACCTTCATAGTATTACGATCACTTTCACAAGGGCATTGTTCTGCAACGAAGTCGAAAACAGTAGAACAAAACAGGCAGACGAAGCAACAGCCCCAGATTAGGCACCGAGCCCAGATCAACTGGACACAGACCGTCTCGAGCCCTTGACTATCTCGACTCGGCATATCGTGTACTTGATTCTTTGTGATTCGACGACAAGCGATGCTACTGGCGGTAAAGTGCTGCCGTCTGGTATCACTTTGTCCGTGTTGTCTCGTTGTACTATGACCTCGACAAGCGCCTTTGCGTCGGACAAACCAATTGTCAATGTTAGAGGCCTTTCTTCTCAGCACACCTTGTCTCGGCCTTTGCGTCGGACAAACCAATTGTCAATGTTAGAGGCCTTTCTTCTCAGCACACCTTGTCTCGAGATTCTTTGGCATTCTTTCTCGAAGCCCGGGGGCCTACGCCAGGACTTGACTCAGTGGTATATATCAGGAGCGAGTTGCTGCCTTCTCCCAAACCGCAGACCGTTGACTGTACATCACTCACATCACATCGCATTACAAGAAAGCCACACATTCACTACAAGAAACCCAAAACCAACGGCTAACAAACGACCCAAGGCAGACTCATTCAAGGTACCCAACCTCATCTCCCACCAAAAAAACTCACAGAAACCACAGAAAACCCAGCCATGTGCATGAAAGTCTTCGCCCTCCAACGCTGCCTCAGCCCCGAAAACGGCGGCTGCGGCGACTACTTTGCAGACTACCTCGAGCAGCGCGAATGCAACCACATGGCCCTCCCAGGCCTCCCGCAACACTACTGCCG
This sequence comes from Colletotrichum scovillei, assembly GCF_011075155.1. Classification (NCBI taxonomy): domain Eukaryota; kingdom Fungi; phylum Ascomycota; class Sordariomycetes; order Glomerellales; family Glomerellaceae; genus Colletotrichum; species Colletotrichum scovillei. The sequence goes on from NW_023336263.1 coordinate 2,571,614, forward strand.
CGCCGTCTGGGCCGGCTTCGAAGACGAGCGCAGCGCCAAAGCCATCCACCGCGACGAGTACGCCAAGCGCGCCCACAAGCTCTGCGCGGACTGCCGCGTCCGGCACCGGCTCGCCTACCTCGATAGCGAGGCGCAGGTGGAGCGCCGGGGCGAGTATTCGGATCGTATGAAGACTATCATTGAGGACCTGACGCGGCGTGCGGATCTGGGGCAGATGGAGTTTATGAACCGGGTGTATCGCGACATGTGGGATGCTGCGCTGGGGTATGTTCAGGGGATGGCGAAGACGACGGACGGGGTGTGGAACGGGATTGAGGGGGCACTTAGGCGGCACTTTGGGGATAGCGGGATGGAGATGAATGTCGTGGGAAACCTGGTTCGGGACTTGAGGATGGCGAAGAAGGAGTTGCTTGAGCAGGTGATGACTTCGACGAGAGAGATGGCCACGGCGCTGGTTGGGCCGAATATGGATTTCCAGCAGGATCTGGAGGCTGGTGGGTTTAGATCTGGATACATCACTGAGGAGTGGAAGCTGCAGAGAATGGCGGCTGTTGATGCCACGAGGGCGAAAGCCGAAGCTGGGGACCTCGAAAACGACGACGAGATGGGGCGAGACTATGATTCGTCTGGATCGGTTGGTTATATGAACAAGCCGAAGCCTACAAGGTGAGTGTAGATAAAATGCGTAGTGACCGGCCTACCTCTATAGCTGGACAACACTTTGCCTTTGAGAGAGAAATATGATATCCAGAGATGTTGGTTCCAGTTGGTTATATCCTCATCACGACGTTTCAAGATGTGATCTGGCAGTGAACCATGCCATTTGATCATGTGCCCAGGGGTAATCTTTAACGACCAGAAGCTGTGTCTGCATAGAATCCCACTCGGTACAGACCCAAGTCTATCGGCGACATAGAGGTTTTCGTGGAACAGGACCTTTCCACGCTCCGGATCTGGCCCGGAGCGCCCCGCCAGGAGCATATCCGCTCGGTGGGGCCAGCGGATCTCGACTCAGGGCCACCCAATCGTTGCTGGTACATGAGCCCTCAGTTCTCGCCGGTCAGCATGGATCCTGGACTCGCTTCAGTATCTTCCACTGGCGTTGTGGCAGAGTGGTCTAATGCGCAAGACTAGAAATCTTGTTCCTTCGGGAGCGTCTGTTCGAATCAGGCCAACGTCGATCTTTTGCTTTTGTCGTGGTGGTACTCGTTTGTGATGGCTGCTTGCTATCCTTTTGCATGTCAACGGTCATTCAGAATGCCAGTATTCGAAAATGTAGACACAATTGAAATCTGTGGGGATAACGTGACAAGCAAGCATGTGCCAGAGATCAACATCCCGCAACCGTACGGCGTTGGGCCGCTCGCCTCGTGTTCTCTGGGAGCTAGCTCAATGCGCTGGTCCGGCACATTCCACATCGCCCCAGATTCTGAAGCTCCAACGCCAGATGCGGGCCGCCGCGTGCGTGACGGTTCATGGCATGTATCGCATGTCGTTGTCGTTGCCGTTGTCGTCGCGTCAAGTTCGCTGTGTAACGAGTCGGAGCAATTCTTGTCTCGTCTCATCAGGGACCAGGTGACGGGGCCAACGGCGATCATAGGGATGTGGGCAGCCATCTGCCTGGCTGGTTTCGTCTTCCTTTCATCCTTCCATTTGTCCCGTTAGGACGAGACGATTCGGTCGCAAAGGATGGGATGATGGGATGATCTGCGCTAAGCACTGCGCTATTGGGAAAGTTGCAGTTGGTACTGGAGATTTAGAATCCCAATGCTAGAGAATGGGAATGACATTTGCTTCGCGGTGAGGTTTGCATTAGTTGTGCAGAGTTCGATGGCATGTGCTTGTGCTATGCATGTGATTGTACTTACATAAGCCAGTCGTTTGGCGAGTATTATGTAAGCCACGTTCCTCGGCCAGCCGCTGTGTGGGATGACATAATCAGATAATCTGGCGTCTCGAGCTCCGCGTCAGAAGGATGGTGGGGGTCGGAGAAAACGGGGCCATTAGCACTTGCGGATGGATCTCTGGATTCTGGAATGGGTGTGCTTCATTTCGCCTTGCGTCTGCCACGGCCCAATCAGACGCACTCGGAGGGTTTCTGATGTGCTAAGGATGTCGTGTGGATGTCGATATGTGGGATGGTTGCCCAGAGTCCAGACGAGACGAGACAAGACAGAGAGAAAGGGAGGAATGGAGAGCGGACAAAAGTAGCGACGAAGACGAAGACGAGGCAGGGAGTCGACAATGAGCCGTCTCTTCCGAAAACTTGGAGGTAGCAGCCACCGGGTCGATGCAGTCGGAAGCCATCTTCGATACCTTGGCTATTATTATTGATTTCCGGGCAGGCATCCGTCTTGATGGAGATTGGAGAGACCACTAATGACTGATGGAGGGGAGGACTGGACCCTTTCTTGCCCTTACCCGATGGCCTGCAGCAACCCTGGTGCGTTTTTCCAAGATCCATCATCATCCATCGAGGATGACATGATGGATGACATTGACACGGCGAACCTGCAGCAGTGGGCGCGCCAGCCCGAGCGGTGACTCTGTTCACTCTCCATTCTCTGAGCCTTCGCCCTGCTGAAATCCTTGAAATTGGGGTCCCGAGTCCTTGATCCTGGATGTTGGGTAACAATGATTAGTGTTTGCAAAAAGCCGCACGGCCCAGCAGACGAGGCCGAGTCCTGGAGTCCTGGCTGCTGCAGCCAAGGCCTTGGACCGTGAATGTCTGAGCATTCGCGGTGTCTACTATTGCGTTTTCGGCTGTTCCTTGGCAAGATAGTCTATCACTTGAGAAACTCGGCAGGACGGTACTAAGTAGATCACTTGAATGGCAGTAAGTGACAAGAAGGAGATATGCAAAGCACAAACAAACCAGGCCGTAGACGGACGGAGAGACAGAGATAGATACCCAGAGGCCTGACTGGCATGGCATGGACAAGGTTCTCCCACGCAGCCGCCAAAAGCAGCTGGGAGTAATACCACCTCGCATACTAAGAACCGGGCAAGGCATGCGACAAGAGCAGAAAAGAAGTGGTGACAGCTAACGGCATCCAGCACTTTTTCGTGCCTGCCCAACCTGCTTACAGATGCTCTCCAATTACCTCTATTCGTTATCTGCTGCCTCTTTTCCTTCCATCTCTTTTTTTCTCATCCCGTCATCCTGAACCTGATCCCACCATCCTCATCACTGCCTTCCTCCCACCTCTCTTCCCCGCCATACCTTACTATTATTGCAAGGTATTCGTCCGTTCATTACTCCTTCCAGGCAGGCGTATGACTCGGGTTTTTCTTCTTCCAACATCCTCCGTCTAATGCCCAGCAAGCACCGTTACCAATAGCTTGCATCGAATCTCCAAGACATCCCTCCACCACTACCACCACCACCGCCAACCAACACCACTCCCAACGCTCGCGCCTGCACACACGCATCTGACGTCGACGCAAACTGACGCTGATACACCATCGCATCCGAGCCAGGACAGACGAACTATGACTGCGCCTCTGTCTGCAAGGAGGTGAATGCGTCTCGCTCAAGAGGCTGAAGACTGACACCGTCAACGTCGTCTAGTCTCCTGTGCCAACACTACCAGTACCTAGTTTTCGGGGACTATATTGGACTTGGAGGACTGGAGTCGCGAGCTCGATCCAGCTTCCCTTCGCTCGTTATCCGCCAACCTGACTCCGTAATTGCTTCCTCCTCTGCGACCACCCGCCACCCCTGCGCCGGTGGTTCGGATCGCCATTCGCGCCTGAATCACCCATCCATCCAGTAGCTAGTCCGTCCCGAAACCACGACGATGTTTTCCCATTTACGAATCCACCGGAGGGGACAGTCGAATCCCACTTCGCCAAACCCCGAACAGCCCTCGGCTGCTGCTCCCTGGGATCCCTCGCTTCCACAACAGCACTCTCCCTTCATTCAAGATGCCGCCTTAAGCCCAGACATGCGACCCCAGGCTTCGACAACGAATTCCTCACTGCCTCCCACCCTGCCGCCGATTCCCCGCGTCACCTCATCCAGCTCCGAATCGCCGTCCCCGCTCGAGCGACCGACTGTCGATACCAAGATCAGGGTGACGCCAGAGCCCAACACGCAGAAACCCCAGCCGCCCGTACCTCCACCGGTGCGCTCGCCATACAACGCAGACTCTGGCTTCCTCGGTGGCGTCGCTTTGCGCAAATACCAACGCGAGCAGCAGGAGCAACAACAACAGCTCAAGAAGCAACAAATGGCGGCGAAATCACCGGATCTGGTCGCGTCTCCGGTTCTTCAAGGCAGCCACGAAAGTCAATTCACAAGGTCGAAGCCCGCACCCCCGCCGATAAACACCGCCCCTCCGACGAGACCCCCACCGCAACCCACGAGTGCCTCAAAACATGCCGGCTCCTTTGCGACCCCGACCGAGCTGCATCACCAGGGCAATACACAGAGCTCGCCCCAAGCTCAAGCCTATCCTGCCACCGGACGTCGCCCTGCAGGAACGAGGTTGTCGAGCGAGCCAATCCGCATGGCAAACCATGGTTCCGATGCCCCGAAGGGTAGGAAAGGTCTTCCTTTTCTGAAAAACCCAATGTCAACACTACTTGCACGGAGGAAAACAAGCCAAAATGCACCAGACTTGACGCCTCTCCCGCTGGGAGGAAACCCGTCATACGACCCTCGAATTCGCGGGACAAGAGTTCACGACTTTAGCGCTCCACGACCTCGACGAAGCCTCCCCAATAATGAGGGTCCCAGCCCTGCCGCGGCGCCAACCCCTGGGACGAAAGCACAACCGCCGATACCTGAGGAGATGTCAGACCTGGGCCAGACATCGTCCAGAGAGAGCGCAGCACCCTCACAAGCGTTTCAACATGGAAGGAATACAAGCAGTGCTTCTGAATCTGGCCGTTCGGGCTCCGTCAGCGTCATATCACAGCCTGCTGTTGAATCAGGGAGCGGGTCGGTGAAGACAAGAAGCAGCTTGAACTTGGAGTCAAAACCCCTGCCCGACGTGCCGCCCAAAGACGATACCGCACCATCGTCGAGCTCGGCCTCATTCGTTTCCAAGAAGCCCTCGATTAGTGCGTCGTCGATCTTATCCAAGAAAACACCGTCCACAAGAGCAAACCCTTCAAGACATGCCTCTGTGTCTGGGCAGGATGTTCTTTCTTCTGTGCCCCGACGGTTGAAGAGTACATCCTCCAGATTCAGCTTCGACATGGTCGGCGCGGCAAAGCAGGAGAAGCTGCTCGAAGAACGACATCGTCAACGCGAACTCGAGAGGAAGACGTCCGACCCTGAGCCCAACGGACCTCGTGATTCTAGGTTCGACGACTTTGACGAGGACTTTGATTACGATGCGATGATGGAGGACGACGGGTTCGAAGAGCCGATTCCGATGAGCAATGACTTTGGAGACGACTACGGATACGAGGAGGACTTTGACGCTGGCGGCACAGATCCTTTGGGTCTTGACGACGGTGAAGACTTCGATGCGGCTGGAACCGACCCCTTTGCTCTTGATCCGGTGCCAGAAGTTGAGATCGAATTCGACGAGGATGCTGCAAACGACCCAGACAACGATCAAGAGAACTTTGCTGGCTTTGTGTTCCAACGATCAGGCCCTCCCTCGGCCTTGACCAGTCCACAAAGCGCCGGTCTGCTGGCGACGCCGAGAGATGCAGACGGCAAGGTGATTGGATTCGCCATCTCGAGAGATACGCCAGATCTGAACCAGCTGCTGAGTCCCGGCTTTGCTCCCGATCAGAACTTGTCACCTACTACGACTGATTCTGCTGCCGAACTTCCGATCGACCGCTTGAATATTACCGATACGGAACTACGAGATGAGGACGAAACGTTGCGCGAGCCAACCAAGTCTTTGTCGCCCGCTCCACTATCAGTCCCCAAGAAGGACGATCTCTATTTTGACAACGGCCTTCTCGATGAGTTGGAATTTGCTGGCGAGGGGGATGGCTCTTACTTTGACGAGTCCATCTTTGATCTGGACGATACAGACAAGTATGGCCGTCCTATTCCGGGCGCCTTTGCCAGAGCTCAAGCTGCCAGAGCTGCGATGACTGCTGGCGCCACCCAGCCTGAGAACAACGTGCAAGAAACCGAAGCCAAGGTGGACGACCGTCAGGATGCCAGCGTCCCAGAAGGCAACGCCTCTGAGAATGTCAAGAGAATCTCCGACAGCACGTCACGTCTGTCTGCGCACTCGAATGTATCGCAATCGACGGCCCATACTTCCCTCAGCGTCGGTATGCCGGCTCCTTCTGTCGATGAGTCAAAACGAGGCAGCGACGTCCTAGCTCCAGGCCAGGAATCCTCCGCAATGACCTCCAGCTTCTCAGCGACGGGCCAGGACAAGGTGGATGCTTATCAGACTGCTCTGGCGGCAGCAGCGTTCGAAGCCGCCGCCAACGGTCGATTTCGGCGAGACTCGTCTCCCCCTCCGAGCGAGCTGATGTCGCCCAGTGGAGAGTCCTTAGATGACCTTCCACAGCATGAGAATATGGACGACTACGATGATTACGACGACACTGGGTTTCGCGAAGACCTGAATGATTACGATGTCGACTATGACGACTTCATTGCGGAGGCGAATGCTAGTGCCCTTGCCAACGACTCTGACGGTTGGTATGGTCAGGAGTTTGGTTTCTACTCTGCTCCTGTCGAAGGAGGTGGGCGCCACAGTAGGGACAGCTCCAACGGATCGGATGAGAAGCCTTTCGAATATGCTAACGGCGGCTTCTTTGGGCCGTCGGGCGTATCCCGAAGCAAGTCCGGGAGAATAGTATCTCGAGAGCCCAACCTTACGCCCATCACGGAGAGATCCGAGTACTCGAATCGTAATTCGATCATGAGTCTCGCGGTCCCGCCTGGCATCGGTTCCGGTCCGTCAAGTCTTCAGAGCCCCGGCCTGGCCCAACTTGCCATGATGGCTGATGGTGACGACAATATGAGCCTATCAGCGCTGATGCGGCTTCGTTCAAGGGCTTGGGGTGGATCACAGGCCAGTCTGGTCTCGAGTCGTGAGGGTTCGCCAAGATCGGAGAGGGGCGAAGGGGGGAGCTCACCTTGGGGTCCGGGGCCTCACAACATGCTGGGCATACATGGCCATGGCCGTAAGAACTCGGCATTCTCTGTTCGCAGCCGTGACATGGACTCTTCGGATGCAGGCAGCACTTCGGGCTCCCCTACTCTCACCATGTCCATGCCCACTCTAGGGTCACCGCCTCCGCCTCTGCCACCACTGACACAAAGTCCTGCGGTGGTCATGAACTCCCCCCACTTCACGCACAGCGCGGCATTCGACCCCGTTCCAGAGTCTGACGAGATGGATGAGCTATCAATTTCCAACACCATTTCCCACTCGGGCTTGTGGATGAAGAGCCCGGATACGGCTATGCATCCGAACCTCGTGCCCCGGATCGACCCGACGCCCCAACCTCAGCGGAGGCCCGGCATGGGTCACAAACACAAGGGGTCTGCGGACAGTATATCATATATCAAGGAGGAGGAGAGCGGCGAGACCAGATGGGTTCTCGAGCGACGGTTTACCGCCGACAGCGGTGAGATTGAAGTGCAGCGGGAATTTGTCGGCAATGGCCAGATTTAGGATACGCGGCCTCCGGAATTGCACAGCCATGATCAAGGTGGGAGAGGCGATGCTCCAAACGCCGGGCTGACTGCAACCGACATTATCGAATGATACCATCCAACAGCGACGGCGTAATTGTTTTGAACACACGATACCTCAAGTAGAGTATGAAAATGGGGACTTAATGATGGCATACCCTGTATAGAGTAACCGGCCCGAGCCACAGGCATTTATGGATGCAGTGTAGAGCTATGGCACAAGGCTGATGCCGGCAGTCAAGTTGGAAATAAGATGACCAAGAATAACTAATACCTTTCACACCTGCCGCCTCTCCTAACCTGAGCAATCCACTATGAAATTTTGAGACCCATGAAAGTCAGTCATCTGTATGCTTGGTCACCTACTTATGTTTTGATCCCATGTTTTGATCTCAAGTAATCACGTAACCCGAAGGATCGCATCTCACGTCCTATTCCATGTGTTTAATCTGATACAGCTACATTGGATCAGTGGTGTCTTGCAATGTTGTCCTTATTTTCATCTCCTGATGAGTCGTCAATTGGCTTGAAAATCAATAAAAGTCTTTCAGATAAACTTGATAGTTATGTACATCCAACCCTAACAAAGAAATATTTACAAGAATCGAACATCAACTCTCAAGTATCCTCCCTTCATCCACCATTTGTAGCGTCATCTCATTTCCTCATATCTTCATCCCCAGCATCACAGTCATCAACACCCTACCTCTCCCTCCCTCCAACATCCCTCGCAACCCCCTTCCCCCCATCGCCAACTCACTTGGACGGCTCACCATACGCATAACTAAAAGCAACAGGCGTCCCAAAGTTAGGCGAGCCGTTACTATGCGTCCCGAGCATCTGCACCATGGTATACCGACTATCATCGCACGCGCCCGCGCTGTTCGCAGTAGCATGGTACGCAATCCACGTCTGATCCCCCTTCGGGCTCGCAAAGAAACTATTATGCCCCGTGCCGTAATGCCCGTTCCCACTACTCAACACGCACCCGTTCCCCTTCGTCCACGCCGCGGGATCCGTCGGCGCCCTGCTCCCGTCCCAGGTCAACAGGCCCAGACAGTAGGACGCGGACCAGCAGTACGAGGCCGAGTACGCGAGGTAGGTCTTGCCGCCGAAGTAGAGCGCCGCGGGGCCTTCGTTGACGGGGTGGGAGACGCGTTCCCAGGCTTGGGTGGGCTGGGAGATGAGGGCGACGGAGCCGGAGGTGGAGACGTAGTCCGTGTTGAGCTTCTGGATGCAGATGGATTGGTAGGTTGCGCCGTGGAAGCAGGAGAAGACGAGGTATTCGCCGAGGGAGGGGGTGCGGAGGACGGAGGCGTCGATGGCCCATTCGTCGGGGCCGATGCGGCCTACGTAGGTGTAGGCGTCCCAGGGGGTCGTGCCGCCTGGTGTATGTTAGTGACGAGGCTCTCTCATGATATTGTTTAAGCTAGTAATAAGAAGGAGAGGAGGGTGAGTGAGAGATGTGTAGAGTTAGCTAGAGACATACCCCTCAGAACATGCATCCTCTGGTTATCCAGGTTCGCGCTCCCGCCCGCCGTGAAGTAGATGTACCACCGGTTGCCCAGCCAGTGGACCTCGGGCGCCCAGACGTTGCAGCATCGCGAGGCGTCGGCGGAGGAGTATACGACTTTCTTGGTGGCGGTCTTGAGCCCTTCGATGGTGGTGGAGCGGGCGATCTCGACGGTGGACCAGGTTGTTGAAAGGAGGTAGTAGTAGCCGTCGCCCGAGTAGGTCAGGAACGGGTCGGAGCCGCCGGGGCGGCGGATGGGGTTCGTGAAGGCGGAGACGAGGGGTGCCGCTGCGAGGGCGAGGAAGGATGTTAGGGTTGAGAGGAGACGCATTTTGGGCGTGATGGGGTGGAACTTGGAGGTCCCTTATTCTTGTGATGAAGAGTGAGCCGGTGGGAGGACGGAGTAGAAGAGGGAGTGGATGGGGAAATTTATATCGTTTATCAAAGGTCGTTCATCATGGAGGTGTGAAGGGAGTGGAGGGGCAGCGCCGTGTAAGTCATCTTCCGAGAACACCACATATGCCGCAGGCCAGTCTCCGTGTAAGCGAGCCCATCAGACACGCCGCAGGCTGCAATCATCCCGCCAATTTCGGGTCCATTCTCCTCAGAAGCCCATTATAGGCAAACAGTTCTCAGAAAGAGGGAAGGGAATCAGTCAACTCGGCGTTGTCTTCAAAGTGGACCGTTAACCTGCCGTCCACGGTCTGCCCGGCGAAAGAGCAACCAGCCATTCTGCCAAGATTCGAGACCGCAATATCGGAGGTGGTGGGGGATTGGTGGGATTAGCGGGCGTTGCCCCTGCCGGAGCGGGGGTCCGGGGGACACCCCACGATGGAGACAACGCGCCGGGCATGGTCCTTGGATGATGGCAATCATGGAACTGAGGATTGTGGATGCGAACTTGCGAGTCTCTTCTGGCTGGCTGGCCGTGAGGACAATGTACTGGTATCTATAGCAATATGGTGCTAACATGGAGTGAAAATGATACGAAAACGTGCTCGTTCAGAGCCGATCCCCTGACATGCATGTAAACCGCTGTACTCCGCGCCATGGGGTGCGTTCCTGGAGCCGACGGACGTTGAAGCTTAAATTCTCCGGGGCTGCCGTCGTGAGTTTAAGCTTACCAGGGGGTTGTTCATCAGCTCGCGTGTCGGGCTTGGGATTCCCGGCGAGTCGGGATGGCAGCGATGCAGACGTGGATATGATTGGAGCGCTTGACATCAGTGCCATCCTCCTTCACTTCTTCCCAGAATGATGTGTTCCTGGAAGCACCAGCCCGCCAGTCATGTGGAAGGTTGCCCATAATGCCGTCTTGGAAGTTTGGGCTCAGGTGGACTTGGCGGAGAATATCCATCAATGCCCGTTGATGGAGTTCAAAGATCGTGATTCGGAAGCTATGATACGGTCGCTACCGAGGGCGAAGGGAACGTAAGCTGCTGTGAAACATTGAGATAGTCCAAGTCACGGTGAAGGAGGTGGGAGACAGATGAAGAGTCTCTATCACGAATCACAGGCCAAACCCGAGAACCAAGGGGTTCTGTATATAAAGGCGGAGAAAGACACTTTTTAGTTTTCCTTGCCCAAGAACCCGCTCCATTGTCCCGTTGTGTTGTTGCAATGAGCGGCCGTCAAACTTTATGAACATGCTACTGGCATGTTCTAGGCTTGTCGTTCGGCTACCCTAAAGGTTCAAAACAGCTCTTCGTCCCAAGTGAGATCTCATGTGTCTTGATGTATTCTATATGCAATACACGTCGAGGGGTGATGGAGGAGGTAAGGAACCTTTAGGTAGACATACTGATAGTAGCGTCTGTGAATGGTAAACCGGGCCTTCTCAGAAGGCTGATGAAACAGTTTTCTCGCCTCGTCGAGTCTGTCCCTTGACAATACATGCAGCCTGCAGTTGTCTGCCGACTGATCCCTCTGAACCGATACTTCTCTCGGGCTTGAGAACTAGGCGCAAGTCTTGGGCTCTTTTATATGGCGGCTTGGCCAGCTGGTTGACAAGATTAATCTGTATGCCTGGCACAAACGAGAGGACTAGCAGCCAGGCACGTATCTCGTACTCAAACCTGTTGCGCCTATCAAATAGACTTTCCTTTTGGAATATTGGAATAGGTATATAAGAGTATGAATTTGAGCTTGGAAACGGAAGCACAACATCGAATAGTTGATTGTGGGGTTCAATCTGAGGCAGGCACCGGAAGCAAGATAGGCAAGTTCCATAGAAATGAAATCAGCCACAGTAACCTGCTATTAACACGTCCCCGCCTATTTGAGGGTGCTCTACGTGTATTCTAGAACGAATGTACCTCAGGAGACAATTAGAGAGGAGGGGTATTTACTTAGGTCGAATTTACAATAATGGCGGCAGGAGTAACAATGATAGGAAACTCTAGCTGGAAATGAGTTGAATTCATGAGCTACTAATTGACTCACAGAATCAAACAACGATACTAGTTAGTACGAGGGTTCAAACTCCGTGATCACAGAGTTTAGAGCCCGCCCACGGGCATCCCATTATGTCATCCACCCGGGAGGTACCTCCAGGCCTGCCAGGCACCTGCTGAGCTTCCGCAACGGCAAACCTCGGCCCCATCCGCCTCCGCCACCGGAAGCCCAAAGCCATGGATGGCGCCGCTCATTGGGGAACCCAAGGGGTACAGCTACCAGCAAGGGTCCAAACAAAAAAAACGCCTCCCGCGCTGCACTGCGCAGCGCTCCGACCAACCCGCGTCAATGACATTGTGACATTTTTCTCTTTACCGAGCATTTTCGCCATCGTCCCGAAATCGTCCACCTCCAAAACCCGCACTCTTCACATCACCACCATCACTACCGTCAACAACGACCTTACACCTTTCCTCCACCAACCCAAACTTCTACGATCCAAAACCAAATCAAACCACAATAAACCCAGTCAACAAAACACCCAAAATGTCTCGCCTCCTCCGCCTCCGCCCCCTCCTCAACCTCTCAAAGCCCTCGCTCCCATCCCGCCTCTCCTCAACCTCAGCCTTCTCCCGCGGCCCCGCGCCCCCCCGCCTTCCAGCAGACCAACAAGCCGAATTCGAGCGTCTCCAGCGCCAGGCCTCCGTGTCCAGCGCCTTCCAACACCTCGTCGAAGAGCAATCCGAAACCCCCGCCGACGCCTCATCTACCTCTGCCGAACCACTCTCTACCTCTTCCAGCTCCTCAGTCGCCGCCGAGGCTACCACAACAGCAACCGCGACCGAACCTGCTACCACTGCGACCCCCACGATCGCAGCAACGGACGAGGACACAATGCACCCAAACTACGTCCGCGGCGCCCCCGCAGAGTTCGAGGGCGACGTCAACCCGCGCACCGGCGAGGTCGGCGGGCCCAAGAGGGAGCCGCTTCGTTGGGGGTCTGGTGGCGATTGGAGCTACAACGGTCGCGTGACGGATTTCTAGAGTACCCATGAACGTCTCCTTCTTTGCGGGGTAGATGTGCTAGGAAGTCGGGCGCTTCTAATGAAGAAGGAAAGAAAGAGAGAGAGAGCGACTTGGCCTCGATAAAGATGGAGGCGATACGCCTTGCAAAGCGACGCCAGAAGACATTGGGACACCTTCTGTCAGGCAACACATTTAAATGAAGAGAACCTCTCGCATTGTATCATCAGTGTATAGTAACTAGTCGCCATAATCATATCAAGATACCATCTCATGACCTCGAACCACTTCAAGTATTCAAAAAGTATTGGGTATTATAACCAGCGCTACTCCTACAAAACTACTCCAACTTTGTCATCCGCTGCTCAATGCTCATATGCCATTCGCCTTCAAATCAAGCCGTGATAGATAGCTCAAGCAACTGGAACATCTGACACCTTTGCGGCGGCACTATCCACATCCATCTTGTCGTCATCGGACGCCGAAGCGCCATTTGTGGTAACTCCGTTCGCCTTGGGAGCCGCACTTTGAGGAGGCTCGCCGTCGATTCTGTTTTCCTTATCCCCTTCGCTCGGCGCTCGTTCTTCCTTGTCCTCGCCAAAGGCACGCGAACCTTGGTTCCTCTTCCACCAGGTGCCGGAGACGATCTCCCCTCGAATCTTGCTCAGGCGAAGCTTCTCGCGCTCCAGCTCGGCCCCGTTAAGGCCTCGGCTGGCCGCGTGCATCTCTCCCATGGCCTTGCGCATTCGCTCTCTGCGGCCTTTGCCACGGAGACGGTTTTGCGTGCCGGCGCCATTCGTGACCCAGCGAATACCCGTAATCATGTAGCTGATGCCGTCATGGACCGACTGTCGACCATTGTACCGTCCGCCAAATTCTCGCGACTGGATGCCGAAGCGAGTAGTGCTACCGTATTTATCCAATCGTGGGAGAACCACGAGGCTGACGTGCATATCGCGATCGACGGGTACAGTGACAGGGCCCGTCCTGGGCGGCTTGTCGAGGTATGTGGCCGAGTTCGCCTCCAATCGGGCCTTCTCCTCCTTATCCTTTTCCTTGCTGCGTCTTTTCGTTGCCGGAACTTCTCTTTCGGGGGCATTGATACCACGATCGAGGTCCAACATTGCCACGTCCACATCATCAGCCCATTCACCCCGAATCCATCCGCCGTGAATGCAGGCAGCAACGACATCTGAGTCGTCCGTGTACACGTCTGTGCCCCATAATGCCCTGCGAGCCGTGATCTCTTCCCTTGCCGCTGGAGTCAGGTGCACCTTGGGTACCTTCACAGTGAGTGTGCAGTTCTCCTTGTCCTTGATGACATTCCAAGGAAGTGGCATAGGTGTCGAGGAAAATCCGCGGCCTGATGGAACATTTGGCAATTGTCTCGCGGGGCTGAGCTTGGGTTCGTAGAGCACATCGCCCAGATGAGTTCGCGGCAAGTGAGCGACCGATTCGACCACAGCCTTTGAGGTTACAATCGTCTTCGGCTTGGGAGGAAGAACATTCGTCGGGCTGTGCACGGCCTGCTTGGCGGGCGTCTCCTTCACGTGTTGATGCTGATGCGCTGGTCGAGGAACATGATGGTGGTGAGCAGCCGGCAAATCCTTCGCCAGTCCTGTCGGAGATGGGATGGGGGTGTTTCCCTTGACGTTCTTGAAAGGCGTGCCGCCACTGGGAGTAGGGGTGGGGGCATTGGCGTGATCGACAGCATGATGACCATGGTGATGATGGTGATGATGGCTGTCGTCGTTAGTCGTTGTAGAAAGACCAGAGGGAACCGGGACGTACTGATGGTGGTGGTGTTGATGAGTCTTCGGGCGCTTTGCTCGACCAACAGGCGTCAGTCGTCCCGTGCTCTCCTCGTCACCCTTGGTGTCATCTTCCTTCAACTTTCTCCGCCTGCCCTTGGGTTTGGGCGCTGCGGTGTCTGGTCCAGACTCGTGCGCTGGGCCGTCTGTTTCGTCGCGTCTTGCAAGACTTGCGTTTGTGTATGGTGATGGAGTCACTGTGTTGACAGGGCTGCCAGTAAGGGTGACTCCGCTTCCTATCCCGGAGAACATCTTACCAAACTCGCTCTTTATGCTGAGCTGCCCTGGTGGTCCTGGCTGTCGTGATTGTGCTCCTTGGACAGCCTGAGGTAATGGCGATACTCGTCCTTTCCGATTGATCTCCTGGACCGCCAATAAATTTCTTTGGGTATTGTTTGGATGCTCTTCAGCAGGTCGGTTGCGAGGCGAATCGTACATTGGCGGGCCATGAGGTGTGCTGTATGCGACTGATGGAGGCGGCGGGCCTTCCTCGACAGGACGGCGATGCGGCGGAGGCGGTTGCCCTTGGGGGTGTAGGTGATTTATCCGTCGCTCGGGAGAGTCAAAAGGCTGCTGCTGCTGTTGCGGCTGTTGTAGCTGCAGGTGCGGCTGACCAGGCTGGCCGGGCTGCCCTGGTGGCCCAGGCTGGCCTGGAGGGGGCTGCTGAGCATGATTGGGAGGAGGATACCGATCGTTGGGAGGTGGCTGTTGCTGGAACTGAGGAGCTGGAGCGGGATGACCCTGAGCTTGAGGTGGGTAGCCAGGCGCAGAGGTCGGAGGGTAGTCGTGATGCCTTGGGTGTAGTCCAGCGGGATCGTACGGTACTCTGGACTGATCAAAAGGCGGCTGCTGTCTCGGCGGCCAAGGGCCTTGTTCACGTTGCTGCTCCGGGGGCCGGGTGAATGGTGGAGGCTGGCCTCTTTGAACTTCCTGGGGCCGATATTCGCCCTGGTGTACAGGAGGTCCTCGACCGCCGTCGCCTCCAGAATATGCTCTGTCTCTGCGCTCTCTTTCCCTTGCCTGCTCCCTTTCCCTGAACTCGATCTCATCCCGGCGATCTCTTTCTGCGCGGTAACGGTCATCAAAGGTCATGGGCTTCAGACCGGGTCTTTCAGGATTGTACTCCATTGAGCCTCTGGATATCTCCTCTCGCCTCGGATACATCTCTTCCGGTCCGTTATTTCGACCCATGTCGGCAGACCTCGGCGGCATATTCTGGAACGACTTTGGCTGGCTCGTAGGCCTCGGTGGAGGGCCTTGAGGCATTCGGCTCGATTCTCTACCATCTTGAGCTGAAGGTCCGCGCTGGTGGTAGCTCTGCTGGGGTGTGCCGTACCGCTGCATCTCGGGCGTGGTCGAATACGCACCCTGTGGTGACGCAGCAGCGCTGCCTCTCGGATCATACGGGCGCTGATGGTCTGGTGTCTGAGGTCTTCTGAAAGGCTGGTAGTCGGAAGATGCAGAGTGCATTCTCGGGGAAGCCTGCATCGTCGGCGCGAACGTCGGCCCAGAGGGCGCCGAGGTCGCAGGCGCAGGAAAATGCGAAGGCGGCGGCTGCGAGTCTCTTTGCGCTGCCGGAGGCCCGCCCAACATGGAGGATATTGACATTGAACTACCGGTGCTCCCCGTTCTTTGTATTGAGTGTAGCGAGGGTAGCTCGCGGCCCCCCGGGAATGAAGTTGGATGACCAACATTCAACGGCGGAGCTCTTGGCACAGGCAAGCCATAGTGCCCCATCTGATGCGATCCCGGGGGAGGTGGGTTCCCGGGCTGGGGAGGAGAGCCCGGAGGAGGCATATTACGATTCATCGGCGGGCCACCAGGTAATGAGGATGCACTCGGGTGTCGAGAGTGGCCCGAAGGAGGAGGAGGAGGACCCGAGCTGGGCTCTTGTGGGAACGATCTCGGGCCCGATGAGTAGTATGGATTTTCTGAGGAGCGTCGCTGATGCTCGGCATATGGAGGATTGTTCGCAGGCGGGTGGGAGACGGGTGGGAATGGCGACTGGTTCGGTGTTGATGTCGCGGTCGTGTTCGACGATGGAGGAAAAGGTGAGCGGCTGTACTGTGAAGCAGCGTTGCGCGAGAAGGGCAGCTGTGGCGGCTGTCTTGGATCCATCGCGCCGAGTTTTTAGCTCAAAGCCCACAGGGTGGATTGCACATAGGTATCGGAGGGTGCGTCAGCGCGACGGCGACTAGGGTGCAGTGGATGCTATCGCAAAAGCAGAACTGTATGCGGGTGCCGAAGAGGATCGCTCGATAGGTAAAGGTATCGTTCGGTGCTAATCGCGGTGCTGAGGGTTCGACAGGGCGACGGTTGAAGAACCGTGAGTGTGGTGTTGTGGGAGGGTAAGGTTGAGAGTGAGAGGTAAGGTGAGGTGAGGTGTGAAGCAAGGTAGGGAAGTAGGAGGGAAGGGTCGAGGAGCAGAGGAAGATCGCGACACACTGTTGTGTTACACGGACGCAGAATTATTTTGGATTCCCCTGGTCGGATCCTGTTTCGGTGGAGCTGGGCTGGCCGGCTGCTGGCATTGAACAGCTTGTGCCTGTGCTCACTCTCGTTTTTTCCCTCTCTTTCTTTTCCTTGGCCCTCGCCTCTTTTTTTTGCAGCACCTCGGGGGCCAGGGGGTGTGAAGGTCCAGGTGGAGGTGACGGTGGACTGGCGACAGGGTCCCGGTTCTTGTTGGTGTGGGTGGGTTGAGGAGATGGTGGTGTCTTGTCTTGTCTCTTTCGGGGATGGGGGGAAAGACTCCAGAGAGAGGTCGAGATCAAGGTCAAGGTGACAAGGTGGTTCACCCTTGATCACTGCAGTCTGCAAGGTGGTGGTGAGAGGTCAAGCTGGAGACGCGGCTAGGTACAAAAGTCGAGTTCGACCACTCGACCTGCTGTTGCTTGGAGACTTATCCGTACCTCAGGATGGGGGACTTGGGGGACTTGGGACCGTGAGCTGGTGACCTTGGGGCCGCCGCTGGCAAATGGGCGCAAATCAGCCGGAACGCGACAGGGATGCCGGGGGAGGTTCGTTCGCGCTAGTGAGACAGGTGGCCCCCCGTTGATGGGAAACGATGATGTCGATGCGCCGCGCCCGGGGAACGAAGTACGTATGGATGTTGTTTTCCCTGCCGCAAGCCGGTGGGCTCCTTTGTCGATTGACAGATTTGACGTGATGAGTTGGTGAGGTTGCTTTGTCCGTGGATGCTCAAGTCGAGTCGTAAGGTGCCGGTAGGTAGCTTTTACCGCACCAGACTCGAGGAAAATGTGGTGATGACTTCACGTGACTATCCGGTTGAGTAGGTAAGGTACCTTAGGCAAGAAATGGGCTACGTACTTTTCCTAATGTCGATTTGGA
Organism: Colletotrichum scovillei; assembly: GCF_011075155.1. Lineage (NCBI taxonomy): Eukaryota > Fungi > Ascomycota > Sordariomycetes > Glomerellales > Glomerellaceae > Colletotrichum > Colletotrichum scovillei. Next base: position 2,589,333 of record NW_023336263.1, read on the forward strand.
TGGAAGGAAAGAGCCGACAATGTAGAAAATGAGGAAGGAAAGGAGGATCCGGGTAGGTAGTTGCGTATTCAGACGTGTGTTCCTTCCTGAACAGTTCCTTCCTCTCGAAGCTGCAGGGAACCCAAGCTGACTGACAAGGTATCTTGCGCCTCACGACGAACGCAGAAGCTTCAAGACAGGACCGAACGGCGCGCAAGGCGTGGAGGAGCTGGAGAGCAGCAAGGAGACGATGGGGGGAAAACGAGGGGGGGACGAAGATGCGCAAGGGGACATGGACGATCCAAGGGGCCCTATCCGTACCATGGCACACTATGGCAAGGTAAGGCCAGGTAAGCTTATGCAGGAAGAGACGGTCCGCAGAGTCTTAGTGCGACTGTCCGTTGGCAATAGTACTGCCGTCAAAGGTCAAAGCATCTGATCGAGGAACACGGGAACAGGAACGAGGGCGGGGAAGAAGAGAACGTTGAAAGTCGACAGCGCATCGCCGCATGCCAGAAACGAGGGACGCACGGCAGCTCTGCAAAGCATCTCTTACGAATGGGCTGTCACATCATCACTCTAGTCTTCGGGCAGGCAAGGAACGAGTGGGTTTGTCTGCCGTGCTCGAATCGTAACAGAGGGAGGGAGGGGAAAGCAAGGCAAGCCACCAGACAGATGCAGAATGCACAATGCAGAGAGTTGCATGCGGGATGCCCCAACTTCCAAGCACCTCTGGAAAACTGGCGGTGGACAATTATGGCCCCAGGGCGCGGGGTTCCCCAGGGCGAGTCGGGCGAGAGTGCGAAGGGCCGTGTCTTCCTTTTGTTCTGGCTGAGGTTTAAGGTAACTTTTTGGCGTGATGCTGCGTATACGACCATGCTCATGCATCTTAAAAGTACAATTATGATGGAGAGAGTCAGGTATCTCACCCGCAGCAAGGGGAATGGAGGCAAAGGTTGGGGTAATTAAGGTGGCGTGCCTTGCGTGTTGTCTTGGGTGTTGCGCGCCGTGTCTGCGTGTCTCTTGTCACTTCAACTCTTTCATCTGAGACTCGAGAAGGCGTCGCGTCGATGCTGTGGGCCATGAATATGACCTTGATATCGACCGTTGTTGACCGCAGATGTAAGCAGTCACGTAGTATGATTGTTTGACAAAGTTCATCCGGCAAGTTGTGATGCCCTATCCCATCCAGGTACATGTAATGTCAACGAGACCCTCAATAACCGACGCTATGGCTAGATCCTGACATGCTCAAGAATGTTTCGTATCAGTTTTGCTGAAGAAGATGAGGTACACATTCTATCTGTAAGATGGAGCTGTTGGGGTTCTTCCTATGTGTAACCTGGCTATTCCATTTGAACTCACATTCTCTGCTTCACTCAAAATTAACAGACAGGCTGGTAGATGCGCAAAGACAAAGAGGACTGAGGCACTTCACTCGAATGCTGTCAGCAGCAAACTCAATACCTGAGTACCTTACCTTAGGTAGTTACGTGACGGTGACAGACAGACTTCACTCAGTGACAGACTGACGAGACGAAGACGGGAAAGCTGCCGGTACGTATCGTCCGCCGCCCGCCGCCCTTCCCCTCGCTCCTGGGAGCCACCCTGGACCCCCATTCCATTGCTTCCCCCAGGTCAGCCCCAGCCAATGATGACGCATCAAATGACCGAATCGCCCAGTTTTGTGTTTTTTTCTGTGCCTGGGGCCCTGGGGGGAAAGTTGGGAAGGACCCGCCCACTGCCATGAAGAGCTTCGAGGTGCAGGAGCGCAGCAGCGGCAGGACGGGCGGCGCTGAGTGTCGCATGGGCCCGGACCTGGCCCGACAATCTTGGAAACCTGAAGCTTTTTTCCGCTTTTCTCGATGGAATGAGGAGAAACTTGAAGGGGAAAGGGCCCACCTGGCACCGACAACGGGACGATGGTGCTGGTGCACAGTCAGCGCCAACTGTAACTGGGACGGGAGGCCATGTCACTCCCGTCACCCGAGCACTCCAATGCTTCAACGATCCCTGGGCTCTTCTGTTCTTGAGAGAACTTGGAAAGGAAGTTACGTAAGGTATGCAGAGGCACCGAGGAAAGGAAAGTTGACACGATTAGGTCGGGTGGTCAGGGGCTCCTTCCGTCAAGCAGGGTTCAGGTCCCCCCAACCACCCGGCCTCTCCTTCCCCGTCCATGGATCACCGCTGGGCCTTTGTGTTGGGCTGAGAAGGAAAGCGGGGGCAGGCAAGGCCGATGAAGCAGGGACGACTGGTTGCCATCATAATAAATAAAGTACGTCAGACTCATGACTTGTCTTTGAATGCCATTGCATTCGGCGTGTAGCTTCCAGCAGAGATACACCAAGAAGGGAAAGTGCTACATCTTGCCTTTTCGAATGCAAAGTGCGGGGGAAGAGGCTGAGAGAATCATTTATCACGCAAAACTGCGCCTTCCTCGTCTCGAAATTGCAGGTGTATTCCGTGAAGAAGCTTGGGCAAGCACAGCACAGCAAAACAGAAAGAACGGCGTGGGCCGTGGCAGCTCTTTCCGTCACCCTTCCCCTTCCTTCCCCTTCCATTGGAAGGTCCCCACAAACAGCTCCTTCCCCAAACTCGCTCCCAAGATCCCGTGCCTGCCCTGGAACAGCGACCCGCCCAAGGCACGCACTTTCCTTTCTGCAGTGCGCCAACCACAAATTCGAGGAAAAGCTCTTTTGCGACCTGACCTTATTACCTCATCCATTGACCATTCCAAGAAAGTTGCGGAAAGCTTCTCGATCAACTCCACCCTGGTAATCTAATTCTGCCGACAATCGGCCAGTTACTCCTCTAATCGCGGCAACTTGTCTTCTTCCTGTCCGTGTTCGTCGGACATCAGGCACATCCAGCGGCTCGGTGCAACAGCGTCCGGCGAGAGCCGAAGACAGAAAAAAAAAATTACTGAACTACCTTACCTCGCGAGATCCCACAGGCCCCGCCGGCAGCTATCCGCGCTCCTTGCAAAAGAACAATCCAAGAAAAGTAGGTCAATATCTAGCAAACCCTGACCGCAACAAAGATGCAGGGGATTCGAACAGACCCCCCGGCCGCCAGAGGGCGGTGAAGAGGCAGAGACAACCATAGCTTCACCCAACGCCCTTCACCGATGGCTCATCCCGACGCCTACCAGCCGTGGATGCATAGACCCCGAGTACTCCATCCACTACCTCATCTAGACCCTTGAGAGCAAGCAAGGCAAAGCCAACGAACGCGCTTGGAGGCCCCCTGACCAACGACAAACTACAATTATGGAAGGGATGGGATGTCTGGTTACCTCACGGTCAAACGTTGTGTTATTCTGCCATGAATTCGGCACCGGCTTTGCAAATGCACATTGTCAGCGTGTCTTCCACCCTCCATCAGCCAATCGCTCATCGTCCAACTCTATGCGCCATTCGCTATCGCTCCCGCCCCCATATCTCATCCTTGCATCACATCACCAACTCGGGAGGCCAAAAGGTGCCTGGCTGATAGCGGTTCGCCGAATCATCCCATAAGATCGACCACGTCGACTATCGCCCGCTGTTCCGTCACCCGTGTATGGCTGGATTCCCCTCGTCTTATGTGCGGCACGACACTCCATCTGGTTCGTCACGCAACACCGCATCCTCCCGCTTTCTGCCAATTGCGGCGCCAGAGACTCTTCAACCTGCAGACTGGCAGCTCAACGCATGACGCCGGGATTGACAGGGGGCCACTTGCCGGCTGCAACCACTTCCGCCATTGTGTGTCGCTGCTGAACGATATCACCAATCATACGGCGGGACTACTTCGCATCGGTTGCTTCAGCTCCGTTTTGCCCAAGCAAAGGCACTGAGTGGTCTGCGTTCGCAACTTTCGACTCTCAAGTATGTCGACTGACTAAGATCCTGCTTCGCCGGCATGGGACAAATGCAATGTCATCACATTTCACCGATTTGACATGCTTCCAACTAAAGCTTCACCCCAGACGGGATGGATCTTGAGCAACGAAGCTATAGGTTCTAAAGGACGACCTAGCATACGAATCTCCACGTCACGTCTTCCCAACCCTCTCGCCGCGAGACTTTGATATCCTCGGCCGCCCGATTACCCGCCGGTCGTCTCGTCGCTCCACCTAGAGGCGGAGCTTCCGCCGCAGGAACCTTCACGCCGTCCACGTCAAACCCAAGAGCTAACGCGCTAACGAACCCGAGGGTCTCCGTTCGGGCAAAGTGACGGCCGGGGCACAGATAACGGCCGCCGCCGAACGGGATCAATGCCCCACGTCTCCGTTTCTCATCCCGAGGATCAACGTCAAGGAATCGCTCCGGCTTGAAAGAGACGGCATCGTCGCCCCAAATCTCCGGCATGAAATGCGTGACGCTTGCCGACCACTGCATATTGGTGCCCTCCTTCAACAGATATTGACGGCCATCCGTGTCTTCCAGCATCGTATCTTTCATAACACGTCGATATCCTACCTGGGCACTGTGAAGCCTCAAAACCTCGCGGAAGCAAGCGCCCAGGAAAGGACAGTCTGCTTCCAGGCTTTTGGCATTGATTGTCACATATCGTCTTGTCTCGCTTTTGGTTTCCACGACAACCTGTAGAACTTCCTGCCGGACACGCTCAATGTAATCTGGCCTGGAGAAAACTTCGGCAAATGTCCAGAACATGCTCGATGCCGTATTCAACGTCGCAGCAACGAAAATTACAAATTCAGTCTGAGAAAGGTCTTCGGATGGCATCCCCAGCTCACGTAGATACCTAGCTCGGTCTTGAAGAATTTTCGCCACATCCGAGTTCTCATCCTTTCGTGCCTGGTAGAAAGGTCGGACAAGGCCACTCAACCTCTGTCGGGCAGCGATAGCTTTTGGTGCAAGGAGGTTCGGTGCGACCTTCATCGCCAAGAGCGCTACACCCTTCTCAAATGTCCTGCTTGATATTAGCGATTGCCATGCCAACTTGGAATTTATAATCTTCGCACCAAAGGTCCTCAAACATCTCAGCGGTCCACATATTGTCTTTCCCGTACAGAGCAGTTGCAGTGGCCATGGTCAAGGCACCCTTGATCCATTCGAATCCATCAGACTCTTCGAGTGGGCTTGTGGGATTAATTGTGTTCAACACCCCCGCCAAGTATCCCAGAGAAGCATGATTAATCTTCTGCAGTGCGTCCTGGCGTAGATTTGCCGCCATCGTTTGCTCGAGCTGATGCAAGATTGCTGGCTGCATAATGGCGCCTATGTGATGCTTTGGAAGATCCAGCACGGCCGACGAAGCCTCGATCTGGAAAGGCATCGAGGAGATGTCTCCGTGGCGCATAGCCGCTGCGATCAGAGAGGGCGAGTTTGCCACATACATCTTGCCATGCAACATTGGCAGTGTGCAAATCGGCATTCTATTCTCCTTGCTTCACACTTTAGTCAGGCAGAGTACGCGCTGTTTAGATGATCGAATACGTACTATAATCTGGCATAGAAGCTACCCGATTCTCTGACAAGAGAGACGATGTGGCCGAACACTGGCAGTTTTGGACGGAGCACTGGAGGTTCACGAGGATCAAAGTTTGGAAACAGGAGTTTCTTCAACATGAACACCAGCGGCACCAGCAGCATTGCCACTGTGGCTATGATAATCGAATGACCACTATCGGTCGACTCCATATGTTCATCGTCTGCCATTTTCGCCAAGATCAACGAGAGCAACACAACGCGCGATATTGAAGAGAGGACTGAAGAACTACTACTAGGCTTTGATCAGGGCGCGCAGCCCCTTATATGACAAACATTCTTCCCTCCCCCTCCTTTTGCTAAGGCTGTTGGACATTCGTTACACACGCTGGCATTATGCAATCAGCACACAAACGCCCACCTCAAGACAAGGGTGCCGCTCGCCTATCACATCGCCGGTGGAGTTTCTTATTCTAGCCACCGAATGAGAGTTGATGTCGTGTTGGATCTCGAGGACAACTATGAAAGAAGGACTTTATTATGCAAGAAGTGCTTCGTTGTGCTTTGCCCGGCAGATCATCTTTCCATTCCCTTGCCCCTCCTGATATCTCGAACCCCGCCACCGTATGGATCTTCGTAAGGTCACGCTGTCAGCAGACACTCAATCGCATCAGCTACCTAGGATGGCAAACTTCTGCACTGGCGTGAAGACGTCCCAATCAGTACTAAATTCTACAATATCTACGAAGAAAGTCTCTTGCTTGAAAGCTGAAGGCATGCGGCTGAAAAGAAGGGCCTTGGCGACGGAATGCTCCAGTCTAGCCTATTCTGATGGTGGCAGGCGATGATCTACGTCCACTCTCAAGCGTGACAGCTCCCTCCCTCTTTGACATGACCTAGGCTCGGGTCTGTGATCGACGCATGGCGCCTTAAGGTGGGATTTCTGCCGAACAACCTGCACCCCCTTGGGCCTTCATTCCAGCCGTTGTCTGACCTGCCCACTTCACAACAGTTTGAGATCACTGACAGCATACGACATCCAGATCGAGCTGTCCCAAACGCCATCCGAACCCCTGGCAACTTTTGCCCATGCTTTACGCCAATGATGAGCCAGCTAAGTTCCATAGGAGGCTTTGAAGCGGGCACATTTGTCATTGAGAACTCTCTTTTTCGAGATCACGCAACACCAACGCCTTATGGCCATCCCAGCTACAGCAATGTATGGTTTGTAAGGTGTATCCCAGGCAAACGGCCGGGATTACATTCCTAGCCCGTCAGTCTGGCTACTATGGCGGACGGTTGCATCCAAACGCAACTCACGAGAGTTCAGGGCTACACCTGCAGCTCTGTCTTCTACGCACCAGCCAGCCAATGTACGGCGGCGGCATCAGCGTTGCAAAGCCAACGGGGTATCCAAGTGCTACGATTTCACGTCAATGCATACCATCTTAGCTTATGACTATGGTGCGAAACGTCTTTGGATTTGTTTCAAACTTAGATGGCACTGTCAACCGCGTCTATGACGATCGATCCTCAAGATGAAGCCATGGATTGAGCCCCGGTATTCACAACGGCCAAGTTCACTTCGAGAAATGTTCGTCTCTGAAAAGATGCGGATGTCTCCCCCGCCACAACATGAGATTATCTTCCGAGGGACATCCCTATGGACCCTCGATAGAAGTGTACCTTCGCATTTCGACGTCTTCTTCGCTGTAACCTGGTTGCTTAAGGACCCTGGTACTTTGAGACATGGACCAGGAATTGACCGGCCACCCTCTCGAGATTGTCGAGAGGCTACGGCACGTGGAGATAGAGAACGATTGCGGGTGTATTGAGCAAAGAGGCATCGCACCGAGCCAGCTACGCACCATCGTGAAGATCAAGAAACCTCGCACTGGCAGCTGTCTTTTCCCAGCTGGGGCGAACGGATTGCCAATTCAGTGCGGCAAGCCGCATGTGGTATCTGATCCCTGCATGACAACAGCTTTCTGATGCTTACACTGCCCGCCGTTCGGTCAGCTCCAGCCTCTCACACATCACTACTCGGGTTTCTGTCACCCCGTTGTCACAGCGGGGGACGTGCGGCGTTGAAGTTGAGTTTGCGTCAGGACAGCCATGCATCCCTGACAAGGTCAAGCATCTCCCCAAGTTCTGACGTTTCGCATATTGAACTAAACGGATTGTTTTAAAAACAAGTAGTCAACCCGTCGACGGTTGATCTCCCGCGCCACCTCCTCCGCCCGCCTATTCACCGGGACAAAATTCGACCAGCGTCCGATCCGAATCTGAGGAGTTGCAAAGGGCAGAACGTCTGCAAACGAGCTTGTGTACCGATAGAATGCCGAAGGGCTCAAGGCAGTATCACGGAAAGACGAAGAACGGGTGCCGACAGTGCAAAAAGCGTCGTGTCAAGGTACGGAATGATCCTAATTGCAAAGAGGCGAGCAGGCATGAGCAAGACGTGGCCCGCCAATACCGGGACAGACTGGTGACGTGCATGTCGGAGTCCCGGTTTATTGGGTTCTTCCTTCAGCCAGTCACGATGTTGGTTAGCCGAGCAAGACATGATCGCCGTCTAGGTCCCCCAATACTACACTATACTATCTCAGGGAGCTTTCCTTTTGCTAACTTGACACTGGGTTCTAGTGCGACTGCGTCGGTCCCGTATGCGCCAACTGTCGCCGTCGCCAAGAACACTGCAGCTATCTCGGGCTACTGGCAGACGCCCTCAATCGTGAAAATGGAGAAAAGGCTAGCGATACCCTGAGTATGGTCCGCCGTGCCGCCACGGTTGCGGCGCACGCGTCTTCACGAGATGCCCTCAGCGCTTCATTACCTGCCGAGAAGCTTCGCGCCGACGAGGCCGAGCTCAAACACCACTTCCTGAACGAGGCCTGGTTCACCTTTTCATTACAGACCGATCCTCGAAAGTGTGACGTGTGGTCGAGATGGGTGCCCCAGCTGGCGTCACGCAACGTGTTCATTCATCAGAGTATGCTTTCTATCGCGGCTCTACACCTATGCTACCTCGAACCGCCAAACGCGAAGCGGTACTATTCGATGGCTTGCCAACACGCCATACAAGCGAGCAACTATTTCCGCCTCGCCGTTCCTCAGGTCACGGAGGAGAACTGGCTGGCTACCTTTGTGTTTTCCATGTGCAACGGCATTTTCGGGTATTACCGACCGTTTGCCGATGAGAAGGTGATGGGACAGGTCAGCACGTTTGAGCCTTGCAAAGCTCTCACAGTAATGCGGGTAGCGGCCAGATTCTCAGACACGGTCACGCCACACGTCTTCAAGAGCCCTATACGGGACAAGTTAGCACAAGTCGACGTGAAAGTATGGCGTGACAGCAGCGACATACTGCTACGACCAACCATACAGAAGAAAGCCAAGTTTGTTGAGTTTCTATGCCTAGGTCCCGAAGCAACGGGAATACCAGTCGAAGACATCAAGATATACCTCGGTGCCCTCGGCGCGCTCAAATCCTGGATCATGTCTCTCCCCGGACGGCCGAGGATATGGAAGCACTTCATCATCTGGCCGTCGCTGGTGTCGGAGCAATACCTCTCGCTTTTGAGGCTGAAGGAACCCGTGGCGCTTATGATCTTTGTCCTCTGGATCGAAGTCATGTTCCTCGCGCCGCGGCGATGGTACCTCATGCCCTGGTACGATCGCGGGCACGCCAGCGCGATAGCGGAGCTCAGCAAGCAGGGCGACACGCCCGCCCGTCGGTTCTGGGATGTGCTGCAGTCGGAGGATAGTCAGTCTGATACCACGGGCGAGGATTCCGAGGGCAGTGTGGGGTGGGCGAGTAGTCCGTCCATTGCTAGGAGCGACGACGTCGGGGGGCGAAGAGGCGGGATTGTCTTGCTGTCGACTGGAGAGGAGTATGTTGGACAGGATAAAGGGTGTGGTGGTGGTGGTAGCAGCGGGTATATGAGCATTCCGGCATTGGCGCAAAAGGCGAGCTGATGATGATGGCAAATGTCATCGCGTCTAACGTCGGAACTGGTCACCTCGCGCACTTTCGCATCGATGGCACTACAGGAAGGGCCTTCAGGTTCCTGAACTGACAGGTGTCTGATAGGTTTTCCAGCGGAAGGAAAGAAAACTTACTCTAGTCTCGAGATCAGGTCGGGGGAACATTCCACGATCGCGAATACATCTCGGGTTTGGCCTATATTGGTGGCCCCGAAGATACTGCCCTCAAGCTGCGAACGGTCGCGACATGTGTTATCACGACCTGGCTAGGGCACCAATCTTACCGTACCGACCGATTTTAATCGTCTACTTTTGATCCGGTGTCCCATCGACGATCGATTAGGACTCTGGACGCATTATGGACGAGGCAATTGCAAACTCATCGACACCAAGCATGTCAAGCCTGCTCTGCTCTAGCTATCAAGCTAAAACAAACCAAATACTAAATATCATTGTTTAACTGAAAGTCGTCGCTTAAATACCCTACGCTGGTGTGCACAGGTGTCTCCCATTAGTGGTAGAGACATGATGCCCGCCAAGCACGTGAACCTCCATGTATTGCAGGCACACCATCTAGAATGCATGCCGCAAGTAGAGACTCATTGTCTGGTAGGGACCAATCCTACATCGGCGGTTAAGCTCAGCTCAGCAACCACTCAGAAGAGGTCCATTCCCAACCACGCGTACTCAGACTTGGGGAGATATGAGCAAGTTTTTTCTTCACATGTTCCTCTCATCACGTTACTACGCACCCACGGGCACCACTGCTGTGCATTCTTGGTGCGCGAATTTCCGTACGCTCTGTACCGCAGTACAGAGTACCTTTTACGTTTGACATTGCCTTGGGTGTATAGTGTTGAGGTACGCGGGCGCGCCAATGCCTCTAACAGCAACTCCGCGTGAAGCAAAGGAACGCCCGCCCCACCCCGCCCGTGTCTTGCCGTTGGACTTGGGCTCGCTAGGAGGTGTGGGGTGACGGTATGCAGGCGGGAGGTTTCTTCCGGCGTCGGCGGGCGGTGGTTGGAAAACCTTAGTCTTGGCCTGATGATCCGTTGTGATGCTGCTGTGAATATGGACGAGTGCTACACATGTATAGATTCCAGAGACATGCTTGAGTCCGACTGTTCGTCAATTCGAAGCTGGAATTCTCGGTAGTGTCTGGATCGGTCGGCGGGAGTTGACGGCACGGGAGGGAGGGGAGGAAGGGGCAAGGAGCCGATTCCGGAGGCGGGTGCCATCGGCTTTCGGGAACGACTCCGCCGGTGGGGTTCAACGACACATAGTTTAGACACCTCCACCCTCTGTCATTACTTCGCATCTCATAGGACGTGGAAGTGAGTGTATGGGGGGCAATGTGTACCAAGCAACTGTACTCGCGGTGATCGTCGAGGCGAGACGCGAGGTACGTCTGGTCTGTTTATGTACTGCATGACTACTGTTGGGAGAGGATTGGCCGATCCCGCCCGGGCGGAGGTTTGAAGGGGAAAAGAGCTCAGGATTGCGCATGTATGATGTCTTTTACCCCGCAGGCGATAGTCCAGAGTTTGTGCTATGCAGTTTCTTATCAATTGTCTATATAATATACTCATATCTCGGTCGCCTTCCTCCTTTTCTTGGTTTTTCTGGTCTGTAACCAAGTTTTATCAACCAGCTTCAATATACACACAAACAGTAGGCCCAATTCCGTGTAACCGAACGCATACAGACTGACACCCTCACAGGAGGCACTTTGCCAAACCAACACTTCACGAGTATGTGAACACTCTTGAGCGCAAATGCATGAGCCGGTGCCCACCTGAGCGCAGACGCCGCTGCCATCACTCTTCCCCATGATGAGCTAGCGACCGATGCCGATGTTGTGGCTGAGAATATACGGCCTTGAACTTGATCTGGATAATACCAGCGAAAGGATCATGCACCCTAACACAAGCAGATTACACCAAGAACAACACTCGAGAAAGTCCTTTCGAACTCCAACGACAACAAGAGACAAAATGGCTCCTCCCGCTGCAATCTCCCCCGTCCGCGACTACGCCGTCCCAGTGATGGCCAACAAGTCCAAGTCCTCCACCCCCGTCCCCACCACCGCCGCCAACCCTTCTGCCAAGGTCGAGGACATGTTCGGCAAGTGGGACTCCTTCAAGTTCGCCCCCATCCGCGAGTCCCAGGTCTCGCGCGCCATGACGCGCCGCTACTTCTCCGACCTCGACACCTACGCCGAATCCGACGTCGTCATCGTCGGCGCCGGGTCCTGCGGCCTCTCCACGGCCTACGTCCTCGCCAAAGCCCGCCCGGACCTCAAGATCGCCATCGTCGAGGCCGGCGTCGCGCCCGGCGGCGGCGCGTGGCTTGGCGGGCAGCTGTTCTCCGCCATGGTCATGCGCAAGCCCGCTGACGTCTTCCTGGATGAGGTCGGTGTCCCGTACGAGGATGAGGGCGACTTTGTTGTGGTGAAGCACGCTGCGCTGTTCACGTCCACCGTCATGAGCAAGGTGTTGCAGTTCTCTAATGTGAAGCTGTTCAACGCCACCACGGTTGAGGATTTGATTACCCGCAAGAACGAGGATGGCAGCCTGCGGGTTGCGGGTGTGGTTACCAACTGGACGCTTGTTTCGATGCACCACGACGATCAGTCTTGCATGGACCCCAACACCATCAACGCGCCGCTCGTGGTGTCGACTACCGGCCACGACGGCCCGTTTGGAGCGTTCTGCGTCAAGAGGCTTGTGAGCATGAAGCAGATTGAGCAGCTTGGCGGCATGCGCGGGCTGGATATGCAGAGTGCCGAGGACGCGATTGTTAAGGGGACGAGGGAGATTGTGCCGGGGTTGATTGTGGGCGGGATGGAGTTGAGTGAGGTTGATGGTGCCAACCGCATGGGTGAGTCACTTCGTTATACACACTTGGTCTGATGAGATGTATGTCGCGTTTTGCTAACGGCTTGGGTGTTATTCAGGTCCGACTTTCGGTGCCATGGCTCTCTCTGGAGTTAAGGCTGCTGAGGAGGCTCTTGCCATTATTGATGCCCGCAAGAAGCAGAACGAGCTCTAGACTGGGGTAGTCTGATGTTGAGGATGTCCATTTTCCTTCATCCGAAGGTTGTGTTTATTCGTAGTCGCTCGCTGCTTTCCAGATTCAGTAGGTAGGTTTGGGTCGAGATGACACGAGATTGGATACTTCGTCATGGTTTGAGATCAAGTACACACGATACAAGTATTCAAGTATGATCCGAATACAGTCACTCTTTTGATGTTATGATTATAGGTATACCAGTGACGTGAAGATCGGAGAACCTTGACAGTTTTATGGCTCTAACCTTCCGAAATATGCGGTTTCTCAGGTAGCAGTAAAGTGACACCTTGCTGGCTTACCTCGATCCGCTTCATGGATCGTACCCAGTCCGAAGGCCGACTGCTCTATTGAAGTACTCGATTCGGGCTGTATGAGCAAGTCTAGGATATGCTGACACTTGGTGGTGTAGGTAGCTTTCCACGTTCGGCACACAAAGTTGCCGTGTCGTGACTTACTTTTGCTGTAGTTACAAGCTCGCCGTGAACCTTGGGTAGTCATGGTCGTCAAGCTTAGCCAGGCTGATCGTCTACGAGACAAAATCAATCTCCGACAGGTCGAGATACGGAAATAAGTCTCAGTACGTTCCCATCTCTGTCTGGCTGAGTGAAGCACTTTCCCATAAGATACGACCCCAACAATCAACTATCAAAGCCTAAACCACAGAAATCTCTTCCATACTCCCTCACAACACCTCACAACACCTCACAACACCTCACAATTACCTACATGTCGCCCAACATGGACATGACTACCATCAGAGCGATGGTTACTGAGCGTCAGGCCAATGACTTCATGGCTGTCCACGATGATATAACTGCCTGGCAGGACATCAGGAACCAGTACAGAATCTCTGGGAAAGAGGTCTCTCCGGCAATCGCAGCCCTCACAAGTTGGATCGAAACCCAGCTCGAGGAAGCAATCGGCGCCATATACGACGGCAAATTGGAGAAAGCGCGCGTCTATGGTAACAGGATGCGGTACGGAATTAGGGCTTTCGAACAGTTCACGCGCGAGGAGGCACTGTATGGAGGCCTCGTCATGGAACTCAGGCAGATCTTGAGAGACCACGACCTGATGGAGGACCTCCGCTGTAGCGCCGAACAACTGCCAGTACTATGTGCCAAATACGACGTGAAGAGAATCACGCCGCAGGAAATTCAGGACGCACAAGATCAGCAGGGCTGGAGGGTGGCCACGAATTGGTCTGACCTGATCCAGGATGTCGATCGAGAGCGGTGTCGCTCCGCCGAGTGGAATCGTTGCTACGGAAGGTACGAGGGACGTGGCTGGCGAAGCACGCCTTTCGAATGTCCGCCAAAACCGAAAACGCCCTTCTCAAATGTGGCGCGGGCAGTTATCGACCTTTGCCTCGAGGAGGTCAATGAGGAGGATAACTGGGAGTCCGTCGTGGACATTGTACGAGAACATTGTCGACACCGGTATAATTTGGTGTATTCGATTACCCGAATTACCGAACGGAAACGACACGACGGAAAGTTCTTGCAGAAACCCATTACTTGGCTGGGCGATGCGAGACTACGGCTTCTGGGGAGTAGAAGGTTGACGATATGAACCTTGATAGGTTTGCAGAGAATGTTGATAGATTCACTTTTCAGAGCAATAGTTGAAAAACACCAATCGAGGTAGCATGTGGTATGACCGAGAGCTTTCGCCAACGCGAAGGCGTACCCTAATAACAATTCATTGAAGGCAAGGGCGCTTCTCGGTCTCGATACATCATACGGATTTGAGAAACGATTCGATACCACGAGACTAGCATTAGATACCTATGCAATCAAAAGTTGTTGAAAAGCCCATCGTTCCGACAAAGATTGCTGTCTTATGCATCAATCTCGATATTTACCCCAAATAGCTTACGATGTGTCCATTTTTCCGTGGCAAGTGAAAGATCTGGAGAGAATCCGGCAATGCCAACGCTCAATCAACTGAACACATATGTCAAAGGCATTTTTGTCTCATTGTTAGATAGTAAAGACTCTTGATACTGCAGAAGGTTGTCTTTCTTTGACTTGATTCCTCCTTTCATTTCGGGGACGTAGTACTTATGAATTGTCTACAACTGCAAGGCTCTTTGTGCTGAATGACAAGGATACAATGAAGTGAGTGTGCAAAGATCTGCACGTTCTTCTGCGTATAAATGCAACCCGTTTCGTCTCAAGTCTAGAGCTTTCCAATCCAGTCCATCCCATCAACGCAGCAACTCTCAATATCACCATTCAATTCCTGACCTCCAGCATTCCAGCACAATTTTCTTCACCATCATCTCCAGGCATCATTTAACCATCTAACCTAAAGCACAAAGCCCGACATTGCGATTGTCATCTCATTCATCCTCACAAAACTTCCAATCATCATGTGTCTTATCCTTCAGCCCACCTCCCAATGCAAGGTGTGCTTTCAACTCACCCGACTCGAAGACGTAAACCAATTCTGCACCAACACCGACAACATCGCCAGTGGCACTCAGTGGGCCAACATCTCACCTTCCATCCTAGGCTCCTGCGGTACCCTCAAGCTGACGAGAGTCCAACGTCTTGCTGAGTTCGTCTGCGAACACTGCCGCTGGTCGGCAGAGCGGGCGGCCAAGGACTTTTACGAGTTCCTCTATCCGTCCCCGCACAGGTACTTTGGAGAATCGGCCCACGGCTTCGCTGAAGATTTCTTGAGCCGTCCGAGTGCGCCTCCTCCTGGCAAGCAACGTCCGTTTCCTTGGAACAACAAGGGTAAGTCTTACAGCCTGCCTCTTCTGGCCATGACCGCAATCTCGAGATTCCCGATCCCAGCTGGGCCGGTTTCGCCACAGTCTGAGGCATCGTCTGAGGCGTCAGTTGCCACGACGCACTTGAACCACCGGTCAACTCTGGACCCGCCGGCTAGATCCAAGTATGAGTTCCACTCTTCATCAAGTGTGTATTCATGTTCTAGTGAGTCAACCGAAGAAGACAGCAAGGACGATAACCAGGACGATAGCCAGAACGACAGCCGATGCCTTCGATGGGCCAATTCGGTAGACCTTATGAACAGCAAACAACAGCTACCACCTCTGAACATGCTGGTCAATCAGACCCAGAACCTTGCAGAGACCCCAAAGTCCGCTAAGCAACTTCGAGTCGTATCATCTTGGGGCGCGAGGGCCGTTAACAACCCCGAAGAAGACCCCTGGTGGCTACCCGAGACCTGGGGTGCTGCACAGGACCTCACCGACGACCTTGTAGAATATCTCAGCAAGGCTGAGCTTGTTAGCACCTTCCACGACCACAGTGTTCACGTCTCTCGAAACAAAAATGATACAGGTACCTGGGACGAGAGCCTCACCGTCATCATCATGACGCCTAGAGGAATTAGAGCCCGCATCATGACTGGAGACGTGTACCAGCAGGGTGTAAGCCTGGCGGGCCTCCGCATGATTGATAGGACTCGGTACCAGCACATCTCCAAGAAGGAGCAGAAGAATATGGAAAAGGCGGGACTGGGCTGCATCTTCTACCCGTGTAGAGTCGCGAGTTGTCCGCTTTCTCACAGGCAGGATCAGCATCAGCCGTGGCCTTCGAACGGCGAGAGTCTGCTTGCTGGCTTGGAAAGGGGATATCGGATGCGTAAGAACTGGAAGTCGCGGGCTAGTATTCCTACCTCTATGACGCCGACGCCGACGCCGACTCCTCGTCAATATTCGTCTCCGTCCCCTATCCGTGGTCGGTTGCCTGCTGTTATTCCGCGCCGTCGCCCGGCCCCGCTGGATCTGACAAAGACCAAGGAAGTGAGATTCACTGATGCAGCAGATGTTACTGGATCGACTTGGTCCCGTGGAGATGTGACGCCTCATCCGAACAGTCTTCAGACAGCAATTTCAGATGAGGAGGAGGAGGCGGAGGAGGAGGAGAAGGGTCCCCTCACGACGCCTGACTGGTTCGAACCTCTCATGAAAACACCACTCAAGGTAAAAGGCGATGTGATGGTGAAGTACGGAGGCAGAGCTGGTAGAGTTCGACCCCAGAACTACAACTTGAACCCAGCCAGCGAAAGCAATGAATCACCACTACCTCACGTTCGTTCTGAGGCCAGTCGACAGCAAATTCCCCAGGCAGGAGGGGCTTCAATCTTTGGGCAAGTATACAACGCCAGAAGGGCTGCGGCTGGTTCACCAAGCGACGACACCTCAAATTTGCGTCGCCCTACCCATGCTCTGAACCAGTCATGGATTTCCGGTTCTGATGAGGATTATAGTGGCATCTAAAATCTTCCATCCCAATAGGTGAGTGACTGGGGACTATTTACTGACATGTGTGGAGTATGAAGTACAAAGCGCAGGTGTCAAGGACAGTGTTCACACGAAAAGATTCATCGAATTCTCCAGTTGGACAAGAACTATTACATGATTAATAGAACGCTTGTTTTGAATATCACACTACTGAGCCCTTTGATTGACTGGTTCTGACACTAATTTGAACTGCTGAGGCCGTATCTGGCCCTGAGCCATAGAACTGTTCTGGCCTAGTGCCGGAGCAAGGCTGATCGGTACTCTGCCTTCTCTATCTCTCCCATTCCCCAAAAACGAAATCCTCCTTTCCACACTCATCGTTGACGCAAGTAGGTATTGGTTCGATTGCCGAGAGGAGTGAAGGTGTTTATGTGGCTTCTAAAATATTAGATGTTTAGCAGGTTTACATCTGTGTACCGCGACCATTACGTACCATTCTTCAACACGAATATCTGCCACGATACCGTTACAAGCTGCTTCCATATTGGTAGTCGAAAGAGATGGAGGGATTTCACGTTTCGTGTGAAAAAGACAAAGAAACTCTTCTCCATGTTCACATCCTCTTCTTGCTCGTACACTTGAGTGGGCCGAACTTGTTCCTGGTGGCTTCCCACCACGCGGCACCGATCATGCCCTCGTTGCAAATCCCCACCGTCGCGAAGCGCCAGGTCAGGATGCCCTCCCACTTGTTCTCGCAGCCGGCATCTGGGCTCGGGGCGCATATCGGGAATTTCTTGAGGTTGTCCCAGAGACCGCCGCAGATGTCGGGGATACTGTCGACGTCGTCGACCATGGCGTGGATCATCCACTTGCGGTTGAGGTTCGCGAACTTGAAGTAGTTGCCCGTGCAGGTGGGTTGACCTTTCTTTAATACCTGCGGCTCTTGCCCCAGCACGCTGGTGATGGAGAGGGCTAGGGCGAGGGCGGCTGTTGCGGAGAACTTCATGTTTGATGGTTATTGTCGTAGGTCTTGTGGATGGATGCGGTATGCTGTCTTCGGCTGGTTGTGTCTGGAATGTGGTGTTTGACATCTTTCTTGAATGGTAGAAAAAAAAAGAAAATCAAAAGCTGACCGCGGTCCTGACTTCTGTCTTTCAGTCTATCCAGAGAGGTATCACAGACTGCGTAAAAAATCGAGCGTGGACCGCGGCTGGCTGTCTCGGGATCCTGGGTCAACCAAAGAAAACCCTTCGCCACAAACCTTGTGTGTTGGCTCACCTCAATTCGTGGTCTGACCTTGATGGTGCATCTTATGTTTCTTTTCGTGACATGTGACAGAAATGAATATCGGCATTCTTCTCTGCGCTTGGAGTTTGCCTAATTCCCCTGCATGATCACCAAGTGTAAGACAGCGTTCAGCCCGCGACCCTTTGATTTTCAAGGTCTAATGATATTCACATGTTGATTACGGAAACAAGGAAGACCTTAGATGTTTCAATTACATAGCCATACTGGATTTCACAAGAAACGAACATGGGAGCCAGCGTTCTACGTAATTCTCCACCATAGCCCATGGTATACTGAAGCTTAAGTCTCAAGGTAGCAACGAGAAACTTGCTCAGCTCATCTATATCACATTTTTCTCTAGACAGACACGTCTGTAACGCTTGTCGGCTCTCCAGGAGTAGCTCCTAGTCTTAAACGGCAGCATTGTCAACTCAGAACGGCAAAAATGCAAAAAATTGGGCCCTAACCAGGATTCGAACCTGGGACCTCTCCCAGATAAGTGAATCCGAAGATGTACCCTAAGGGAGAATCATACCGCTAGACCATCAGGGCTGCTGAGTCATTGAAGACTCGTGGTGTGATGCTCAGGCTGCCGGGGCGGGACCCTAAGGAGGCGAAGAGCTTTTTTGGCGGGAAAATTGAAGATCGCAAGAGTGGTGCTGTGGCGGTGGTGGCTGGTGCGCGAGGGCGGGTGGATTTGTGCGCGTCCAGAGGCCCGGCGGTGCATATGACTCTCTTGGTCAGGGTAGACAGTTGCTCTCGTGAAAGTGGCGCTTCATTGCTTCGGGACACATGGGCGTCGTGGCAGCATCAACTGCCAATTCGCTCTTCATTAAAGCGTTGTCCAGTGCTTGACAGCGGTGACACCGAATTCGTGAGTACGCCAAGTGCATTGGGCGCCGCCTTGCCCCCTTTTCCAAGGGGAAGACAATGTTGAAGGCTCTTTTGTTGATCTGGCAGATCAGTCGACAAGTCAGATCGAATCTCAGTCGAGTCCTCGACGGCATGCCCAAAGCTGTCCCAAAGAGTGAATGATCTTCAGGAACAATTGTTGTAGGCACATTCCACCTGCCTCCCTGGGCAACCACCCGGGCCAAGCACCAAAGGGAAACAATAAAAAGGGAAGACTATTCTTAGAGGCAAACAACCTAGGTCCCTCCGGGTAATGCCACATGGGCGCGCATTTGGTCCGGGTGCGGCTCCCCCTTCTCTGGCGCCGTCCGGACTCTACTGCGTACACAGCCGCAAGCCAAGCTCCCTGGAGGAAGATCGACTCGTCCGAACTTGTTGTTGTCTTTCGCGGTAAACAGCGATAAGCTCCGAACCTCCAGGGCCCTCCAAGAAGCACCGTTTTCACGGGAGCCCTCCCACACATGTCTATACGCTCTCAGTGCCCTGAGTGGTGCCTGATTAACAGCTGGTCCTGCAGTAGCAGAAGCAGCCAGCCTGCAGGCCATCGCTGGACCGGCGGTAGCTCCATCTGCCCTCAGTCCTGACGAGGCCTATGACGCGTTCGGGATTGCCACTTGCCCACTGGCCTCTGCTGCCAGCACTGCCCCAGTGGAGAAACGGAACAGAAGGAATCGCAGATTCGCACTGCGCAGAAAAGGCTCTTCCTTGGAATCAGTCCAAGAGGGGAGGGAGAAGGGTGGAGGGATTTCGGACAGCGACCAGGTTGACTGGTGATTGTGTTCCCACCTGGTGGACCGGGTCGCCGTATCCGTTACGCTGAGCGGCTTGAACGGGCTTCCGCTGGGTTTAGCTGGGAAGATCCAGACCCCATCGGTTCCTGGCACTCCCACTTTCAACCACCCCGGCGGCGTACGGGCCGTTGTGCGGCAGCGGCACTGGGATCGGAACATGGGAGAAGGAAGGATGGGACGCCGTGAGTACGAAGTCTCTAATGAGCTGTGTTGCACTGCCGAGGAAACATCCTGCGAATATTGGAAGAGCAATAAGGTAAGCGAAGGGAGGTGAAGGGGACGAACTCAGGGAGAGATGGGATGATGCTACATTGGCACAATGCATAGCAAAACCCAGCCAGGCGCCTCAGTCACCTTGCCTATTATCCTGACGTTGCTCTTCTTGAACGGTATGTATCCGTATCCGTACAGGCAATCTCCAATCCCTCACTTCGCAAATACTGTGGTGTTGTCTCCATCGGATGATATTGACGATTGAATGCGTCTATGCTGCACTTCGATGCTCCCAGGTATCGAGTCGTCAACCCTCTTCCGAGAGGCTCGCAGATAAGACCAGAAGACAACTGAGGGGTTTTCGGGTGCCGAACTTTGCATGCTGACAGCAGGGTGAAGGACGAATAGGACGTCGATGAAGGGGTGTTGCGACTATAGGGCTTGGATATGCAACGTCATGGAAGGCAAGCAGTGACGACTGTCTTTGAAGTTCGGGGGCGTCAACTCGCCTGTTCATGAGCATTTGGGTGAGAGATTTAACTTTATGCACTCGGACGCCTCCACCGGATCTCCACCAGGGAAAGTCTCTGTTTTGGTCGGAGTCATGGAGAGAAATCGAGAAAAGCAAGACACCAAAATCTGGAGTTGGGACCGCTCTAGACTTCTTATCACGTCTGGAAGGGTTCGAGAAACCTGAATCCGGTCCAGCGGACAGCAAAACACTGCAGGTAAGCAAGGCAAAACTTTGTGCGATTCTGCAGGTCGCTTGTGGACATGTGGACGGGCAGCGTCGATCTTCCCGTCATAGCTTGTGCTTCTCTTGAGTGTCCCGTCGTGCAAAGTTGGAGTGTGGTGGCACTTTGTGGGTGCCATGTTTGTGGTCCACCGACCAAGTCCAATATTTCGTGTTCCGGTTCCAGGTCGAGGTCCAGGTTCCAGGCCCAGGCGCTGGAGCTAGGTTGACTGTTCCTGGCATTGCGGCAAGCCTCTTCCCCTCTCTCGCGCAGCCAGAAACCTAACGTGCGGGTGTGCCTGGCCGGCGCGCTTTTCCTGCCGGCATTTGTTGGTGTGGGATCCATGGGGCGTACGGAAAAGAAGGGGACTTTCACTCGACTCGAGAAAGATACTGATGCGTTGTCCAACAGCAACGGGATGTTTTCATCCCAATGTGTGTGTGATGTGGCTTTTAGGCGCTGAATATCCGCATCACCCCAAGATGAGATGGAAATACTTTTGATGACGATCCATCAAACCAAACAAACCCAAGCTTTAGTATCTCATCTTCCCAGTCGATAATCACCCATTGGCAGGTCCGCCGTGTAACGGTCTAGTGATGCTTGGCTTCTGGTTGGCTTGTGAATGGAATGTTACTGCGACCTTGAGGAGGGATTGGCTTGGACTCAAATCTGGGACCAAGCTTTGGCTGGCCGTGGCCCTTTTGGAATTGGCGTGCGGTGAAATTACCTTCCCCACCCCCTTTTCCCGCATCACCGTCCAATCCTGCCCTGGCGCCGGCGGTGCACCATGATCCATCCAGGATCCATCTCCCTCCACCATCCGACTTACCCATGTCTCCCTACTGGTTCCTGGTTCCCACACGTCAAGAGGGAGGTGTGTGTGTCTGTGTGTGTGTGCGTGTGCCTGAGTTGGCAAAGCCAAGCTGGCAAGCAGCGAGAGAAACAGAGATTGTTCCTGGCCCGGCCTGTCTGGCCCTGGAACCAGCGATGCCCCTCTCCACATCGCCTAGCCCTCTCGGTCATCACTTCTGGACCTTTACCCGTTTTGGTGTCTGTTCCTGGCTAAGCAGGGTTGTTGACGGGTTGTGATGGGCTGTTGATGGTGGATGATAGAGCAGAACGCGATGTCTTGGTGACGACGCCCCTGTCACCACACCAAGTTCCCCCAGTTTGACAATGTCTCTTGCTAACACGCCTCGCAGAAGGGCGCTTCGAATGAGATTGTTTCCATCCCTTCAAAATGGCTCTCATCTCCCTCCCTTTTCTGGCACATCCCGGTTCCTGGTTTTTTGACACCACCACTCTCTCTTCAAACCATCGTCCAAATCCGCGAGTTATCTTGATAACCCGCTGTCACTCCTTTCCGGACGGGTCTAGCAAACAAAAGCACAACTTTTAGCACTCTTAACCACCAACGAGTTTTACGAATCTCTCCACGATCTCCCGATAGTTCAAGATGCACTTCACCTCTGCCGTCGTCCTCGCGGCCGCCTTCGCCGGCGTGTCTGCCCACCCTTCTGCCCACAACCACCAGAAGTTCCACGAGCGCCGCAGCGCTGACGCCGTCGAGGAGCGCGACCTGACCTTCATCAAGAACATCCTCCCCTCCACGACTCCCTCTTCCACCTCTGCCGCCCCCGCCGCTACCTCCGCCGCTTCCACCGGCGGTGTCTACACCCCCTTCTGCAGCGGCTCCAACAGCAAGCGCGCCACCATCGCCGAGATCGCCTACTCTGGCAACACCGGCAGCGCGGACAACTGGGGCTGCAACATGCAGATCGTCAACGACGCCAGCGTCTCCCTCTACAACTACACCACCACCTTCACCGCGAGCGATGCCGACTACTCTTGCTCGTGCTTCAACAAGATCGGCCCCAAGGGCCTGATCGACGGCTGCTGGTTCGCCGCAATTACTTTCACCGTCAAGGAGGGTCAGTCCAAGAACGTCGCCTTCGACGCCGACTCCCAGGGCTCATGCGCCTGCGGCTCCGGCACCACGGTCCCCAAGACCCCCATCGGCCAGTTCGCTGGTACCTGGCTCGAGTTCGACTGGGGCTCCACCCCCAACGGCGGCAACTCTGGTGCCGACGCCTCCGTCCTCGTTGCCGGCTCCCAGAGCATGCCTTACTACGGCATGAAGGTCGCCGCCAACGGCAAGACCTGCTCCTGGGTCAAGTCTGACGGCACCAACGAGGGTGCTTACATGCCCGGCATGGAGGCTGAGGATGGCGTCGGCTGCAAGGGCTACTACAAGGGCCACCTGGACGTCACCCTCGGCGACAAGTTCACCGCGTAAGAAAGGCTCATCCTTTTCTTTCCGCCTGGTCCAGTCTTCTTCCCTTGCCTGGGGTGAGTTTTTCGTCGGGGAAAGGGGGTCATCTCACACAAAACCCACGCAAAAAAACCTCGCCACGATGACGAAGCCCAGTAATGGATGTTTTCCTTAATCTTCAGAGCTTCTTGACGGCGCATGGGATACCTCTTTTCTTTCGGGGCACATATTTTGGATGGTGCGGCCTATTTGCCATTGCCCCTCGTGCCCACCACCAGCTTCTTCTGCTTTGGACATTTGTGCAGATTTCTCGGGATATGGGAAAAAGCGTTAACGAACAAGACGGTTGGTTTAAAGGGACGCCTTGTTCAACGGAACGGTTACATAAATCTAGTCCCCCTACCTACCCACACATATACCTAGTGTCTGCTGCTTAATGCGACATCAAAAAAACTCATCCTCTAAAACCTACTTAAGCTTGCCTCCCCATCTGTGCTCAGTGTGTGTGTATCGTTCATCCCGTCATTCGTCTCAAATTTGATTAGCAGTGGGCTTGCCGCGTCTAGCGAGGCACAGCTGGGGATCAAGCTTCAGAACCGTTTCATCCACGACATGGGATGTCGGCAACGCTTGTACGACCCGATCGATTCGCTATCATCATCACCTGAGTAATTTATTTGGGCGTCTCTCAAATCTGATGACAAGCCGGAAGCAGCCTCTCATACCAGTAGGGTTATCAAGTCCATAGACCTTATGTTGATGTATACAAGGCATACGGCATGCTTCTTGAGTGCTTTACATTCCGTTCTGTGTACCCCGCCGCCCCCAACAGCAAAGAAAACAACCCCACCCCTCATATTCGCAGTCACATGCAGCTTTTTACCTACCGAGAAGCGTGTTCCTTGCCAAGAATTTTATCTGCATACATTGAGGCTCTCATCGACGGCAGCTGGAGTGGTTGTGACCACTGAGGTTTCCTTCCACATTCTGAGTCTCAGCGACGGACTATGGCCACCCCCATGACAGTGTTATTGGCGGGTCCTGTGAGACGTATCTTATTATTACCGAATTTTAACTCATCATCGAACTCACGTCTAGGACTGTTCTTGTGGCTGTTGTAAGGGATATGAGTGAGATTCCTATAGCTGGAGATCTTAGAATGAGTCTTCTCTTTCCCGTCCGTAGCCGCTACGGTTTCCCGCAAGTGCCCCACTTCAGTTCCGTGGTGGTGCCACACCGAGCGACTTTTGCCGCTGAGTCAAATTTGGTTCAACATCATCTCATCCATCGGTGTTATTCCACAACTCTTACTCATCACCACTGCCACGACGGAAAGCTTTGCATGGCGCTACAGCTTTCGTAATGAATGAACTACCAATTCAGCCCTCGGGCATCTTCTGGCAAGATGGCTTCATATCATCCGAGCATGAGGAAAAGTTAATACACATTTTTCGCAACGAGCTTTCCTGGCCAGACCGATCTGGGCGACTGTCTCTCCACTACGGCTACACCTTCGACTATAAGACATTCGGCGTGGACCCCAATATCCCCTTCAACCCTTTTCCGGACTGGCTGGAGCCGTTGCTTCCCACATGCGAGGGCAGACCACCGGATCAAATTTGCCTGCAGCATTACCCACCCGGCGCCGGCATCCCGCCCCATGTCGATACTCATTCCGCATATGATCAGTTATATGCGCTGTCGCTAGGGTCGCCCGTCATGATGCAGTTTGCTTTACCTCCAGACGAAGGCGAGGAAGGAAGGATGGTGGAAATAGATCTTACGCCGAGAAGCATGTTGCAGATGTCGGGAGACTCGAGACTGCATTGGAAGCACGGAATTAGGAAACGGAAGACGGACATGTTGCCTGATGGAACGGTGCGGAAGAGAGGAGATCGGTGGAGTATCACGTATCGGTGGATCAGGGAGCCGGCCGTATGCGGCTGTGGGAACGCAAAGCTCTGCGACACTGCGCAAAGAGAACTAGGCATTGAGAAGGAGTATCGTTGGAAGAAAGGCGACGAGGATGTCGTAGCGGGCGAGGAAGAGAAGATAGCAACCAAGGCTTCTTGAAATGATTAGAACTCTATCTATATTGATGTTCTAAGCCGCGTTCTCCTCCTTCACGACAATTTACTACTATAGTCGTATTGGGACCCAGGACTTGAGCTGTGAGTACCATGGACGGAGGTTCATGGCTTCACAGCGTAAAACCTGCGGTAAGCATCATCAACTCTCTCCAGGTAGTACGTTCCAGGAGCCATGGCTTCGATACTTCCAGCAGGCTCATAGCTTTTGGCGCCATATGCCTTCAATCTGAGAGAGCAGGCCTGCGAATTGGTGGTTAGTGGCGGCTTGCAAAATCCTTTGGTTTGATTCACTCTCACCTCTTCATACTGCTCAGGCGTACAAGTCTCACGTTGCTCAAGACGCTTCATGAGATCAATCTTTTGGACCATCTCGCTAAGATCTCCCGTAATCTTGAGCCCATAGAGAGTGCTGGCGATACCGCTGCCATACTGATCCCGCGTATCTTGTCAGCATAATATTTGCACATGAGTATCACAAGACTTACACTGAACATGCCGATAGTCTTCCCGACACTGTCTCTGAGATCGATGTTGCTGATCAAGCTGATGAGAGAGCAGTACAGACTAGCCGTGTACATGTTGCCGCATAAAGTGGGGGCGGCAATGCATGGCTCAGCTCTCGCTTTGAAGAGATCCTTTGACTGGGTGACAAAGATCTTTTCAAGTTCCTTGCTCTTCAGAGACTCCTCGTAGCTGAGCCCGCGCAGCTCTTCCGACAGAGTCTCCCATCGACTCTTATCGCTATCCAGTCGGAAGTCGTTGTACAACAGTCGTCCATACGACTTGCTCACAATCTTGCAATTGGGGGTGTGGAATGCCATGTAGTCGAATACGTTCAGCAAGTTGTTATCATCAATTTTCGGCCCAAGGCCGTTCGTGCGTTGGTTAGCTGCTTCCACCTTCTCACGAAGACGTTGGTAGCAACCGTCCAGCGCCGACATGTACGACCGAAGCGACTCATGTCCATTTACCAGAGGGAACTCTGCTTTGAGATCAGGCTTGTAAAAGTCGTAGGCATGGGTCATGAAGGTTCCCTTGAGCGCCGGCTCCATCGAAAGCAGCGCATTGGGGCCTACGAGCATGACGACACAACCGGCACCGCCCGTAGGACGAGAGGCGGGCTCGTTGTACAATGCAATGTCGGACGCAACAACGATAGCATTTCTGCCGTCCCATGATCTAGACTCGATCCAGTTGACGGCATTGAACAAGGCGCTCGTGCCGCCGTAGCATGCGTTGATGGTGTCGATGCCTTCTAGGCTGGTGTTTCCGGCAGGCTCGAAGAGCTGGGTCAGCACTGTCTTGACAGACTTGGCTTTATCGACCAAGGACTCTGTGCCAACTTCGAGGCGACCAATCGAGTTGGGGTCGATATCATACTTTCGCATGAGCGAGGATATGGCAGTGAGGGCCATGGAAGATGCATCTAAGCTGGTCAGTAGCCATCACTGATGAGGAAGACGCCAGACTCAGAGCCCGGCCGAAGTAAGAGTATCCTGGAAGGTCGATGACTTACCCTCACGGTCGTTGCAGAAGTTCATGTATTTGAGGCCCAAGCCAATGGTGTATTTACCCGCTGATACGCCTTGGTGCTGTTCAAAGAGAGACTGGTCCAAGCACTGGAGTGATTGATATTAGCTCTGATAGATGACATATGGATTTTAAGAAGGAGATGCGGACCTGGCCAGGGACGTAGATTTCCATGGCTTTGATGCCAACATTCTCAGGGTATGCCATCGCGAATGCAGAAGATGTTTGTTTCTGAACAGAGAGTAAAGATGTAGAACAGTGAAGATGTCCAGAGTATGAGACTCAATAGATGAAAAATAATTGTGATATGATAACAAAACTTGTCAGCTTAAATCTCGTGCACTTAAACCATTGAAGTCGCAGAATCCATATATACACAGATTGGACTATGTTAACAGGAGCTTGATGCTGGGCATGACCCGTATTCAGTAACCTGAAAGCTAGAAACACAGCCCACGAGATGATCTGGAGTGTTGAGATCGATATCATCCGATTGTTTCCCCATGACCAGCTGAATGTCTTGTTCGACAGCCTTCTCTACCACCCAGTTCAGCCTTCTCGATAAGGAGAATGATGACTTCTCTTGCAAAAATAAGCTTGTTCTGTCATCACGGTACCTAGCGTACCCTGACAAGCTGAAGCCGTTGCTTGATCCTTCTGTTTCTACCATCCAAGGTTCGTTCGACAGTCCGCTTACGGACCAACCCAGGTGGATGGAGAGACAAGCAAAGATGCTGATTCGTTTATTGTTTCCGTTTTTCGATCCATCGAAATTGCTTGTGAACTGAATCTGGTATTTCATGGATTTTACGCCATGTTTCAGCAAGGGTGTTTGTGATGGTTATGGAAACCGTTGGGAACTTTTGCTCAGGAACCTGTCGGACGGACCAATCCGCAGTCCAAGGTGCCTTTCACTATGGATGCATCCGCGACCCCACATCATAGTCTTCCTGCGACTCCACGAATTGAACTGCTACCCCATTTGCCAAGCTTTCCATAAGAGCCGTGCCGTCACACCGCGAAATGTTAGGCTTCTCCCTGGCACAATCGAGATGCAAAGTTTTGCAGGGCGTGGTTCATGGCATTCGTGTCTACGCGTCGAGCGTGGCTTAGCAAACGGATAAGCGAGAAAGACAGGGGAAACAAAAGTACTCACAAGGCCAAACCCACTGCCCCAACAACACTTGGTAGTGAAACAGGGCTCGGGAAGCTAGATCCGAACGGTCTCCGTCGAACGAGATGCACTGCTCATCTAGTTCCTTCAGAATGTCTTGAAACAAATGATTGATGGCTCCCAAGCTTTCTGTTTCTCCCTCTAGGACAGAGACAGAAGGTGGTGATGTGAGACTTTGCCGAAGACTCAGCCACCACGAGATAATCAGCGCTAAGCGGAAAAGGACAACGTGCCACCCATCAGCTATTCAACTCTTCAAATGACGATCCGGAACATGAATGCTTACCAGTCTCGTATGCTACCATTGGGCCAAGCCCACCGAATTCGAATGCCGCCTTCCGCTGCCTATGAGCGATGCCTATCACGGTATCCGCCAACCAAGAAGTCGCAGCGTACTTGATGACAACAAGAACCTTCCTTTCAATTGGAAGATTGGGAACTGCCAGATGACATTGAGGTTCTTTCGCAATTCTCTTCAAGATCTGGAGCTCCTGACCCATGTAGAGATGGTGATACGCAGAGCTGAGCAGACACAGACACTCCGTCATCATGGGATCGCTCTTCATGCTTTGCGTACCTTCAGCGTGAGGGTGACTGCGCCATAGAGTCTCCCAGGCTTGAAGGCTCCTCTCCATCTTTGCACAATATTCACGATCAAGGATGGGTGCCATTTCAGGAGAGTACCGTTCTCTGGCACAAATGTTCGCCACGAGAGCCCCGATCAACGTGAGAAGTCCGAATGAGCTCATGGCTACCGCGGGGAACTCGCCAGTGAAAACTCGTCTCGAGGTTTCGACGAGATTGACTGGCTTGTACACCTGCCATTCTTTGTTGTGTGCCCATTCTTCGGCTGACGGTGCTCGCCAGAGGCTGTCGTTTGAGGGGACGATCATTTCCGCTGTGACCTGAGGCGCAGCGATACATGTTGATTCGGGATCGAGGAGTGATATGGCTGCGTTCAGAATGCAAGTCCAGCTTGCGAGTCTGTACACAGAAATGCAGGGAGTTAGATATCGTATTACATCAGTAGAGGACCATAAGCTCACTGACCTGCTTAAAGTCTCTATAAAGATCCAGTCCTTCCAATCAGGGTCCTGACCTGACTGGACTCCGCGAACTTGAACTTCTACTGCGCGCAGTAACTTGAAGACATCAGTACAAGGGGTGGACCAAGGACGCCTCACTTACATCTGTTACAAGCGAGAACTGTCGTTGCGCTTGTCGCGCATACCTGGGGTTGGCTGAAAAGGCCCCAAACTGAATACACAATAGAGCAGTCTGTATTGGCCACAACTCTGAGATAGAGCTCTGCAAGAGGTCTTGCTCGTACTGGAGGAAGTATGAGAACCGAGCACAGAGAGACGAAAGACACAAAGGATGAGCTACGCACCTGAGCTAGGAGATGGCAGGAAGCTTCATAGGCCTTAGAAGCAGGACCATGCTCTGATACAATGCAGCCACCGATGGCCAGCATGCCCAAAAGCAAAGATGCTGCAAGATAGTGTCGCAACTAATTAGTCAAGCCTCTTTGCTGCCTGCTGTGTATGTTGCCTACCTGGAGTAGCTGAAAGGATGAAAGTCGGCCGATGCACTATGGGCGTATGTATATCAAAGTGTTCGAAGTACGCATTGATCCAACGTGAAATCTGATTGCGACTGAGACAGATTGAATCTGAAGTACTAATTGTAGTGCCCTTTGCCTTGGAAAAAGCGTTGTTGACTGCAATGGCATCGTCATCCGAGCATCTGATCAGATGAGGTGTGTCATAGGAAGGTTGGTACTGAGGTAGGCTTTCGGGAGCGTCGAAGAATAGTGAGACTGGTCTTACACGTCGACTTGGATCTAAGAGAATGCATGTATCTGCAGAAGGGGGTGAGATGATGGTGTTGGTATTGAAGTCAAACATCAAGTCTGTGACGCCCCTCAAGTCGAAATCGTCTGGGTGGATCTCAGATATGAAAGAGTCTCCGAGCATCAGAAAGTCGGGGAGATCGACGTGCTGTGCCCCCGAGCCACGATTGTTCTCAGATGTGGTGGAGTCGGTGTTTTCTAGAGAGGCTCCTTGGCTGAGTCGACCTGTTTCGTCAACTTGCTGAGCGGCGATAGTGGTATCCAGAGCAAGATCGGCCTTGCTTATTGTAGCACTCTGGTTTTCATCCGATTGAGGCGAGCTCAACTCAGACTCGGCTATATCTTCATCTCCTGATTGGCGAACTACGATGGGATCATCACTAGATCTACCACACTGAGGGACAGCCAAATTTGCAGTACTGATCTCGTCTCTTTGGTTGTTAATGACACCACCTGCAGTGGGCACACCACAATTCTCCACATCATTGAGACCTTCTCTTTGTGGTTCAGTCTGATCAACTGGTTGACAGCTACCTTCTAACCTGAGAGTTTGATGTCAATACCCAGGACCAGGACTTCAAATTAACTTCCTAACCTACATCAAAATATCGTCTAGTGACTTTCGAGAATCATGTTCTTCACAGGCCTGAGTTTGGCCCTCTTCATGCTGTGATGTCGGTAAACCTTGAGTAGGCTTCCCTGGGCACTTCTTTTGATGTCGACGTAGAACATCTGTCCTGCCGAAACTAGCGCCGCAGGGTAGACATTTGAAAGGCTTTCGATTCTCATCTGACCCATTTCGATCAGCTGAAAGATCCGATGGATCAGGTGAACAGTAGACTTACGTGACGCAACGTGCCGTATGAGATGCTCCGCCCTGATAAATGTTTTCTGGCAATAGGTGCACGTATGTGGACGCGGACGCCCCGGCTGTGCTTGGCCATCTTCACTTGCTTCATATTCAGGGTGTGTCAGAAAGCTGCTCTTACGTCATTAAGAGAGGTGGACGGGTGCTCACAGCTTCTGACTCCCCGCCTAAAGGTCGACTTCTTCGTCTCTCGTGGAGATGACCGGGTGTTGTCTCGTTGTCGACTCATGTCCGCTGATACAACCTCTTTGCCGTCTTTTCTGTCGTCCTCATCTCTTCTTCCAGATGCGGTGAGAACAAGTAGGGATATTACTGGCGAATCAAGAAAGATGGAAGTTGTCTTCAGCGCTTTCGGCAATTGAAGGAACGGACATGGAGTTTGCGGGGATCCGAGACGCTAGGACCCGGGGTAGGCGGTGCTGATTCAGGCCTGACTCAACAGGTGTATTTGTAGATGGGGCGCTTTCCCAAGGGCCG
Source organism: Colletotrichum scovillei (assembly GCF_011075155.1). NCBI lineage: Eukaryota > Fungi > Ascomycota > Sordariomycetes > Glomerellales > Glomerellaceae > Colletotrichum > Colletotrichum scovillei. Next base: position 2,620,228 of record NW_023336263.1, read on the forward strand.
CTGTTCTGATGTTGTACGAAGCGTGGGAAAGTGCTTGTCGCTAATGTCTTGGCTTCGCAGCAGCGTGTTTGCACGGTTAAGCCGGAATCCAGCCATTCCTAATCCCTCTGCGTGGGTCAAGTCGAAATCCAAGTCTGTTGACAATGAATTTGGCAGTGTTGATTCTCCGAGTTCACTGAATCTATGAGTGAATCTTAGATGGACTGTTATCTGAAATGATATCATATCATCATAGCAGGTGCTGTGTTTTTAACATTTGATACAAGGTCTTGTTTGCAATGACTATTTATCTAAAGTCTCTCTATGTCCGCGCCTTTCAACCACTGTTAACACTAAGCCTTTGCTTGACAATTTCCGACACCTCATCCCACTTCTCATCGACCAATTTCTCAGCATCGTTTTTCCAAAGATACAGATTCTGCATCATGGTGGCGTTGATGTCGAATTCCTCCTTGAAAGCTTTGCTGTCCTCATCATGCAAGTTGTGCCATATTTCTCTCTGCTTGATCCCAGTCGCCTGTGCTTCGGCAACGTAGTCGTGTCGGATTTCGAAGTAGGTATGCAAGGCTAAGGGGATATTGCCTGCACATTTTGAGAGACATTTGGCTATGGTGGCTCCGTCTTCGATGGCTTGACTAGCACCTTGAGTCGAAGTGGGTAGAAAGGGATGTGCAGCATCCCCCATCAAAGTAACTAGCCCGGAGTCTGCGACCCATTTGTCGAGGCAAGGGCGGTACACGAGCTTCCAGTCAATGACTGAAGGCATCTTTTCCCACACCCTTCTGACAGCAGGATCCCATCCTTCTAGGCATGCCAATACATCATCTTTGGTGGCCTCTTTAGTCCAACTCTCGGCGACGTCGCCAACGTCTTTGTGAGTCAAGACCGCATTGATCTCTTTTCCACCCTGCAGAGTGCTAATGAACCCGTGAGAGTCCTTAGCCAGGAACAATCGGATTGAATCGCCGTCTCTGAGGAATTTACTGGTCAAAGGGTCGTCGCGAAGGAGGTCACCGCTCATGAACGATCGGTAGATGGCGTACCCGCTTGCTTGAGGTTTATCTTCATAACCCAGCACAGTCGTGCGTCCCTTGCTCCTGACGCCGTCCGCGATGATGACGACATCTGACTGAATTACTTCTCCTGAGGAAAGGGTTATGCTAGGTTGACTGGGATCGTAGACTTCGACTCTCTCGCCAAGCCGGATTTTGACGCCCTGTTCGAGAGCGAAGTCCTTCATGATGAGGTGGAAGTCGCCTCTGTGACCGATGATTTGGCGGCATCCATAATTATCTACGGACTTGCCAATTTGGTCGTCGATACCGAGGACTTTGTCGGAAGAATCAAAGTTATAGATGCGCATCTCGGTACTCTGACTTGCAATTGGCTCCATTCTGGACCCGACTCCCCAACGATAAAGAAGCCTTGCCGAGTTCGAGCCAAAGCCGATACTATCACCAAGGCGTAGGAATTCTTTCAGTTGATCAACTACCAAGACATCATAGCCTTGACGACGGCACGCAATGCCGCATGCCAGACCTCCAAGGCCTGCGCCGACTATCGTGACTTTCAGGGGACGAGACATAAGAAGGATTTCGGGGAAAGTTGGTATTGATGAAAAGGGGTTCAGAACAAGTAATGATTGGGATTTGACAACGACTTACTTTCAGAGTGGTCCTTCGATGTTGCTTTAAACCATCTTCAAACGAGCCATCCAAAGTCGTCTACTTACATGGCTTGTGGGGTAGGCCGCCTACCTACCCCACAAGGCATCGGTTCGCCCCCTCCACATGCATAGGAGGGCTTTGGGTACATCAATAGATGGTGTCGTCGGCCTGTTCAAAATACGTTTGACCTTCCGTGCTATTGCAAACATATCGTCTCACTTGGTGCCGAAAGAACCTACGTATTCGTCATGTCCTTCCTTCAAACCCTCCTTCAATCTTTGCGGGACAACGTTGCTGTTCTCGAACATGAAGTCCAACAACACGACCTAGGAATCCCCCAAGTATGGGACTCGGAAGCTTCTACAAAGTTCGACGACCCTGAACATCTGATCTCTTGGCAAGCATTTGAGGCTATTGAAAAGATTCGCGTTGACGTTCGCGCTCTCGATGCAGCGGTTACGCCCAACCACATCAAGCTGCTTGAGATGGGTTTGCAGCCAGCGCGGACGAGTGCACTTAATGTGGCAGTGTCCCTTGGTATCACAGATGTGATCAAAGATCTTGGGGGCGATGCGAAGCTTGAGGATTTAGCTAGCCGACTAAATGTCAATGAGCAGAAACTAGGTACATAAGCAGCCTGTACTACACCGCTTCTAACGTCCAAATCCCACTGATTATTATTCCAGGAAGGGTCTTGAGAACCTTGGCTACTGAGTATATCTACCAAGAAAAGCAGCCAGGTGTTTTCAGCAATACGCGGCATAGTAAGACTCTCGAAAAGGAAGGCAGTGCTGCTCAATTTCTGTCCCTCTTGTAAGCTCCAATCACAGTCCTGGGTGTCCATTATCAGTGAATGGTCTAACAAGCAAAGAGCGGACGAGGGCTTGAGGAGCTCTGCAGGTCTGCTGTCGCATATGACAGACACCAAGACCAAAGACTCTTATCTGGCCACAGATGCTCCATTCTGTTCCACAGTTGCACAGAATGGCGAAACATTTTTCGAGCATATTGGTCATCCCGAGAACTCCGGGGCTGCGCTTAAGGTGATCAAGGGTGTTGTACCATGGCTAAACGTAAGTGTGCTCCGGTATGCATGCCATTAAATCTGTCTCTGGCTTATCAACACGTTCTTTATAGAGGACAACTAGGCCAGCGCTTCTCAATGACTACCCCTGGCATGAGAATCCCAAAGCTCGAGTTGTTGATGTTGGGTGCGGTCCAGGTGACAGTGGATTCGACATAATGAGGCATAATCCGGAGCTTCATTGGACCTTTCAGGACCTTCAGCCGGCCATCGAGAGCCTGAAGACCGTGAGTTGCGCGTGGTCTAAGACTGTAAGCCGGTACTGACGTCCCAAACAGAGCCTGCCAGAGGATATTGCGCAAAAGGCTGCCGAAGGGAAAGTCGAATGTGTCGTACAGGACTACTTCGAAGACAACGCAGCAGAGGGTGACATATGGTACCTCAGGGGAGTTCTGTGAGTCATAGGAGTTTCTGAATTGCGTTTATACCGCTCCACTACGGCATACTGACAAGTTTCAGGCGCGAGTATGATGATGAAGACGCTATCAACATACTTACCAACGTTGCGAACTCCATGAAAAGAACTCCGGGTTCGAGGATGGTGATCAACGAGATCTGGAATTCGAGTCCATTCATTGTCAGCAATCAGAATACGGCCCCGTCTACTCTGACACCTCCCCAACAGTCAAGGCTTCCGGACCTTGCCAACTTGATGACATGGAACACTTTGTTCTTCTTCGGCGGGAGGGAAAGATCGGTGCCAGAGCTGGAGTTGATTCTTGGGAAAGCAGGTCTGAGAATCAGCCGGTTCTTCCAATTCCGCACGATCACTACCATGATAGAGTGCTCACTAGCCTAGAGGGTACATGTATGGTTGCAAATTTCCATAGCTCAAAAGCAATAGACCATTATCTTCTGCTTTTTGCATGGGACTCATGAGCAAATTAAGACGTACAGCCCCTCTTTCTAGTTCTGTTTTACCAATACTCTATATAAGTACCATTCCAGAAGAGTCAAGATAGTTTCAAGTAGGTGGTCTTTGTATTCGTGCTAGCTTCAGATTGCAAGATGGAATGCATGACCTTAAAGCGAGCGACAATCCGATGCCCACTACCCAGATTAGCGTGGACTGCTTGTAGCTTTTGATTTAGGCTCCTCTCATCAGCAGGCTTTCATCAGCATTTTGTAACTCGAAAGAAATCAGATGAAATAGAAGAGTTAAGCTTGGGGATCACGCTAGATTGAGCTGGTCCTACGATTTGGGGCTGCATCATTAGCAACTAAACCGCCGTCGACGCAGTAACTCTAATGATCGATCTGAAGCCAAAGATTCAAGGTAACTCGTCGGCTGCAAATTGAGGCCAAAGCACTGGGCCTTCCCATAACAAAGGGTCTTCCGAAGTTGTTCGAAGCTTATCCCATGTGCTCGCTTGAGCTGATCTTCCAGCTATTTATGTGAGACTAGAACTTGAGATCCTTGACTCTCGCGTTGGTAATTTTCTTTAGTCGTTCTAGATGTCCGGGCTTGATTCCATATCTAAGATAGAGACATGCAGCCGCAATGCTCGTAGACCGGCTGAAGTTAGTAGATAAGATGGATCTACATCTTTGGCTCAAACTTCGCTGAAGAGACGGATTATCCTTGCAGATCTTTCTTCGGCTCTTGTAAAGATCCCTTTGACGTGGTAGTTTCCTAGAATTGATAACCAAAGCCGGTCATGATAGTAAATGACTCGGCCATCATTGATCTGCTACCTCAGATAGGTAAAGTAGGACCCTGATGCAAGCTGTTCTGCCTCGATCCCGGCTCTTCTGCCTCCGGGGGAAAGCGTCTTCTCGGGCCCAATTTCGATGCCGAAACCCCTCCCAACTTCCGAGTCACTCAAATCTGTCTCCCCCACTGAGTGGAGAAATTCCTGTGCCTAGATTATATCGAGTAGGCTATGCCAACGGCCATCTTCTCCAAGCCCCTACCCCCGCGCGACCTTTGGCTCGATCAATATGTCTCGTGTTAACTACCCCACCGTAGCCATGAAATAAGCTTTCTGGTGCCATTTGCTTGCTCCACGCCGAATCAACAGGGTCCATGCTACTGAGACGTTAACGTCGGTCCGTCGGTATAGCATGCAACAAACCCCTGGCGGGGGTTTAACAAGGGCAGATAAACCATTCGCACTTTGCAAACTCCTTCGCGAATAAGCTTTTCACATGCATTTCGTTGCAGTAAGGAACATGGTTTGTGTCTTATGAGCGGAGTTTTCCCGCCACGTAGTGTCCCAGAAATACCCTCACCTCGTCAAGCTGGTGGTCATTGCTGGGATTGGGGTACTTTGCAAGATCTTCCTGTTCTAGTCCCTCCGAGCTGTTGAATGCAACATAGCCGGTGGGAGTGTTGACTATTGCAGTATATCAGGCAAAGTCTCTTATCCGTGTTAACCGATACAAAGGACTCGAGGACGGGGGGTCAGCCAAGTGCTGAAAGAGGTAGCCTATCTAGATAGTTGGTTCTTCAGCTCTTGCGCACCTTCAATACCGTCACCCAAATTTATCCAATCTCGCTCATGTCTATATCGCAGTTTGCCCTTAGATCGATGCCTTGGACTCTGTTGGCCTACAACGCTATCGCTTGAACATAAATCTCAACCCTGCAGCTCCGTCCCAGAGAGATATAATATAAATTCTTTCCGATCTAAATGCCAAAAGTCATGCTTTTTTGAACGTTTCTTCGTAAGAGTCTACTGATTTGTAATCAATTTCTTGGCTTGAGAACAACTTTCCAGTGACCGGTTGCAAACTGCATGGTGATGTACTGGCGGAAGTCTATGTCTTGACCCGGAACTTCCAGCACGTCAAATCTTTGTAGGAGATTGGCGGCAACCATTCTCATCTCGGCCCACGCAAAGCTTTATCAATTTTATTAGCACAGTTACTCGATAATAACGAGAAGCATTGTACTATGGCTTACTTAATACCAATGCACGAATGCTTGCCTCCAGAAAAGGGGTAGTACGCGTCCATACTAGAGCTTCGTTAGTACCAAGACTTTGTTATGGGAAGGAATCCATTGAGACCTACTCAGGTGCGGGTGCCCCGTCTCTCTTGTCCTCGGACAGCCACCTCTCGGGCCAGAACCGTTCTGCCTGGGGCCAGAAAGCCTCGTTGCGGTGAAGATCGCGGTACGAAGCCGAGACTACTGTGTGAGGCGGCAGATCATAGCCACAGAGGTTGATCCACTGATTGCCAGTCCGGCGACCCATCTCCGAAGCAATAGGATGCAAGCGGAGGTTTTCCTTGATGCAGGCCTCGAGATACTCGTATTCCTTCTCGTTGCGAACCGATTTGCTCGTCACAATCTCGTCGTTAAAGCCCTTGCATGGGAGAGAAGCAAAGAGCTTGGCACGGACATCGGGGTTACGGGCAAGCTCGAGAAAGAGACAGCCGATGGTGCCGGATGTTGTTTCGGAACCGGCGAGGAGGATCTCGGCCATTTGGTCGACAATGTCGCGGGCAGACATGCTAGTGCCCGTGTCAGGCTTTTTGCCCTCTTCGATAAGGTGCTGGAGGAGGTCTCGGCGCTCGACGTCCGAGGTGCGCTTGCGTCGTTGTACTACCGCGTCAATTGCTGTGATCATCTCGGCGGGCCAGTCGAATTGCAGATCGATTCCTAGGGCGCGGAAGAATTTCTTGACGTATACAGTCTTTGTACAAGTTAGCATCGAGGAAATGAAGACACTTCGTCTGTAAAAAGGCTTGACTTGCCTGGTATCGCTTGCTGAGACCATCGAAAATGGAGCGAGGGATTGACTTCCAAATCTTCTCGTCGACTCCATCTTCGATTAAGCTGTTGGGGTTGGTCTGTCCGAACCCCTTGCCGAATGAACACTCTCCCATGCTGTCACTCGCGTCAGAAGCCGCGCAAGAGAACCAGAAGTATCTGTGAAATTATTGGCTTACATGTCAAGGGCCACGTTGTGAAGGTCATCCATCAAGTCGACCTCGATACCCTGCTTTGCATGGTATACCGGATCCTCGTTGATCTGCGCCTGGTACTTGTTGAGCACGTCACGAACGGTGCTCTCAAAGAACATCTCAAGGTTGTCGATGTAGTTGACCGTAAAAGCAGGAGACAGGAAACGCTTAAGGCGCCTGTGCGGCTCTTGGCGACTGTTTCCAGAGGCGTTGGATTAGGCTCATGTTGCAAGTGCACATTGCGGGCAGAAAAAAAAAGAACGACTTACATCTCGCCAAAAAGGCCGGGACTGAACTTGTCTCTGGAAATTTCGGCATACATGGCAACTTTGGGTAGATCTGTCTTGACCAAGATCTGCTTCATGGCCTCCTTGTCAGAGATCCAGACCTGTCGGGGGCCGAGTCGGACGATTGACCCATACTTGTTGTGGCTTCTTTCTACCAACTTCCAGATGGTGCCTGTCGAAAAGAGACAACGTAGATGCAGTGTTGTGAGAGGGGCGTACCATGGCCCAGGGAGTTTCCTTAGAGGAGACTTGAGAGCTTTGATCTTCTGCTTGAGTTGAAGTCCGGCAAGGACAACCACTAGGAGGTAGACGGCGAGTATGTAAGCCGACGCCATTGTACCGCCGTTGTTGATCGTCTTGATCAGATCAGTGTAAGATGCTGACAATGCTTTAGGTTGTCAACAATAGAATGACTGATGAGTGATGAGATGACAGGTCCGAGATAACGAGAGCACAGAAGGACATAAAAATCTTTGACAGGAAGCGGGCGATGATCATCTATGACACGAGACCCGGAGCCATCTCCTCGGGATGATATAAGACGAACACACACAAGTCTGCAAGAGCTATTTCGTAATCTCTATCCCCCGCTCGCCCCCGGTGCTTCCTGCTGAGAAGTTGCGCAAGCCAACCTAGACCGGAGGTTACGGTACGTGGCTGGATTTGCACAATAGTAAGAGGCTCCTTTGAATTACACGACTCAGTTCAGATGTACATGTAGCCATCGCCAGCCTGCGAGGCTGTCGTGAATATGCTGCGCGCACTGTTTCAAGCTGTGTAAACTCTGTTATATTAGCTCGGATGATGGGAGCCCAGCAAGCCAGCTTGCTGGGCTTTCCCTCTGGTCTGGGAACAAGCAAGTTCACCAACGTGGCACCCAAGAGACGACGCAAGCGCGAATCGGATGGTCCAGAATGTTGTACACCAATTGACTGGGCTACTCCTTGGCTGAGAAACTGCGTGTCATGCAAACTAAGCGGGAACATGGAGATAGGTTGCACTCGACCGACAAATCTCATGTGCTTGGTGTAAACTCTGTTCGAGTGTAATCCCACATTACTCATTTTCAGTTACCTCGCGGTACTTCATTTCCTATTCAGGAAACTATTCGGCAAGGTCGCCTATTTCGCAAAGTATTCATCAGCTTTAACGCGTCTGTCATCACGAGAACCTTAAATATGAATACCTCACATTTCAGTGAATGACAAGACAGTGCCTTGTTCACGGTGGAGATGCAGTTTCAAAAGAGTTCTGAGCCTTGGCCCTGCCATTTGGTCTAGAACTTTTCATCTATTTCCCCTTGTCTCTAAACTCCATACGTGCTCCCGCTCTATCAAGCTTTGACTCTGCGGTCTTTGAGTCTAAAAATGTCTATGTCCTCTATGTCTCTTTATGTTCGTCTAAAGAAAACCGTGTTGTATTTTATACAGCAACCACCCTCTATTTGGCCCATCTCATGGCGCCGGGGCAGTTGGGGTCGTTCTCGACGTACTTGAGCGTGCCGAAAACGGACCAGAGCTGGCCGAGGAAGCTGCGGCCATCATGGTTGTACAGGTCACCAAGGACAGGCTTGATGGCCTCAGTAGCCTCGTCAGCCTTGTAGAAAGGAATGCGACTAGGGTCTGTTAGTGCCGGCTCGCGAGACTTTTCATGATCAGAGGCAAAGCTTACGGGAACAAGTGGTGAACGACGTGCTTCTCAATGATACCGTGGAAGAGGTGCTTGCCGATGAAGCCGAACTCACGGTCGACGGTGGCGATGGCACCCTTGACGAAAGTCCAGCCCTCCTCAGTGTAGTGGTGGACCTCAGGGTGGTTGTGGTGGAGGTAAGTGATGGCAACTGAGTGGTCAATTAGCACTATGATAGCCACATTTGCTTGTGAAACTCAAAGCCCAAGCTTCAAGGATCACAAGTGAGGGGAAGGGGGTGCGTACCGAGCCAGTGGTGGACCCAGAAGTAGGGGACCGCGTAGAGGAGAGCGACGGTGGAGACGTCGAGGATGGTGGAAGCATAGTACAGGGCGGAGAAGGTGATAGCCAGGCCAATATCAGAGATGGCAATGAAGATGGCCTCATTGGGACGGAAGACGGCACTGGTGGGGCCGAAGTGGCTGACGCCCAACCAACGTCCGAGACCGTTGACCTCACGCTGCAAGCTACCCTTGCCGGCGGTGGCATTGAAGAACAGGTACGCCTGCCATCCGAAGAGCTGGTGGGTGAGCAGGTTGATGGCCTGGGCAATGGGCGTGTCCTCGAAGAGCTCGTGAAGGTCGATGCTTCCGAACAAGGGCTTCTTGGAGGGCTTGGGGGCGGTGGCGGGAACGAAGGCCATGTCTTTCTTCATGTGACCGGTGAAGCGGTGGTGGCGGTGGTGAGAGAACTTCCATGAGAAGTAGGGGACGAGAAGGAAGGAGTGAAGGGCCCATCCGGTGATGTTGTTCACCTTGTCGTTCTTGGAGAAGGCGCCGTGGCCGCACTCATGGCCGAGAATCCAGACACCGGTGCAGATGAGACCTTGGACGAAGCCGTAGACCATCCAGGCAGTGGCGCGCAGGATGGGGTCCTGGATGCCGGGGATGTAGGTGAGAGCAGCCCAGACGAGGCCGGCGACCATGGTGAGGTCGCGGACGACATAGTAGTAGGAAGTCACGAGCGACGGCTCGAAGCAGTGAGCCGGGATGGCATCTCTGATGGTCTGAATATCAGGGAAGACAGGCTCGTTGGTCTTCTATGAGGAGGGTCAGTGATCAATGATCGGTCATCGAGATCGATGGCGGCGCATCGGAAGCTGTTTGCCGACTAACCTTCTGGGGCTTCTCGACCACCACGGTAGACGAGGTGCGTTGGGTCGCCATTGTGTGTGATAAGGTGCAGACCAGGTTTGTTTGGGATCACCTCACTATTGCTCAATGGATATAATATGAGATGAACGAAAGGGAAAGAAGGATACGCTCTCGAGACCGCACCGTATTATGGATGAGTAAAGGAAGGAACCAGAGGGAAGCTGAAGCTAAGAGGTCTGGGGAAAAGGGTGAAATTTTCTCAGGTGCCCGAGGTTAGGGAAAAGACAAAAAGGTTTCCAGTCAGACTTCAGAAGGGACCCGGGAAGCAGACCGCCAACGAGAGAGACGTGTCTCCTTGACCCTTTTTTTAGGAGCGGCAGCATTAAAGGTGGGCCGTTACCCACGGTGAGAGACGATCCATGGAATAGGGGTCCAAACAGTCTGGACTATTTTTTTTTCTCGGTTTCCCCCCCTTCCCTTGCCAGGTTGTCTTTGCCTTGCCTTGCCCACATGCATTGGGGGAGTTAGGCTCGGCGGCAGAAAATTTCATCTTACTGCTGCCAAAAGTCGAGTGTTTGGAATTGCTCGAGACCGCCTCGAGACGTGACTCGCCACTGGGTCTAACCTTGTGGCTTGCCCCAAAGCATCGCAGAGCCTCGGGCTGGGCGTATTCCGCAGCATATTCCATGACTCGATGATGACAGCCACACGTAGAGCACAAAGCAAAAAACCGGTACCGTAAGTGTTGAAGAATGTCTCGGTGTCTCCCTTCGCAAACGTGGCCTCGCGGCCGAAGTGCCAGTTCTAGGAGACCTTCCTCGGTACCATAAGGTGAAACAATCAAAGAGGCAGCCAGCAGTCCCGGGCGGTGAACGCGTATCTGGGGACTCGGAAGGTAGGTGTTGAGAAACGCGGATCTAATCTGCTGCAAGATCCTAGCACGTTCAAGAAGAGGCTTCGTCGCTTAAACGGAACTAAACGCAATCCGGCCTAGTCATGGAAGATTTCCAAGGGTCCGGTTCCACGTGCGGATAACAGAAGTCTTGGAAAAAGCCCACACAAAGGTTCTCAACCCCAACACTTTTGCACCCCTTGCTCTCTGCTTCCAAGTGGGAAATGAAACCCACTGTGTATGTTTGAGCTTGAATCTCGTTTAACGTGGAGTTGCAAGGCAGAGAAAGACGGTGGTAGCACCAAACAGGACCCTGGGAACTCCATTTGTTGACAGAGTGGCATTTCGACAAACTCCATTGGCCGAACGGTGGGGGTCTTTGGCTTCAGGAACCTCTCCATCTTCTCCAATCCCTCTCCCCTCATTGCCCAGATTCAGAGACCGCCCCCAAGCTGTTCAAAACATGGGACCGTGCGGTAACGTCGCGTCCCACTCGGGGCTTTACGGAAAGAGGGGGGGAGGATTGCGGGAGAAAGGGACGCACAAGTCATTCATTTCTCTTTGACCTTTGACATGTGCCAATGCGCCCCCTTTCGAGCTTCCCAAACGAGTTCGACCGGCTCCGTGGCTGAGCCGTCTATGATCTCTCTTCTCGCATTGCCAGCCACCATCTGCTATCTTTGTCAATCTGACGAGGCCGGGCCTGAGCGCAAGGTTAGGGTTAGCGGGAGCCTCGGCGCACGTCCTGTCCAGATTGCGAGACTTTGCACCGTTGGACGGAAGCAGTCAAAAGCTTAATTGGCTTCGTTGTGGATTCTAGAAATGAGCAGAGCTTACGAGGATCGGGATCCGGGGCAACCCTTTCCCTCAGTGTGTCTTGTGTTTGGCGCAAGTACGGATACCTATTCACAATTGTCAGTATGGCAACTCTTGCCTCAATCAGAGCCGTCGCAACTCCCTGCGAGTCAAAACTTAGATCGCTGTACGCATACAATGCAGAACCCTTGTGAGATGCGCAAGAGGGAGGTCCAACGGCGAGGATCTAGGAAGTAGCCAAGTCCGACAGCTTGCGCGTGCCGTTACCCGTTTGCCGGTGAGATTCGTATCTATGTTGCGGTTATGAGGGGCAACTCGATCATTGATGTGGCATAACCGAAGGCCATACTTTATCTTTGGGTACTTATTCGAAGCCCTGAGTTGGAGCTGAACTCGGGGCCCGAATTTTAGATGCACTGACTGCACCAACAACATGACGGTTTCCAAGGACAGCAGGACCAAGGCCAGAAGTCTCACAGACTTCATCAGATTTGTCAAATTGAATTCTCCTTATTACGCCCAGTCCTGGAAGTCGTGTAAGACTCTTGAAGATGCGACGGTGTCTTTATGGGATTTGCCCGTCGTGGACCATGAGTCTTTCTGGGCATCAAACACATGTCGGAACAGTCAGGTTGTGACATCAAAGCAGAAAGATGGCATTGTTTTCAAAACTGGAGGCAAGTTGTGCGCACTTCTCATACCACTTTTCATAGGCTGCCTTCCAGGCTTCATGACGGTTCAAGCAAGTTGTAATACAGGCATACTAACATTGCTCCATCCAGGAACAACCACACACCCCAAAGTGTCGTTCTACAACCAGAAGGAACTTCATGGACTTTCGACACAGCTAGCAGAGAGCTTGGGACGCTGCGGAGTCGGCGTGGGAGACATGGTTGCCAATTTGTTCTACGCCGGCGACCTCTACGGGAGCTTCTTATTGCACATCCTCTCAGTCTATCATCTTCCGAGCGGTGCAATCCAGCTTCCTGTAGCTGGACACGTTTCTTTGGAGTCTATGGAAAGACAGATCGTCGAGTTCGAGGCAACCGTCGTCCTCGCCACTGTGACCACTATGTCTCAACTCTCAGAACGCATCCTCAGCATTGGCAAGAGCCACCCATATGTCCGCCTGTTGCTTTTCTCAGGGGAAGCGTTCTACGAGGATCAGGCCGGGCTGCTGAAAGCTGCCTTCCCGAATGCAACCATAAGATCAGTCGTCTACGGATCTATGGACTGCGGAATCATCGGCTTACCACCAAAGCAAGAGCACTACACAAACGACCCCCGGCTTCACCAAGTCAACGACCCAAACATTATCGTGGAGATCATCACTGAAGACGGCGAGGTTACTACGACCCCAGGAGAAGCGGGCAGCTTGGTTGTGACGAACCTGGAGCGGCAGCTCATGCCCATTGTTCGCTACCCGTCTGGAGACCGGGCCGCGTGGGTTGACCCAGCTCTGAGCCTTTTCCGTGTCCTTGACAGGGACCGCACGGCCATACGCCTCGGCCCCGTTTCCGTTGACTTTGTGGACCTTCGACGGATAGTGTCTACGATTCTTAAAGACCGGCCGGTCGGGCGCTTGCAAGCCATTGTTACACGAAAAGACAGAAAGGACCTCTTGACTCTGAATGTCGCATTTACACCGGCTACAGATGAGGAGAGTTCGCAACTGCATGCGGAGCTGAGAGAAGAGCTAGGCGTGGTGCGCCCTATGTTTCGGGAACACGTCGAGAAGGACCTAATCAACCCGTTGAGGATTAAGTTTGTTACCATGCAGGAACTCGCTGTTAACCCGAGAAGTGGAAAGATTGTCGAAGTACAGGATCTTCGGTCGACCACTGTTTAGTTATATGTTTAGCATTCTACTACAATCGTTCGACGTGAGAAGTCGTGTAAAGAGTACTTGACATTGTTGCACGAAAGTCTAAAAGAAGTTGTAGGTTCCCCCCTGCCGCGTGAGGGGATTTGAAAGACCACGAATTAGACGAGTCGCTGGCACTCCACAACCGAATAACTGGGATTGTCAATGAAACAAGCTTTCGTTCTCGCTACGATGCACTGGTCGTAAATCACGTTAGGCAAGCTCTCTTGATTGGGGCTGATAGACGCCTGGTACGGAGCCGGATCCAGGTCCTCGGACTATTGTCAGGACCCCGTGGGTTGTCTCTCGGAGGCCAAGACCGATACCCCTTGTTTTCTCCCCCGGACGAACTGACCAACACCTCTTGAGCTAAAGCGGAGACCAGGCGGAACCGGCCAGATTGAGCAATCGCCGTTGGTTGTTGCTCTCTTGACTCGCGCCAACTTGATCGCATCGCATTGAACTAGTCACGTCTGATACAAACTTCACTTGAAAGTGCTTCCCTGCAGATGCAAGGTTAATAGCGTGACATGCTTTGGTTACAACTTCCTCTTCCCCGCGCGATGTCTATCGCCTGCTATTTCATCAAAAAGCGTTCCCGAGTGTTCTCAAGGACCAGCTCCAGTTCGATTACGAGACTCATGCCTCTCGTACACGGATCTCCATTCATCGTCAACGACTCCCCACATCGAATGTGTAACAGAATTGGCAACGAAATCGCAGCATACCCGAAATGACCGCCAAAGGATCAAGGCAGGCCGGCCCCGGCAAGGAATACAAGGCGACAGGCGTCCTCGCTCCGTACTACCCCGATCCCTCCTTTTTCCTCCTCCGTTCAACTTGTCATCTAACACGGGCTTCAGGTGGGGCGAACCGGCGTGGTTCCATGCTTTGGAGAGTCCCTACTACAATGACTCTCACCGGCGGTTCCAGACGTACGTACGAGCCTTTGTCGACACTCACTTGCTTGCCTACGCGCAGGAATGGGAGGCAGCTGGGGAAGCCCCTCTATCTGCGAGGTTGAAGTTTGCCAAGTCCGGTCTTGCTTTCCTCGATGTTCCAAAAGAGTACCGACCCAAGGAGCTCATGACTATTGCGGGTACCCCGTTCGACAAGCTGGATGTCTTTCACGAGCTGATTCTCATGGACGAGATGGCCCGCATCCCCAGTGGGGTCCCCCTCGCTCTGGCGGGGGCATCTAATGTGGGTGCGCCGCCCATCTTTGCTGCCGGAACTGAGGAGCAGAAGAGACGATGGCTTCCTGGGCTCTTTACCTGGGAGACTAGCTTCTGTCTCGCCATCACGGAGCCGACTGCTGGCAGTGATGTGAGCGCTATTCGGGCTACTGCGGAGAAGACTCCCGATGGCAGGCACTATGTCGTCAACGGCCGCAAGAAATGGGTTACAGGAGCACCCTGGGCAACGCACATGACCACCGCCGTCCGAATGGGCGAGCCAGGGCGGAGTGGTATCTCGCTGCTGGTCGTGCCTTTAAACTCTGCCGGTGTCACGATCAGGAAGATCCACAATTCCGGGCACAACGCCGGTGGTTCCTCATGGGTTGTGTTGGAAGACGTAAAGGTGCCAGCTGACCACTTGTTGGGCAAAGAGAACGAGGCGTTCCCTATCATCATGCGGAACTTCAATAAGGAGCGCTTCATCCTCACAGTGGACTGCAACAGACAAGCCCGAATATGTCTTTCGGAAGCGCTGCAGCACGCACATGATCGAGAGACGTTTGGAAGACCTCTCGCCTCGAACCAGATCATCCGGCATAAGCTGACGACGCTTGCTCGCGAGGTCGAGGGTCACTGGGCGTGGCTGGAGCAAATTGCCTACCACGTCCACATCCACGGCTGGCAGACCAAGGACGTTGCAAGCAGAATTGCGTTGGCAAAGATCCAAGGCGGCAGGATTGTAGAGCAAGCCGTCAGAGAGAGCCAGCAGATTCATGGCGGGATGGGCTATGAAAAGGGGGTGACCATGACGGAGCAGATCTCTCGGGACCTCCGTCTGAAAGTCATTGGCGGTGGGAGTGAGGAGATTCTGAGTGACCTGGCGTGGCGCGAGGAGCACAAACGAGCTTCTGATCGAGGCGCGAAACTCTAAGAAGCTTTCGATGGCTTGGAAATCAGATCATGACAAGCTTAAAACACAGTTTCTGTCGCCTAAACCGTCTTCACTGCATGATATGTATGACTGATGTGATTGTATAGGATAGGAACTTGTGCATATGCTTTATGTCTGCTTCCGTGATCCGTGAAGGTTCATTACGTGTTAGAGTGGCATTGATGGGCTGCGAGTCATGGGTGCTTAAGCCGCTACTCGGACCATGATACAAAGAGTTCGAGAATGAGACTAGAACCGAGACGTCCACGTGTCGTCCGATACATCGACAAGTGCCCGTTGATAGAGTGCAGAAAAAAATGCTCAAGGTTGTACGCCTCAAGTGCTAGCTAGTTCTAGATAAGCCTCGACGTGCATTCAGCTTAACTGCAAGGACGCGATAGGGTCCTCCAACCCCTGCGCTAGTTTCCCCTCCAAGTTACACAACCTCGGGTGTCTCAGGAGACCCACCGCGACAGTCCGAACCCGAGGTCTTGGGGCCGGACCCCTCACACTCACTTGTCACTTGCAATCTTATCGTCAACGTCTTGAGGTCAGCTTTTTGACCCATCTATTAACTCGCCCACCATGGCTGACACCCACGTCAAGTCACACCCTGATTACAAGCACTTTGCATCCATCCCATGGTGTGCCAAAATCCTCAGCCAATGTGACACTTCGTCCCACGTGGTGCAAGTCTCTCAAAACAGAACTGTCCTCCCTACAAGAGAGAACACATACGTCGGCGGAACTCTCAACACACCAGACACAATCAAAGCCTGGTTGATCATACACCCCAAGCCGCAAGGCCCCGATTGGAAGGTCGATGAGTTGTGTTCTCTCATCACCTTTGACCATGGCATGATTGGATTTCCCGAGACGGCTCACGGAGGCGTTGTTGCCTTGGTGATGGATGAAGTTACGGGCATTCACATTGTAGCCCAGAGGCCGGCAGGAACAGAGCCCAACAAAGACTTCAGAACTGGTTACTTGAACACGTCATTTCGAAAGCCTGTTCCTGCGCCGGGAACGGTGCTAGTGAGATCGAGGATAGCCAGGGTTGAGGGCCGGAAGCATTTTGTTGCGGCGCAAATGGAGAATGAGAATGGTGAAGTGCTTGCAACAGCGGAAGTCTTGTATATCTCAATTAAGAATAAATTATGAGTTCTAAGGATTTATAGAGGATAATTTGACGAGCATGCTGTTTGAGGGGGTTGAATTCACGCATAGAAATCACATCAGCATCTGAACAACACAAAAGAGCTCCGAGGTATGACTTCAGCTTGCATGGAATCAAGCGCTGGCTTAGTAAACTTAGAAGTTACATTTAGATAGTATTCTTGGGAGTGAATAAAGTAGTCCAGCATTTACTCAACACAACGATGAGAGTTAGCTTACTGTTACGCGAGTGAACCATTGAGCACAACTATTGGCATTGGCCAAGTTGACGGCCAGAAGTTGTCCCCGCCAATTTGTGTATGAGAGTGCGAGCATAGGTGTGACGGGGCGTTGCCAAATCTTTGAAGTTCAGTAGTTTACTCAAACCTGGCACTTTAAAGACCAAAATACCTTCAAGTATACTAGACCCTAAAGAAATCACGCATGCCGCTGCTCAAGTTTGTTGTTAATGTAGTAGTATTCGAAGACTGAAGGTGGACAGTGACGCCGGCATTGAGTAGGTCGAGCCTAAACTTGAACGGCATAGGAAGATACGCATGCCTAAGTCAATTAGAAGCGCACCATGGACTGACTTGCTACATTTGTCACAGTAGGAAAAAGAATGACGAGATGACGTATTGCTTTTGTTGTAGTGAGACCCGTGGTTGTTGGCTCTCTACTCAAATTTATAGCGTGGTGTGGGGGTAATCCGAGCTGAATCGACGTGGGCCCCCAATTGGCTATATGTTGGACCAGGAGGCGAACCGGAACAGTCCGTACACGACAAGCGGACCGATCCATCTCCACGATCAGCCCAGAATATTCTAAGCTAGAGTTTAGTCGAGTGTTCAGATTCTGTACAGGTTTTACGCTGATAAATCCAGTAGAGGCTTACAAATGTCATGGGCTCACTAGAGTCTAGAGATTCCTAGCTGCTAGCCAACCTGGATGCATGCGAATATAAACCCCGATTGTTTTGTGATTCCAAGCCAAATCTGAGCAATACTAAACATTTACGTTGGCTATCGCTTTCTTCTATTACATCACATCTCACATATACAATTGGTTTTAGCCAGCTCATCTGCAATCATCATGTCTCTGCCTTACCAAAAAGTCCTGTTAGTCGGAGCGACCTCGGGAATTGGTGCAGCTCTAGCGGACAAACTTGTCGAGAATGGTACTTTCGTCATCGCTGCCGGTAGAAGAAAGGAGAATCTCGACAAGTTCGTTGCGAAGCACGGTGCGAGCAAAGCTGCAGCAGCCGTTGTGGATATCCTCAAATTGGAGTCGGTATGTTGAGGCTCTTGCCGTTCATGACGGTCTTGTAAAGGATAAGACTAACGGCATGTCCAAAGATCCCAGATTTTGCTGCGTCTATAATCAACGAGCACCCTGATCTCGATTGCGTATTCCTGAACGCCGGAGTTCAGCGAGGTATCGATTTCACCAAGCCTGAAAACGTCAGTTTGGACATCGTTTACGATGAGCTTCTCGCAAATTACCTCTCCCACGTCCACCTGACCAAGGCCTTCCTCCCCCATCTCTCAAAGAAAGACAAGCAGACCGCCTTGCTTTACACAACTTCTCAGCTCGGCCTCATCCCAATGAAGCG
Organism: Colletotrichum scovillei; assembly: GCF_011075155.1. Classification (NCBI taxonomy): domain Eukaryota; kingdom Fungi; phylum Ascomycota; class Sordariomycetes; order Glomerellales; family Glomerellaceae; genus Colletotrichum; species Colletotrichum scovillei. The sequence continues at coordinate 2,638,406 of NW_023336263.1, forward strand.
GTGCCCCAACTACAGCGGCTCCAAGGCTGCCATGCACGGCTTCATCCTCGCCCTCAGATCCCAGCTCAAGGATGCGTCTTCAAAGGTCAAAATTGTCGAAGTTTACCCGCCTGCAGTGCAGACGGAACTGCACGATGCCAAGAACCAGCCGGATTTGAAGAACGGCCATGCTATTGGCATGCCGGTAGACGAATTTGCCGATGAAGTCTACCAGAGATGGGTCAATGGAGAGGAACAGATCCCGGTGGGAACCGCGAAGCCCATGTTTGATGCGTTTGAGAACAAGAGACAGAATTATTATGAAAGCTTTAACGCTGAGATGGATAAGGTGTTGGTAGACTTTACCGTTTGAGTATTAGGCCACCAGATCTTTGGAAAGTAATAAGGGATGGAGGATTGCGATGGAAAAAAAGTCAAGTGAGCATTTATCGATTCTCCTCGGGCAATGGATGAAACTATCTCACTCTTAGTCTGAGTGTTTGAGATATCATGTGTGGCTTAGAGATCACTGTGGTGCGCAGTAATCTCATCAAGTCTTGCTTCAGGGTCCTGGATGACGTATTGTACTAGCAAATGGGAAACGTAGTATAGTAGATTGCTAGTCAACTTACAAGTTCAGGGCAAGTCATGTTGATGATAGTAATCGCAATAGAAGTAGCGGCAAAACTGTTCTTTGAGCGGCAGATCTGCTTTTCACCAACTTCAAGGCAAGGTATTTACAATTGGATGCTGATCACCGTGATGGCGAAGATGCATTGGATCGCCGAAATATGCCGGCTTTGGCAGCACCGTCTTACCGAACAAAATATGGGCCCATCCCGATCGCGCTCCGTGGAAAGGTGGATACCTCGGCTGGTAGAACGCTGGCCCGTGCTTAACTCCGTCAATCGCCACTTTCTTCCTTTCGTTGACATCACGAAAGCAAGGCTAATTCTTAACAACCCCGCGGCCGTAGCTCGACCCTCTCAACCATGTTCTGTCCCCCGACGTCCACCGAGGATTGGGATCTTGAATATGGCGACTAGGCTCTCACAAACACCGCTGGCCTGGGGACGCCGTCTATCATCACGTTGGCGCACCGAACCACTCGCAGCGAGATGTCGACCTTACACGTCCGACCGATCCCCCGAAGCTTCCGAAGCTCCGACACCCGATCGCAGTAACAATGGGCTCGAAAAAGAAAAGGGAGCCATGGCGCGAAAGCTCGAGGAAGCTACAGAGGAAGCTCTTTTGACTGGTGGCCGGCGCGGGCGTCAAGCTATCGAGGATGCCGGGTTTTCTGAAGAGCTGAAGCAGCGGCTTCTCGACAAGGTCGAGACCGCCAAATTCCGATCCCAATACGCATCTGCTTTCGCAGAAGCTCAAATGCCCACCTCAGCAGGCGAGGGAACACGTTCAATAGCTGCGGCGCAGGCTTGGACGGGAGACGAGTCGCAGTCTGATACGGTTCTGCGAATGCTCAACGATGCGAAGAAGCCCCTAAAGCCCGAGCTTAGGGGACAATTTCAGATCCCGCCCGTCGATATGCGGATGCGGAAAGAGTCAAAGACGAACCCTAGCCAGCGGGTTGCGAATGCTCGCGAGAAGGCCTCGACATATACTGCACTAGGATTCAAGGAGGAGAGCGGGCAAAGCGCCAAGGAACGCGAAGAGTTTAGGAAAGAGCTTCGGGACCGATTTGGAGCAGCAGCTCGAGCTGTGCCGAACACTATATCAGGTCTAGAGTCGCTGGCCAATGAGAGGATAGAAGACGCCATTGCTCGTGGGCAGTTCAAGAACATCCCTCGCGGCAAGGGGGTAGAAAGAGACGCAAGAGCCGATAACCCTTTCATCGATACCACCGAATACATAATGAACAAGATGATCAAGAGGCAGGAGATTGTGCCACCATGGATAGAGAAGCAACAAGAGTTGGCCAAAACCGCTGGCATCTTCAGGGCAAGATTACGCAACGATTGGAGGAGGCACGTCGCCAGGATGATTTCGTCAAAAGGTGGGAGCTTGGAGGAGAAGATGCAACTGGCCGAGGACTATGCCCGTGCAGAGGAACGCCATAATCCGCGCAAGAGAAACAGCGACAGTATTTCGGTTCCCACCAATGTGACCGATGATCCTGTCATGGCGAAAGTGCGTCAACAGGCGGTCGAGGGCAACAGCACTAGCGAAGCCGGACCAGAGGCAGCGCCGACGAAGCCTGCTCGGCCACTGGTACAGCCCTTCCGCGACTCTGACTGGCTTGCAACTGAGAGCTCGTACATGAACCTCGCCGTCAACGACCTTAATGCGATCACGCGCTCCTACAACCTGATGGCGCCGGAATTGGCGAAGAAGCCGTACTTCTCGCTTGAGCGCGAGCTAAAGGCTTGTTACGCCGATGTCGCGCCCCTTGTGGCAGAAACTATCCGTGAGAGAGCCACCAGGCCGACGAAGACATTATTTGATGCAGCAGGGGGCGGTCAAGTCACCGTTTTTGACCGCTTTAGTAAGGAGGGAACATCGGCTAAGATATACGATTCCAGGGCTCCTCACTATGGCTTCAAGGAAATGTGGAGGGATCTCTTCAATTGAAAGGAAATGTAAATTTCCATCCGACCCAACCAATTGGGCTCTAGGTCCCTTCAGCTAGCAGCAACCGATGTCGGGGTTGATACATACGCATCTTCATCGTCGATGCCCCCTTCTCAACGCAGCGGGAATATCATCCCGTGAACATTTTCCCTGCTGGAAATCAGCGTGCTCCCTGAAGCCTCCTTTGACCTTGATCGGACTACGTTCGAGGATCAGCCCCCAACGTCGTACAGCCAGCCCAGCCGGACCTGTGCATGTAGCACTCGCTTCGTACCGGGACCTGGATGGATCACTTGGACACCTACGGCGGACATGATGGCCCACGATCACCTAGCGCCCACCCTTGCCTCACACTCTATCATAGCCTCGTCCCATCCGGGTTGCCCACTCTCATTGCCCAACAGCCAAAGCCTATACAGTCAACTCACCCTCCCCAGTCACACACAGTAGAAGGCGCCTGCTTGGGCGCCTTGGCCCAGTGGAACACTCAGCTGGTGTCGTGGGATTTCCACATGTCTCTGTTGAGACGGACCTCGACCCCTTGAGTTCGACTCCTTGCTGGGCCCTTTTTTGCATCTTTTTTGGCACCTCTTTCTCTCGCTTCGTGATCGGAAATCATGTCACCCTAACTTGCTTGTAACAACGCTGCTGGCTCTTTGCTTGAGAACCTGCCTGCAACCAGAAAAGATGGACACTGCCTGAAGGGTAACATTGAGGAGAATTAGATGAAACTTTCGGACCCGGGCAAGTGCTGGCGGAGTACACCGACATACCGACTCCATCGAAGATAGCTAGAATTCCTCTACTAATTCGGAACCGTCTCTTACCTACTTCCACAACATTTAAACAAAGTATGTGCAATTAAGCCAAGATCGGTAGTGGCCGTAGGTAATTGTAATTTGAAACGACGAGATTAGACTTCCTGACGACATTTTAATTTGAGTCGATCATTGAGTCGTGACGTAACTTTCCTGAACGTGGTTTATTCATCCCACCGGCAGATGGAGATGAACCCCAAGAGTATTGGGTAAGCAGAGAGATTGATTGGCGCTAGGCTTCACGTTCGGTACGAGCCGCGTCTTGGCTGGCAGTTGAGACTGGAGACAAACTGACTTGCGACATCGAGACCGGTGGGATGAGCACCGTCCTCCGACCAACATTTGTCCGAACGCCCGTCAAAAGGCCTTTTGATTGGTTTGAACTGGGAGGATGCCGTTCGGATTGTGTTCAGTCGGTGCGGACGCGGGCCGGCTTGAACATGTATTCGTCCGAAAACTACGGATCGCGGACTCGCGGAGGTTCAACGTCCGGATGGCTGGTGCGTCCCACCGAATTGTCGTCAGTCCGAGAGTCCGTCATGATGATGGGTATATGTCGTCGAGCCACATTGGGATTGAAGCTCTCAGATCTGTCTGCACACCAATGCACCAATCAAGCGCCAGACAATAAATCAATTCTTACACGACCATTATGGAGACTATTGCCTTTTCCAACGAATCGCTCATCAACGCGGCCACGGACCGCCAAGAAGTCGGCCAAACCCCTTGGTACTATGTGCTCGGAACATGTGTACCAGTTGCCATTCTCGTCCTGTTCTGGATGAGAGACCATGGCACCAAGCTCCCGTATCTCAATCCCAAAGGACGGTTCGAGTGGTCCTCGGACAGGGTTGTTCGGGAGTTCGTATTCAATTCCTACCGAATGCTGTATTCATCTGCAAAGGACTTTCTCGGCAAGCCTTTCCGTGTGCTGTGTGATGTTGGAGATGTCATCATTCTGCCACCTGATGTTGGCCAGGAGATTCGGAACGACAAGCGCTTTAGCTTCGTTCAAGGCCTATTTGAGGTGCGTCTTCCACGGGGGAATAACAGGGGACTCGACTGCTCGACGAGCAAGACTTTACTAACATGCATGACGAAGGACTTCCAAGGACAATACGCAGGCTTCGAGGCTTACAAGGAAGCTTGCCACCCTTCCGAACGTATTCAGAATGTGGTCAAGCTGAGGCTGACCAAGACCCTTGGTACGTCTAGCAGCGATCTTGTAGCCACCTATGCGCCTTGATTAATGCTAACCTTGAACAATCTTTTCCAGGCAAGATTTCGGGTATTCTTTCGCAGGAAGTTGAAGAAAGCCTACAGGACACGCTAGGTGACTCGACTGGTAAACTTAATCCCACAACGTCAACATCTTGGACTTTAACTCAGGGCTGATGAATGGTGCAGAATGGCATGACACGGTGGCCAAACATGAAATCCTCAAGATTGTGTCCCGGATGTCATCCCGGATCTTTGTCGGGAAACGGCTAGGACGCAACGAGAAATGGCTGAGCACCATCGTAGGCTATGTTGAGCTCAGCGTTCACGCGATGCAGAACCTTCGCTTCTGGCCCAAGTTCCTTCGAGGCATCGTGGTGTACTTCCTCCCCGGACCCACGAAGCTGCGCGCGTACATCAGAGACGCCGAAACTCAAGTCTTTGCGGAGATCAAGCACCGTCAACAGGAAGGCGATTCCGTCGAGGAGTACAACGATGCCATCGAGTGGTTCAAGGAGATGGCGAAGGGGCAAAAGTTTAATCCAGCGGTCGCGCAGTTGATCCTGGCTGGCGTGGCAATTCATACCACGGCGGACCTAGTTACCCAGACGCTCTACGATATTCTTCAGCACCCTGAGCTTATCCAACCTCTCCGAGAAGAAGCCATTCAAGTTATTGGCGAAGGAGGGTGGAAGAAGACGTCGCTCTACAACATGAAGCTCATGGACAGTGTTCTCAAGGAGAGTCAGCGACTGAAGCCTAATCAGATCGGTAAGTTCTTTCGATATTCCACCTGCACGACTTGCAGACCCAACATGAGTGAACCGTTGCTCACATATGTCATAAGTGGGAATGGCCCGTCGCGCCACAGCAGACGTCCAGCTCTCCGACGGAACCCTCATCAGCCGCGGCAGCGCGACCGTCGTCTCAGCCGAGCGCATGTGGGATGACAAAATCTACGAGAACTCCCACGTCTTCGACGGCTATCGATTCTACCGCGAGCGCGGGGGGCCCAATGACGCGGTCAGCCAGTTTGTCAGCACCAGCGTGAACCACATGGGTTTCGGTCACGGCATGCATTCCTGCCCGGGCCGCTTCTTCGCGGGAAATGAGGCCAAGGTGCTGCTTGCTCATATGCTTCTGAAGTACGACATTAAATTCGTCGAGGGCCAGAAGCCGAAGTTTGCAGAGTTTGGGTTCACGCGCGAATCGGACTCTGATGTCAAGGTCTCGGTTCGTCGACGCAAGGAGGAGATTGATCTCTCCGTTCGGGTTGAGGAGGAATAGACTCCTAAGGAGGCTTATTTCATCGAGGCTTTGACTTCAATTTGATTTTCGACAAAGGTCTTTTCAACACTTGAGGAATAGAATGGGGCAGGGCACTTATATTGAGGACATCGGTAGTTTCTTTTGCAAGGATTAGAATAGACGGGTTGAACATCTAGGGCGTTGCACTTTATCTCCATTCAAAGTGAAGTTCGCTTTACAATTTCTCTCCTGTCACAAAAGCTCTGTTCAACACTACCATACAAAGGCCGAAGGCGACTTATGTTTTCCACCCATAATCTAAGGTGATGAGTAGACGTAACCGTAAGCCTTCTTCGCATCATCAACTTGCTTCTTGACCTCAGCTTCACTCTCAACAAGGTCCTTTTCTTCCTTCAGTCTCTGCTCCATGCTAGCCACGGACATGTACGGAGAGCTGGGGATCTGGATACCTCGCTGAACAGCAGGTCTCTCATAGCATCTGTCCAACCAAGCCTTGACGTTTGGGAACTGGTAGATATCCACGCCTGCCATGGGAGCGCCTTGCACCCACCCAATCATTGAGATATCAGCGATGCTGTAGCGTCCGCGATCCGGACCGACGACAAAGTCCCGCTTATCGAGGTGCGTGTTCAGCACGCCAAACAGTCTCTCCGTCTCACCGACGTAGCGCTGGGTGGGGTAGGGGATTCTCTCCTTGGAAAACCTCACAAAGTGGTTCGCTTGACCTTGCCTGGTGGAAGCATTAGTCTCTCCCCTCAACGTCATGAGACGGTTACACTCACATGGGTCCCAGTCCACCGTGTTGCCAGCCAATCCAAGACTCGGCTCGGGTGTAGTCATTGTCTGAGAGGGCGAATGAGAACTTGTGCTCAGTGTCGTACTTGCGCGTCAGATAGCTGAGAATGGCGCTGCCCTCAAAGACAGCAAGCTGCTCGTTGTCATGGTCAACGATGACAGGGATGCGGCCGTTGGGGTTGAGTGACGTGAACCATGGCTCCTTCTGGATGTTTTGCATGATATTGATGCTTTGGACCACGAAAGGGAGCCCGTAAGCCTCCTTCAGTTCCTCCAGGATGATGCTAGCCTTGTAGCCATTCGGTGTGCCTGAATACAGTCGTTTAGCAAGAGTTCATAACTCAAAGTTCATTAACTTAAATAGCTTACCGAATGTCAAGAGCTCAATGCCCTTCTTGGCGATGAGACCAGTGGGACGTGCTGCAGCCATTGTGATGGGATGGGATGAGATAGGAGTAGGGTAAACAATGGTTTTAGATGGAAACTATTGGGACTATGATGTCAAGTGTATACGATCAAAGCTAAGATAACGCGGGATGTTGCAATTGCACATATATATGTTGCAAGATGCTGTAGTTATTCGTGTAGGTGGAATGTGAAGCGGATTGCTAATACAGTTCAAGCTGACAAATGCTTCTCCACTGTGTTCCATGACGACAAGGACGACTCTCTGGAGTTTAGCGCTTTTTCGGTTCTGGAAAAGTCGCGACTCAGGCCGCTTACCACGCGACGAGAGCCTAGTCCCGCGCGCCAGCTTACAACAGGCAGCTTGTCCGACACGGAGGAGTTGAGAGCTTTCTCGTGTATTGTGACAATTGACAAAGCTTGAAGTTGAGGCTTGCACAACATACTTGTCCCGAATACTTTCGTGCGACCGTTTGAGAAACCCATACTACTCGAGGTTAGATGCTTTGAAATCCGATGCCTGGATGTACTAGACTTGAAGATCATTGGGCATTCGATAGGCAGACTCAGTGATGCATGGATGTAGGTCAGCGAAGACGTCGTAACACGACACCTCGGCGTAGAGCCTGTGATCTTCAATCTCACCGTGACTCACCGAGACAAATTGAATTGTTCAGATGTCCTGTGCGATTGTGCGGCCATTTGTCAGTCCTTGACTTTCTGACATCAATACGGAGGAAACTTATCTCGGCTCATTGGTCTTACTTTTCGAAGTGCAGGCATCCGGAATACCTAGCACCCGAAGGCAGCCTGCGCAGTTCAATTGACGATTCTAGAAACCGACTTCGGTGACTAGTTTGCACTTCATGTAATCTCCCACAACGTCATGAAATCATTAAGCAGCAGCTCCGTTTCCACCCTGCCTAGCAACGCAGTACAGATCAATGTTGAGGGCATGGCGGTGCAGTCGCCGTTGTGACCTGAGCAGCACTGCTACCCCACAGTCCAGATGAGTGTGTCCAAGGCAGGTTACCCGCGCTGTCACGCAGAGCCTCAGTCAAGCTTCGAATGATGAAATAACTCGAGACTTCGATTTCTTCCTGGAAAACGACCTCTACCTGCCCCCCACGTGCCCCTCTGTCCTGAGCTTGAGATGTTGGGGACATGACCCGGAGCTCTGGAGTATCTGTGGATTGTTGGGGGTCACCTTAGTCATTCCCCAGAACTCACAGCTCCAGATTCTGAGAGAGGCAAAAAATCCCGACGAGAGCCATGACCCCACAAGCAGCTAATGCTCTAGCAGGGAAAGCTCCATGTCAGGCAAGGGTTATTTCACCAATGCTTTGGAAGTATGACGTTAAATAAAGCTCCAACACGAACGCTGAAGCAACGAAGCTTCCTTCTGGTTGGGACCGATCCAGTCTGACGGGTCACGGTTCGACGGTAGTTCATCCGCCCTCGAGTGAATTGGGTAACTTGCAGCGGTTCACGAGACCGCCGGGCGGATACCGAGCATGCACCGAGTGACGCGATCCATCGTGGGCCCGAGATCGGACCGTCACTCGGTCGAGTAAATAAAGCTCCGAGTCCCGTCCTCTCGCGCTGATAAGGTTTCCAATTGCTTGATCTTTGACGACGATAGCTTCTCTCCTGAACCTGGGCCTCTACTACCAAGCAACACCAGGCAGACGTAGCAATCGAGGCAAGATGACGCTTATCAAAGAGCCAATCACGGAGCCGGTGAACATCGCCGACGTCCATAAGATCGCGCAACAGAAGCTCGCCAAGCCAGTATGGGATTACTACGTGACCGGCGCCGATGACGAGTACACACTCGCGCGGAATCATGAAGCCTACAACGAGTGAGGCGCATCCCCCACAATCTCCGTGGCTGATTAGCATTCTGACCATTGATTGTCGTGCAGCATCCTCCTCCGACCTCAAATGCTTCGCAACGTGAGCGACATTGATACCTCAACCACAATCTTCGGCAAACGTTACGATATCCCGATCGCGATCGCACCGAGCGCCTATCAGAAACTAGTCGGCGGGGAGGGCGAGCTCGACGTTGCTCGCGCCGCGTTCAACCTCGGAACCAACCTCACACTATCAAGCAACGCCACGACTTCTCTCGAGGATGTCTCAGCAGCAATCCCTCAGCGCGGCCCAGATTACCCCCGTCCTTGGTTCCAGCTCTACTTCCTCGGCAGCCGAGATCTCACGGCGAAGCTCATCAAGAGAGCCGAGAACGCGGGGTACGAGGCCTTGGTCCTGACAGTCGACACTGTTATCTTGGGCAACCGCCTGCAAGAACGGAGAACCCCTCTGGAGCTCCCTCCAGGAATTGCTATGGCCAATGTTGAGTCGCGCAAGTCCGGAGCCATTTCCACAGCCGGTCTGCTCTTGCGCGCTAAGACGATGGCGGAGCACAAGAAGATCCAAGAAGAGAACCACGACCATCTCGTCGACGCCAGCTTGGAGTGGAACGAGGTTATTCCTTGGCTGAAGTCGCAAACCAAGATGAAGATCATTTTGAAGGGAATTTTGACTGCGGAAGATGCGCAAAGATCAGTAGAGGCTGGCGTAGACGCCATCGTTGTGTCAAACCACGGTGGGCGCCAACTTGACGGTGTGCCGTCGACAATTGAGGCGTTACCTGAGATCACGGACGTTGTGAGAGGCAGGATCCCAGTCATTGTCGACGGCGGTATCACAAGGGGAACCGATGTGTTCAAGGCCCTCGCCCTCGGCGCCGATCTGGTTCTCATCGGCAGAACTGCACTGTGGGGATTGGCTTGGGATGGCCAGAAGGGAGTCGAGGGAGTTCTCAACATCCTCGAGAGAGAGTTGACAAGAGCTATGGCACTGATGGGAACCGCAAAGCTCAAGGACATCTCAAGAGGTCTGCTTGGACGGGCCAGGCAGAACGGGTTCGGTGTTGCGAAGCTATAGATATGGGTGTTTCATCCTTTCATGGAGTAGTCATGACCCAGGCAAGATAATCTTAGATTGGATTTTGTTTGCTTTCTAGCCAAGCCTCAACGTATTAGACGATAGATCAATGCCAATTTCATTCATTCTGACCGAACGCCCTTCGAGAATGATTGATTAATCATCGTTCTGTGTCACCAATATCGACTTCGCCTCAATAGATGCTTTCAAACTCCCTGCACTTTAATACCACAAAGAGCTGAGTATGCGTGGTAAAACGCAAGTTTCCATATGGGCCTCTCGTTGATAACGAAATGGCTAAAGCGCAAGTTCTATCGTCTTTGGAGGCGGCCTGACCATAAACTTAGGGACCATAATCCTCCGAAAGGCAGGGGCAAGGGGCATTACTCTAAAACTAGCCTCCCATTGATGGATAGAGGAGCTTTTACTCATGAGTCTGGTCCAGGCCCCGAAGCGGAGGCCAAATCCAGCCGAATCAAGTAATTTAATTCTACAACTATCGTGGACAAAGGCAACAAGCAGTGTCAGAAGTTGCAGATGCGTAGAAATTTCGTGACACTGAATACCAAACTGATAGGACAGGCTGTTCGCTCTTGAAGGCTTCATCGCAAGTGGGATCTTTCCGAATTTCCTTTTTCCACCCGTAGAGTGGATTTATAGAAGTTACCTGAGTAATATTTAACTCTACAGCTCAAATCTTTGCTCGTCTACAAGAGCATTCCAAGGGTATCTCTATTGAGAGCACTCGCGATGTGCGAGTTCGTATCTTCGAATTCCAAATCAAGCCGCTGTAAGCTCTCAACACTCTTAATTCTACTCCTCGCAAGCACCTCTGCAGTACTCGGCACCTGGGGGAGGCGGGCATCGCGCACCATCGGGCACGACACCACTCGCGCCGCCTGAGACACCCTCTCCATTGAAGTAACACTTTCCAATATCATTCTGGCAAGGGTTGCCCTCACCAGGGCAGCAGTATCCGTACGCGTTGATGTCAAAATTGTAGCAAGCGACAGGGTCGACCTTTGGCTCCGCCGATGGTGTAGCCGATGGCGCAGGGGCTGCGGTGCTTGTCACCAGCATAGTGGTCACTTCCACGGTCTCCAAGATAGACGTAGTCGACACAACAGGAGCACCCTCCCAGTCTACGAGAGGAATGCCTGCAATAAGGGGCTTGAAGGCTGTCTGGTTCATGCCAGACCAATCCTCGCAGACGTTCTCGACGGCTGGCTTGTAGGTCTTCTCTGCAGGCTTACTACAGGGCGCAGAACTGCTGACGGGCTTTGAGCTCGTTGTCGGGGACTGGGTTTGGCGAGGGGTGTTGGTGGGCTCATCTGGTCCTGATTGTTGGGGGTCCTTCGAGGGGTCGCTGACGGTCTGTCCTTCGGGCACGGGGACAATGACGCCTCCGAACGAGGCAAGACCACCACCAGGTCCGCCGAAGGCGACGGCTCCGGCGGGGATGACGACTGCGACAGTGCCTGATACTGTGATGACTTCGGGATCTGTGCTGCGAGAAGGTGTCGGAGTCGCAACTCTCGAGGGGGCTAAATCAGACCGTTTTGGTTAGCAATGTGAAACCAGTGGGAAATATGTCGTCCTCGAAGGAATAGCTTACGCTTGCTGGTTGAAGTAATGATGGTGGGCGGCAAGGGAGTACGAGATAAAGAAGGTGGCGCCGACGAAGTGGTCGAGTTGTCAAACCGAACTTGGCGCTTCTGGCGCACCAAAGTAGAGGAGGCAGGCGATGCCGGGCAAGCGGGCTGTTCCTCCGCGTCAGGGAATGCCATCGAATCGAGTGCAAAGATGGCATAGTTCTGCGCATTCTTCACCTTCTCTGCTGCTGACAAGCGGGAGCAGCTATGCATTATCAAAGTCAACAGATTGATCTCGTAAGTGAGTCGTTTCGAGTCCGGAAATGGCTTACCATGTGGCAGAGTAGCAGTCCTCAGACCTATCATCAAGGAATCCGAAGAACGGGTTCTTGAGATCATCCGCACGCTCTCCCGCACCCGTGGCAATGAGCATATGCTGGGTCTCATGGACCAAGACGAAGCCCTTCGACATGTCGCCAATGGCACTTTCAGCCTGCCATTGCTTCACCATTCCCTGGTTGGTAGGCCGGGTCTTATCGAAGAAGGTCTCGCATAGAAGTAGTAAAGTGGTCCCAAAGACTGCGGCCTCGGTATCTGTCGCACTCTGTACACCCGCAACCATTTGACCGTCTGCACAGGGTCCATTGTTTCCGGAACAGCCGAAGACAAGACTCTTGTCTGTCACAGTATTGGGGGGAAACAAAGGCTCAGGGGAAAATCGGAAAGCTGTTTCGACACTCGGGGGCTTGAGGGAGTCAATTACAGGACGGTAGTGCTTTTCAATGAGGTTGGAAGCTGAAGGACCTCCACTTTCTATGCAGTAAGGGCGAAGTAAGCGCTTTGAAATCTTGAAAGAGACGACAGGTGTGTTGGCTTACCAGGTCCGAACCACGAGAAGTACGCTGGGGTCCTCGCGACATTGGACTTTCCAAGAGCAGTAAGAGCTGCATTTGCGAGTTCATGTGCCTCGACAACGCCCTGATCTATATCTAAGATTTGCTGAGGGCTACATGACCATTGCCCCTTAATGATGACGGCTTCACCATCGAAAAGATCGCGCTTGCTAATGCTTTGATGCGATGCATGTGATGTAACCACTGGTAACGACGCTAGCAAAGAGCCAGAAAGCAGTAATGAACGTAAGTTGAATGACATGTTGTAATGAGTGGACAGAACAAATAATGAGTGACGGAGGAGCTGGTCGGCCTGGCGCAGATTCAACATGCGTCGGTAGAAGCGGAAAACATGCTGCACATTTATGGACTGCTACAGCCGGTAAGACCGGCGCATTCTCGAAGCCATCGTCTGTCAGAAAAGATCTAATTAATTATGATGCAGAATCAAGACCAGCTCGCAATTTACTCACTACGCATAGCGCCTCTTTGCCAAGCAGCTCTTAGAAGACCACATTGCTATCAATAGTACCTAGCCAAGCAGCGGGCCACACGTGCAGACACGGGACCACATGAAACGCCCACATATTGCCACCCTTGGATTAGACACGATGACACGAGCTATAAGCCCCCGGTCACAACCTATAAGCATTCGATCGCTTAGATAAGGCATATTGAAAGTTTTGAGTACTTCGCCCCAGACAGTCTAGAACCAGCCTCAGTGATGGCATGTTGTGGTCCACAATGTCGCGAAGACAACTTCATCCCGTCTATGTCAATCAGTTCATCCGTTCTGTGCAAACAAGCTCAAGGCTACCGTTAAGGAGAGTACCACTTCGAATCCTTCGGGGGATGACAAGTTTCTCATGCAAGACTGGATCGTCCCTCCTACCCGCACGCCTCACGGACTTTGTGTATAGGCATGTTCCTGGCGTTCGCGATATGTCCAACAGCGTCGCAGAATATACCGCCTGGGAACCCGGGAATTCTGAATCTCACTGGAGACCAAACATGAATCTCCGTAAGGCTGTCAATCTCACAGAGCCCGGTTCTTCTACGCAACAGGGATGAGCTGATTTGGGCGATGGTGTAGAGTTTGACGGCTGCGCGCGGCTACGACGTGACGCGCAGCTGCGGCATGAACGGAGAAGTCTAGTGCGTGAGTCCTTAGTGGTGGTGTGGGCCAAGCCACTGTTTTAACAAACTTCAATCTACGGATAAGGTGCCCAGAACGTCTGGTTGGCAACCATGCTGAAATTGGCAACGAACAAAGTTGTCAACTGCCATCATAGGCTTTCTCAGTAGGTAGTCAAAGGCTACGGTGCCGGGTGCCGACTCGTTTTCGCCAAAGAAAACCGGGCGCAACCATTACACGGAGCTGTTGATCCACCCCGTCGGAGTTTCGGAGGGTTGCATTGCAGCTCTAGATGTCTTAAGGAAGAGAACAAAACCTAAAAGTGCCAATCCTAGTTGAAAGACAGCCCAACAGTCTATTTGTTGCTAGGGCTTGGTGCCGCCGAGCCGTCAATTAACACAACATCTTGGCAAGTTCGTGCCTGGTAGCCTTCGTGACGAAAGACATGACTCTTCGCCCTAGTAAAGAGAAGTGCGAACATCGGCTGTGCAATAGATACCAGTATGATGGGCGCCGACATAAAATCGCACCCCGGATTGCCAGGATTACGATCACAAGTAGGGCTGACTCCCTCGTCATTCATCCCAAAGCTGGGCAATCGATCAACGTTTTTGGGACGAAGAGCGAACTAGTCTACTTATGATCACTCTTGCCAACCGTGCGTAAGAAAGGCAGCGCATAGCCTCATCCGACCAGTACGCCTTCGGGCTTCGAGGGATCAAGTGAAACAGACTCGATGGCTTGGCATCATGACATAAAAGGTTTTCTGCCCAAGGTATTAGGAGTGGAAAAGAGCTCACGTCTCTCAACTCTTTTCGGTTTTCTTTTCCAGAGTGGAAGCTGATGGGCAATAGTTCCGTCCGATGAGCGGAGTTTCGAGTACTATTAGTACCGCACCAGCACCAGCATGTTGACTCACGATTCCGCGATGAAGAAGTACTAGTGTGTATAACGTGTGGCATGGAGTGGGTATAGTAATCGTGTTGGAAGCTTTGTTGTTGAGCCTCTCATTAATTGCCTCGGCTCAACTCTGTCAAACGAGTAGGGAAGACTGGCGTTGGAGATATGGAGGGCCAGGCCGTTTTATTAGACTTCACGATTACTACTAACATCTGATCTCATAGACGCGGAGGGTCTTATACTAATAGGAATACCTGAACTTCCTGTTCTCAAAGTCCGTCAAGTCCATGAGAACCTCATCAGATACATCCTCCGCATTTTGTCCACTGGCCTCCGCCTCCGCGTCTCTCTGTTTGTTCCTCTTAATTAACAACAGTCGAATGGCGATAGCCAACACGACTTGACCGGCAGTGCAACCCATGATAACTTTACAGCCAGTGCCGTAGATGGGCGCTTCCGAAGCGAGGAAAGCTTGCGGGCCTATGATATTTCCCACGCAATACGCTAGAAAGACGAAGGCTGTTGAGGTCACACGCTTGGTGTAACCCGCGACGTTCGCAGCCGGCATTTGGAGCGCAACTACAAGAGCACCGACGAAGGAGGGACTCTGTAAACCTTGTTAGAAGCAACATTCGAGAAGGGAAGGAACACCACTTACAATGTAGTATGCCATCAACAGCCCGTTTTTGTTGCCGCGGTCCAGTTTCAAGAACAGGGAAACAGCAATGAGTGTCGGCAAAACCCACGTCATCATGACAATGGTCCGGAAGTTTTTGAATTTTGAAGCGCAAAAGGGACCAGTGAAAATAAAAAAGGCAACCCAGGCTCCATACGGAATCCCGTAGGCAGTCGTCAAGAGGGCATCCTTTGTAAAACCCTTGACAATGAGTTTGCCAAAGTTGGCGATGCCGCCGTTGACAATCTCGTTGAGAAGGGTGTAAAAGAACAGAAGCCACACTTGAATGTCCTTGAATGCTTCCTTAATTTGAGCTGGCTTGATCTTTCGGCTAAAGACACCAGTCTTGTTGCTCTGGCTGCGAGCAATAAGCAGGGCCTTCTCTTCCACGGTGAATCGTTTGGCGGTCATGATGTTGTTTGGCAAGTAGAAGAACAGGACGATGCCCCACACGATGGTAAGACCACCGCATATAATGAAGATGATCCTCCAAACATCCCATCCGTCTGCCTGACCGACACCGTAGAACAGAATACCGCCGATCATGGAGCCGAATCCGTTGAAGCAGTAGAAAGATCCAGCGCGTACCGGCGCCTCCGCTCTGGTGTACCACATGCTGACGATCATCATGAAGCAGGGTGTAATGACGGCTTCGAAAGCACCTAGAAGGAAGCGGCAGACGGCGAGTCCAGCGAAGCTATGGCATGCAGCGGTGCAGGTGAGAACTGTTCCCCAGCAAAGGACGAAGATGCTGACAATGGTGCCGGTGGGGAAGTGCTGAGCAAGGTAACTTGCTGGCCATTCGGCTAGAAGGTAGGCAAAGTAGAAGATACTGGCCAGCCATGAATACTGGCTTTGAGAAGTATTGGTTGTTTCGAAGAGGTCGAAAACTGCGCCGTAACTCAGGGCTTGCTTGTCGATATACTGCAGAAGGTACGTTCCCATGAGAAGGGGCAACAATGTGAGATCGATCTAAAAATGGCACATGCGTTAGAATTCGCAATATGAAGACAGGGGATGATGCTGGAGTCCTCCAGAGGAACGAGACCGGAAAACTTACCCGGCGGACAAGCTTTTTCTGGGCCTGTTCATCTTCCATGAGCTCTCGCAGATGCGCATGAGAAAGACCATTTTGCTGTAAGAAGATTTCGGCTTCATCGAGAAGTTCAACCTGACCGGCCTTGAGGTCTTCGCCGATACTGCCCGGCCGAGAGGGTTGCTTCTCCGCAATCTCCAGGTCCTTGGACCTGGGCTGCTCTGCGTTGACGGAAGCCTCAACCGCCATTGTGGAGTCCGGGGAAGTGGGCGAGCGGGTCGTCGCTATTGTGTTCAAGCACGCGATGGACGATGTGGGCACAACTAGTTTACAAGAATTACATGTAGCAAACGCAAGTTGCTATAATGAAGTGAGGCTTTACAACGTCAAGCGAAATTGTTGAGTCGCAAGCTCGGACAATTGCGAGATGTCGGGACTTTCCCGGATCGGCAAACTCCAAGGTCGGGAGTCTCCTTTATTCATTGTCATTATCAGAGGTAAAAGGTTTCCGGCATTGGCTTTGTCGACTCCTCAACCAACCCCAAGACCAAGTCCCCAACTCGTTAAGAGACTAACCGATAGCGACTGTTCGAACGTATCTCTGGGCGGCGGCCTGCTCCCGACAACATAGGCTACAGATAAGATGTCAGGCGATATTATCTGCCCAAGTCAGCGTCATATCCTAGCAGTCCTCACTAGCAAGACCCAGTTGCTGATAAGGGTCCTGGGTCAGAAGGAAATTCCCCGCGTTGGAATGGGGGCATGATGAAGGAGTGGAGTCGCCGTGGACACTGTGCAGCCATTGCCATTGTCGGAAAACCAATGAAGACCGGAGAGCAGATTTGGGTGCCGAAGCGGTTGAATCGACGGTTGAAGAGTGAGTGGAGACATTTCGGTGAACCTCCGCCTTATCAGCTTGCGCGTTGACTAACAACTTATCTTCGTTAGCGTGAGTTGGTCGGGATTTAGCCATGATAGTGGTTGTGGACCTTTCCGCGGGGAAATATCAAAGACACAACTCCCACTCAACTTCCCCGAGTGCGGTCTGCCGATGAACGGACTTTGCAAACCACGACTGAACGCCAGACACGAGCAGTAAGCACGCAACCATGTCCACGGTCACAGATCAGCCTACGCCCCGGCCTTACCGGTCCCATTTGCGCCCAGCCTGTTTGCAGTGCAGGCGGCGCAAGTCAAGATGCCAGCAGCAAGAGGGAATCACGTCGTCAACCTGTCAAATGTGCCACGTCTATGGCACGGACTGCGAATTCCCACCGTCTCCTCGCAGTGCAGGTCGAGCACCGCTCAACCCCGGAAAAGTCCAGAAATCCTATCGCACCCCTCAGTCAAACACGCCATGTCGACGGGAGCCTCTGGCATCAGCCAAGGTCCATGTCTCTGTACCTCAGAGCCAGGGTGGTGGCATAGGGGCATCGTGTTCTCCACCGACAAGCACGACGTCCAGCTCGGGCCCCAAAGTTGTGCTTGATCCGCACAACACCCATTTGATGCTGGCACTGGACAGTCCTGAAGACGAAGACAACTCGCACATCATTGGTCCAGCTGTTACAAATGACACCCAGGTGTTGGCTGACTATCTTAGTTCTGAGCCAAGCATCCACGAACGGATGATCCGTGTGGTGAAGCCTAGGCCAGGAGCTCAGGTGGGCCAGATGCCCCGTCCAACAATGGCCGGGGGTCTTCGGAAGCCAGTCATCTTTACAGCAGTCCGAAAGCGTCCGTATGGTCTGTCACCGAGGCAGACGGCACCGTTGCAAAAATATCAGATTGTCGAAAAGATGCTGGAGCCGTGGACTTCGAAACTCATAGATCTGTAAGTTCTGGCGGTGTTCCTAATGTGCCCTCCACCTCCGGGTCATTGCCATGTCAATGGTGAAGCCGTGCTAGCAGAAGCGGACGTGGGTGTTGAGAGTCGTTGCTGACCTGACCCGCGCAGTTACTTCCAAAAGGTCAACATATGTTTTCCGCTTCTGGACGAGGTTTCATTCAAGCACCAGTTCAACACAGCCAGAGACAGAATATCGCCGGCGCTCTTGTCCGTGCTTTACGCCCACTCCATGATCTTTTGGAAAACCAGCCCGGAATTGCCCTCACAGTATTGTCCGGACTCTCGATTTATCTGGAACCAAGCCACAGAAACCTTATTTTCTGAACTCCATATTTCGCCTGGAATATCCACCATTATCGCCATTATCCTCAATGTGGGAGGCAGGCCAACTACCTCCATGATCATGAACGAGATCCAGCTCGGCGCCGCTGTATCACTAGCCCAGTCATTAGGGCTCAACAGAGACCCTGTGGATTGGAACATCTCCATGCCGGAGAAGTGTCTACGAATGAAGATATGGTGGGCACTCGTTGTTCATGACAAATGGTGAGTTTGCCGCCGATAACAACCTAGAACACAACTAACCTAAGGTACAGGCTGAGCCTAGCCTATGGAACGCCACCTCAAATCAAGCGCTATCAGTACGACGTGCCGGATCCCTCATTGGAGTATCTCACCGGGAAAGATGCAAGCGAAGCCCAAATTGCGGCCGCTTCGGTCTTTATCGGCCTGGTCACTTTGACCGGGGTTCTCGATAAGTATCTGGAGCATGTCTACGACCTCAACCAGGGTCGAGACCAAGATAGCAGCCAGACGTCTCTTGACTTGGAGCTGAGCCTCGGTCAGTGGGAAGACTCCCTTAGCGACGATGTCAGGCGAATCATTACTCGCGGAAACAACCTACATATCCCCGGCGCGGCGAACCTGAGACTAGCTTATCTCTCAACTGTGTTACTCCGCAGGAGGATCGAGCTCGATATCGAGAAGCAGGAAGACGCAGTTCCCGGTGACGCACTAACCAACCGATACATCCAAGTTCGCCGCGCCGCGGAAGAGATTGTTCTCCTCGTGCAGGAACTGGAAGAGATCCATTTGAGCGACTTCTGGCTGCCGGTCAGTGCCTTTGCATTCACGTCAGCAATGACATTTCTCTTGCGATGCGCTCTGGAAACCGAGAATACCGCCGGTGGCTTGGCCCAGAGTGCATCCTTGAAGTTGGCAAAGAACCTGATTGACTCATTGCAATCTCACCAACAAAACTCGGGATGGGATTTGGGTGATCTCTGCTTAGCTCAGTACGGCGAGGTTGTTGAGCGTTTGCAAACTGCCGACAGCCCTTCGGCGACGGTTCCAGAGTTCCAGCAACTGATGATGTCGTCGGACGTTCCCATGATTGATGAGCTATTTCCTAATCTATGGGATATGTTTTAATGTGGTTCATGAGCGACTTGGCGGTTCCATGTATGATATTAGATGATAGGCCTACGACTAATGACCGAGCTATTTCCTTCATTTCATGCTTGGTACTCACTCAATTTTTGGAGACTGCAACTGAAACGAAGCATACCTCACCGACGCTGAAAAGACTCGAGCTGAGTATCAGACCATTTGACCTAGTCTTCGAAGTTTTCCGTCTGCTTCCACCAAAAGCTGCACTCTTTCTCCGCCCACTTGTAGTCCAAAAACTCAGCCGAAGTCCCCAGACCGGATCCACCAGCACGCTCATCGTTGCCCTCACCGAAGATCATTGTCTTTCCTCCCTCTCTGCCTTCCTGACCTGAGAAGGGTAGCCACTTAGGGCGACCATCAAACTTGCCCTTGATCCTGTTCGGGTCGCCATGAACAATGAAGGATGTTGCGTACGCGTGCATGAAACCGGCAATCTCATCTTGCTTCGGTGAAATGGACCTGACCTCGGCACTGTAGGTCTGATAACGCATCTGGTCGCCGTGATTGGCGCCGTATAGTGCCGTCTTATTCAAGGCCCAGTGGTAGAGGTACACTGGAGGGTCACTTGATGACTTGCTTCCCCAGATCGCCGTCTGACGAACGGGACAAGTGTACGCATAGTGACCGTACGCAGCCTCGGCGCGCTTGTACTGTGATCCAATATCAAGAGGTCGAGTCTCAACGTATTCCGAGTCAGGGTTCTTCGAAGGATCTGAGTAGAGTTTGTTCAAATCTGCTACACCCTTGTCCGAAAGTTGGGGCAAGAGTGTGCGGAAGAAACTGTCAAAGTCTTCAGAGGTTGATGCCATCTTGGGAACGTACATTGCTCCTTCGTTGTGAGCAGATCCTGTGAAGATGGGGACTTTGTTCCATTTTCCTGACTTCCATGCGTCGATTGGTCGCCTTGAAATTATGTCTCCGTCTAGTACCGGTTGCCAAGCCCATCGCACAGAAGGATTAGATTGCTCATATATCTTCTGGCCAGATTCGATGATTGTGGAGGATGGCAGTGCTCGAAGACAGGGTAGTATCTCGTGCTCGGGTCTGTTACCGCAGCCGGTGAGTTCAAGGAACTCTTCGAAATGAGCTTCATTCAGCTTAGACTCAGGCGGATGCACAACTCGCGCAGTGTGGCCTCCCGAGTCCATGATGGCTTTATGGAAGAGAGTCTTCTTCTGGTTGACATCCATGATGAGATGCCCGATCTAAGTGATGTCAGCAACGGCCAACTTGGAAGGTAGGTATGCCAAACATACTCCATGCGCCGCGGCGGATAACCCCATGATAGTCACATCATCAGGATCACCACCAAAAGCCGCGATATTCTTTTGAACCCATTCCAAAGCCACATACATGTCTTTGAGCCCGAGGTTAAGCAAACCCTCTTTCTTTGTCAGTGCACTGTTCATCCCACCGGCAACGCCAATTCGATATTGCATCGACACGCCGATCCAGGGTTCCTCAGACCACGCCAGCATAGACGGGGTATTATGCATCCGTGCAGCACCACGGTTGAAGGCCCCGCCAGGAATCATCACAGCAACGGGCAGCTTTTTGGCAGCGGCCGTGTGCCCCTTGGGTCGATACACATTGATCGTCAGACAGTCTTCGCTTTCCCAGTCAGGGCCGAGCCATTCGTCGTCTGTGAACGGAACAAGCTGCTTTCCTGGGCATCTACATGTTCGTAAGCAGTTGAACTTCTCGAAGGATTGGGTTCAGAATCACCTTGGACCAAGCTCAAACGCTTCCAGTGTTCCATTCCCAGACGGCACCGGAACTGCATGCCTGAATCTCAATTGTCCGACTGGGGGAAGTGCATACGGGATTCCCATGAAGCCCTCCAGTGGTTCTGGGAACGTGCCGTCGGTCACAAGTCTGCCCACAATAGTCCCTTGATTAATCGTGACCGAGGCTATGGAGCTGTACTTCGATTTAGTCGACTGACTAGCTCCATTCTGCCCTGTCCAAAGATAGGCGCAAATCCCAGCAACGGCTAGCGGTAGACCCAAGGTCAATCGCCAGTTGGGACCCTGGTTTGTCGTCTTCGACATCTCAAAAATCTGACAAGAACTATGAGTCGTTCAAGTTCTTACACCAGATGTTTCAACTCACATGTATCAGATCCAACAGACGTCTACACAAGAATGGAATGACTTATTATCTGCCTCAACGGATACGGAAGTACGGCCTGATAGTTTGATGTCAGCCGCCAAGGGGCACGGTGCTGCCGTCACTCGAGAAGGTGCCGGCGGGATAAGCTGGGGAACCTCGCCGCGGGAAACTCCCGGGATCCCGAGTCGAGACGTGCCACCGGCCCCACCCAAAGAAAGATGAATTCAACGTGGCCTAGATGAACGTGCTCGGGGAACGGATGCCGACCTGCTTTGCAGAGAAATGCTGCCGCTTCCGAGCGTCGAGTTAAGCTTAACATCAAATCCGCCGATCTGCGGAATGAATGAAATGCACGTTCAAAGCGAACGGCCGTGTCTCCCAAGTTAAACAGACACATCAATGACAATGACTCATTTTGTGCTCTTCAAGACTCACCTAGATTTTATATAGACGTGCGGGTTATTGATGTCACTTTTGCTCTCTTCAAGTTGATCCGATTCTCTCAAGGGGTACTTCAAAATTTGATTCAGTTGCACTCATGTAGCTAGAAATAGGCGGTCAAAAAAATCACTTTAGAAACATCCAAATCCCGCAGCCAAAACCATATCCTTTCCCATCGCGACGGCAGACTAGTTGCAAATGATCTCCCCGTTGCCACTCTGCGATGGCCAGCCGGGGCACTCAACACAAGCCCCATCAGCATTGGGGTTGAATTTGCGGCACTGGCGGACAAAGTCATCACCATCAATGCACTTTTCTCCTGATGCGCATTGCAACTAAGATTCATGTCAGTACGTGTTTCCGACTCTTGAGACGATTTGACGTGACTTACGTATGAGCCACGCCACCTGACTCTGTCTGTAGCAGCCCAGGTAAGTGCCTGATGGGGCTGATAGACGATGGGTGCTACCAGCTGTCAGTATGTCGCCGAAGTATCAAGTTGAGGATAAGAGAAAACTCACCCCAAGTGAATGGGTTGCTGCAAGGGTCTTCAGCTACTTTCTTGGTAGTCTCAAAGTCAAGCTCCTTGTCTCTGCCATATTGGCAAGCACAGTAAGAGTGCAGATCAGCGACTGTTCTGTACCGTATTGAAGTTAGCCATGGGCAAATTAGTGTTGGTATGGCTAAGTACTAACACAGACGCAAGGAACAAAAGCCCAAGTGACTTAAGAAGCATTTTAAAAAGAGTGAGAAAGATCGTTGGTTAAAGAGTGAAGTGAGACAAAAGCTCGATAGATGGTAAAGACAGCGATAAGGTGGTAGTGGATAGGTGGTGTGGCCCAGAAGACCGAGTACTTACACGGAGGACATGATTTATATACATCTTGTTCTACTCGTTTTCAACTAGCAAGTCTGACAGAGAGCATATCCCGCCGTGATGCTGCCGAATCCGTCGGAGTTCTCATCGCAAGTCTGAGCTCGGCATCGACCGATCATTCTCCAAAAGTAAATTAGATGAACGGAAAGCATGAAATATTGAGACCGAAAACTCTTCTCCTGATCGGATGATTCGAGATGGACGAACTTATTCGAAGCACAGTCAACCTTATGGTTCGTGACCTATAGTAAGTGATTTGCACTAGCCGCAACCTACCTAGACTTATGGACCCCAAAAGCGCAGGGATCACTGCATTCGTGGTCCTCGAACACAGCCCAGTCTCGAATGGCCCAATTCGTAAAGGTTCGCGAACTTTAAGTTCATCTTCGCCCTCTCAGTTTCGGCCAGATCGGGCAAATTGGCGTTGACTGGTAATGACTGTCAAATCAGCGTACATGTAGGCATGGTTGTACCTTGCGCTAATCTAAGGGTCCGTTCCTTATAGGGCTCAATTATGAGATGTCTTTCCTCTAAGCATGAAGCCAGACAGAATCGTTCACATTACTACGTGCTGTAAGTGTTGAAATGCTCTCATATTGATCGGTAGTCTTCCAGTGGCTCTGGGAGATAGGATCCTGGAACGGCTACTTGTTGCTGTTGGGCGAGGCACTTTGTCCCGAAATTCAGCATCCATGAAAACTAACCTCGGATGCAGGCTGGTACCACTGGGAAATAAGCCTGATGCCAAGTATTGCACACAAAGCCAAGTCGTTAAGCACTCTATGTGTTCATCTCATTCTTCTATAGACTTTTTTTTCTCTCTCCAGTACCTTTTGATGAGCGAACATCAGCTAGCAGGGGGTGTTGGCGGGTACAATCTCAAGCAAACTTCTGCGCCGCCTCGTTTCGGATGGTGAAAGCTTTGACACCTCCAATACGAAGTTCAATGTCAGCTAACTCTCGCGATCCTGACTCGGAATACATGAAAAACTCTACAGTCTACACATTTGGTAGAAGTTCGCCTGAATTCCGAGCCATCCGTGACTAGTTAGTTCAAACCAGTTCATCTAATATGCTTCTTTTCATACGCCGATTACCGACCTGGGCAGGTTCCGGACGTGGGCAGTAATTATAGAAGACGCGAGAGGGGCGAGTTGACATATGCTTATACTCCCTTTTGGCAAAAGGGGAATATAAGTTGTATGCCTCCTCCGAGACTTGCCAATCTGTACCAACGCCACCATCACACTCCTTTCGTTGTTGAACAAAACCACTACTTTCATTTTCAAACTATCAAACGGTCATTTCTCAAAATGCGTCTCTCCTCTTTCGTTATGTGGGCCTTGGCCTCTACCGCCTCAGCCATCGCCATCAGAGAGCCCAGTCCCGTTGTTGTGGACCGGGAGGTTTCCTCTCCTGGTGCTTCGGAATTGTACAACGAGCTCAAGAACTTGGCCGTTCGTGACATCGAGGACACTTTCAAGCGTGAAGCATCCACTGACTTGGCGTAAGTAATTGTCTACACTTCACACTCCGAACTTTTCTGACCTTAGCTCCTAGCCTCATTCCGGACCACCCCTCCGCTTTGGCAGCCCGTCAAGGCAGCTGGTTCAACTTTGGCGTCTTCAACTGCAGAAGAGCCAATCCCATCTCTGTCACGGCATATGTCGTGGCTGCCAAGGTCGCCTGGGACCAAGCCACAGGCCTGTGCAAGGTCTGGCTCTCGAACAAAGATTTCAAGTACGACATCACTGTCCGCCTCTCCAACAACAACGATCCCAACACCCGCCAAGAGGTCACCGTCCGTGCCGCGACTTGCAACTCAGAGTACTCTGTCTCTTTCTTGAGGGACGGAAGTGGGTTCAAGCTTGAGGTTGGAGGACAATCCAAGCCGGCGCCTTCCCCTCCCGGAACCCGTCGTTCCCTTCCTGCCAATACCTCTGAGAACCCCTTCCACAAGAGAAGGCTTATGATCGGAGCTTGAGCGTCAGAGAGGTTGGATTTTAGACAAGGAGGCATTTTCAGCGAGCGGTGCAAGGTGGCGAATGCCGTTTTGACTAGGTTGGTTGCACCGATGAAACATTCGGAAGGCAAGTCAAGCTCGAAAATTGTTGGCTGAATGTCTCTAAACCTCTGCTTGGCTAAGGTGGGGAAGATATTCAACCCCGGTTCGAAGTATCCAAAGTTTGGTTCAGGGTTCTTTCTGGGTATCTGGTTAGTTCATGAAGTTATCGGGAGAAGTACTGAACGGAGGAAGAGATGTTCAAGGACTTGTGAGGTTTCAAAGATGTCGTATGCTTTATCAATTCACCATGATTCAATGTACGAGGTCAAACCAAATGGCGATGTTGAAGAACTTTCAGCCTTCTCGAAAACGTCTGCAATCTTTGGGACGTCTCAACTTGGTTGTTGTTATTCGTTGATTTTGACAACGCCAAGCTGATCTTACTCGTTTATTTGAAATGGACCCTGCGAAGGGGCCACCGTGCATGCCCTTACCAAAACGCTGACTGAACATCGACCATAATGAACACATCAGTGAAAATGGCTCTCACTTTGTGTTATAGATATTTGCTACAAATTATCTTCATAATGTAATGTCGAGTCCTCTTGAAAGTATGAGCTTTTCGTAAGCTGCAACTGGAGGTGTGAACCGTGTGGGGCAGATGCGAGCCAACAGCAAACTACATCACGAAGGTAGTACAGCTCAACGAGTCCCAAAGCCGCATCGATTTCTGTTTTGTCAGACAGTAATTGGTGGAGTACAGCGCGGAGTTTCCTTTGTTCCCTCGCATGCTAGCAGTCTGCAGCTATTCAGTCAAATCAAGGCAGCACATCCACCGGTGTAGTCCCATCAACCTCGTATCGCACAAGTCCCCTGAATGCGATACCGAAGATTATTGCTACCTCGCCACAATTTTCCGGTAATACACAGAGGCATGTAAGAAAGCGTACATAATTAGCGTGAGGGGTACCTGCACCCATTAATAACAGTAAACATTGCACGCGGCTCCCACTCGACCACTCCAATGACGAATACCACCTCTTTATGGGTGTGGCGGAAAGCGGGCCGTGAACAGGGCCTTGCTTGCATTTGCCCACAGGTGCCTTGCAGCCTGTGGTGGGGGATAGCACGGCAGCATGGCCTTATTCTGGGGAAAGGCCGGTCTACAAATTAGGTGCTGCACCATCAGGTCAAACCGTGCCATCCTAGTGCCTGTAATGGTAAACGACGTGCCTATCCTTCGTATTTTAGACTACTCGCCTGACGATTACGACCGTATGAATGGAAGGTTACATAGCGCGTCTTTGTTCGCATTGTCCATAGCGTACGGATCCCCTAAGGCACCTCAACTTTAGGTGGGCAATTGGCGCCATGCGGCTATGACGATCATTCTCAAGTGTATAAATGCTAGAAATAACCACGTCCTTTAGAAGATGGGAGTATAGTATCAATCAACACGCCCTAGCTTCTCACACTTTTCTCGAACGTTCTGATTAAGTCCCAATATTCACTTGTACATACCTTCACCCACGATGCTCTTCAACGCCGCCTCCATCCTCGCCTTTGCGGCCTTGGCCTCGACCGCCGCCGTCCGCCGGGCTGATTACGGTTTCTGGGATTTCTCTGGATCCGTTTCCTTCCCCGCTAGCGGATACCTCTCCTACGGCGTCGACGCAACGTATACAAACAGCCAGCTCGCTGCGCCGATTGAGGTGACTTGCAGCTATCTCTACAACCCACAGACAAAGACCGAGACCGCGTCATGCTCTGACCCAAGCTTCACCTATGATTTCGGTGGCGTCCGTAAGTCACAACCTCAAGTTGCATTGCTTGTAGATGGCGGAAAGAATCTTTTGCTGAAAAGTGTGTTCCTAGGCATGGCCAACACCATCTCGACTGTGACTTTGACACAGACTGTTGAGCTGGATGGAAGCCCAGTCACCGTGACTGGCGCGCAAGAATTTGACTGGGATTTCAGCAGTGGTTCAGGGCGTTCAGGGATTGCCAAAGGACCCATTGCGGCTCAGACTGCTACCGCTTGAGGCTTATAGCAAGCGCAATGCGCATGTCGAAACAATGGAGACGTGAAGGGGAGACAAGCCTGAAAGTCCATGTACATATCATAAGCGACCTGGATATCTAATTGATCAACTAGGGCTATGACACGACCCATAGATTTCAATTCATCGTGTCTATTTATGACGGGATATTCATTGGTCCAATTTCAACTCTGTCAAGTCATGGTAGAATGTCATCATCTGATCTCTAGATCTACAGTCATGTGCCTCGTGGTTAAGTTAGAGCCTCACTGGTCCCGACGAAAAGAAGGTAAGACTTTCTGATGATTTCTCTTCGCACTATCGCTGGGCCCTGAGTTTTTTGAACGTATGTCTGGTTGTGATTCTCTCGAAGATACTTCGGCGCCCATGCGCTTATGTTGGAGGAGTAAGAAAACATCCAATTATATAAACACGAAACGAGAGATCTCGTGCACCACGCTTCCACCCTCCTTGGGCTTCTGAAGTTCTTGGTTGTGCAGAACCGATAGAATTCTAAGCGCTCTGATATTTCACCGGGTTTGTTGTAATTTGTGTTTTGTCTCAATAGAATAACCAAAGAGAGAGAGCTTCGGGCGGTTGACTTCGCTCATAGAAGCCATTAAGCCCCAGGCAACTTGAAGAGTCAGAACATACCTGCCAGGACCGATCTGAGAGCACCTTCGTCCAGTTCAATTATGTTGTCCGCCTCGTACTAGTATCCTCCATCCACATTGAAGATTTTAGCCAGAAAACATGTAACCTAATTTCTCCTAACCCAAATAAACCACGAACACAAGGCCCTGATATATGCGCAGTACGATCTATGTCTCGCTCTGTGTATAGCTCACCAGAAGAGTCAGAAATCTTTCCAGAAATGCCGAGCCATCGTTTGTGACAAATGGGAGCCCAGTTTGTACATTCAAGTTGAGGGTATTGTTTACATCCTTTGTCGGACAACACCACTTTAGCCATCCCTTTCAGATGGACGCCGCCGACTAGGTGACCGTTTCTTCCGGTCTTTCTTCTCCCCCTTGTCATCTCTTCCAGAAAAGTAAATCAAGACTTTGTTCTTGACCCTGTTGCTCTGACGTCCGCGTCGACCAGCGGCCTGAACGCGTCTCGCCTGAGGCAGCTCAGTCGTTTCAGTCACAATTTCCCTTGTTGCAGGAACAGGGTAACGGCGATAATTTGAGGCTTCGCCCTGATTGTGATAGTATCCATTATCAAGATAGGTTGCTGCATGTTGGTGTGAAGCTGTTGACGAATATATAGGTGGGGGGACACGAGTATAAGTCATATAAGATTGGGAAACAGGAGCTTTGTCGGCTTTTTGTCAGCAGGGACTCCGATTTATTTCGTTAGTAGTAAAACATACCCGTATGAGCGGGGCCTGGGACACTCAAACTAGGTCTTCTGCTTGCTGGTCTACCCTCAAGAAAGCTCTTGAGTTTGCTATGGTCTCTAGACTTGATAGGGTTGGCAGTGTGACCCAATGTGCTCGATGCTCGTGGCGGTACAGGTCCTGGATTGACATTGATGACCTCAGGTAATTGAGCCTTTGGATCAGGGCTTGGAGGAGTACTCTTCGAGTCCTCCGCTGGAGCCACGGGATTGTGATCATTGACCTTCTGAGTTGGATCAGACTCCGACGCTAGCTCATTCACTAAGTCTGGTTGGTGTTGTTCGTCAATGCCAATAGTTCCAGGCGATGGAACTCTCGAATGTGTTCGGGAAGGAGGGCTCTTGACCCCTGGTGTGGATTTGACAGGAGAGTCCGCTTGAGTGTGTGTCTCATGTGCATCCTTGGACTTCACTTCGGGCTTAATCGGATCCTCGAGTGGTGCCTTAGGGCGAATTTTGTCTTGGTTCTCGGGAATCGAGGACCTTTTCCTGCCCTTCACAGAGCTTTGCTTCTCATGTTCCAGTGAATTTGATGGCGAGCTACGCTCGGTTGCTCCTTCGGGAACTGGTTCTTCGATGATTTGCTGAAACTCAACCTGCTTCTTCTTCTTCTTTAGATTTCCGGTGAAAGGCCCCGGCAGCACAGGTATCGGCGGCTCTTGAAACGACGATGTTGCTCGAGGTATCTTGTTGACGGATGAAACCATTCCCGGGCGTCCTTGAACAGAAGATCCAGACGCATGCCTGTTTATTCTCGATTCTGGGATGTTATTCTTCGCGGCGTTTGCGGTGTTGGAATCATAAGCTGGGTCTTGAATGTTACCGCTGTGCCTGGGTTTGGAAGTTGTGCCTGCACTAGGATTCCCAACTGGGAGTGCCGCCGTCATCCCCGTATTCACGGGTCCTGATCGAGGTACATGAGGTGATCTCATCTTATGGGAAAGCATCGATAGAGGCTGTGATTGAGTTGAGGAGGCCTTGTGTCTAGTAGAGAACGGTGACGTCCATGATTCGGGGTTCTCTTTCGAGCGTTTCTGGCCGTTCGTCGTGTGATCCAAGTCGGGAGAGTCATTTGTAGATACTGGGGTCTTTGAAAACCGGTCCGGAAATTCTTTGCCCAACGATGTGGGTACTTGCTTGTAGTTACCTGATGCTGGATCCTCTGTGAAATTTGTTGGACCTGTGGGTGGAAAGGTGTATTTCGGAGCAGATCTTGGCGGCCCACGATCAGTAGAAGGCGGGGGCATCGGAGGTCCGAAGTCGCGAGAAGGCGGCTTGTGTGCACTGTTCACAGATTCTCCTGTTGTAGACGATGAAGATGTTGACTTGTGGTATTTGGATGCTCGCCGACCTCCAGGTCCGGCTGATGATCGGGGAGACCATGGAGGTGGCCGAAATGGCGGTGATGACATAGGCGAATTGCCCTTTCCTTGTGACTTGACAAACGACTTCTTCTGCCGCCGTCTTCTAAGAACACAACACCCGAGAATCAAGAGAGTAAATATCGTTGCACATGTGGCCCCGATAATGGCCCCAAGTTGTTGGTCGCTGACGCCATTGGACGAGTGAGGAGGTGGTGATGTTGGAACATCGCCGTGAAGCGTTACGGTTGCAGTTCGGGTGCTCAGAGTTCGAGGAAGTGTCTGTGTGATGGTAATACGAGTGGTATCATCGCGTCCAGCGAGCAGAACCTTGGATCTGATATGTGTGGTAGATGTAGGACCTGGACTTTGTTCAGTTGTCTTTGGCCCGGCGGCAGTGTTTGATGATCGAACAAGCATTCTAGGCTGAAGCCAAGAACGGTCAAGCCGTCATTAAGCTCAAGAACCATGAGAGGCTCTCCAAGCTCTCTGACTGCCTACCTTCCTTGAACTGCTCTATTCGCCCGCGAAACTCTCATGATGATTTATTCGTACAGTTCGTGCAGATATAATGAAATCGAAGATGAGGTTGGGAGATTCGAAAGCATCCTTGTCGCGCACATGGGCCTTCATCCTAGCAAAGCTAACTGTCAGCCCTCTAATGACTTCTACGCGGCAACTCGGCATATCGGGGAAGCCGATGATAAGGCTTTGCATAACACGCAGTCTTTGAGCGGAGGCTGGGAGGTACTCAGCAACAGATCAACGGTAGCGGCCCTGAGGCTGCACACTGTGCTTCAAAACGCTCACAGAAAGCGATGCGATGCAGAGGCCAGCCCCTCACGCAGCTCGTTCAGTCTTCCGAATCCACATCCCATCTTGGCCATGTCACTGGTGATTGACGTTGGGCAGGCGACCAATAGTGCATGTTGAAGATGTCGGTTGCTTGGTGCTTCCAGCGGTGGCTGCATCGGTTTCTTCCAGAATAGGTTTGGTCGAGAAGATGACTGCATTAGCGAGCAGGATTAGCAATGGCAACATATGGTGCTCAGCCTGATTTTGCATATTCGCTATCTAGACTTGACATCAGTCTTTCTGTCAATGCGCTGCAAGTGTAATGCGGAGTTTGTCCATTACAAATTTTGGAAGGTGGCTGACGGTTGCGGAGGTGAAGGAATTTCAATAAATAAAACCACACGAGAGCATGTCTGTTACAACACCGGCACATGTGTGAAAGGAATATTATGATGTGCCAGGAGGACAGAGACTTTACGAAGACCCATGCAAGTCCTTTGCTTTTGTGGATACATGAGTTACAGACCCCGCACAGGGATTACGGAGTAACGATACCTCATGTAGGCACACGCCCAACTGAAGTAAGGCGAGAATCATGGCTTCAACTGCTGAGAAGACTTGACAAGAATCGAATTGGGACCTTCGTGCTGCGTTCGGCAGTTGAAGCAGTTATAGTATATTCCTGCTTGTGACTTATGCTAGAGATCTTCTAGATGTTTCTAAATCTTTCGGGACCAGTGCTGAAACTGTGACCCTCTTTGCTAACAACTTGCCAGATGCATGTCAGCTCGCCTCCGGCGGCAATAAATACCTCTAACAAGGGTTGTTGAAGGGGCTGTGGTTGGTGAGCTGGAACACCCCGCCTCCAGCCTCTGGCCAAGGTGATTCGTTCGACACAATCCCTTCAAATGATCGCAGCCACGTACTGTGTTGCCAAATACGCTGCAATTTAGCCCGAATTCTGTTACTCATCGTCGTTTACCTTATATCAAGACATTAGTACAGCTCGCATCAGTCGCAGCCTGATGGTTCGAGGGACCTGAGAGCTACCGTTATCGTGTCGTCTGTCTCGATGCTGCCGGCAATTCCGGGCAACAGGTTGACCCGAGCGGGGAACGGCGATGGTCAAAGGTCTCTGCACGAAACAAACCATGTCTATCACAATCGATCTTCGAGCTTCAACCAGTCCAGACCAGGAGTCAGCAGCTCAGCCGCCGGGTCAGAAGTCCGCAGTGAAACAGACTTGTCTATCGGGAAAGATCAGATGCCGAGAGGACGAAGTGCCGAGCCTACGTTGAGACCTTCCATCGGTCATCCCACCCGCCCATTGACCAGACTGCCAGACGAGACAACAGAGTTTCAACCACTTGGAAGAATCAGAAGAGAGGAATCCAACATCCCGATTTCAGGAGACTTAGCTGCACATCAGAAACCGGGGCTTCCCCAACACAAGTCTGTTCAAAATGTTCCGAAACATTCGAGTATCGAAAACCGCACAAACCTTAGCCTCCAGGACTTCAGTAGAGCGATCAGAGAAGCTGCGAAGTTGAAAAACGACCCACACAAAGTCGAAGAAGCTGCCAAACTAATTCTAGACGCGATGTTGTGGGACAACATCCAGAAACTCCCGCGCGACAACATGGAGATAGTCGTCGCGCGGCATCATCTGGGAGAGTGCTATTTCCACATGGGGAAGTATAGCGAGGCTGAGAAGCTTTACCGTGAAGTTCTCAAGGCCCGCAACTCCCAGAA
This sequence comes from Colletotrichum scovillei, assembly GCF_011075155.1. NCBI lineage: Eukaryota > Fungi > Ascomycota > Sordariomycetes > Glomerellales > Glomerellaceae > Colletotrichum > Colletotrichum scovillei. The sequence continues at coordinate 2,670,744 of NW_023336263.1, forward strand.
GCCTCCCGACCCTCTGAAAATCTTAGAGGTTCGAAAGGATTTGGTGGCCACACTCATCGAGTTTGCCAGACTAGAGGATGGAGGGGATATTGCGAAAGCCGAGAAGCTCAACTCTGAGGCACTGGCGCTAGCTGTTGACAACATGAACGACAAGAAAAACAGTGATCAGGACGACGACATCGATAATGTCCTTCATTGTACTGAGGTTCTTCTGGAAAACCGAAATCGAAAGCCTATGGAGCTTGCTAGGCTGAAAAGGACTCGTGTCCGTGCGTTAGTCAAGATCGGAGACGACATGAGCGATGACGAACTGATCGACATTAAATACCATGGAATCGAGGCGTTCAAATTGTTCACCGTGGATCTAAAGGATAGAAAACGCGGATACGAAGTATACCACATCATTGAGTCGCGCATATGGAAATATGGTGCCCATGACTCCGGTCAATTCAGAAGGGCAACAAGTATAGAGGAAGAAGTCAAGGATGAGTGGAGAAAGGCAACGGGAATGCTTGCGAGCAAGAGATGGAAGAAGTGTTTGAAGAAAATACGCGCCGACGTGATAAGGAATGTCATACCTCGGAAGAAGGAGATGCGTGAAGCTTGGTATCTCATTTGCCGAAGAGTACTGGCCAGACAGAGATGGCAGAGAGCTTCGGCAGAAGCCATAAGAGAAGCAAAACTAAGAATTGCTCACCGCAGGAGGCTGGCTAGTCAATGGAGATTGGTGGTCCACCAGGTTATAGAGAGGAAGAAGGAAGAAGATCAGAAGAAAAAGAGACAAGAAGAAAGCGAGGAAAAGAGGAAGCGGGGCGAAGAGAGAAGGAAGAGAGACAAGGAGCAGAAGCGACTCAGAGAAGAGGAGGAGGAAGAAAAGGAAAGGGCCGAGGAAACTCGACTTAAGAAATCACATGAAGAGAGGGAACAGAAGAGAATTGAGAAAGACCTGATGGACAAGCGAAAGCTGGAGGATCAGGCAGCGGTAAGGGCCATGGTATTGGAGGAAGAAGCGGCTCAGACAGCACGAGCGCAGAGATCTGAGGATCCCGAAATTAAGCAAGGAATCAGAAAAACAGATACTGGGATCTCGGAATGGTCAGAGCCTGGTGAGTATTCAGTGGTTTTAGTGGCGTTCGAATGGTTCACCTACCTTGACCGAGGCTAATATTGGCAGAAACACCATTACATTTCAACTCAGAACAAGCCTTCTTCGACGCAGAGACTGAACTCAGCAGCATACAGTAAGTCCCACTCACGTTAGCTAGATGACTACTACTGCGCCGCGATTAACAATGACTTGCAGAAACAGCGAAAAGTGGATGAGAGATTTCATCAGGTCTCGCGATATGATCCTTAGTACTCGACAGGAAAAGAACATGGAGCGTGTCAGGGTAACCATTGTTGATACAGGTCTCGATACGACCCACCCATTTGTCGCGAAGCGGCAGTGGCCAGACTACAGGCAAGCAGCGAACAAGAAGGTGGCTCTTTTCCAGGACTTCGTGACAGAAACCCCTAGCGTGGAAGCGATCGATGAGGACGGACATGGAACTTTCATTGCTGGCATTATGCTCCAGCTCGCACCACTCGTTGAGCTTTCTATAGCTCGTGTGGCCACAACACGGGCCTCCTTTTTGAAAGATCCCAACGCCGAGGAAAAAGTCACGAAAGTATGTGAACTAGACCACACAATCATTGCCCTTCCTTTTACAACCCAACATATTACGGGGGGCAAAAGCTAACAAACACGATTTATGATTAGGCAATCAACCACGCCGTCGAGGAATGGGAAACAGACATTATTTCAATGTCTCTTGGGTTCCCACGCATCAAAACGCTGGAATTTCGAAACGTCATTGGCAAGGCCACTTGGAAGAATAAAATTCTTTGTGCGGCCGCAGGCAACTCAGGAAACATTAACGCCCACGTCTCCTTTCCTGCTCGACTCGCTGGTGTTTTCAAGATCTTTGCGGCCGACCATATGGGCGGCAAGTGCTCCTTCAGCCCAAGGCCTGGCCTGGACAGTGAGATGTGCTTCAGCATTCTCGGCCACGATGTCGTGTCGATCTGGCCGGAAGCTCTGCGAGACAAAATTATGGAGTCGGGTAAGAAGGTGATAGAGAAGAAGAACTCAAAGAAGTATCCAGGGCTGTGGGTTGCCATGTCGGGAACCTCCTTCGCGACACCGATAGTTGCGTCTGTCGTTGCCATACTATACCAGTTCTACGACGCAAACAAAGCCGAGATCGACCTCGGACCGGCTTTGGAATTCAAGACGGTCGAAGCCATCAGAATCATACTATTGAGGATGTGCATGGCGCCCGCTGCGGACCAGCACAACTACCTCAACCCTTGGGTGGGCCGGGACAACTACTTCAATTTCAGCGGGGAAGAGAGGAACTCTGTTTCCTTTTTTGCACTGATGCTACGGCTTTGTTTGCGAGCTTGGAACACATAGTTTTCAGTTTGCTCTTAGATCGAAAGAAACGCCCATGCAATCGTTTCGAACATGATAGTCTTCTCTCAATTAATCTGCAACTATGACAAGGCAGTCCTCACCATCAACTTCATCAAAGCTGGCATTCTTGGCATCCCGAGCAGGCAATGACCGCCCAAAATCCTCGTTCTCAACTAAGACTGTATCAAGTTCATCGACATCAGCAATAACCTCGTCGGGTGTCTCGTCGTCGCTCTCTTCTTCGGAGCTTGTATCATCGCTGACTCCTCCAACACCATGTCCATGTAGCTCACCCCCAGATATCACGCTCCCTACCAAGGACTTGTTGTTGCTGAAGTTGACGTGAATCTTTCGCAGTCTGTAAGCGAATACGAAATCCTCCTCCGGCATGCTGCTCTCGACATCACTCTTGAAACGGGTCACGCCGCCCTGTACGCCGGGCATGGCCAGTCCCCCAGTCCCAGGGTCTGCGCCAAGTTTCGCATCGATTCCCGCCGTCTTCCTCACTTCGTATGAAACCTGGCCAGGTCTTCTAGCAATCTTGATCCCCGTGATCATATACAACACTTTCTTGCTGACGGCCAGTTTCTTTAAGAACCCTTCGCGCGTGAGACGCTTCTGGACCACCGCCTCTTGCACACTAGCGGTCACGTAGTCAGATTCCTTATCAGCTCCCAGTCCGAGAGAAGTTGTCTCGAGCTGGGCCGCTCTCCAAGAGCGCGTGGTCTCATTCGAGTCATGGATCGAGGTTTCCGCCGTGATCAAAGAGACAAACTGTGCAAAGACACCATTATGCCTGGCTGCTCCTTTGGATTTGGTCAAGGACCAGTTGCTTTCGTGGCTGACACGGACGGCATTGGTAGGGAAAGGCCTCATGGGAGGCGCTAAGGGTTCGTAAGGAGCGCGAGGGTCCTCGATGAGCTGGCCAAGTTGTATAAGGTCGTCGGGCTGATATTCGGTGCTGCGTAGAATGAAATACGTCTTGCGCTGAGATTTCTTATTGTTCATCATCATCGTAATCTTGGCGGGGCTTCGGATGTAAGACAATACAAAAAGAGAGGAGATCAAGCCGGGCGCCTCTTTGATGACTTATTGTAAGATAAGTGTCACTGTATGTGGTTTTGAGTCTTCACTGTGTCTATGGTAGATGTGGACAAGGAACCCATTCGGGTGCGTCGAGAGCTGCAAGTCAGACTGTGTGGGTGTAGAATATCCCTCATCCTCCACTCTGCATATCAAGTGGTAAGCTGCATCGCGGCGATTGGTTCTTTTTCAACCTTGGAGGTGACTCCAATGAATTGGCAGCACCCATGTCGTGTGAGATCCGAACTCTCGAGAGTAAAACGCTGCAAGTCTCGCCGCAACAATGGGACACAGTCACTATTCCGGACTGGGAAAATTACTGTGGCTTGCCTCACTTTTCAGGGTAGCTGAATCTAGTGTAACATATTTCTGAGTTGATCTTTAAGCACGATCCTGCGGGAAAGAGATCGTTCATTGGCCACACTGTTACTGCACTACAGGTTGATTTGGCATTACGTTTGTCTCCCTCGTCCTATTATGTACTGCTCGGGAGTCTGGGTTTATCTGGAGCAGCCGAGTGATCTTTGCAGGCCCGGCAGATCACGCTAAGGAATAAAGACCACACTAATCCCCATTCATTATCCCACTGCTGACCATACTGAAGATCCGTCACTCCATCTGTCCAACGACCAGTCTCAGCTTTTGACAATTTGCGCTACCTGTTTTTTTAGATCGCCTCAGAAGTCCAGCCACGCGGCCAAGGCGAATGAGTCCATTACTCCGCGCTCGTCGACGTGTGGTCTCTTGGCGTCGTCGCGGACGACCTGATTTGTGGTCTTCTACGATCCAGAGATGAGGACGAACGGGATCGACAGTGATATTTGACTTATCAGAATTCATGAAAGATTCGAAAATGACTGCAAGAAACATCCAGACAGAATCGAATGTTTCATTCCATGGGCTATGTTGGTGATCATGTCACCGAAAGTGTTGTGTTCGGCCCTGAATGCTATTGAAAGCTTAATCGATTAAAGGCGTAGTGATTCATCTCATCAAGGTTCAGTTGGTGACGGTAGGTATATCTTGAAGACTTAGTCACGCCTATGAATGGCTTTCATTGTCTTATTACAACGTTCACAATCACGTTCAATCGTGTTCCGCGACCATGCCCCCAAAAAGCTCACACCTGGACGGTGTAGACAAATTTGCATCATGACTCGGCTTCATTAGATTGATCGTGAGTGATGTACTCTAGTAAGTTGATCACTCCAGGTTCACCATCCCTCATCTTGCCGCGGCACTTTCTCATAGATTAACTATCTTCTCCCCCGAAATTGTTTCCCCCATGACTGAAGCCGTTCAAACGGTTCTCATTAAGTTCAGCGTGCCTTGGAATTCAACACAGCTGCTAGCTTTCACATAACTCCAAATCCCTCAGTGCTAGTCGGCCAAGTTTTCATCGAGACTTCGGGGGTTCAAGGGTCTCTCCAGGCTTGGTAGCCGAGATGGCGACGAACCTCCAGCGACCCTTGCCCCGGTAACTCTCCACACCAGCGACGGTGTTGATGAAGTAGCGCTCGAGGCCAAAGGTCTTGATGAAGATGTAAGGGATAATTCCAAGGAGGAAGAACAGACGGCACAGCGGGCGGATGTTCTCGGAGAAGTCGCGAACCTCGACGTTCACGAAGCCCGCTTCCTCCATGAGCTGCTTGAAAACGCCCGGATGTGACCGGTTGTTTGTCGGCATGGCGGCATACTCATTGATTTTGCGCATGTTGTCGGCCATGACTTCTGGAGAGTCTCCGATGAACTCGTGGTCGTACTCAAAGTTGGCAAGATGGCCGCCGGGCTTAAGCAGTCGGAAGAAGCCTGCCAGGACGGTCTCCGGGTCCGTGGCGTGAACAAGAGTCTCCATGGTGTATATGCCATCAAATGACTCGCTTTCCAGCGACTCTAAGTGGTGGTAATCTCTCCTGTTGACAGTCACCTGGTTCTCAAGACCAGCTTTCTTGATGGTCTTCCTCGCCCTCTCTACATGGCGCTGGATGACATCGAATGCCTCGATTCGGAGGCCATGCTTGCTGGCGAGGTGTTTTGCAACATGACCATTCCCACAGCCAGCATCCAGCACCGTTGATCCTTTGGGCAAGTTCAGGACCTCAGCCATTTTGTCCTCCATGGTCCGTAGGCCGCGACTGAGGGGGAAGGGGAAGTAGGTGTCATTGTCCCAATAGCCGAAGTGCCGTGTTCCTCCCAGAACCAGGCGATAGCCGATACGGGACTCGAGCGACGCGTAGTAGGATTGCAGCACCGGGTTAGAGTTGATGAGAGGCTCCATCTCTGTGGTTGCGGTGGAGGGGGCCATTACGGGTCCGATGCGACTTCGAACTGACGGGAAGATCGATCGCGGGGGCGGATCTGACGTCTTCTACAACTTTGTATGCCGTAGGCTTGAATTGATTCTCAGGGCAAGACGGATGTTTTCAGATAAAAAATTGAAGCCGCCAGAAACAAGAAGGAGAAAGAGATTCAGGATGCAGCCTGATGGCGGAAAGGGGACACACAACGAGTGAGAATGGATGGGCTGGACGACGGGCGGCTGTCCACGCCATGCCGTCGTATCCGCCCCGTCGCTGATTCGCTCGTTTAGAGACGTGCTTTGCTTACCTACGCGGGTAGGGGGGGTTTTCCAACAGTGTTCAATTTCTTTGTCGTACTTGCAAACTCTGTTGGGACTACATCCTTATATAAGCAGTGTGCTTCCGCTATGTACAGATTCCCGAATGTCAATTTTGCTGGATACTTTCCAAGTCTTCCTGTGTTTTGCCCAAAATACTGTTCTGAATCCTTGGTGTTCTAGCGTTTAAAGTGGTTATGTTTATTCAAAATGAGACCACACTGGAGAAAGAAACATAGATGAAGGTACGTAAGAAATGCTCACCAGGTCTTCAAAACCCTGGCCTGTAAAGTGCAATTCTCGGTAGGTAATTATACAGCTTAAGGCACCGTACACGCATACTGAATGGACAATGTTGAAACTAACCCCTCCCCACCCCTTCTCTCGTAGGTAAGTAAGTAGGGTCTAGGCTTTCCTTCGTTACCTACTAGTAATAGTAACCTATACTATCTTTGCGTTGCTAAGTCCCGACCCATATGCAGGCCTTTACGGGCCGGATTAGTAGTCACGCCGGAGACCACCAGTGAATACCTGGTGCTGTATTGGGGTTTTCTTCTTTGAATTCAGAAGGATATTCCAGATCTCTTGTTTTACTATGTCACGATTTCCACGTCGGAGATGACTCGGAACATGCCAGACTTATAGGAGGCTCCTGTTCAATGGTTTTCAACTCTCTAAACGTAATGAGAGTAACCAGGGCAAGATACATCCGTGCCGAAATGCTTCCTCGTCAAGGACTATGCATACTTCCAGCTAGAATCCCAGTTGAGGCCAGAAAGCTGCACTCTTTCCCAATGCTTCGCCGCTTTCATCATACTCAACTGTTTGCATCATTGGCACGATGTTCTTTTGCCCCAAAATGGCTCAAGGTCAACAGGGGTGTGTTTAGACGAGAGGCCATTTGAGAGGCAAACTAGCTCGACCGTACAACTATCAAGTGCATCAGGCAAAAGAAAAAAAAAACCTCTCTTTTCCGTCTTCAGCAGAATCATCGTGACTCTACAAGTTGTTTAAAACTTTTTAGCACTGACTTCATTCGGGACATCAAAATTGTCATCGGCTTCCTTTATTCAAGATTGTATGGGGTCGGACTCTTTGATACATGTGACCATTGCAATCGTTTAATAATGCCTGCGAAGCCCTAAGACTTGGTTCCAATCTAAATACGGCGCTCGGCCCAGCTCTGTATGAGACCTTCAGCTGTGGGCTCGTATTCTCTCAAAGTAACCTCATTCCCTTCCAGAGACGTATTGGCATGAACAAACACAAGTGGCGGTGGCTTACTAGCCACCATAACCTTCCGCCATTCCAGATGCTTCGGAGTCAATGTCGAAAGCATCTCGTAGTAAACTCGACATGCCTGTATATCTGCTGTGCAACGGTACATGTGCAAATGTAAGAGCATCCTCCCAAGTGCTGGCTTTCCATGAGTGGAAATCTTTGCTCTGTCAACTCTGACTGTCAAAGTTTCAGCAGTCTTGTCATGTTCAATTTCCACACAGTCCCCGCCGTCCTTAAGTAGCCAGTTCAGAATTGCGAAGTGTGCCTGTCAATTGTCAGTATGTGGTCTCCGCATTGAATACCTGCGTCTTGTGCTTACACGACTATGGGCTTGACCCCAGCGCTATGAGCAGATGTCAGCGAATATTCCAATTTGATAGATATGTTCTTCCAACCGTACCTTGCTATCGACATTGTAGTTGGCAAGACCACGCAGGCCATCCACACCCAGTTGCTGGTACATGTTGTACGCGACTATACCGTGCACGTCAGCCTTCTGAATGGTGCCAAACATTGCCAATGGCTTCTCACTATCGTCAGCTGTCACGTCTGTGGCATCTGTAAATCCAAGAACTTTCAGAAGATCTTTGTCATCCATCAGGTACGCCCCAACTAGCTCTGCTCTGCACTCATCAACTGTTGTGGCGAGATCTCCAAATTGACCGGTCCAAGTCTGTCCAGGCTTATACCAGGATTTGATTGGGTTATCATCGAGAGGATTAATGGGCGGGTTCTGAATGTCGAAGTTATAGTCCCCTTCTGTCGTTTCAACCATCATCCGGCCTGTGCCATGTCCAAGAAGCTCGTGCAGAACGACCCACCAATAGTAGGTCGGGAACTTAGCTTTGCGGAATGCGGCTGCTTCGGAGTCTTCGATGAATGGGTAATCCTGTGCCTTACTCTCCGCAACCATGCGATTGGCAATGATGACATTCTTGAATCCCGTCTCTTGTCTGATATCGTTGTACTATCAATAAGTTAGCTTGTGCCGATGGGTCACCGAGCTGGAAGCTGGAAAAGAGTACGTTGGGTAGGTTGATTCCCGGAAATATGATACTGGAGCAATATGCCAGCGCTTTGGAATGTCAGTAAGTTGATGTTCCCTTAATTTCCGTAGGAACTTACTGTGTATGCTTGAGAGATCAGGTGGGTCAAACAAAGACTTCTCAAACACCCCTTTTCCGTCGTTTTCGGGACTGGTCCAAGGTAACTTGCGGATGAATTGAGTTGAATTCTCGACCAATCTTGTCAATTTCATTGTTTCTGCGGCGTCTGCAATCGCAACAAGACCCTCAAACTCAGCTCGTATTCCATGTGGATCTCTGTACGGCTCGACGAAGCCGAAGATGTTTTCGATCCCCGGAGCCTTATCCTTCACCCAGTTTCGTAGTGAATCTCGATACTTGGCGAGACTTCCGGTCCTGAAGCTCTCGACGTACTCTTTGATGAAAACTTTCTGGAGCTCATTGGATGCGAAGTTCGCCGCATGTGTTAACTCGACGCACATTTTCTCCAGCTCAGCTGCATGGTCTCCCATCACGAGCTTGACGCTGCCTCTTCCATCAGGCAACGGCAAAACACCAAGACTTCCGTCATCGGAAGAAGCGATCTGCAATTCAAATCCGACATCTCCGTCTAGTTTCCTCAATCTGGTGTTCTCTGGGAGAATGGAGTTTTGTTCCAAGACTTGAGAGACCATTGCGATTTCCTCTTTGGTGATATGGTTTCCCGGGTAGTAAGTGCTTTGAGTGGTCTCTCCCGGATATCCAAGGCTGAAGGGCGGTGATGAATAGATAGCGTCAGCAAACGAGCTATACAAAGCCTGAAGTCTGTCAGACTTAGTTGCAATCTTTGCGAAGACGGTCCCAGGGATGGCTGGGATGAACTTCTGGTCGCCGGATCCCTAGAATAGTTAGCGGAATCGACTCAAGTGAGTTTTGCGACAACAAACATAGTAGTTCCCTAGGTTCGACAAAAAGGTTGCCACGTAAGTGAGGAATTGGCGCGTCTCTTCGATTCCAATCTCATCAGCAAGTTGATCCCAACTGCCATTCCACGCCGCGTGAAGCTCGAGGATGAAATCAAATATTGTCAGCGATTCTGGCGAGGTTTGTCGTAGAACAATTCTCGCCCCGTGCCATGCTGCACTTCTTGGGTGTCAGCGAAGCAGTCGTGTCTCTTTCATGTCATTACTTACCGTGCCATATGATGGGCATATCTCTGCTGCGACTTGGTCAAGCCTTCAAATTGCGACCTGACGTCCAGTCGAAAGACCTGGACGGACTGAACCTCCATGATAGCTCACAACGAAAGCAGACTCTGTGCGCAATGCCCCGAAAACTTTGAAAAGCTTGGGTTATATCTGCATGTGAGGAAAAATGAAAGACTCTCTCCATAAGACTCAGTGCTCTTATCATTGCCAGGTACGGGGTGCTTGTTTGGGTAGGCGGCCCCGCAGTGACTGTCGTACCACTAGGGAGATGCATTTGCAGAGCTGATTGGGCTCGCGTAAATGCCAATAATAGTCTCAAAGATCAATGGTGTCCGGATATGACCCTGTTGTTTGTTGGTTGGGTTGGTTGAATGTTGGTTTGTTCCGCGCCGGGTTGACGGGCAAGGGCAGAGGGCGCTAACCTCGATCATCGGAAAGTTGCGGTTTCCGTGCCTCAATCAAGCAGCCCAATCACAATAAGATCACAACGACACAAAATGCACTTAACAATGTACTTATCTGCTTGGACAAATTTCTTCATGATGCATTTTTCTTGTCTTTCTGGCGCCGTGCAATCACGAATGACCTCTTGTATAGGAAAGGATACCTTGCCGGTTGACTAGTGCGTGTCACCACAGGTAGTATTATTAAGTGGTTCCGAATGTGCAGGTCGCCTGTATTATCGACGGAAGGTTCTGTCCAGGAATTATAACAATGGTATAGGCACCAAATTTGTTCATCTGATCGGGGCAGGACAAGACGACCTAGGATGCGTATTCGAGTCTGCATGTGGGCACTGTCAATTGTTTCAAGCCTCTTATTTTATGTTCTGAGGGAACGCTGAGTCAAGAGCATATATCATGAGGAGCGTTGCCCATAACTCCCTGTAAGTCACCGAGTACTCAAGTCTACTCATCTCAGCCGAAAAGAAGTTGTCTCAGACTCTGTGCGGAAGATTGGTGAGCTCTTTCTTCCTGTCGCTCCTGCGTGGCATATGTCATCTTACCTTCTTGTCGCGTCAGACCTTAGAATCTACATTGGGAAGGTTGGTGCGAGTAGGCATTCCTTCGTGGATAACCTGCTGATCTTATCAATCGGGACTTGCTGTCTTTGAATGAGCTGATATCTTGGCAGCAAGCATGTAAGGGCCGTAAATCTAACGGTAAGATCTCACGTAAGGCGAGTTATCGGTTCGTCACACCGATTGTGACCTGGTAAGTGTCCACAATAAGCCGACAACACATATACAGCGCGAAATCGGATGCGTTATCCACTTAGGCCTTTACATGTAAGCTGACGGCGCCTGCAAGAGGCCGTAATGTCTTATTAACATTTACGAGCATGTACAATGCCAAAGAGGGCTGATTGTTGCTTCAAACCCTGATCGAGCGATGTTTGGAACTGGTCTCGGCTCCGTTACATAAGAGCACAGGATCCCTGTTTCCTTCGCCTTGTTCGCGCCCTTTTGCCTTGGACTTTATTCTGAAAGACCCTTCGTACGGTGTCAACATGGCAGTCACTGCTTTCAAACGCGCCAAACCCTTCTTCGCATGTATCGTGGGCCTCATCGCCGCGGTTATATCCTTTCGCCGTGGTCTAGGAGCTCAAAGTGAACAATTCACTCCCGTCATCGGAAAGAACAATACCGTTCTCTTCATCACCAACATTGAACACGGTCTTTCGAATGTCCACGTCGCAACTGTTTACTCCCTTCTCGAACGCCACCCAGATATCACTATTCACTTCGCGTCATGGTCCAAAATCAAGCCCAAGATCGACAGGATAACTATCTACGCACGCAGAAAGACACCGCAAGCCCGTTCTGTTGTATTCCATGACCTACCAGGCCCGAACTTCCAGGAGGCGTCTGGGCGGAATTCCTCATTAAGCTGGATGCAGCCGCCCGGGATCGCAGGGCTGGCGGGTCTGAATGAAGATATGGCGCAATTCATCTCGCCATGGTCTGGGGAAGATCACCTCCTGATATACGAGAGCATAAGGGATCACATCAGAAATATTGATCCTGCAATCGTGGTACTTGACATGTTTCACCGACCGGGGATGGATGCAACACGGGGAGACGGGCGCCTGCACGCAATTCTATCACCGAACGTCCTAGCTGACTGCTTCGCCGGGGATCAGCCATGGCTCAAAGGATTTTGGAAGTTCCCAGCGTAAGCCGACATTCAGTCTATAATCCTCGAACTCACAGCACAGCAGCGCAGACTGACATGTTCTCTAGGGTTGGCTCTGGTCACGAGTTCCCTGTTCCTTGGCGAGATATCCCCACGAACATTTACCAGATGGGAAGCTTCGCATGGACAATGATGTTTAATGCAGAGCTCAACGAGAAACGTAAATTTCTTGCCAGCCATGGACTAAAAGACCCAATCAACTTCTTTAATATCCATCAGCCTGGAAAAGGCGCATTCATTACCCAACACACCCCGGCGGCGGCCATTCCTCTCGATTTCCTTCCCGCCAATGTCACTACTACAGGACCGATTGTCATCTCGGGTACCTCGGCAGAAGAGCAAGATCCCGAACTGGCCGCCTGGTTGACTAAGGCACCGACCGTGCTCGTCAATCTAGGTAGTTTGTTCGAATACGACACAGGGAGAGCTCAAGATATGGCTGGTGCATTGAAGGTCGTCATGGAGCGTACGGAGGTTCAGGTTCTGTGGAAGCTCAATAGAGCCGCCAGTCTCAAGGACGAGGACTGGAAACCCTTGGTCGATAAGTTTATCAGAAATGATCGACTGAGGGTTTCAAAGTGGTTAACGGTTGACCCGACTGCATTGCTTGAGACGGGAGACATTGTTGTCTCTGTCCATCACGGTGGTGCGAACTGTTATCATGAAGCTATTAGGTACGTTCCTGCTCAGTTGGGTCGTGCACATGTGCCATTACAACATGGTACGTTCCTGCTCAGTTGGGTCGTGCACATGTGCCATTACAACATATACCTTACTGATATTTGACCTTTCAGTACCGGGGTACCGCAACTCATCCTTCCTGCGTGGCTGGATCTCTACAACTACGCTGCACGTGTAGAAGCGATTGATATCGGAGTTTGGGGCAACAGGCAATCTGCTCCTGCTTTCTCGCTCAGCGAACTCAGCAGCGCTTTTCTGAAACTGGTCGACGGCGGCTCTGCCAGCTTATCGATGAGCCAAAACGCGAAGAAGATTCAGAGAACTATAAGTCGCCCAGGGCGTGATGTTGCAGCTGATGAAATTGCAAGACTTGCGGCGTTAGGCCATTCTTGAGGTGTTGCTCTAAAAGAGACACCTTGCCAATTCGAATGCAATTTGAAATTGCAACTCTGTTCTGAAATACTGTCTTCACGAAATACTAACCATATACGTGCTTCCATACATTCCTAGCTCATTCCAAAGCTCCGTGTATTCTGGGCTCCGTATACAGCCTATACAATGATCACTTTCTCTCGGCTCTCTTGAAATAATATCGGAAAGTTCTTCTCCTATTTCCTTTGAAGCCCTGTGTATTGCCAAAAGAAGATGGTACAGTGCCGTCTTTCTGTTAGTCGATAGCCAGTCTTCAAAATGTGACGTTGGGCAGCGGACTTCAACCCATTCATTCAGCGTCGCTTTCAGGCACCGTTCGTGGTGCTCTATCGACTCGTAGCTAGTCATCAGAGCTGGCCTCCAATCCCCGCCCGCGACCCGTACTTCCCATGGATTTGGTTGACTCTTAGAAACCTTTGGGTCAATCCAATATGATTGGGCTGTACTAGATAGATACCAATCTGAAGCCTGCTGAATTTGGGAGTCTGAGTCTGAGTTCGGCCCATCACCTGTCAACTGCTGGGCTCCTATCCATTCGCGTATTCTGAATTTCAATACCGTGAAGTTTTTTTCAGCGCGTGGGCGGTATCTTTTTGTCAACCACTGGAGATAGAATCCGCCCGGATCATCAGACCGAAGTGCCTCAGGTTTCCCGCAGGTAACGAGTCTGACGTGTAGAGGTAGTAGATCACGATATGATCGTGCGTCGGGGAGCAAACGTCGTCTCATCGTACCTCCGTAATCTTCATCATCTAGCTTCTGATCGCGAAGTTTTCGAAAGATCTTGAGGGAGTCGAAGAGGCTCGATTGAAGATCGTCGAGGCGCAGCCTGCTGGAAATGAATACTCCTCGGCCAGGTGACGCAATAAAGGCGTATGGACAAACTGCAACCAGTGTGAAGTTTGTCTTTGATTCTCCCGTGGGCTTTAGGACAATGAATATTCTCTCAAACTGGCTAACATTCAAGATAAACATTTGTTCGTTCCCGCAACCTATGAGCTCGTCAAGGGGAGACTCCGATACGATATAGGCCGCGTGAGCATCCCGAGGTTGCATGAGAAAAATATGAGAGGCCTGCTTTCTGGCGATGCGGATCGGCCGCGTCTTGAAGGTGAAAAATTGCGTTACATTGATATTCAAGGCTCCTGTCGCACTGTTGACGAAGGCTCCTTGATGCCATGGCTTGTTTGCCTTGATCCAGTCTGTCTCGGGCCCCCAAAGCTCGTAGGCTATGCGTGGAACCTTTCGCCTAGGACATTCCAACACAACTTGTGAAAGAATTTGATCCGGAGATAGTTTGCTAGTAGTCTCCCGAGGTGAGAATATGGCCCTCCAGTCTTTGCACCTCCAGTCTGGAGCCCAAGAGGGATAATCTTGGGCTTGTCCTTCGAGTCCACAGGCTTGATACAGCAACCCGGGCTTCTTGAGTACCAACAGAGAATATGCGAACGTGCCAATAAAAACTTGGTTTGCCGATAGAGAATAATCAGCTTCTAAGCCATCATTCGAGGGCAAAGCTGTCGTTGTGTAACTTTGTGCCGAGGGGTCGCCGGGTTTAGGCACAATTCCAAATACACCAAATACACGGTCGCGAGGATCAGTTGATTGTGACTTTGAAGTGAGCAATAAGAGCTCAGTGAGGTCTTTCAGCATAGATTGGCCCTGTGTCAGATGCTGTGCCCAAGGTGCGGATGTTGATTCCCATTTCCATCTGGAAGCCTCTGTTAAAAAATAAGACGCGCCAGTTGCGTCAATCCAGAAGTCAACATCTCCAACGCGAATAACGGCGTTTTGTGAGAGGAGTAGTTCTTGTACTACCCAGACGCGAGTGAAGTATTTACGCCCTAATATAGCTTTTAATCCTAACATAGACCGAGGGACTGTCGAATTAGCGGGAAGATTGGGGATTATTGAGCCTATCTCTAGCTCATGGAGCCGTCTTCGTCGAGGGTAATTCTTATCAAGTTGTGTGGCGACATCGGGTCCGAGGTACACGACACAACGAAGGCATTCTGAGTAGATTCGCGCCATGTTTGCAACCTGGCCGTTCCGCTCTATGACATTGGCCTGATTGATGCAAATGGCATCGACCCACAGCATTCGTAAGCCTCGTTTAGGTCGCACGAAGCGAAGCATCTCCCAGCAATTTTTCGTCTGCCATAAGATATCTCAGTGAGGACCGATGTAGACGGGATTCTGTAATGCACAATTATCGTCTTCTCCGGCCCAGGTGTAGGACACTGCCTCGTATTCGGGGCAATTGTCAAAGGCGTAAAGTTCGAGGTCAAGGTGCACAAGACTATCGCTAGTTTCAGCAGCCGGGAAACTGATCAACCGAAATTCCTCGGATCGAATTGTCTGAGGGTAGATAGGCGATTGATGAACTCGGATGTCTTGTGCTTCTTCAGAGTCTCTCTCTGTTGATTGCATTTGAACGCAAAGACTTTCTGCTACTTCGCTGGCTTCTTGGCTCTTGTCCGAGTTGTTGAAATGGCTGTTGACAGCATCTGGCGGAAGCTTAAACGGAACAGAATGAGGCCACCACAGGTTCATCATACCTGTTGCCTGATTGGGAGGAATTGCCGGGATTGAACCGGCCGTGACGTCGTCTGTTGTTGGCTTGGCCGCGTGGGCTGTTCGATGACACGCTCGACAGACGGGGATTCCATCTTCGACCTCAACACGAGGGAGATCGCAATTGGTCTCGTGCCAGCGCGACATGTCTGCGGCTGACATCTACTAGAATTCCTGCGCGAGAGTTGTTGGCGAAAGGAGCTGGGACCATGATGAAGTCGGGCGGACACTTATGACGTGGAGGTAGCTTCTTTGCAATAAGCAGGCTGTGGTCGATGACCATGTACAATGACATGGATATGTGCAGAGCCTGCTTACATCCTACGTCTAACTCCGCCTGATAGTCTGCCTACAGGATAGCAATATTGAATGATATGCGAACTGATTCCGCAATCTGCAACCCAACTATCTGGTAGTAGCCCTCAGGCAATGCAGCATGGATCAATCACATGGTCTCTAAGTTCGATGTCATTTCTGGACGTTTATTAATTTTGATATCTTTTCCCAGTATTACTTAGGTGCTCCCCTTCCCTCTGTACTCCGTGAAAGACACACAGTGAACTCATGGTATACATGAGCTGTCTGCCCTGAGTAGTGCTCTGTGAGACTTCGCCTCTTACGGGGCAGTAGCCTTGACAGAGGTGGTGGTGAACTCGGCACAGCCCTGTCCTTGTGCAGACACAGTCACCTGTGCCTTATTATCGTGACCGTTCAAGCAGGCGCCGCCAGAGGCAACAAGCTGGTTGCCAGACTGGGCCACAAATTCAACATTCTTCGAAGCGCAGTCCTCGGCCCGAAAAGCGGTGCCGTTAAAGCCGACGCAAGCCTGCTTGTTCACCAAGTCAGGTCTGAAGCCAGCAGTGAAAGAACGCTGCACGAGAAGAACGTTGTTGCCGCCCTGGGTCGAGGGGGTGATCTGTCTGTCCGCAGCGGTGTTGACACAGGCAGCGTTGACGATCTCGCCTAGCAGATAATACGTGTTAGTGTGGGGTCGCCTCAGATAACATGGGAATTGTTCAATCCCAGAGAGTCATACCGTTGTTGCGGAAAGTGAGGCACTCGTTTCCGGGTACGCCACCCTGCTCCTTGAAGACGAGAGTGCTGCCGCCCTTCTTGATGGCCTGGCGCTTAGACAGATCTTCGGCGGGCATGGCGGCCACGAAGGTGGCAAGGGCCAGGGAAAGAGCCGCGGTGAACTTCATATTTGCTGAGGAGACGAAAAGGTCGGGTGAAGGATTGAAAAGTTAAGTTATATGAACAGTTAAAATGAAACAAGGGACCAGCCGAACGAAGAGAAGGTTTGCAAGTTGGAAAGTCGAGTGAGCGAATGGGATGATTCTCAAAACAAGTGAGACACAGAAGTCGAGGCCATCGAGTCGTCTTTAAATCCAAGCCAGCGACACCGCCAGACTGCGGCACCCGGGCTGCAAACTGGAGAAACTGAGTCTGGCAAGGGAAATTAAGCTTGATGCGACACGTCGCACCGCCTTCAAACCACCCCTCACACCTGCGACCTTAAAACGGGCTATACCGATCAGCCATACGAAAAAGATGAGGTGAAGGCGGCCCCGGCCCAAACAAGGAGGGCCAGGAGAAGAAGAGACGAGTTTTGACCTGGTGTCAGCTTTTGCCGAGTTTGTCCAGCACCCCTCTCCCAAAACGACGAACCCCCAAGCAGAGGCTAAGCAGGGGTGCTCTGACGCTGTCGCCAACAACCAAAAAGAGGAAAACCCCACCACCACAGCCATTCGCTGAAACGTCTCAAGATCGGTCGGTTGCAGGGTTGCGCCCAGCCGAATCTGGGGAATCACCCCTACAGTCCTACCAGTACGCCAGAAATACGGTTTCATCATGGCACCTCGTCAAGGAGCCGCATAACTTTAGACTGGCTGCCATCTTATGTAATTTCGGATATCTCGGTGTCAGACTTTGGTTGGCAGGGCGGGAGATGACCCAGATTTGCGCTTGGAACCGAAGATCCCATCTTTTTGGGAGGATCGAAGGGGGAATGATGGCCATCAAGGGGGCGTTCTTTGGGTTGAAACCGGCGGCTTCTCGTCTCGAAGTCCACTCGGATCACACTCTATCTCGCTTTCGGAAGGTCTTGTCGGTCTTGTGAGATGAACGTGGATTGCAACTTTTCGTCTATTTACATCCAGACTATGGAAAACTTGTCTTGTTGCTCACTGATCTTCAGTCATTTCCCTTCTCCCCTTCCTGCCAAGATAATTGGTTCATTAGATACGGAAAAGCTGACGGCTTTTCCGTGTTTATACGTCTGCCTTACGGAACGGTCATTTTCAAGCCGTATTAACGGCCAGTGCTATGAGTATTGCAAAGATTCATACTCCGCTCGCAGTTTTGTTATTCAGACGTCAGGTATCTTAGCCCAGCCTTCATGTGAAATCCCCAATTCATAGACTTTGAGAAGCGTGTGCATCTTGGAGCCAGTACCCAACCTTCAAATGTTCACTACTATTTGGGTTGCTGTCTAAGATGCTGGAACCCCCTGCACTCACTTACTCCAATCCACGAGCAGCGATCTACCACAAAGATATCTGCCGATCGAAGCTGAGTTCAGCTTGGGTTCCTTCTGTGTCATCTGACCAATCTCAACATGATTTAGCAAACGACTGCCCGAATGTCTAAGTCATGAGAGTTGTCGAGAGCGATCCAATGGCCGGGCTCGAGACTCAGTAAACACAAAGTTGTGTCAACTGAAAATGTCTCACCGTTGGCTGTTCACCATATCTCGCAAGCCTTAGGCATGGTATAGCACGAGCAAGCCTGTGACTTCAAGTGAATTGATGTCTTCTCTTAAGGGCGGGGCGTTCCTCACAGTAGATCACGCTCTGAACAGCTGGATCAGTGATTCTGCGTCTGATTCTGCGTGGTCGAATTAAACCTCAGCATTTCATTTCACACCTTAATACATGACCTCTCAACTCCTACTACGTCAAGGGTCTTCCGCGCCAACGTCCTTGAGCCTGTTCCACTGAAGATGAGTCAAGAGGCGACCTGCTTAAACGCCCGAGTAGGCAGATCGTGGAATTGGGCGTACTTTTCTATCGTCTGTAACCTCATTGGCCGTTAAGTAGAAGCAGTGTAACCCAAAGCGGCCAAAACGCGGACATGAGATCCCAACATGCATGAAGCTCCGCCATCTGCCTCTGCAGCCTGCTTCCCTACCGAGAGGCATCCAAGGGCGCAGCTACCCTTCTTCAGCCGGCTAGATGAGATTTTGTTACCAAGGCACGACTAATTATGGTGGTCTTCAGAGTAATGAGGTACCTCTTTACCTTCTAATTTGAGCACGATGCTGATATCAAGTCGAGCTAAGTAAACACGCAAGATATCCGACAAGTTTGGCTGTATTGATTGCACACTGTCACCAACGAGAGACCCTAAACTGTTGGTTTGGTCGAACTGCCTTCTGTGGCAGTCCGTAAATGACTAAAAATGGACTACTAGCCGCCGACGGGTCTCTGCATTGCATACTCCCTTCCGACTTCCAACAGAGTGATAATGTACTGCCCCTAGTACTGCCCCTTGCTCACGAGCCAGTCAAGCATTCAAAGCAATTAGTAGAAAAGTCTGCCACGGCTCGAATGTTCTATACATTAGATGATCTGGTTAGAAAACTCACTCGACTTGACTCGGCCTTGATTCAACCTCGCTGCCTTACAGTTATCTCATCATCCAACCCTCATCATCTTTCACAGTCTCACAGTCTCAAGCCAGCCTCATCTCGATGTTACCAAGCGACGCAAAAACAGCTATTCCATACAAAGAGATGGATATATATTGTTTGACTAGACCAAAAGGTCCTCTAAATGCATCGGGGGACATCGTTGGATTCGGGGTAAGGACTTGACTCCCATAGGGCCTTCCTTGTCAAGGACTAACAGCCGGCACATTCACAGATCCTTGCAGCATTTATGGGCACAGCAATTACAACGATAGCCGCAGTCATACTAGCATACTTCTTCGATGGCGTCGACGGCGACCTTCTCAACGAACTAGATCACAAAGTAATTGACTATGTCGGCTTGAACAAGAGGCGTAACAAGCTAGGACGCAACAAATTTGAAGACGAGCGCGAGCAACAGCGTCGTCGACAACGACGTTCAAAGGCGTTTTCGCAATTCATTCTCGCCCTCAGCGATCAACAACTCGTCACCGGCCTGGCTTTACTCGTCGCCGCTATCTCGGGTATGGCAACCTTGTCCCAATTTGAGTTCTCCGTGGCGCATAGTCTTGCCTGGTTCTCTTCCACCACACACCTGGCTACCCTCGACATCCTCAAACAGACGCTCAAGTGTCAGAAACAATGGGTCCTCCATCTGCGAGTATGTGGCATGGTGTGCGTGCTCATTCTTTTGACGTACACAACCGCCGTGATCGCGGACATGGACGTAAACCATAAAGGTGAGGCAACTATGCCAGCAGCGTGTTTAGCCTCGTCTCACGGAACCGGCATCATCTTCTCGCAGCCAGGATTTCCCCTTGTGCTTCTCTGGACTGGATACATCTCCCGCTTGCAAAACATCTATATGAAAGAACGAGGTATTGCACCGCTGCTCGACTACTGGCAGATCACACTTTACATGGAAGACCTCGACTCAGTCCAAACAAAGACCTTGTCTTTCGAGATGAAGCAAGAGAAAGCCGCATGCCATCGCAAGAGCGAGGCTCTTTTCCATGCCAAATACCGTCTCGAAAACCATCAGCCAGGGCCATTTTACAATTTTGTAGCTAGAACCTGGGGCAACGGACATGTTACAAGATTTTTGGCTGGCTTTCATTTAGGAGACATGGGCGCGCGACGTTCAGTAGCGGGAACTCGTTATTCGTCCTCGCTTCTTTCGACATCACCAAAACTGATATTCACTTTCGGTTTTGGAGTGAGCCAGGTCATTCTCCGTCGCTTCATTCACTCGCCAGATCTAACCCCAGAGTCCACCGAGATGGGTTTCGGTCAAATTGTTTCTATTTTCTTACTCATACTGCCAATGATGGCTGTTGGAGAGGTTTACGCAGGTGAGTTTTTATTGACATTGAATTATAAACGACTAGTGAAGACAATTGCTGATACAAACTTGCGAATTCAAAGACTATAAGGCCGGAGGAGTACCCGCTCAGGCCGATATACCGAAACATCAATGCCAGACACTTGGCAGTGATGGCGACATGGAATCAAGCTCAGTACAACCTTGCAATTATATCACACACTTCGACGAAATCAAACAATACTTATTTACAACTGCAAGTGATCCAAGCTTGCTTCCTCAAGATATGCAAGAAGAACTGTATGGATTCTTCTTGGAGTTGAAGAAAATCGAAAGCTGGTTTGGGGTTGGCCCCTCTATCTTCCTCTTCGCGGTGGACATCTTACTATCACTTTCGCTCGGTCCGCTTTCCGTTCCATTCGAGTTTTATGAAGTGAACGGCTGCTACAGTCTGCCTTTGGCCGTTCAGATTCTCGGCAGTATCTGGATAATCTGGAAAGGTAGAAGAATGGTGGCAGCCGCATATCTTGCGTACGAGGCAAACAGCCCATACACCTCCAAGTCGGAGCAAATCTATCTTTGGACGGAAAGCATTCTTTTGTCAAGGGATGGCTGATTTTTACGATACATGTGTTCGAAAAGCCGCAGGTCATGTGGCTCTCTTAGCTAGGCCTCCCGATGGAGACGAAATGAGAACATCATCGTGTCGTGTCCCGGCTTATCGCAGTGGAGTGGTCAGTCCTTAGATGTTTGTCAGCGTAGTGCGGACGTTGAAGGAAGGACCCGAAAACAGATCGAATTTAGCAGAATGAAGCTTACTTTGACAGGTCATTGTTAATGGCCCGTATATTTAGTGAATGTGCAGCTATGGCTTATGGATCGCCTCATACTGCCTCTGTCTCTTCGCTATTCTTAGCAGAACGTCCTTAAAGCTACACCAGGAATAACAAAAAGTACAATAGTGACAATGAAGACATTGTCAAGGATAGCTAAGAATGAGGATATCAAAGAGAAGACCGATGTGCTGAGACCGTAGTCCCTGTCAGATGTTAGCCAGTCAGACAAGAACGTACTATTGGCGACCACGACCTCTTCCATCAATCACATCAATACTCTAAGGCGGCTTATAACGTTAGTAATCTATGCTAACTTGCAATCTATTGCTAACATTAGAGTCTTTTGAAAATTTGCATGCTTAGATGGACCGCTAGAAAGGCCTTCTCTGAGGAATGGGCTTGAAGTGTCGCGGCCGCTTGGTGAGCAAGCTAGACCGCTATTCAAGATCCCCGGTCTGAGGAAAGGACGACCTTTGGAAACTATCCAGGTTTGGCGCCGTCAAGGTTCGGTCTCCACTGCTCTGATAGGTAGGTATATATACCGCCTCAAAGCCTCCCCACCAAAACAGACATCCTTCTTACACCTGACAACCGCCTATTCCTAATACATCCCCCACAGCTCCTCTAACAAAACATCACCAACATGGAATTTACCACGCACCACATCGACCCTCAAGCGGCACACACCCACACAATCATCTTCCTCCACGGCAGAGACAGCACCTGCGCCGACTTCGCGACCGAACTCTTCGAAAGCGAAGCATCAGAACCAGCAAACCACCCACGCACGCTCCCAGACCTACTCCCATCTATCCGCTGGGTCTTCCCCGGCGCCGCGCTCCTTCCCTCCAAGAGATTCGACACCGAAATGTCACAGTGGTTCGACGTCTGGTCGTTGGAAACCCCAGAAGAACAAGCCGGCATCCAAACACCCGGCCTAAGGCGAAGCATCGAGAACATCGTCACCCTCGTCGAGAGCGAATCCGCCCTGGTTCCGATGGATAAGATATTCCTAAGCGGTATAAGCCAAGGATTCGCAACCTCCATCGCCGCTTTTCTGACCACGCCGAGGCTAGGCGGATTAGGTGGGCTGATTGGTTTGTGCAGCTGGATGCCGCCGGCTGGGGTCATCGATGAGCTGGCGGAGGAGGGTTCACTTTATCGCGGAGCAAGTGGCGCAGATTCAACGGCCAAGACTCCTATTTTCCTCGCTCACGCTGTGGACGATGAAGTCGTTGATATCAAACTTGGTCGGCAGTTACGGACGACCCTTGATTCGTTCGTGAATTCATGTACAGTGGAATGGCATGAGTATCAATCAGGAGGTCACTGGGTCAACGAGCCGCAGGGTGTGGATGACATGGTCAGGTTTCTGAGGCTTCATATGTGTTGAGCCGGGCTTCACACCCCATTGCACAAGTCGTCGACTCACTGGTCTTTGCGTCTGACATCATACAAGGAAACTTGCAGGTACACGTATTACATGTATATTCCATCATCATGCTCAAGAACGGCAGATGATGCCTCTCTAGTATCCTAGACGCCATGCCATGCTATGCCATGCGCTCTACGCAGTGCTCTCTGTTCGTCTCAGGCCTGACGAGCTTCTATCCCAAAGCTCAAAGCCATCCAAGGCGACGCCGTATACCCCTCAGCGGAAAGGTATAATTCTACGCTCAAATCAACCACCGCCTTTCCACAAGGTGGGTCATCTCCCACCCAGAATGGATCTCAAGACATCACGACTCAAGACTCAACCTCCATCTCCAAATCCGGATCCACCTCCGTCCCCAAATCCCTCTCCTCCAAAAACCGCCTTCCAACAAGCTCATCAGGCAGATACTCCTGCCTCACCCTGCCCTCCCGATAATTCGGCGGGTACTTATACTCCGCCCCATACCCCATCTCCCTCATCAACCTCGTAGGCGCGTTCCTCAAATGCAACGGCACAGGTAACGCCGCTACGCCAGGCTCCTTGAGCGCCGCGTAGGCATTATTCAGACCCCTATACGCCCTCGTGCTCTTCGGCGCGAGACTCAGCGCCACGGCGCAGTGCGCGAGAGGGATCCTAGCCTCGGGCATGCCGATCTGCTGCGCGGCTGTGTACGCTGCCGTCGCGAGCGGAAGGAGAGTGTTATCTGCCAGGCCGACGTCTTCAGAGGCGATGACGACCATCCGTCGTGCTACGAACAGGGGGTCTTCGCCGGACTGGAGCATGCGCGCGAGGTAATACAGCGCCGCGTCGGCGTCTGATCCGCGGACGGCTTTGTGGAAGGCGGAGATGGTGTCGTAGTGTTGATCGCCTGCGCGGTCGTACACGAGCGTCTTGGTTAGAGAGGCCTTGATGCTCTCCTTTGTCGTCCCCGCGCGCGTCGACAGGGAAAGCGCGAGCTCGAGAAGGTTCAGCGCTGTGCGGGCGTCGCCGTCCGAGAAGGCGGCCAGGTACGTCACCAGCTCCGCGTCGACGAGCGGGCTACCGGGAAAGTTATTCGTTCGCGCCTCTTCGTCAATAGCACGGAGGAGGATTCTCGCCACGTCTTCGCTGGAGAGCTTCGAGAGAGTAAACGTCCTACACCGCGAGAGCAGCGCGCCCTGAACTCTAAAGGAAGGGTTCTCCGTCGTGGCGCCAATAAGTGTAATCGTACCCGCCTCAACGGGCTTCAGGAAAACGTCCTGCTGCGACTTGGAGAAGCGATGTATCTCGTCGCAGAAAATAATAGTCTTGCGGCCCGTAAGAGCACCCTCATTAGCCGCCTCCGCAAAGAGCTTCTTGCACTCGGCCACGCCGGACGATGTGGCATTCATCTCGATGAATCGCGAACCAACACTATGTGCTATACACCGCGCAATCGTCGTCTTGCCGGTTCCCGAGCCGCCCCAAAGAATCATTGAAGGCACGCGGTCCGACTCGATGAGGCTGCGCAGCACGCCGTGCGGGCCGACAAGATCCTGGCCGCAGACTTCGTCTAGGGTTCTAGGACGCATTCGCTCTGCCAAAGGCGCTGCGCGAGCTGTCTTTGTGCGCTTTGCCGAGGGACCGATTTCTGGTGGTTGTGTTTGTTGGGTTGCTTCGCTATCTGTGTCGGTGGCCGTCGCCATGGGAGAGGGTAGCTCGCCTGGCCCGTCGTCGAATCTCCGTTTCATGCCCGCCATGGGCCGAGTAGTCGTCGCTGCTGCTGTCGTCGTGCCATTGGACGGGGTCGTCTGGACTTTGGCGGGAGGGGCATGGCGCTTCGGTGCGGGGGTCGAGAAGAAGGAGGAGGCGGGTCGTTTGGCTTGTGATGAGGTGAGCGTAGAGCCGGAAGTGCCATTAGACTGTGTCGCTGTCGGCGGGGAGGATGTTCGTTCGGGGTTGAAGATGTGGTTTTGGCAGCCTGAGTCGATGTGGGAGTTGATCAGCGTCTCCTTGACGGGTTTGTTGCAGATGGGGCAGTCGACTGCTGCCATTTTGAATGGAAGACGGAGCTGTGACGCATGCAATGGGGTTGCTTTGGTTCGTGATTGACCTGCGTTTATGTCGAATGGTCCGGATTCGTCAATTCGTGTCAGTCAGCAATGTTGGTGCAACTATCGCGAATTCGTGTGAATTTGGAGGTTGAGCTGTGACTGGAGGAGACGCGCCTTTGGGGGAATTTTTGAGTGCAATGACGCGCCTGGCAATTGAGCTCGAAATTCTAGTGGGGCACGGCACGCCTCGCTCCGCACTTCAGGTACCTCCAGGCTTCTGGAGGTCCCTTGACTCCACTGCCGTCTAGAGGCGACTGCCAGCGCCAGGGGTCTCGATTCACAGCCGTCGGGTAAGAAGCCGCGCTCTCTCTCGACGGTGGGGCTGCCCGGCACTCGGATTCGGTCGGAGATACACTGTGGTTTCCGTCCGCCCGTTATGCTCGGCATACGGATACACAGTGTTACGTATGATCTCATTGAACACAGCAAAATGGTTGATTCACTCTTCAGGTTCAATTGATAATGAAACTAATAATCTCAGTGATTCGCGCCCGGATGATGAGCCGGGTCTTCTCGTAGGTATCATTACACCTGTATAAAACGCCTCCCAATGCCTTTATCCTCAACCCGAAATGTCAAAAGTGCTCGGAACGGAGCCGTGATGTACAAAGACGCCGTAGCATGAGTTGATGCCGGTGCCGGTGCCGTCAGCAGTCTCCCCTTCTCTATGATGGAGACGACGGCCATGTATGAAGTGTATATCGAAGCCATTGACCCGCTTACGAAAGCAGCGCATGCTCATGCTGTCTCTTCTCTCGCTGGCGACTCATTCAGTCTGCTGTTTACAAACTCCCCTCAAACCATGAAAGACTCTCCGCAGCCACACTGCTCCTCTGTTCAAGTGGTTAGCATGTTGTTTAACCAAAACGACAAGAAGCGACGTAGACTCACTGATATTCGGGTTCTTGAACACAAACCGCTGGCTCAGCTTGTCCTCAACCCAGTCCATCTCGCTGCCAATAATGCTGAACAGCGCCTTGCTGTCAATCAGCACCTTGACGCCATCCTGCACAACCTCCTCGTCGAAGCTACCCGGCTTCTCGACGTACTCGAGGTGGTACGCCAGGCCCGAGCACCCCCTGTTCCGCACGCCGACCTTGATCAACTTCGGCTCCGGCTGGTCCAGCATCGCGCGCAGCTGCTCTACCGCCGCGGGGCTGAGCTTCATCGCTGCCTTGCGGGCACGGAGCGTGCGCTTCGGACGGGCGGCTGACTTGGGGGTTTGGGCTGCTTGTTCAGAAATCTTTGGCGCGGGGGCTGCGGCGGCGGCGGTTGCTGCTGATGACGTCGTCGTGGCCTTGGCTGCGGCGGATGTGGTCGCTGCTGTTGTTGTCTTTGTCGTCGAGGACTGTGTGGCGGAGGAAGAAGAGGAAAGAGTGCTCGGTGTTGAGGATTGTTGGTGGGTTGTCGCCATTTGCGAGGGGATCTTGGGGGGTCTCGTCTCGTTGACCTTCGGCAGAGCATCCGGCGATGCGATGGAGCTCTCGGGGATGCCGTCGCCTCTCGCAGGAGGGAGTGTGTTGTTTGAGTAGAGAGGGTATGACTGGAAAGACGGGCTGCCGTAGGCGCGACGAGCAGAGGCGCACTGCAATGCCGTGCAGGAGCGGCGGAACGCCACTCTGCTGAGTATCCTCGGTGCATTCATCTTTGTGCTGGAGGTTGTGTGTGTGTGTGTGTCTGTTTGTGACGAAGTCGAGTTTGCTAGAGGGAATCACACAAGGCGAGGTTGCTTCCCCTTTGGTTTTGTTGTGTTTGTCGTCGAAAGATCAGGTGTTGAGGTTGAGAGGGTTGAAAATCATTCGACGGTGACGAAAGAAACAGGCGGGAATTGTAGGTCGGAGGTTTTTGCGGTCAGGATGGATTGGCAATGGGAATGTGGCTGGCACTCGGAGCAAAGCAACAGAAGCTGGGGCCAAGGGGGGTCATTTGACAGGTTCTCGCCGTGGCGCGGCTATGACATGGTGAGCGGTCCCCAGTGTACCGGGTGCTCTGCAGCCAATCAGAAGCCTGTAATTTGTCAACGGCCGGGACAGATGACAAAGCAGCCTCTTTTCCTTCAGTGCCTTTTGGGCATTAACTGTCCATTGCTTCATTTCTCATGACTAACAAACACCTTGAGAGCCTCAAAGGCATTGTCCATTCTTTCCTTCTCCAAACTACCTTAGTCAGGTACTCTGTTTGTCCAGTGTTACACTACATTGCCGAGTTTCCTGGACTCTCGGGGAATCGACGTGGTTCGAGATTAGGTTTGCCCGGACTGACAAGGAAGAACTCACATCCAATCCTGAACAGCCTGTGGAACCACACTTGACATGCCGAATAACAACCTTGAAGGTCAAGGGCTCGAGGTTGACATTAGCTCTTAAGGCTGGAGCCGCAGTCAACAAGCCTCAAATCAGCATGCCAAACATTGATCAACCAGACTCCAACACAATGTTTCATGAGAATCATCTCGGGTGTCATTAATATCATACAGTCTATCACCCATCCCTCCTTGCCTCACATCTTACCGCTCCACCAACCCTCTGACATCAGCCACAGCCGCTCTCGCCATCTTCTTCAACAACGTCCTCTCATCCGCTTCACGGTACCGATCCCACGTATCAAGCCCCTCCTTCGCTTGTATACTCAGCGTCTCGTACCCTTGCTTGATCACCTCCGTCACCTGCATGCTCGTCAGGTTCCCCTTCTTCTTGCCGCCCTCCGCCAGCAGCTCCTTGTAGTGCGTGCTCACGCTAATGAGCGTGTCAATCGAGTTGCTCGGCCTCTTGCCGAGCTGATAGCTCTCCTTGAACTTGGTCAGCGTGTCGCCAGCTTCGACGACCTTGTAGAATAGATCGTCGTACGCCGCTGGCGATGGCAGGAATCCTTCGCCTGCCGACAGCGAGAGCGCAACCAGGTTGACGACATTGTCTAAAAGGAGGTCGATTTGCGAAAGGTCCTTCAGGTCCGCGACATATTGCGTCAGGAACCGAATGAGGTTCAGCAACGCGCGGAAGAGGTCCGCCCAGTGATATGTCAGTCGTGTCCGTGACCGTGAGAGATATGAAATCACCCGCAGCAGGATTCCGACGCAGAGTGTGTAGAGTCCGACGTCCAGCCTCCTCCGTAGGTTGTGTGTGATGCCGTCCACCATAGTATCCAGCACGGCCGTCGCCAGGATCCGGTCCCCTCTGACCAGCGGGAGGAACGGTTGCCTCTGGCGACACAGACGGACTTGTCCCTTGGACTCTTCGCTGCATATCCGCTTGCATAGTACGGGGTCCTCGATTAGTAGGCGGAAGACCATCAGGTTGAGATGCGAGTAGTGTGTCGTGCGTTCGGAGAGATGGGCGTGCTGGAGGAGGTATGAGGTGAGCGATGTGAAGGCTGCCAATGGCTGCTCTTCGCCCTTTTCGGCAGGCAGAGTGGCGAGGTTGAAGCAGAACAGCTTGTTGGCGTGGGTAAAGTCGTAGGTTGCTAGCAATAAGGCGGCTTCCTCGCCGGGTCTGCTGCTTGTTAGATGCCACATTTCTTCGTTCCAAGGTCAGCCAGACGATACTCACAGCTTTGTAAACATCTGTTTCATGGTCTCGGCATCGTAGACGGGCTTCTTCTCCGGCTTGGGACCCCTCGCAACCGCGCCAAGGCCAATCATACGCAGGGTGCCGTTGAATGTCCACCCCTCGGGCAAATCATCTTGTACATCCACGAATTGTGTAGTCAAGCTTTCGCATGTTTGACCGATGCACCGGATGATCTTCTTAATGGTCGCCTCGTTGACAAAGTCGTTTAGTCGCATCTGGTAGGGGTTCTGGAACTCGAATTTGTTGTAGTTCGCCAAGAGGCCTAGGAGAGAAAAGGGGCTGAGGATACGCTCTGTCGTGTCGGTGTCTTGTATGAACTGCGGGATCGTTAGTTGAGGCTCGCACAAATTGCAAGAGTAGGATGATCTCACCTTCATTACTGAGGGGAAGAGATCCCTCTGAATAAAGTATGTCAAGAGACTGGTCTGGTATGCGCCCGCCGTCACAGCCAGGACAACCTCAACAGCCTTTTGTCGCAATTCCACTGCAACGTGTTAGTCTGTCTCGTGCTTGGCTGTAACTACGTCCTCTTGCGCCAAACTCACAGCTCTTCCCGCTCCTAATGATCTGGTCCACAGCGCCCACAAAGTCCGTAAAGATCGTATCGACATAATCGATCCCAGCCAAGACGATGATGATATCCGAGCTAGGGTGTGCGTACTTTTTCGAAAGAGCCGAGCAGAGGAACACGCTTAGAGTCTACCGTCCTCCCAATCCAAGTCAGCAACTCTACTAGCACCTTCCAAACCTCGCCTCGGCGCAAAAGCCAAGGAATCAGCTTGTGCCCCTGGTTTACTCACGTCAAGCGCATGCAGATCTGCGACACCCTGCCCACTCTTCATAGCAGTAACAGCGCGCGCAAACAGCTCCCTGGTATGCTCCTCCAACGCAAGCATGTCTGCCGGCCCGAGGCCATCGAGAATTCGCTTCAGGGCGGGGCGGTCGGGCCGCAGGAGGAAGAACTCGCGCCAGAAGCCCTCGGAGCGTTCTGCGTCATCTTCGGCGTCCTACTCAATCATGGAGATCGTATCAGCGGGTTGCCAGTGTACAGAGTCGTGCTTCTTTGCGTAGCAGTAATGTCTAGGAAGGTACGACCATGTGGTCCGGAAGTTGAAGATCGTCAAGGGGGAATGCTCGGCCAGGCGCAATGGGGCAAGCTCGGGATTCGTGGGTATAGGGATCGAAGAGAACACACACCTAGAGAGAGAAGGTAAGCTACAAGTCCTACATGAAACCGGCGAAAGAGTACCTTGGACACACAGAGACATGGTCGAGGGGTCACAAAGGCAGGGAGAAGCGGAGCTGTCGAACCTTGAATAGCGACTCGTACAGCTGTACGATCTTGGGCTTGAAGACCTCGGGCGGGGCCTGACGGGTCAGCGGCGACGCTTCCATTCCCGAGGTATGGCGATCTGTGGCGATGAAAACGAAGAATTGGCTACCGCTTTATGTCGGAGGCAGCGGGAGGAGGGCAGGTAATCTGTAAATGTTTGGTTTTGGGGGCTGACGACGTCGGTCCGGCAGCACGCGAGCTAACCGTTGCGATACGCGTTCCGATAAAAAAAAAAGATGGAGAGGTCCCCGTTACAGCTCAGGGATTCTGCACCGTTTGCTATCTGGGTTGGCACGGTTTTAAACGGTTACTTGCTCGCAATAGATACAGTGCTTCTAGAAATGATGACTGTACTTGCACATGCGCATTCTCCCCCTGAACTCGGGCTGCCTCCAAAAAAAGATCGGGACACTTGTCCAGCGCCAGAAACATCCATGGCATGTTTCATGCACGGGCGCATCATAATCCAGTCTTTCTCCGTAGGGCTGATATTGATATTCTAACTACAGGGCCGCCGATCCAACCGTCTTCCCAACCCCCAAGGCCGACGCCTCTGTTCCATCTCCATCGTATCAAGCTCTTTACCTCTGCCAAGAAGCGACCAGCTTACCAAGTTAATGAAA
Organism: Colletotrichum scovillei; assembly: GCF_011075155.1. Lineage (NCBI taxonomy): Eukaryota > Fungi > Ascomycota > Sordariomycetes > Glomerellales > Glomerellaceae > Colletotrichum > Colletotrichum scovillei. Next base: position 2,701,151 of record NW_023336263.1, read on the forward strand.
GTTACAACCCAGGGTCTTTCCCATCCTAGCCGCATCGAGAACCGAGTCAGCGAGAGAAGAACCGCCGTATGCGCCCTTTGTGGTTGACCGAGCCCTCGCCTTGCATTTCTTGCGCCGAGTAATCATCAAATGTGGGTTGCTGAGGCGCCTGCTTCGGCAGAATTGATTTCTCCCTGGCCTTAAAGACTCGGCGTATCTCTTGTTCCTTAGCAGCAGCAGCATCTCTGTCGGGGCCGGGCGACATTTGTAGAATGTGTCGCCGAGCAGCAAACTGCCGCTTACGCTCTGCCAATCTTCTAAACCACCATGAGTATTCGCTCTCTCTTGCATCTGGGAGTTCAGAAGTCTTCGAAACTCTCGGGCCTAGAAGGCTTTCCGAAGTCTGACTTTGGGGCGCACCCTCCGAATGCTCATTCGAGGTTTGGTGGTTCTGCTGAGGGTTGGCGCCAGCATCCGTGGCTTGGTCCGTCTTCGGGTCCTCGGCAGGCACCCATATGACCAAGTTGAAATCCGCCGGCTCTGGACCTTGGTCGAATTCCACAAACGAGGCAATTTGGTCAGTGAAGGCTTTGATCTCTTCAAGCGCTTTTTGACCCAAGATGACATCATGGATACAACTCTCAAGAATGTGGAATTGGAACACCGCATCATCACGGCTTAGGGGAGAGCCCGACTGGCCCATGCAGGCCCAATGTGCCCATGCAGAACCCATTGTCTTTTCCACGTTCCCGTTAGGAAATCGCAAAAGACGTTGATCATTCCAATCGATGGTATCATGCCAATTCGTATGGCGGCGTGCAAAACTGGACGAGACGAGGTTCGACTCGGAACCCGAGTCGGCAAGTGCCAGGACCGCAACATCGCCGATTCTACCTTGAAGCCGCTGGCTCACAGATCCAACACTGCTTATGAGGAGAAACGATTTTGCCCAAGGAGGTCGGGGGGCTCCGCTCAAACGGGCGCGGTACTGGTTCATTGTCCCCGAAGTTGTGAGAAATTCGCTTCCTAGGATAACATCATGAGCGAGATCATTGATGACCTGGAACGCGATGTTCCAGGATTTATCAGGATCGTATGCGAAATTCCATACAGCATTGATGGTACCGGCACTCATGATGGTCTTGCCGTTGGCCATTCGAAGACCTGTGTCTTGAGCCTCTGGCAGGCCGGGTGGTGGCTCGAGACCGAGTCCTTTGGCAAGCGAAGAAGACATCAAGTTGCAGCCAGCGCCAGTATCGGGAATCGCATTGACCGTTTGACCTTCTATCGCTCCTTGAGCCATAAGCATGCCGCCTGATGCAAGTCTTGGCATCCAAAATCTGTCTGCTGAAAAAAGGCAATGTCATTCGCGTCAGCTGTATTTGGGGCAAAGTGACGAGACGGCTGTGGTGCATCCTTACAGATACATTCTCCAGACGCGACGAAATCGGCATACAGGCATCGCAATTTTGGGTCTGAAAGGATATTGTATGCATGTCGTATCTTGGAACATTCTCGTTCTCCTAGTAGGCTGTAGGGTGAATATCGCTCTGATTCCTTCCAGCATTTAATGGCGTCTTTTTTGCGACATGCTGAATTCTCATAGGAAAAGTATGCCTGCAGTTTCCGTCTGTAAGCCGCTTTAACCTCGATTTGCGTGGCAGTTTCTGGAATGCCCAGAGTCTCATAGAACTTATCGGATTCTGAGAAGCGAACCATATTGAACGCTTTTGACGCTTTTTTGACGTATAGAAGGACCGTCAATTTAGGCAACGTCTACAACTCATGAGGCGGGAGAGAAACCAGCAAGCTCGCTACTAGAGGCAAGGAGAGATCAGGCTTTGATATTCCTGAGTATGGCTATTCAAGTTCAGCTGCGCCCCTAACAAGCCATGCTTGCAGGGTGTGTGATTGGTCACTTCGTCTCCAAGGCATACTTGCACATTGATACCAGACATCCAACCAAGAGCTCCCTTCACCCATGGCAGGCGGCCGGGGTGCCTTGGTCCCCCATTTCCGTAGTTCACTTCCAGATGCCCATCGATGCAAGTAGATCTTGGCGTGCACATGATGAAACAATCCTCGCTAAGGAAGGCCTGATCAAGATACGTCTCTGCCTTGCCCTTGAGAATCCAGACCGACTGCCCGCTCTTGATACATTATCTTCCCAGACTCTCTCAGAAAGTGGCTGCCGTGAGCAGTTCGACTGCCCCAAATGGCAGCCGCACCGCCCATTTCACTAAGCCACGCAGCTTTCGCGGATTTCCTTGCTTCTGATCCTGAGCTGTCAGTATTTAGAAGTTTCCAAGCTCTAAGCGCTCGGAACCTCCTTCACCTGCAGTCGAAAATGCTGGACATCGAAGCCGAGCTACAAAAGTCTGACGATGATGACGCCACAAACGTCGATGATGCTAGCCGTCTCGCTACCAAGTGCTGGGAAGTGTTTGCATTAAGAGCTCAAGAAAAGGATTCAAAAGAGGCCAAGAAGATGGCTCTTGTGAATCGACTGCAACAAACCATCAAAGAATACCGTACGTGCCTCGAAGGTTGAGCATTAGTGCAATCGTTGTGACGGAATATAGATGAAGCTTTGCTTCTGCGAAGCCAAGTAATGAAGTTCACAACCCCCAACGACCGAGTCTTCCGCGTCTTCCAAGGCTGGTTCGACTCCGAACAACCCTTCCTCGGACACAGCCACAATCTACCAAACAAGCGAGACGACTTCATCGCCCTCGCCCCATCATCAGGCGCAGACTTCCTCACCCGAAACCTCGAAGATCTCGCAGGGAGATACCTAGCAGTACGTCAGTCCTTCTCCACCACATCCCCATTAAACAGCTCTTAATAGTCTGAACCAGGGAAAACGACACAAGGAAACAACAGAAGTAAAATACTACTCCGCCCACCTCGTAACCCGCCTCGTCACGATCATCACCGTCCTCGCCGCCTCCCTCGTCATCCAAGCCGCCATCGTCACCCTCTACCTCGTCCGCAACGAGGTCCTGCGCCTCTGCATGATCGCCGTCTTCACCAGCGTCTTCGCGGCCAGCTTAGCCGTCATGACGGACGGGCGGAGGACGGATATCATTCTGGCGACGGCGGCCTGCGCGGCGGTGCTGGTGGCTTTTGTCGCGCAGGATTGAGATTTATAGCAGCTTTCGGATTCGGGTTTCCTGGTTTGGTGTCGATTGTACAAGTCGCAAGCTGGGAGGTTCAGGCCTGAATCTGATGGCCGGATGTCAGCTTCTTGGGAAGGGATACCTATTTGCATGACTACTGAGGTTCTTGGGAAGTTAGACCTCTTCTCCGGCGTAGAGACGACTGACGCCGATCTCGTATGAGGTGTGACGTTGTGGGTCCGGCCGGGAAACAGAGAACGGGCTCCGGCCGCCGGCCCCACCAAGCGTGAGGGGTCACACTCAACGATGAGAGCACTCCGAGACGAATAAGTCGATCTCGGCGTTATACGTCATCTTGGTGACAGTGATGGCGGTGATGGTATTGGTAGACCTAGCTGGCAGTGGCAAACAGCCTACGGAATCACAGTCAACTTAATTTGGCTCAAAGGCTTTTTGTCTTTAATTCCACAAAGCCTTGCTACCAGAAGAAGGAAGACATATCAATTCACAGAGTTCGCGCACGTTCGCACATGGAAGATTGCCGATGAGACCTGGTAGTAACATTCCTCTACCTCCAACTGAGAACCGAATCCTCTCCAGGCTCAAGTAGAAGCACCTGCTTCATACAGCCGCTTATCCTGGGCCAACTCTTGCCGCTCTCCCCCAAAAACTTAACAATGACTGGACCACATGAAAAGCAGACGAGATTCACAGTTGTGATTATTAGAATTGATTTGTATACGTTGGATGTAATGTAATAATCCCCTAGTACCTGGTATAGGTAAACCCGAGAAAACCATGTCCCCCAAAACCCCCCAATTGTATCCCAATGCTTCGCATCGCTCTGTGCGTCGCAAACCACCCAAAGGTTATTCAAACAAAAGAAAAATCAATCCAACTCCCCTCGCAATGCCATGGTTGTGTGTGATTGTTTATATACAGCTCCCGCAGACTGTGCGTCCGCCCAGAGATTAGTGTGTAGGTAGGTAGTTGGTCGGTCGAGGTATTGTAGATCCGGGCTGGCCTTCGTCTAGTACATGACACTCTGCCTCCAGCGCTCGATGGACTGCATCTGCCCATTGTGACCGGGTTGCATAGGCATCTGCATCTGCTGCATCGGCATCGGCGCCATACCTGGCTGCATACCCATGGGTTGCATCTGCATTGGCACACCCATGCCTCCGCCGTAGGGGTTCATGCCGTTCATGCCCCCCATGTTGTTCATGCCTCCCATACCACCAGCAGTGTAGCCTCCGTATCCGCCCAGATTCGGCTGGCTCATCTGAGCCATGCCTGGATTCCCGTACACTTGATGCTGCTGCTGCATTGGCTGCTGGAATGGCCCTCCGTAATTGCTCAAGGCCATGCTAGAGCGATTCCATCCACCAGGTCCCATATTGACGCCCAAGGTGGCATTGACAGGCGGGAGTCCAGGCTGCGCAAGGAGACCTCGAGCACCCGGCCCGCCGCCGGTACCTCCGTTGGCGTCGTTGAAAGCGCCATTCTTATAGCCACCACTCCGCTGGTTGTTCGGTCCCGTCAGGGTCTGCGGCATCTGGGCGCGGACTGCAGCCATCTTGGCCTCTTGTTCCCGAACCTTGCGCCTCTCCTGCTCAAGGCGGCGCTGCTCGTCCAGAGCTGGGTTATACGCAATCGGGTGAGAGTTGAGGACGTCAGCCAGACTGTGCTTCTTGCGAAGCGTAGGCGCTTCGGCCTCAGCCTGGACCGGCCCGCCGCTGAGCATCATCTCCTGCTCGCGTGCCTCACGTTCGGCCTGCAGTCTCTTCCTACGCTGGCCAAGCGTCTCCTCTCCCTCCTCTGGCTGGGCCTCCTTCTCCTTGCCCTTGTCTCCAGGTTTCTTATCATCGTTATCGCCAAACTGGGCGAGGATCTCCGCAGAGAATGCGCGACTGACAGGGCGGGCGTTGGGGAGATTGTTGTGTTCGGCTTCGTCCTTGGCCCTAAGGCGTCGCATACGCTCGCCAAGGGTCTCTCCAGCAGTAGCTTCGTCCTCCGACTCCTCCTCGGGCCTCAAGTGCTCGGCGGAAGGCATCTGGTTGAGACGCATCTGGCTCAGACCAGCGTTGAGGGTAAAGTTGCTCCTCTGCTTGGCCAATATCCTTGGAGGTTCTTGGCCGTGGAGACGGGCACGACGGGCACTCAGAGGCTCATTCTCTTCCAGGTCACGACGCTCCATCAGACCCATAGGTCGATTCTTCTCGGCCACGTGCGGGTTGCCGGCGTACAAAACGCCAAGCGGAACCTCGTCTTCGTCGGAGCTATGGTCCTCTTCCCTGGCGCCATCGACTTCCCAGGCAAGGGCAATCTTCTTCTTCTCACGGTGCCGCTTCTGCGTCTCGGCAACCGCGTCCAGCTCGATGAGGGTAGCATGCATGCCGTTCTGCCCAACGTTACGGTTCGGGTTCTGAGTGCGCATTTTGGCGTGGTACTTGCGCAACTGCAGCTCAGCGAGGAGGGTGGTGGGGGGCCCATCGAGAACTCCTGCAAACTCATCGACTTCCTCTTCTTCCTCTTCCTCATCTGAACCCTCGCCCTCGGCCTTTTCCCTATCCTCGCCGTCGACGTGATCAGAAAGAGCTTGGTTCTCTTCTCTGCTGCCGGCCATGGAGTTCTTCCTGGATCCATTGTCGGATTTCTTGCTGAATGGCATAAGTCCGCCCTTCTTCTTCTGCGAGGCGGCCCGAACATGCTCTTCGGGAAGCAAGACGGTGGCGGTGGACTTGCGGTTCTTCTTCTTATCGGGGCCGTACGTCTCATTGCCCAACTTTCCTGCGAAAGCGTGGTCGGTGAAGGCACTGACAGGGGCATTGGCAGAGGCATCAAGAATGCTATCGAGCGTCGCCATCGCGGAGCCTCCCTTGACCTCGATCTGCGGTGTTGTGGACGGTAAATCGAAAAAGGCGCTCGCTCGGAGTTGTGGCGGCAGGTTAGAAGCCCTTGGCATTTTGGACTTGCGGCGTTGCGTTGGCGGGGGATCCTCTGGCATGTGTTCTGGTCCTTCACCACCACCAACAGTAGCAGCACCATCACTCGACAGCAACGGGTCGCCCTGCTCGGATGGCACATGGGAATCGACCGCGGCAGGTTCTTTGAGCGATGCGTCACCCGAGTGCTGTCCCCCGATATCGTCTCCAAAAGATGACATACCGTGGCCGGCAAGCGGATCGGGCAACCACATCTTGGACTCGCGAACCTGGGACGCTTCGGGGTCCTGGGGCAGATACTTTGCCTGGCCGAAACCAGGATGGCCCATAGCCTGGAGCACCTTGGAGTGCCTCGCGTTCCGGACCTCAGTCTTGGGCTTCCTGGACAGCTTAGGCGGCAAGTTGAGCATAGCGGGCACTCGAGCGGGGTAGTAGAGCATCTCTTGGCCGGTGAGCTCGTCAAAGTAGGATTGTGGCCGCATAGTATCCCTGTTGTTTCGTGGCATACGTGGCGGCGGCGGTGCTTCGTATTGAGGCTCTGGGATGTCTGGCATGGGCATGGTGTGCGGAACGGGCATGGGCGCGTCGCCGTACTCGCTCTGCTCACGCGAGTCGTACTCGCTCCGCTCGAGGTCTTCCGGCTGGCAATGCACGCCGTCAAAGTCTCCAAAGGCATTGGTGTGGTCAAACGTCGAGGTTGATCTCGGCGTGGGCGGCCTATCGTCAGAGTCTCGCCTGCCGCTGTCTCCGCCAAAGTCCAAGCCCAGGCCTCCAGACTGCTGGTCCATCTCGCCAAGCAAGTTGAAGACACTGCCACGGTTCTCTTCGTTGGTATTGGGACGGCGAATGGTCGCGTCGTCGTCGGCTGTCACAGGGATAGGGGCGTGATCGGCCTCGTCGAGAACACGTCCAGTCAGGGCAACGGGCTCCGACTCGGCAATTTCAGCAAGGGAAGGCTTGCCGGAGCGGGCACTCCTGGTAGACCCCTTTCCAGAACCGTGTCGCGACATGATGGCATCGACGTCGATTTCGGGGCGGCCCCTGGAGTTGTTGGAGCCGGAGCGCAGGCGGCCGGTCAAAGAGTGATTAGGAGACATGACGTAGCCGCTGGGAGAGTAGCCGCCGAGGCGGGCGTTGTTGTTCAGTTCGACGATGGAGGCAACGGGAGGGAGAACGCGAAGGGGACCGGGTTGGGCCGAAGATTCGTCGATGGGGGAGTTTGATGCGGCGAGATTGGCGGCAAGTATGGAGGAACGACGGGAATCGGAACGCTTCAACTCTCCATGCAAGTCGCGGATGGCGTCCTCGATGGAGCTGGTCATAGACAGGCGTTCGGCCGACTTCTCGAGAGCAGCGACGTTTGTGGTGTAGGCGCCGGAGCGGCAGTTGAGGTCGGGAACGGGGTGTTTGAGTGTAAAGGTGCCCGAGTCGGATGTTGTACGAACGACTGGTTGGGCGACGGGACGAAAGAGTGTGGATGCCGAAGAGGCGTTTTGATGTTGCTGTTGTTGCAAACTGTCCTGGATCTGAGAGATGAGGCTGCTGTTGGATCGCAGGGACGAGGTGGAGATGTGACGAGCGAGAGCAGCAGGGGCGGAGAGAACAGTCGAGGAGGGTGAACAGGCGGCGAAGGAATTGGAGGCGGTGGTAGAAGTCGAGGTTGCCGGGCTCGTGATGGTGCCAGTTGCAGCAGCAAAGGATCTCGTATTGTGGTCGCTCGTATTCAGGTTGTCTGCGGTGGTGGTATCGATATTTTTCGTATGAAGGGCCAAGGGGGCAGACGCAGAGGCCATGACTCTGCCCGTGGGCATTGGCTGCTTCTCCTGGATGGCTGCTGTTGGCGCTGCCGCGGGCGCTGGCTGGGGGCCCTGTAGCCGGAGGGACGTGCTGGCGCCATCCCTGACGCTACCGGCAGCCGTGTCCTTATCGGATCCCGTATTCTTATCGTTGCCGACCTTAGGTAAGATTTTCTTATCGGTGCACATATCGTTATCGCTGTTCCTTTTTGGGTCGCTGGTGTTGGCGGTGGTCCCTGTAATGGTCGCTGTAGTGGTACCCGTAGCAGTGTCGGTAGACGCAGCAGCAGCGGCAGCGGCAGCGGTAGTGCACCTGTCCTCCAGCTCCATTTCCATCTCTTCGTCTTCGTGCGCCCTGCCCCGTCCTCTCCCCCTGTTCACCTGCAGCGGATCTAGCGACAGCGGCGTCGACCCGGCACGGCGCTGGCGCGGGCTCCTAGACGAAATTGCGAATGGCGGCACCTCGTCATCTTCGTACTTTTCGCACTCTTCGTTCCGGTCTCCAACATTCCTTGATTCTGCCTCTGTGCTGTGACCGTCACCGTCCTCCTTTTGACTTTTTCTCGAGTGCGACCCTGACCGCCGCGGCCGAGACTCTATTTCCGTCGTGTCGCGTGCGCCCGAGACATTCTTCTCTTCGTCTGCGTCTGCCGCTGCCACCATTCCTGTCGTTGCCAAAGTCGTTCCGGTCGCCGCATGCGATGGTAGTGTCTCTTCGTGTAAGCTTAATCCTGAATATGCTTCTCTCGACCTCGACCTCGTCCTAGTCTCCTGTGTATGCGCTGCCATCGTCGTCGCTGGCGGTGGTGACGTCGACCTCTGCTGGTCGCCGAATTTCGGGCTACTCGTCGTCTTGTGTTCTCCTGCCACGCTACTGCTGCTACCGCCAAAGCTCAAGTCGAAGTCGCGATCGGGAAACAGGTCGCTGTCCATGGACAGAGGCGTGAAGCTCTTGTCGGCAAGAGACAGAAAGTTGGCGGGACTGGGCGTTGCCGTGGCGGATACGGACGGCTGTGAAGACGACGAGGCCAGGTCTTTTGTGTAGTCTCGGTCTTGTGCTCTTGTTTTCGTTCTCGTTCCTATTCCCATACCGCCTGCTGCTGCATCTGCGTCGCTGAAGTCTGAGCCCATGGACGACGTCGAGGACCTGCGCACCGAGGCGTAGGCTGCGTGCGCCATTGCTGTGATGGAGACTCAAAACGAGTTTTGGGCGCAGCAAAAAAGATTATAAGCACGGTAAAACGTCGTCAATGTTTGCTTGGTTTGCGACTTTCTCGGTTCCGTCGAGTCTGGGGTGCGTTCGTTTGGCGGGCGGTGATGATGGGATGGCGTTTCCGAGTCGCGGTCCCTGCGTGGGCGGTGCACCTTTGTCCAACACTGTCGTCTGGAGTAAGAAGTGGTTGTTGACCTGTTGCTCAACGGTGATCGAGGATTCACTTGGATGCGCCGACGATGGGACGAAGTCGTGGCGCTTGGGTTTCTCGTTCACTCTTGGCGTTTGCTCTCTGTTGTATTGTGTGTGGTCTGTGATATGGCCCTGCTATTGGTGGTATTTGGTGATGCAACAATTTAACTCTTGTGTTCCGTCGTGCAGTGGTAGAATTACCGCTGTTGTTGTTGCTGCTGCTTCTGCTATTGCCTTTCTTCTCGTTGTTTCAATCTGTGAACCTGGTGACAGTGACGTAGCGCGCGAAACATGGAGGATCTGCTGCAAGTGTCGAGCGCTGCTTCGTCGTAGCATCCGGTACCAAAGAAGGCGGTTCGTCGGGAATGCGCCGGTGCAAGGGCCGCGAGTTTCCAAACCCAAGTGTTTCTTTCGTCGCAGTGCTGATGTGCTGTGTCGATGGATGGTGGGTTGAAAGGTAAGGTACCGGTGGCTGCGCCGAGGGGGTATAAGCCGAATAAGGGACGAATAAACAGAAACCAAAGGACTGTCAAGAAGAAGGATTGCGAGAGACTCAAGGCACAGACGGGGTATAGGAAGCCAAGATATCGTCCTGCTACAACATGCGCCTCCTTTGCAAGAGAAAGAAAGGTGATTAGAGTGTGAGAGTATGTAAGAGAGCGAGGATGAGTGAGAGCAGAGTGAGAGAAAGATGAGTAAGTTGCGAGTGAGCTGCAATGCAATGTCCGAGGACGAGTGACGACGATGGGGGACGGATGGGATGGGACGGATTCGGGGAGGGTGGGAAAGGGTGTGTAGATATTGGGCCATGCTATGGATAATGGAAACACTGCTGTGTATTCCCACAAAGAGCGGGTGTGGATGAGATGGACACCACACTTCTCACTCACTGGGCATAGGTATTCACCTGCTCACTCACTCACTCATTCACACACCCACTGCGGTGGACTGGGGATGGGGATGGGGAACTCTGAACGGGGACGGATACAGCAAGGCAAAAGATAGCGCACGCGCGCGCTCGCCGGGCAGGTTCAAGGGTGGATGGACTACGGAGTACTGGGCAGCGAGCAGGATGTACCCAAGGTCTGGAACCACCCAATTCAAGGAACAAGGAACATGGCAGCACCAGGAGACGGAGAGGTGTCAGCCAGGTCTGGCAGATCATGGTTCCTCTCTCTATCTCTCTCCCGTCCCGTCTCTGTTTCTCTGTACCTATCTGCTTCTCGTGCTCTTCACTTCACCTGAGATCCCAAGTAGGAAAGATGAACAAGATGGACGTACACGCCCCTCCGTTCAAACTTCAACCCCATGCATGGCCCCAAAAGATAAGGTCCAACTGCCTCTGACTTGGCTCTCTCTTTCTTAAACAACAACCCCAGGCCACGCGGTGTGATATGGTGTACACGTGTAAGGTACTCCGTAAAAGTGAGATAGTTTCCGGGGTTGCAAGAAAAAGAAGATGGTATCCGCAGAGAGACACGGACGGCTATCTCATCAAACGCACGCGCGCATGTCTGGGATCAAGCAAACAAATCGGCCAGGGTGGTTGGCAGACAGCTAGACACACTTTTCAGCGAGCCCTTCGAGGTTGGAGGTACGCACTGACGATTGACAGCTGGTCAAACTACTGCGTAGGACAACAAAGCAGCTCCGTCTCCAGCTTTAGGGATCCATTCATCGTCTTCAGCTGGTCCGGTTTGAACAAGTCCCAGTTCCAGACCACGTCCAATCCGCATTCAGGAACTGTTTGTGAACACTGTAGAGTCTAGTGCGGTAGTGTATTACTGGATGCCGGTGTAGGGGGGTGTGAATTTGTCCCCATATGGAAATACGAGAAACTCTTGTACTTCTGTAATGAGTTAACCTCAACTCACAGTAGGTACGTTGAAAACCGTAGCTGTATTTCCCGGTGTAATTTTCCCACACGTTATTTCTTTTGCTGGTTCGCGGGGCCTTGGTTTTCCTCTGGTCAAATAGCAACGGGCTAGTATGTAAGCGGCCTGTTTTTCGATGTGGAGGTCGCAGGATTGGATGAGGGAGGATGTGCCCACCGCCCGCCGCCGTCTACTGCGGTATCCATACCTAGTAGGCACTGGACTCTGCGCTTGTTCCCCGGAGGAAGCCAATCTTCGAGATGGACGGCTGACGGACAGTATCAAACATGAGGAACAAAGATGAAGTCTGCGGGGAGGAACAAAGCAATGGCAAGATCAACACCAACTGGACTGCGGCATCTCGCCTGCTAGGACTCTCCCGAATTCCCCCAGATCCCCTTCCCCCCCTAAAAGTTTAAACAAACGAAAAAGCTCGGGCTAAGAGACGTTTGACAGGTGAGCTTCCGACAAGGCCACTCCCTGAAGACATTCCCCCTCGTGGGCAACGAGAAAAAGCTTCGCGGTCTGGAGGTAAAAGCCGACACGGAGAGCATATTGAAGCTGACGCATTCTCATCATCAAACTGACAAAGTCTCCGTGTCTCTAAACTCTACGATCCTTCCGCTGGCCTCAATATCTTTAACATGCGCGGTTTTTTCTGCTGGCTTTCGCTGCTGTGGTGACTCCCTTCCGTTCGCCGCCGCTTCAGACAAACCCATCCTCCGTGTCTCTCGGCGTTGCTTGTGGAGCAATCCTTAAAATTGGGTACTGCTCCTCGTCTCTCCTGGGTGACGAATAAAAGTCACAACAGGGAAAAAAAACGCCCGAGTCGCAGAAGAAGAAACGACAAGAGGGTTCTTCCCCGTCAGGGGCACGCAGCAACGAGGCACACGACGCAGCGCAAACAGGGATATTGTCCTGGGCAGAACAGCAATGTACGAAAAAGGGAAGAAAAAAGCTCATGGGTAAGGAGGCACAGAGCAAGTCGTACTCCGTACCTGCAAAACGTGGATCACTTTTATTTACCCCACCACCACTGACGGGCCCCGTAAGGATGACGATGATGTCGTTCCTGGATCCTTCTTTTCTTTCTTTTTTTCCCGCTCTTTTTTTGCGGTCCCGCTCGCGCTATTGAAGACGAAGGGTTCAGGGATTGATGGACGGCCTTGACGGCTCATACTCTGCCCCATCGCGTTGCCTGGGGAGAAGAAGAAGGGCTGTACCCAATCATCGAGTTATCGAATGGGTTGCTAGACGCGCGGAAAATGAGGCGGAAATGTATCACTGTGAGGAAAAAACATATGAAAACAAACTTCGTGAGATGAGATGACAAGAGTCAGGTGAAAAAAGTTTGAGCCAATTTCAGATTCGTCCAAATAGAGTAATGTTTTACTCTATTGGCTGATGAAAAAGTCAAATAAGACGATAACTACACCAATCCACGTCGAAGGATGAGAGAGAGAGAAGAGGCTTTGTGTTATCTGTACCCTCGATATCGTGGCTGATGATCGCAAATATGAGAGGTGAGCTAGCAGCCAAGGATATGATTGACTGATTGAGTGAGTGAGTGAGCCTAGATACTGCATCAGTGTATCCGTAGTTCGCATGAGATGAGACGCAATGCAACGGACTTATCAGCGAGAAAGAATCACACCGAGACCGGCGTCAGTTCAGGGAAATTAACCCTCCCAGAGTTTGAAGCGATACAAAGCCTTCGAGCAAATCACCAACCTTGATCTCATCTTCCTTATCGCAAGAAAATAGCCCCCAATAGGCGATGGTCGGTCAATGTCACAACGTAGCGGTAGCCCCCGCGCTTGCGCTTACTTCCTTAGTCTCCGGCCTGCCATCCCATCCCCAAGAGAGGCCGGCCGACGCCACATGTTTGCTGTCCGGAAACTCTGAGGTTCGGACTTCTTAGAGCACTCCCTTCTGTACGATTACCAACTTGAACGTCCACTGCCGACGGCGGTCTGGGGCTGGGAAGCATGGGCTGAATTACGCATGCGGACCCAACTGAGTCCACGTTTGACAGCCGAGCGGTCAATCTTCACTTTCGTCGCTGGGCACTCGAATGTCTCGGCTGTTCACTCTGGCGTGCGTGCGTGCGTGCGTGCGTGCGGCATCTGCGTAAAGCAAAAAGGTCGCAGAATCGCAAAGAAAAGCCGAGCCGGCTGGTTCCTCCGGAGCATCATGTCTCCCAGGCCACCGGAAACCTTGGCCTACATCACGGCAACGGGAATAAAATGCAAAAGATGGGACTCGGAGGGCTCCAAACGAGTCTCCCCAAGCTTCCCAAGTCCCGGTAGCCGAGAGTTCCCCAAGGAATAGCGGATATCATACGCGTGTAATTGGGTCTCACTTGCTCGCATCTCATCACTCGCCCGTCAACACATCTCCATAACTCATCCAGAGGATCCGCATGATGCGTCTCTTCCCTCCGCAGAATCCGAGAGAGGCCCTCAAATCCACATATCAAGTGTCCGAAACCTCACAACACACCAATAAGTGGGAGAAGCTAGGGCCCCAGGCCCCCAATCCTATGCCTGTGAGAATCGTCCACTTCCCACTTTCCCAGCTCCCAAGTTCCCAGCAAGTGCAGACAAAACCCGACATGAGGGAAAATATCCTCCGGTGCCGAAGGCCGAAAAAAAGGCATGGCAAGGGGGGGGGAGAGGAGGAACTAGACATGCTAAACTAAGGCAACAGATGCTCAAGTGGGCAAAAGGCACGTCCGAACCGCATACCCGCCCCCCGTTCCGTCCGTCTGAGCGTTTTCCTTAGTCCTATGCCCGTCTACGCTGGACAAATCGTCATCCTGCATTGAAGTCTCCAGATTATAGGGTAGCGTTGTTCGTTTCCCATCCTGTTGGAGACTTGGGAGTTGACAATAGCGACGGTTAGTCCCAAGACACCATTTACAGTAGCGCCCATTCCGGCCTCCCGTCTTGCAAGTTGCCTTCGTCTTTGCGCTTTACCGGGGTACGATATCTCGGCCGTGCTCACCGCGGACAGCTCACCGCAACATCGTGAACCCAGATCTCGATCTTCCCATTCTCGTACAGGCAACCGAGACTGTCAAAATTTACCTAGGGGGAAATCCAAATCGCGGAAAGTTTCGAATGCTGAGACTCGGATACTTTTTTCGTCTGCAACCACCCATGTAAGCCGGACCTAAACACAAGGTAACCATAATGGCAAGAAACTTGGTCTCGTTTAGACTACCACCCCTCGTGATCCGACCAACGACCCCAATACCACCCCTCAGACTCGAGTCGAGAGAATTCAAGCCAGCCAGCCAACACACCTCCCGGGCGCACCTCATGCAGCCACGCAGCCACGCAGCCACGATCACGCTGGCACCAGCAGTTCGCAGCCCGTAGGTTCGCAGCGGGGACGGCGTCGTGGCGTCGTGGCGCGACCACAACCACCCCAGACGCACGCCGCGTGGCTTTGCGCCTCTCTCTCTCTCTCTCCGCATGTTCCCATTTCTTTCGGTGTCTCTATTCCACAAAGGAACGCTTCCACAAGGTGTAGAACCCATTGAGGAATGCAAAGAGTGAAGAACGCCCCCCCGGATCTACGCGCCGACCTATCGTTCTCTCCGCTCGCCTAGAACCATGTCGAAGCCGTCAACAATGGTCCAGCTAATTAGATACACAGAGAGGCAAAGCCCTAAGACTCTGTCGTGATGTTTGGCTGTAGCCATACACAAGCCCATCGTACGCGCGAGTAAGTACACTCACACCACCCGCGCCGCAAGTCGAGAACCACATCGATTTCGTCGGCCAAGGACACCATTGTCCGCCCGGTCCGCCTGCTTTCGGCAACGGCACGTTGCCAGCATTGGCAAATAGAAAATTGATGAACCGCAAATGGACAGTGACCCATGAGCTTGTCTGAATGCCGTTTGATGTGTTGAATGCCATTCTTGTATCTTCTGGGCCGGCAATCCCACCCCCGGGCCCCAGATCTTTTGAGGAGACCAAAGCCGTTCCTCGTTAGAGTAAACTTGCTCGGTACTTCGAGAGGCGGCCCAGTCACGCTGCCTTGCTTCCCCGCACAACAGGTTGGAGAAACTTCCACAACACATTCCGAAGTCTTCAGTCGGCTACTCAATGAAAAGCACTCCGGATGCAATCAATAGAGTCGGGAGGAAATGCAAGTCTTGCTTTACCTACAGATGTAAAGAGACCAACCTCTCACACCGCAAATCTTCGGCCTCGCTCCATGCCAAACCAACACCGGACCCGACCAACCGCTCCCACCAGTCCGTGCCCTCCGCCACGACGGCTCTCTCTTTGGAAGGGAAATTCCAATGCGTTTCCTCTTGGGCGCCTGACTTCTCTTAAACTCTCTTCATGCTTCTCTCACGAGCAGCCGCGGTCGTGAGCAGATCGGAATCGGTGGACATGTCATCGATTCAACTTCACTCATACAAGTAGTAGCACTTACAGAATACCTCTGCCATCCCGTCCGTCCAAGAATGCACCGATGCTGCTTTCAGCACAACAGTTCGCAAGCAGGATGACAAGGCCCGTCGTCCAAACAATGTCCAATTTGATTACCTACTCCATACTGCGTACATCTTTGAGGTAATTAACCCATAAACTCTATTCCATCCAAATCAGAACGAGGGAGGCAACCCGGAGACCTGACTCGCAAAGAAAAACATGAAAGTCCAGCCGACCCGGCGTCCTGGAAACCTTGAACCCGGAACCATACCCATTGCCCCGGATTCCTCCAAAGGCTGAACCATGTTTTTCCAACGGTCAAGTCTTCTTTGCGACCCCAAAATCTCGCCGCACATTTCCGTGAAAATCGGTATAAACCCATTTCCTGTTTCTCTCTACAACAATCAAGAATAGTTTCGTCATCCTTCACCAGATGCCGCCATCACAACTACTTGATAAGAGGAAATGCCACAATAATCACGCTCAAGTCCGTGCGCGCAAGGAAAGGATTCAATAGCGCGATGTGATCCCGTAGCCCGCAGGCCACGGAAGGCCGCCGTAGAGATAAGCGACGTGATCGTGGCGGCGGCCCATCACGACCGAGACCAAGTGACCGGGGCGAGTGTGCGATTCTCGCGCCCAGAGCCTTTGCAGGTTTTTTTCCGCGTGCCTCAACTCGTGATGCCTCTGTTCTGGTATTGCGACTTGGCTATCATGAGCTTGTGATAACACCAGGGGAATGGGGGGTGCAAGCCTTCCTACTTGCAATATCACGTTTCCTCATTTCTTTCTCTATCGTAATCCACGAGTGGTCGAATGAAAAATCAGGAGATTAGAATCCACCCGGCCTAGATGTGTGTCTCATTTCACAGTCTGATAACGTCGTTCAGATTGCCTTGACAGATAACCGACGGGACACTCACGCGCCGCAACATGTACTCCCCGTAAATGAGTTCGTACATCGTCATGCAAGGTCCCGCCCATCTCATCACATTCGACAATCTCGGCAGGCAGTAATCTTGCGGCACAGAAGCCGTAAACGACCGTAAACAACCAAACGTCACGTTCAACGCACGCCCGCAAAATTAGACGCGGCCGTATCTAGATGCCAACTCCATCCGCGTTCAAACCGCGTCGAGGGGGGGGGGGGGGGTGTGAACGTGTATGATTCTCCGTCTTGCATCGACTCGATTCGCTTGATGTACGGATACCAGTATCCGCAGACTGTAGTAGACCACGCCGTATCTCGTCGCCGCCCGTTTGGAGGAATAGAAGAAGAAAGAAGCGCATCTCGTGCTTATCTCTTCATGCATGCCTCGGGCCAAGATTTCCGAAATCTACTAGGTATGATGCGTGAATACGCACGCCGGTGGCTGCAGGACGCAATTTCCTCAGCGTCTTTGCATAGTGCCTGTCTCATCTGCACTGCTGCACCGCGTGAAGCGTTGGTAATGATACAGCCTGTAAAGACAGCAAGTAATACCGGCTGGTTTGTAGAAGCAGAAGCAGCAGCAGCAGCAGCAGCAGCATATGCGTCTCATGTATCTTGCAGCTGCTCGTATCCTCGTCCATCATCATCCTTATCAAACGCTTGTCTTGCCTTGTTCAAGTTGCCGATAACGCCTCTCATCAAACACGACCATCGCTGGGCCGGTCATTGCAGTTTGCTTGCTCGCGTCGTCGCGTGTTACGCCTCATACTATGATGGCATTCTCATCGTGATGCTCCCATCTCATTACCTTTATCCAAGCAGCGGCATTGTAGTGATCATTTACTAGCTTGCCAAATTGCTTCTGTATTTGCATCTCATTTTGTCCGTCCGGGGATGTCAGGGTCACGATGACTTCTCATGAGCATGCCTTCTGGTTCAGAACGGTTCAAAGTACTTAGACTGGATAACGCTGGTCACGAAAACGAGTGACAGGAGCTTGTAACTGTTGACAAGGTTGAGAAGTTGTACATTACGGTCAATTGACTTTCCTTTGCGGACTTCCTGCTAGAACAAGGCGGAGAAGTAGGTTCACAAGATAGAAGTCGGGGTTAAGAGACTGGCGCTATGGACCGAATACGCCTTTCTCGAGAATCCTCTTGGGCCATTATGTAGTCATGAGTGGTCTGGTTTTGTACCATAGAGTTGATTTACTGTGTCCATGGCCAGGCAAGACTCCAGAAGAACCATTATGACACACACGAGGCTCTTAGCAATCTTCCAGACTCGTAGCAGAGTCTCTGTAAGTGTTATGGACAGAGATCGGGGACGTGATGGGTAGTATACCGAGGGGAGCTAGTTAATAGAAGCCGTATCCTCCTCCCAGGCTACTATTGGATATGCACCAATATGATGCTTGATGGTGGCTAGCTCAGTGGACATTATTACTTTGAACACTGCAAACCTCTTGGTAAGTTGTCGCATCTCACGCAAGGTAGGCGCTGACTTATTCTTTTGCCCGCTGGGTGTGTGCGTTACGTAGGACTGCATACTAGCGGTGAGGAGGTTGCGAGCACAACATTTGAAGCGTCGATACTGTTCGTGGTCAGCGCCGTCAAGGTACATGTTGAGCTCGTGATTGTGAATGTGACACTGATGTGAAGATGCCTCTCAAATTGGCAGAGTGATATGACCGCCAGTCAAGAGGTAGACAATACAGAACAGATACGAGTATGTCTGAAGGACGAATGTGATGTCCAAGATATCAGTACGAGAATACATCACAACAAACAGGGTGCCGGCTACAAGGTCTTTGTCCACACGTGGACAGAGACATGTTGTCTATCACAACTGTCAGCTCTTGTCGATGTAGCAGGATGTGATTGATGATATAAAGCCATCGTCTCGAGTGCTTCGATGTGGTATGTCAATCTTCTCCACTCGTCCGTTTGGGAGCACCTCAAAGGGCCTGTCTGGCGACTTGTCTGAGGCGCACTATGAAGAGATGCAAAGATGTAAGAATCCTTTTTCATCGCGTATCTCGCTACATTAGCTCGTGAATTATCCATCTTACAAGGCTTTGCGTAAACGTCTTGGGTATGAGCCCTCGAGACATTTCAGAAAGCCAGTCGTCTAGATCTTCCAGAACTGATGGCCAAATTCATGGCCAACGGCTGAACGGCAAGTAGAAAGTTTCATCGTAATATCATGATATATGCACTACTATGGCATATCACGGCTCCCTGAGCAACGTTGCTTGAGCTTTCAAGTGAGGATTCTGAACATAGGATGGCTTGACATCTGTCTGATATAAGGCGCTGTCTCCTCCGATCCCCACTCCTTCCCATTTTGAATATCTCCAGCCAGAGTTCGAAAACTTTCATCCGAGATAATGGCGCCGGCAACATAATCCGAATCAACAGGTTCCTGAAACATCTGAAGTTGTGTCGGATAAAAATCCAAGTGCCGCTTCCTCGGCGAGTCAGGACGGTCTATACCCGGCGGCGGGCGGAACTGGTGGAGTCGTAAACGCGGAGACAAAGTCTATCCTGGCCGAGCGGCCGGTCCCGGGTGCAGCCGGAACCGCATCCTATTGAGCCGTTCCGGGGTCACATGTTGGGCTTCCGGGGCTGGAAAGAGGGGAGAGAGGTCGAACCCCCGGACGGAAGGCCAGGTCGCAGAGTAGGAATGCCCAGGCCCGCGACTCAGCGAGGAGCGGGCACCAAGCCGGTTGGCTGCACCACCCCTTCCGGATGGACACCGATTCTGAACTAGTCTCAACAGAAGAGTCTCTGAGCGGTGTGTGTCAGATGCATCAGAGCCTTTTAGCGGCCGCATCGAAGCATCGAGTCGGCCAATAATGTCGGATTGGAGTCCCTGATTATCACGAGAACCGACTTCTCTGCATGTGGCTTGCAGCTGGAGGGTGGTATCATGGCGAGCGCGCGTGGCAGGAAAAAGCAGCAACCGGGCACGTGTGCGATTGCACCGCTCTAGGTGCTCGGGAATGAAGCTGAAAGTGCGGGCAATAATGAAGTCGTCGTGAGTTCTCACCGATCGAGACGGCCGGGGTTAATGCCTTGGCTCAGGTGAAGTTGGACTGTAGTGGAATTCCTGCGGCTCCCCTTTCCATAGCTTCATGCATCGAAATGGGGTTCCTGTGGACGAACTCAGCGAACGGTGCGTTGTCTGTTGATGGGTTCATCCATTGCCTAGGTAGCGTTCTTTAGCGGCAAGATAGCATCGTGCCGGTATCGGTGAACCTTGGGAATTCTTGTCATCATTGGAAAGACCAGACTGTCGTTTGCGTGGCGGTGGTAACACCAAAAAGTTTCACATATGGAGGAGCAGAGATAACGAAACAAGGGCGTTGCAACTGCAAGTAGGTTGCCGTGGGGAGACTCCAAAGTCTAGACAGCGGTGTGGGGGTTCAGCCATTCATGGGGGCCGGCGATCGTCGGTGAGCATGCTTGCTTGCCCCGGATACTGGTACGGAGTACGGATAGGTAGTGGTGGACTGTTGGTTGTGATTCAGATCATCAGATGAGGCGTACGTCGAGTGCCGGCCGAGATAGGTAGGTGAAAAAAAAACGACCCCCGCGGGCCGTGCGGAAACAAACAAGAAGTGACTGTTAGGAACGTGATGTGACGCTGACCGACGTTGACGGTTGTCGTTGCCCAGTTCCTCGCTCAACGTCTTGGGCTCGCCTTCGTGGGTGGAATGTGGGATGCTTTCAAGTCTTGGATCGATGAGCTGGCACAGCTGGCAAGCTTTGGACAATGCGTATCTCTGGACAATGGACGGGTCGATTGCGAACTTCTGTGGCTCATTAGGCCCAATTGCTTGCTCCCGAAGCGGTAGTCGTCCGATGTTTCCAAGTTCCCAAGAAAACATGGCGTCAGTTGAGGTGTCGGGTAGTGCCTGGTAGTGCAGCGCGACGACAACGAGTGACGCTCAGCGGGAGGCTTCCCCGAAAGGAGCCATCCCTGGTGAGGTCCATACATATTGAGTGACATGCCCGGAAGCATCGTGAGTTGGGCTACTGGCATTGCAAAATGCTTCGGTCAGGGTTCGTAGCTAATCTCGGGGCTTGACTCGCAAATAGAACCTCAGCCACGTCAGCGCCTCATTACCTCATCTTAGCAATACGGTATCCCCGGGTTGCGAGATTACCCCAGGTCTTCAGAGAAATGCCGTACCCTACAGTGGGCAGAATGAGCATTCCTGGGAGGCTGCCCCGTACTCTGGCGATGAGGGCGTCGTGAGTGTGACAAGAGACAACAGAAGCCTGGCCCTTCTGTTGTCTTTCCAAGGCGGGAGGCGGAAGACGGAGCGACGGTATGATTGTTGAATGGAACGCTGGGATATGCTAGCGCCAGTGCAGGGGTATTTGATCGGTGAGAGGCTTCCGAGAGAACCAAGCCAAGAGGCGCCTCACCCTCACCCTCACCCTCGCCCAACGCGATGCGATGCAAAGGTAAACAGAAGGGGCAGCTGGACGCTGCTGAGCCAGTGGTGAGTGGCCTTGTGACAGAGCTCTCGAATCCATCGTGTGCTATCGAGGGTTGGTTAATGAGTCGCAGAGTCGCAGAGAAGAGGGCACAAAAGTCTAAGTTTTTGAAAGTTCGGCTGGCAAAAGTTTTAGCGGGCTGTGAAGCGGCCTAGTTTGATAGGCATGGCCGCATTGGGGACAGATCCGGGGGCGAACAGACGCCATTTCCGTCAAGTCTGACAGGCTGTTGTCTCTAGGGGCTCCTCTTCTCTCCATGTCATTGCATTGGCGTTGATTGTGGTGAAGGTCGAGATCGAGGTCGAGGTCGAGGTCGAGGCCGTGAGACAGAGAAGGCGGCGAAAGTTTGAGAGTGCTGGCGCTAATGACCAACGTCTTTTGTCGTTGGCGGGCTCTCACTGCGCAAGCCAAGCATTCCTCATGGCTCTGGTGTGCGTCTGTGATGGTCTGGTGCCAGAGAGTCGTCTGCGGTGCTCAGCGGTGCCCACTGCCCGCACCTATTAGTGCTCACCTAGTTATGCATGATGCCGCTGTGTGTTTGCTGTCGGGCCTTGATAGTCGAGAGTCAATAGTCAAGACTTGGGTGCTCGTGGGCCCCCCCAAAGGAGAGAGCGAGGCTGGCCCAGGTTCCAGGCTAGGATAGCATGCATAATAACGGGTCATGGACATGGTTGTGATTCTCGGGTCGAGCTCGTCGTACTGAGCGGGACGTCTATGGATACATATGTATCCGTACAAAGTAGAGGCAGACTCTGAGAGTCCGAATTGGTCAAAGAGAACAATGATGTCAGGGACCTTGGTAGACCGGTAGGTACGGATACGGATATCTTGTGGCGTACATACGGCGGGCGTACGGCGTAGGTACTGGATCGCGACACTCTGAAATGTACGAATATCCGTATTGGCAATACTGCGTACTGGTAGAGGAGAGGCTGGAGACGTAAAGGCTGGCGTGCGGAAAGTCAGCTGAAGCGTGGCTCGGGGGCTCTGTTCCCTGCCCTGCCCTGGAGCGATCGCCTCCCAAGTCAGATCAGGTGGCCTTGGTGCCCACCTTATTATGTTAAGGGTACGAGAGGAAATGCGGGCAGAAAGGGGGGAAACAAGAGAAATGGGTGCTCTGGAGGTGGTCTCTGGAGACTGGAGACGGACAGAAGACTGGAGATTTCGGGGAGTAGGAAACAGAATTGCATACTGTGGCCAGTGGTAAAACACGCGACCAAAGAGGACCCTTGTGGGCTTCCCATCCGAGTATGTTTAGTTGAGCCGCCGATACGGTCAAGGTACAGAGTGAGGTAGGGCAATCGAGAAAATACTGGTGAGGTATCGTGGATATTCAGGGCGCAATTGTTCAGTGGGCGGAGGGAGCGACGGGATCAGCATGTACCTGCAAGGTGTGGCTGGCTCCGGCTGCGACTGTGTTTGTCTCCGGTTGCTCACCTTTCTCCAGACCCAAGAGGAAGAAGTGGGAGCAATGGAGAGAGAGAGACACTGGAGGATGTGCGTGCACACACAACGGATACACTGCAACAGCGGGGAGAGCGGGCGGGGGCATTGTGCGACATCGGGCGTGTTTCTGACAAAGTCGAGTCTGGACTCTTTCCTGAATGTTTTAATTATTTACGCAGTTGAGAGTATTAGGTAAGAAAGTCTGACTCTTTCCTTCTTGTCTGTTTCTTGCCTTGTTCCTTCCTCCGATTTCGTAATTTTGAAAGAGAGGAAGGCATGTCCCAGCACGTCAAGACTCAAAAAGCAGGTGCGAATTAAGGTAGAGGAAAGAGCGGAAGGTGAGGGAAAGAACGACACCGACATCATTCATTCCACGGCATCGGTGACTGCCCTCGTTCCTGCCCCGCGAGACCACCCACAATACCCTAGGTAGGTACTTCGTACGATGTACATCACTCAGGTACCTGGCACAGTGTCTGGGGCTCAGGGTAAGGTAGGTACGTAGCTGTCATCCCACTCTGTAACCTGTCCCAACCCCACTACACCCTCGCATCCGCCCTGTCCGCGCCGTGGTCGACAGTCTGCTGGCGGCGCTGGCCCTGCTTTAATCGCCATTAAAAGTACCTGCTTGGGTTCTGGAACGAGGTATCTTGGCCATGTGCTGAGTGAAAGTGAAGTACTGGATACGAGTCAATACTTGTCAGACTCAATCTCCGACAGCCAATTACATCCCTAAAAGTAGACGGCTTCACACATGTTCGCATGACTACTTGGTACTCAACAAGTATCGGAGACATCTCGACTCTCACTGTACTACAGTCACTCTATCCTGCTTTTGCGGCTTGCCCTCTTCCTCGTTCCCTGTCGCTGTTGCCGCTCCCGACTATCGCTGCCCTCCACTGCGTAGGTAAGGTGGTAGGTACGTCTGCGCCGTGTACGCAGTACTCGCTGCTTCCAGCCATATACGCCCTGTGACCGGTCACCGCCGCATGCCCCTTTGCATTCTCTCCGTCTTTTCCCACGATTGACACACAAGGGCTCAACCGAACAAGACGAGCCCGTACCTTACCTCGTCACCTCCGAGTCTTGTCCTCTGACAAAACTCACGATCTATCCGTCTTACTACCTCCCTCCTTCCCTCCTCTCATCCCTTTCTTTCTCTTCCCCTCCTCAACACCTACGCGCCGCACGGGCAGCGACAGCAACATTTCATCGCGGCATCGCCCAACCACAGACCAGCCTCTCCCACCACATCTACACTCTACCTGAGGTACTGCCCTCAACCGACACCGGGGCCACCTCTGCGTCACTCTTTCGTCCCATCACTCTCACTCTGCCCCTCGTCTCACTGAAAAAAGGGTTCTCCAACACAACCTCCCCAACCAACTTTTCCCATTCGGCCTGGTGTTCTCTGCCCTATCCAACTCCTCTCGTTCGGATCGACGCTTCGAAATTATCCTTTCGCCAATCCTTCCCCAACTCTCCATCTGCCGCCCTCCGCCATGGCTCAATCCACCGAGCCGCGGAGGCGGTTCGCCCCCGTTCCTATCGAGACCACCTTCGAGTCTGTACGTAAGACTACTGAGCAACAACCGCAATCTCAGCAACAGCAACATCAAACAGGCCCGGCACCTGAGTTGACTCCCGAACACACCCCGCGAACGCCCTCTCCCAATCCTTTCGAGCAGCGGATGCAGCAGCCGCCGCCGCAATTGCATTCTCTGCAAAGCCAGCCGGCACCGAGACGCCGCTTCGCTCCCCAACTTATCGAGACCTCTAGGCGCGCCCGTAGGGAGGGCGACGCTGGTCCTGCCACTCGCCCGACCGATAAGACCGACATCACCCCTTACACGAATCACATCTACCTCCAACGGAACAAGTCGAGACGCAAGTTGAACGATGGCGCCGCTTCGCCCGCTTCCCAGACTCAACAGATTCAGAGGCAACCAAAGGGCGCACGAAGAGAGTCGGAAGACGAGAATGCAGGCACCTACATGTTGGAATGGGCTGCTATGGAGGCTGAACGCCAGATGCAAGAGGCTGCTCTGGCAGCGTTCCCCAACAGTCGCCCGCGTGAGGGAGGCGCCGCCCATTTCTACTTCAGAGAGAGTTCGGGAGACGACAGCACACCAGAGAGCGTCTCGCCACAGCAGACCGGTACTCAGGCCAAGCCAAGGGGCCGCCATGGCCATGCTCCCCGCCGCAAGTCTTCAGAAGTTGGATATTGGCAAAAGGAGATGCAGAAGCATGCCCAGGATCTGGCTGTTGCCAGAGGCGAGCACGCGCCTGTCTTTGACGATGACGACGACGACAGCACCAAGAACGATTCCGAACTCGACAGGATGGAACTCGACACCCCGCCAGATCCCATGTGGTTGACGAACAAGAGGAACCACACCACCGACACCAGCTCCAAAGGACCATTGGAACCGATTGGCGAGAGTTTCATGCCGCTGATCGCGCCTGACCCAATCGCTACTCAAGATACCCGACGTCCGGAGCTTCCTCCCCCAGAGCCGGTGAGCAAGCCCATTGGCGAATCTGGCATGCCATACATTCCGCCAGACGCGGCCAGCAAGCCTGCCCAAGTGCCTATCGCCGCACCTGCGCAGGTCGTTCCCGAAACCGGCTTCCGAAAGCCTCAAGGCGGATTTGGCCGCCCGTTCGGCAACTTCGGACTCCCTGCGGAGACAAGCGAGTTTCGCAAGATGCGCAAGGCGGCGTCCCCGCCGATGCTGGGCAAGGACCTGGTTTTCCGAAAATGCCCCTCGCCGAAGCAGACCAAACTTGAGCCGGACCACCCCTTCACCGAAGGCCCGACCGTCGAGGAGAGAAACAGGGATGCCACGGGAGAAGCCGGCTTGTGGAGGGGTTACTGCTTCCGGGGCAGCGAAAGCGATCAGGCCATTGTACCACCGCATCTTCAAGGTCCCAGAATGCTGCATACACCGCTTCCAGCCGCCACCCCTGCGGACCCATTCGCTGCAGCCTTTAGCAAGAGCTCATTGACGGATGAGCCTGGATCGGACTATGCGTCTGCGACTCTGACACCAAACACAGCTGAGCACCGCGTTCGATCGGGCGAGGCCAAGGGTCTTCACATGCTCGCTGGCCTTGAGGACCGCCTCAAGCGCGAAAAAGCATTGGAGGAGAAGATTGCATCGGAATTCGACGACATCTTTATCACGCAGGTCTACAACTACTTGTCGCTGGGATACCCCGCCATGGCAAGGTCCTTTGACGAGGAACTTGCCAAGATTGCTCAAGTCAGTGTCGAAGAGCTTGAAGCTGATGACGCAAAGCAAATGGCAAGTGGTCATTTGATGGAGCCGGCTGAGGCTGAGTTGGCAGAGGAGAAGAGATGCCCGAGATGGAAGGCGCTAAAATCCTACATCTACGAGTGGGCTAGACAACACCCGGATCTGGACAGCCTGGATTCCCTCGCATGGGGCGTACGAGAGAGACGAGGCAGTTGGGCCATTTAGACGGTCGACATAACAATACGAGAGAGAGAAAAAAAGCAAATGTGCAGTTTTTGACATTTCGCCATTGGAGACGAGGATTCAGCGGGCAACACAGCATGGTCGAACCGAGCAGAAGAGCAGCATACTGGGTGATTTGATAGAGGCAGTGCGATTTCAACGAGGCGTTTCACATTGTCTCCCACCTTTCTCAACAGGGAGACTCTTTTTTGGCAGCAACCGGCATGATTTGGTGGTTTGATACAGGACAAAACACGAGGTGTTGAGGGCCTAGAACGATAAGAGGAGCTGCAAGCTCGCATTCTAGATGCTGCCTGTGGGGTCAAAGCAGGTGGAGAGGAACAGCATTCGGACACAAATGGGAAAGGGGCGCAGCAACGTTGTGGGTCACGTCGAGAAGAGGATGCAGAGTGCAAATGCTCCCAACGCGGAGAATTTGAGGCATCAGTGAGGATGACAGAATGTACACGAACCTTGCCCTCAGGGGTGCTGACACCACAGTGGGCAAAGGGTTTTCGATAGGTACATTGGAATGTGAATTCAACGGCAACGGCCGTCTGATTTGACTCAGTATCTTGGACTGTTTCTCACTGCGATGTTTTCTCACTGCGATGATGTATGCACGTTTGTGTGACTGCTTTGTGAACATGATATACACACAACAAGCATTGTTGAGGTTGCGAGTACTGATGACGAGTGTGGAAGAGATAAAGATATCCATGGGTATCACAGCAAGGCCCAAGGAGAGGGCATTTCCAACAAAGTAGCCTTCAGCCTAAGCTCGTTAGTTCTGGGTGGCCAAATTCCAACATCTTTTTAGCCAAGGAGGTCTGTTAAACGTCTCGTGTGTTGCTTGACGCCTTACATAGCTCTGAGCAATAAACCCATTTACTGTTGAGTTTAGTAGGTTGAGGCCAGGGAAAACTTTCATGAAAGCTCGGCGGCAGGTGGGATATATTATGCGATGTCTAGAGCCAAAGTTTGAGAGCCTGTCTGAGCCTGGAACCGATGCCGTGTACGGCTCTGCTATCGGCATCTGGGGTAGCCGCCGTTCGGTGCGGGGCCGGCGGTCGAAGCCTGTCTTTATTCTTTTACATTCTCGTTGGGCTTTGGTGTTTCTTGGGCTCCGAGTTAAGACAACACCATGTCCGACTTCTGTGATCCCAGCCACAAGCAGCACTTTGAGTGCCATGTCTTTAATCCCTTCTTCCAGTCTCATCCACCTTAAGTTGCCACTTATATCCCCCTCTGAGATGAGTTATTCTTCTTTGTCCTGACTTGGTGTTGGTATAGAATTCGCATCAGTACGAGAATCGGCATGATATCAAAGCCATATCAAGATCAAGATCAAATGCTCATAAGCTCGCTCAAAAGCAACTTGATTCCACAGATCCTTTCATGGCATTAAAGCCTCCCCAACGACATCCGCAAACCCCTCACACAAAGAACTCGTTGATCGTCTTGACAACCTCATCAGGCGCCTGCTCCGGGATATAATGCCCGCTCTCCACACTCCTCCCCTGAACCTCAACCCCCTCCCCAGCAACCTTCCTCCACTCGCCCACCGCATCAAAACACTTCTCAATCACCCCGTGCTTCCCCCACAGCACAACAAGCGGCGTCCGCAACACCCTCCCCTCCCGCAAATCCGCCTCCGCCTCCTCGAGATCCAACGTCGCGCTCGCGCGGTAGTCGTTGCACATGGCGCTCACGGCCTCCGGCTGGCCCATGACCTGCGCGTAGAAGTCAAAGTCCTCCTCTCTGAAGATTTGCAGACCCGTGAGCTGGCGTCCGCCCATGAAGAGTTCGAGAAACTTGCGCGGCGCGGCGTTGATGAGGGTTTCTGGGAGGGGCGAGGGTTGAATCAGGAAGAACCAGTGGAAATACGCCTTGGCGAAGTCGAGGTTCGTGGTCTTGTACATCACCAGCGTGGGACAGATGTCTAGGAAGATGGCTTTGCGGATGCGGGAGGGGAAGTCTACGCATAACTTGTGCGCGACCCTCGCGCCGCGGTCGTGGGCGCAGACGTAGAAGGCAGAGTTGTTGGAGGAGGAGGTGTAGCCGAGGGAGTCCATGACGGCGATGCAGTCCCGCGCCATGGCGGATTTTGCGTAGGAGGGGACGCCATCTGGTTTCGAGCTGTTGCCGTAGCCGCGGATGTCGATTGCGATGACGGTGTAGCGGTCTTTGACGGCGGTTGCGACGTTGTGCCAGATGTGGTGGCTTTGGGGGAAGCCGTGGAGGAGGAGGAGGGGTGGGAGGGAGGAAGTGGTTGCGTCGCCGCTTTTGATGCCGTGGATGACGACGTCGGGCGAGGTTTGGGTTGTTACTGTGAAGGGGGAGAAACCTTCAAAGGTCGTCATGGTGTATTGTTGTATTGTGTTTGAGTTGATAGGGATGACGATGGTTGAAGATTGGATCAAGTAGCTTACTAGTCTTCACGTCTTGGCTTTCTGGAAATATATGAGATGTCTGCGACGCAGTTTCGTGGGGTTTATAATATCAGGATGGAGATTGACGCCCTTTGCGATTACATGCGGCTAATATTTGACGCGGAGTAAGGCAATGCGATGTGACGCCACGACTTGCCCGCCCACGTTTACTCATCTTACACGGCCAAATGCCCATTTTCCCCGCGCGCGCTAAGATCGCTGACAAGACGATTCAAGATGACTGCTTTACGCCGCCACAGCGCTATTATTACGAAGCTTTAATCCATCGGAGTAGTGCGGATTTTCCCCGTTTAGATGCTTTGAGTTCTTACACATCGGCTAAACTAAACAACCGCGGATTCTAGGAAGCCGAAAACGTGCCTTATTGGAGAGAGCATGAGTTGAGGTAGCAACTCTCCTACATTGCAATGTATCTCTCAACCATAACACACAAAAGAGCATGCTTAGAGAGTCTAAGTGACTAGTTTCGTAGAGGAAGAGTCTTCGCCATCTCACTGCTCGCTTTCCATGAGACCCAGCAACGCGCAAAAAAGACCCATCCCTGACCGGCCCTAATCCTCGTCGTGATCCACCACCCACGACACACAAACATGAGCGCCTAGGGCTCGCCAAATCTTCAACCCCGCTTCAATGCGGATTGATTCCACGGCGTTGTGGCAGAGTGGTCTAATGCGCAAGACTAGAAATCTTGTTCCTTCGGGAGCGTCTGTTCGAATCAGGCCAACGTCGAGTTAATCTTTTACTGGATCACCACATTCCCATTTTTTGTAAGTTTTGTTGAGATGAGTGACTTACTCGTCAACTTCCATGGCCTTGCTGCTATCTAGGATGCGCGATGTCCTCAGACATAACTCAAAAAATAACGGAATGGATGGTAACATCGTTGGTTGAGATCACGGCCCTCACCCTTCAAATCCCCGAAAAGAAAACCCCCTCCCAATCTCGTCACCATCCTCCATCACAAACGTACTCGAGCCCGTATAATGAGCCTGCCCACTTACCTCGACCCTCCAAGCCCTCCGCCCACCAACATCAACCTCCTCCACGGGCGTCCCTACAAATGCTCCGCGATCCCCGCCAACACCCCTCGATACAAGACTGTGATACGTCCACGACTGGCCCAGTTTCCTCTCCCCTCGCGCAGCAGCTAACGCAACTCGTGCCTGGACGACTGACCCCGTCGGACTCCGATCAATCTGCTGGTCGCCGAAGAAGTACAACCCCGTCTCCGCGCCTACGCAGCCTTGTGCCGTGGGGAGGACGTCATTGCTGCCCGTGTCTGTGACCATGATGCCATAGAGATACTGCGAGCCCGTGTCCGTCTTGCTGTCTGTGGGATCTTCAAGGCGGGCGCGGAGGTCTGCCGAGGCGTTGAAGGCTTGCTTGAGCTTCTTCGTTGCGTGACTGAGGGCGCTGACATCTGCTTTCGCGAGAGATGCCGGGAACCCCAGAGCTGCGGCAGACACGACAGCGTAGAACGCGCCGCCAAACGCAACGTCCATCGTCACGGCTGCGGCATCACCCAGCTCCGGCCACCCCAGATCCCGCGGGATCGGAACAGAGAGATCAACAGCCGTAGCGAAAGTCGGCACAGAAAGAAACGTAATCCGCCTTTCCGTGTCCGCCTTCCATCCCCGGATGCCCACGGTGACCCCCGTGCCGCCATCCACATCCACCTTGACAACAGGAACCGTGAGTCTCACTACCCCAACAGGCGCATGCAACCTGACCTCCACCGTCTGCCGCTCCTCATCGACAACCAGATTCCGTCGCCGCGGGAAGACCGTCTCGTCTGTGCAGTCGACGAGGAACCTGCCGAGCGCGAGCGTGGCGTGCCCGCACATTGCGCCGTACCCTTCGTGCGTGAGGAATAAGGCGCCCATGTGCGCCTCGCCTGTATCGACGAGTTCTGTGTGGGGCCGGAGGACGGCGCCGTACATATCTGCGTGGCCGCGCGGTTCGTAGATTATGCTGCGGCGGATGTGGTCGTGGCTGGTTTGGGCGAGGGAGCGCTGTTCGAGGAGGGTGCCGCTGGAGGAGGGGGATTGGTGACCGGTTAGGGGGATAGGGTCTCTCATTGATCGTGAAGGGGGGTTTACTCGTGATATGAGGCATGTTGGTGGAGGGAGACTTACGGTATGTCTGGGTAGCCGGCGTATACGATGCGCGCCGGCTCTCCGGCTGTGTGCATCTCCACGGTCCGGATCTCGGTGCCCGCGAAAGGCGGTAGGAAGGATGGCAGGCTCATGATGGGTGAGTCAATCGAAGGTTCGTAAGTTTGATGCTCTCTACAAGCCTCTAATGACACTTGCTGTTAAGGCTTCTAGGAAACCTGCACGAGGGGGATGATGTAGTTGCAAGAAAGGGCGCAGCGTCAGCCGCTGACATCCGCTTCGCAATCCTCCGAGTCGGGTTCCACCTTTTCCGGCCGCGGGTTGCCGATGTCGGGGGTGTATCCACCGTGACGGCGGCCCCGGAGCGAGTGCACGTCGGCATTGAGTAAGTCAAGGGGGATCTCTCAGTGCACATATCGAATCCCAGAAGTCCTGATGAATGGATCCTGATGAACAGAACCTGATGAACAGAAAGGCTAGTCAAGACTCGAGATGATCAGTGTCCACAATTCTTCCCAACAACCACAGATAAGACCAAGCTCAGATTAGCAACAAGTAGATCACCAAACATGAATCACTCGGGCAGGAAGATGTGAATACAGCTCAAGCAATCGTATCGATTCCCTTGAGAGGGCCTCACTTCTTGCAGTCAAGCAGCACGCCTTTCCTGGCGCCAGACTACCTAAGAACCACCACGTTTCGCTGCCGCCATCTTTGCAACTAGCCAAGTCCTGAGCTATCCTTAATGCAGTGAAGAAATCGCGTTTTGGGGTTGCATCTTCTGCAACGGGATTCCAATGATGAGATGAAAACTCGGTTTCAGCTTCTTCGACACGTGCCTTGACCTGCCGTTTGTCTCATATAGGTATTGATCGCTGGTGGCCTTTCGTGGGAGGGGTTCTGTTATAGTTCACCGTCACGAACACCTATTACGTTTTGGGATGTCGGGGTTCATCACGAATATGCTTACACTCAAAAGTTCTTTACCTCTACCAGGTCATACGGCGGCCAACTACAGTGATGGGTACCTACGGCTGAGAACCAACTTATGATGGTAGCGTAAGATGTTGACGGAAGGTAGAATAATCTCATTCTCGGCAGCTTGAAGCCCCTATAGTATTTCCTCTTGATTCTGTTGTCGTATGGGAAGTGAGAGGAGAGATCAGCCGCATAGTCAACATGGTAAGAAGAGGCTCGCTCAAACCTAAAACTCGTGGTAAATGAGCCCACAGGCTTGTAAGCAGAAGCGATCCTTCTCGTCAAGTGGTGTTCCCTCCGCAACCAAGTAGTGGCCGCCTTGGGGACCGGGAAGACCCTGACTCAAATAGGCCACCGCGCGAGCCATACGGCTGCGAACTGATCCGACGTTCACAATCACCAAACTCTGGTTCCGAGCTTCCGCCCTCGACTTCGGACGACCCTCTTGATCCTTCAAAGGCTGGAAGTGGTTTGTTCACGGGGGGCCTTGAGACTCGCCGAATCGGCAGCGGTAGCGATAGCGATCAATCTGAGTGACTTACACTCACTGTGACTGTGACTGGAAGCCGTAGACACCTTACTCGCCTCGGATTCTCCATCCCTGCTCTTGAACAAACGCTGTTTATCCGATGTTTCTGAAGAGATGTAAGTGGCGATTTGACAACGGATCGAGGCTTCCGGTTCTAGAAGCTGATGTGGAAGAGATTGAGAAAGACGAGAGGGTTGATGAGGGGGCGAGTAGTCACCTGCAAGTGATTTACGCACTTTGAATGGGGCGATGAATGTTGTCACCCTCAAAAGTATCTCGTCTCGAGAATGGAGATATACTAGTGCAACCATCGTAAACTGATGAGAAGCGACAGCCTCCCACCACCCGACATTGATAGCCTATTAGATCGGGATCAGGTGTCAAGTCTATTTCCGTTCAGAGGATTGTATCCTGCCCCGAAGATGGCTGCACCCTCGAAGCCAATCGCAGCCCTACCAGCTTACGCTTACACCAACCATCGTCCTCACCAGCCAACTACCCAGATCTCACGCATACCACAAATCTATTCATGGCCACAATCCTCCTCCCCCTCATCTCATACCTCCCTCAGATCAAGTAAAGAATCCCGTAAGACTAGCCGCAATAATCTTAGTACGAACGGGATCGCATTCCGCCGTATTAGGTTCACGGCTACATTTCTGACAAGACTCACGGGCTCCTGCAAGATCATCTGTGGGTGAAGCCTGGAGCTGAACACACATACCTTCCCTCTGATGCATCGCCGGCCCGTCGGTAAGCCCTGTATCCCAGTCTTCCCCAGCACCATCTCACTCTATCGTACCCGCTCACCCAAACACCCGAAAATCTCGTACTCTAAACCCATGCCATCACAGTACTGACAAACCAGACACGATTCATCCACCCTTCTGAACTTCTGGTCCAGGCCTACACGCGTGGCCTCTCTCCATTCGAAAGTGCATGATCAGCACGAGAGATCCGGTTCACGAATCTCAAGTCCAAACTAGGAGTGGGGTAGGTGTATGTATCACCGCACGACCTCATGTGCAGAAACCACACCCATATAATCCGAAGATCTCACACTCAGGCTGCCAAAATGTAAAAAAGGTCACCTCCCTCTCTTCCTGCCCGTCTCGGGCGTCGGAAGACGTTCTTAGAATGTAACCCTTCTTTTCTTCCACGTTGTTGGTCTTCTCCCCTGTACATTCTCTCGCTGCGACTCTATTAACCAGCGTGCTTCTCAAAACCCCTCCTCTGCTCAGACCTATTACCCTAAGACCGCAAAGTTTCATCAGCAGAGCTGCAGAGAAGAGAAGAAAGGAAATCACTCCATGAAGCTGCAGCAGCGCTCCCACCGCGCGCTCTCGAGATGCACATCTCCCCCCCAGTGTCCGGGTCCCCTCTCTCGACACTATCCCTCTTCCTCCTCTTGCTCAGTAACACAGTCCTCGGCAGCACGTTGACCACCCCGACCCCGACCACAACCACCACGCAAAATCAAAAGAATGAGCCAGCGGCACCCCCGAACCGCGCCTACGAGGCTCCGCTCCTGACCATAACCCCGGCCCCGGACTCCTCCGCCGTATCCCGCCGTCTCCTCCGCGCCCGCCAAGGCGACCCGCGGTCCTCGGACGGCCGCACGAATTTCATCGCGTGGTATTCCCAGTCCGGCGCTTGGGTCTCGGCGACATGTCCGCCAGACAACTACTTTGCTGCGGATAGTAAATATGGGGTCTGTTGTCCGCGGAATAATCCCTTCTGCGAGATGGCGACGTCGTGTGGTGGGCCGTTCGGGAATTATGCTGTTGGGCCGACTGGACAGGCAGACTGGTAATGAATCCCCCAATTTCTTTGCCATTTTCTTCACGAGCTGCGCTTTATCGGGTCTTGGGATTATGGGAAAATGGCCAAAGAGTGTGTGTACTAATTAGAGCGGTAGTGGACCGAGTAACACCTGCGACACCATAACCATGCTCCAAACACAAGGTAGCACCGACGCGAGGAGAATCATCTTCTGCATCGCCATGTCGGAGCTCTACGTCCTTCCAATGACTTGGTACCGCGTCACACATCCACGTGAGTGCCCCGGTCCTGTTTCCCTTAAACCCATTGCCTACGAGACCTCATCCTGGACTATCATTACCCACGGGCAATCCTAACAACACGGGCTCCGTGCCCCTTGCAGTCCCCGAAGCCTCCGTTGCAACAGTAACGGTGACCCAAAGCACAACGGTGACGGCCACTCCCGGGGTCGGAGGGAGCCGCATGAGTGGGCAAGCCAGCACCCCCTCCTGTTCGCCGCCTGCCATGATGGCTCTATCGGTGGCTGCTATGATCTCGTTTTTGGCTCTCATCATTCCATGAAAGGCTTTCGAGGGAAAACGCTGGGGACCAGGTTGGTCACCAGCTTTCCACGTATTAGCTTCCATTTACCATGTTCGTGGCTGGTGAGCCTTGGAATCAATCCCTCTTGAGAATAGTAAGGATAAGTCAACAGAGCCCCAGACGCTGTAATCTGATGTTTGGGAAAACACATCGTAAAGCCTATTCTCCGACGAACAATTACGGCCATTTTACGAAGACAGCAGCTAGGCCAGGTCAGGAAGTGAGTCAGGGCCAAGTAGCACGGGGCTGCAAGGTATAGAAAATCCCACGCCGTGTGCAAGGAACCGGCCATAGCGCCATCTATTCGAGCGAGCGGGATCACCAGACAAGGACGAAGCTCCCACACGTACATGATCAGCATCTTCCAACCGTACATCTTTATCCACAGAGCAGAGAACACATAGACTATCTTTTCTCATGATCAATATCAATGGGAATCTTGTCATTAATACAATCACTAAAGGGAACATTGCGTTCCACAAAGAGTGCAGGTCTTCATAGGCCCGGGAGTACCTTTCTCGTCGGCCGCATGTGGACTCCCCGCCCGGCACCCACCGCCGGGCCCACACCGGGACCAATTAGCCCAACCCGGCCTTCCGATCTCCATTCGCAGCCTCAACCTCCATGAGTCCATATCCCATCGTTACCGCAACGCTTTCCAAAACATTCCAGTACCAAGAAGCCCAAACCTCGCGTTCATCGGAGCCCTCTGAATACGAATCACCCCATTCAGTTGCACACATTTGTCTCCAGCCATTTTCCCATGCCGTATTCGATCCGGGCCTTGGTGGGCGGTCTGCGCATCGGTCGTTCCGATATTACTATCCGGCGCCGCTTGCTGGCGCTGATTCATCCACAGGAGCAGGCCATTGACCTAGAAACCCTTGGCCGAGCCTCGAGTCTCACGACGGACTTGATGCAGTCTCGATCGCGGTGAGAAAGGCATGGAAGATGGGGGCCAAGGGTACTGAGTGGCCGTCCATAATGCGTGATGCCGACGCCATAGAGGTCAAGTTCACTTGAAGCAATCTGCGGATTGTAGACTTCGTCAATAGCACGGGTTGAAAAGTTTTATACATCATATTCTACAGCTCAAATGTTGGCTAGCCTCTTTTGACGTCCGCTAGCTGGCAATAAAAGATGCTATGTATTGGGCATACAGTCACAACGCCCGCAAATCAACGCTCTTCTCAATCCCGCTGTAGGGCAGATACATCGCCTGTGCGCTCAATGCGCAGGAGTCCTCCGCGACGTCCACGGTCATCGCTATCCCCGCGGTCCACCCCCGACCCAGGGCCGTGAGGCAATGGGTCAGGGAAGCGCCCGCTTGAGATGCTGCTGAGCGTCACGCGAGGGAAGCCCTTTCTAGCGTGTCGGAATGAGCCAAGTAGTACAGCGCCAAACTCCCCTATCGTAGGGTACCAGGCGCATTCAGTCGTCCTCCCCACGCCACATAGCGACTTTTGGACCCAAAAAGTTGCTGCTACTCATTATGCCTCTCTATTCCTCTTCCGAATCCGAAGATTCACTGTCATTGTCGTGAACAGGAGCTTCGTGCGCACGACCAGAGCTACCAGGTCGCTCTTGATCACCCGGTTCCTTGCC
Source organism: Colletotrichum scovillei (assembly GCF_011075155.1). Lineage (NCBI taxonomy): Eukaryota > Fungi > Ascomycota > Sordariomycetes > Glomerellales > Glomerellaceae > Colletotrichum > Colletotrichum scovillei. Next base: position 2,737,133 of record NW_023336263.1, read on the forward strand.
GTCGTACATATTGCGAAGCCGCTCGAGCTCGGCAATGCGAGCCTCTTGCTCTTGAGCGTTCATGGGCTTGTTCTTCTTCGACTTGGACGGCTTGTTTGCCGACGACTTTGCCGCTGCATTGTTCACTGGTGATGCGTCACGTGCTGGTCCGTTCGAACCCAAGCCCTGCCCAAAGCTCGGCAAAGTCTTTTTGCACAGATCCCACAGCTTGTGAAGCGCCTCATTGGTGAGTTGGTCGATCTCCAATTCGAGTTCGCCACTGCTATTTTCCTGCAAGGATGGTCAGCATACATCTAATGAAGAAAACAGATCGGTTTGTCTTACCGATTGGCCAGTATCTTTCTTGATGATGTCGATGGCACGTTCTATGTGAGGACTCTCAAGTTCGTTAATAGCGTTCGCGATAGCATCCTTCTCAGCTTGGTTCATGTTTCGTTGCTTGGGTTTCTTAGCCACGCCGCCACCGCTCTTCTTCGAGACGGGAGCCGCGGCTGCCTTCTTCGCGGGGACATTAGCCGCCTTCGACTTAGCAGGCTTTGGCGGCTTGGCCTTAGCGGCGCTCTTGGCAGGCTTCGTGGTGGTGAGCTTGGCCTTCTCGTCTATGAGACGCTGCCGGATGGTGGTGAGCAAAGACTGCTGAAGGTCGATAACAGCGTCACTAGCGATGTCCGCCGTCTTGTAGAGCTCGGTCAATTGCTTCGTCTCCTGCTCGAGACGCTTCTCCAGGAATGCAATCGTCGCAGCCACCGAGGGATCAACTGCAGGGGCTGGCGCCTCTTCCTCTTCCTCGGCTTCGTCTTCACTATCGCGACTTGAGCCGTCATCAACTGGCTTGGCGGGGGTGTGCTTGTTTATCCACTGCTCCTTCTTTGACCACAGACCCCTAAAGATTTGCTCGAGCTGTTGACCTTGCTCGTAGACGGGCTGGCCAGGTTGATTGAACTTGTAACAGTTCTTAAAGACCTGCTTGACATCGGTTTGGAACTCCTTGATACCGGGATAGTCGTAGCTCTTGAGCTTGGCCATAATCGTACCAAAGTCCATCGGCCGCTTGATGATGGTAAAATAGGTGGGGATGGCTAGGGCCACGGGATCGACCGGGGACAGGAATGCGAGGTTGCACGAGGCGTTCTTGGGATCCATCAGTTCACTGACAACCTCGTAACAAAATTGAAGCTCAATGGGCAACTTCTTCCGGTTGAAGGTCTTGGAGGAGTAGTCGGGGTCGCGATTCTTGGTGGGCTGGATGGCGCGCTTGGGACGGTCCAAGTCATTCTGTGTCGAGGCACGGCGAACTTGCGGCACACCGCCAGGAGGAACGGCATATGCTTCGGCCTCCGCCTTTGCCGGCGGGCTCGCGGCAGCAATGCTAGGCTGTCTACGGACAGGAGGCGGAGGGGCTGATGTCCGTGACTCTGAGTATCGGGAGGGCTTCGGCACTGGCTTCGACTTCGCGGGCTCGTCGGAAGGAATCTCGAAAACGCGGGTCCAGGCTAACTTAACCACACTAAGTGCCGCGAACGTGATTTCATTGTTGATGCCGTTGAAAGTGACTGAGTTCTTGTAGATCAATCCAAGATCATCCTTGAACTGACGCAGGCTGCTGTACTTGTTGTCGCGCAGGCCTCGCTCAAGCTCGCCGATATCCATAGGCCTGTTAACCCGCATGAGATAGCTCTCGGCAAGGCTAGGCCACATCCGGACAACCGCGTCCTTGAAGTGAGCGCCGTGTTTGGTCTTCTTTACACCCGCCAATACCTTGCGGAATTCTCTCGTTTGGTGAGATGTCAGGGGTTTGGGGTCGCGTGCAGCATCGATCCATGAAGGGAGGTCTTCGAGAGCCGCCTCACCCTTGGCCAAATCGTCTTGCGCGCCTTGGGGCTTAACCTCGACGGTGGACTCGATGGCTCCATCATTCGAATCGGTCTTCGCGCGCTTGGGAGCGGGCTCAGCATCGGCGTCATCTTCTCTCTCGCGAGAAACCTTGCTAACGGTTGATGGCGCCTCCGCCATGGGCATGTCTTCGTCTGCAGGCTTCGAAGGCTTGTCCTTTTCCTTGTCATTGTCAATGGCCAGTTGAGACAAGCTTGCTGGTTGGAGATCTACCTCTTGGTCAGCGGCAGTTGTAGGAGCCGCCGGCGACTCGTCCTTTGCTCCGTTGACCTTGTCGTCGCTCTCCTTCATTTCGACGTCCTTGTCTTTGATTTCTGTCACAGCCTTCGCAGGCTCAGAAGCCTCCGCCTTCCTCTCAGTTGCCTTCTCCTCTGGCTTCTCGTCGGTCTTCTTCTCCGCCTTTTCGACCTCTGGAGCGTCGGCCATGTCGACGTCGTTGGGAAGCTCAGCAGGTGGGGGGCTCAGAGATTTGCTAAGTTCCTTGCTTTCCTTTGACTGCTCAGGCTCTGCGGACTTGGGCTTGGTAGAAGATTCGTCAGCCGGTGTAGGTGACTTTTTGGCTGATTCCTCTTTCTCCGTCTCCTTCTCATTGGCGGAAGCTACTTTCGCATCGGACGACGCCTTCACTTCCTCATCGTGCTTGCTGTCGCCATTGGTTTTGGGTGACTTTGCGGACTCGTCTGCCTTCTCGGAACTCTTCTCAGCAGGCGAGGTGTGACTGTGGAAGGAGAAGCAATCATCAGCAATTGTGCTCTGAGAGAGGCCGTGCGAACGGGTAAAAGAAGCCCATCGCGCAACAAATGCAACTACTACTCACCCATTGGTTTCGGGCTTGCTATCGTCCTTTGCTGGTGTGGATTCGGCCGGCTTCTGATCCGGGACGGCGCGTTCTGATTGAGGCGACGCCATGACTGCCATATGGTGGTTGAGGTAAGGGCAGATTTACTGTGCGCGACGCAACATGAAGGTAGCGACGCGCGCAGATGTCTTTTAGGTTGCGGCGATGGCGGGATGCACAACAAGGATTCGGTTGGCTAACGTCGGGGATAGCGCCTTGTTGTTGCTGACTCGAGCGGTGGTGTATGCGCAGACCAAATTCTATGACTCTGAAGTTGTCGCGCGTGAAGCAGTAGCGATCGCGTCGATGATTCGAGATACGAGAGGATGTGGCAAGGCAGGAACAGCTGGGAGCAAAGAGCCGGCGCAATTTTGGTTGTAATTAGGGAAGGTGCGTCGCGATGTTTTTCGATGCACGCGCGAGGCACGCAGGGTCGACAGAGGCGATTGCGGGAGATGGAGGTACTGAAAATATCGCGAAATATCCGAGGAAAGATTCCAGAATGCGCCGACGATGAGTGACGATGCGCAATTGATTATATGGTGGTGTCGCAAGTTGAGGTGATCGTCGGTTGCGGCGACGATGGGATGGGCGAAATGGTTAATCCGGCCGTGTCGCGTCGCGAATGGCAGGTGCGAGGTACTTTTTTGGCGATACGGGAAGGTGGAGGACCTGGGCGGAGGAAATCGCGTGCACGTCAGTGGTTTTTGGCCGAGATGGCGGCGCGTCCTATTTATGAGAAAGAACGAGCTTGGGAAGGGTGGCCCCCGGACAGCCGGTTATCTGGCCTTATCGGAGGAAGGCGCGCACTCGCGACTGGGCGACGGGTCTTGCTTCAGAAGGGGGTGCAGCCTGAAAACAGCGGCAGAAAAAAAAAAAAAATAAGAAGTAGTGGCGTAGCGTTGGGCAGGAAGCCACGGGCCAGCAACGACGAGACGACGAGAAAGAGGCGGGAAGGAAAGACCGGGGGGTTAGAGGTCAGAGAGGGAAAGAGTGAGTGAGAGACTCAGAGGGAGGAGGTGGTCAGTGCGTCTGGGTGATCGACGACTGGGGGTGTGGGTGGTTGAAGCCAGAAGGGTCAGGCAGGAAAGAGGTCCGAGTGGGAGAAAGCACGGAAGACGGGCAAGACTTGAGAAAAAAAGAGGGAAGAGATCGTGAATTTGCGAGGAAATGGTTGGAAGAGCAAGTTGAAGGAGGACGAGGGTGGACCGGGGGGAGGGGGGGCCGCAAGGTGACATAAAATGCATATTTATGCAAGTTGTGGAGGCACTAGCCAATGAGGTGCTTGTCCAGCTCCCGGATCTGGCCTAAACGCGCGAGGCTGGGAAATGTGACTGGGGGCTTGGGATGCCATGTGGACCGCGTCTGCGTGGGACGTGGGAAATATTGAATGTAAGATGCAAGACGGGAAGACGTCTCTTTCTTGTTGTGTTGACCGATAATTGAGGATATGGCGGTCGAGGACGGGGACAGTTATGAGATTCGGTACGAAGTACGTATGCATTACAAACTCACCTAAAGAAAGTTTCGAGGCGTGTTTGTGATGCTTTGCTCTTGCCTTGTATCGTTTTGTTTCCTAGCTTCTAGACATCCATTAGTGGTTAGCATCGGCATCGTAGTACAAGTACAAGTAATGCAAGCTGAGATGTGGCTGAGCTCGTCGATCGTGTAAGAGATGCGTGAGGCTGGTGGACTTTTGATGAGTGAACCAGGCCAAGGAGCGCGACACAGGCAACGCAACAAATGCCAGCCATCGCGACACCTCGAATTCCAAGCAGAAGGAGCCAGGCGGAGCGCGCGACATCAATATGTAGATTGTGCAAGAGCAAACATAGTTTCTCATTTCTGAAAGTACAATAATGGTCCATAGGTAATGGTAGACAGAGTGGTGGCAGATGAAGCCAACGCGGTCCGTCCGTCGCATCGGTAGGATAGAAAAAACGACAGTAGGGGGGATGGAAACACCGGAGGAATAGCTCGACACGTCGCGTATGCAATGCAATCAATGCAACTGGTGATACAGAGTAGTGCGAGTTTTCGTAGTGAAGTGAGGGCATGTTTGGTGGCAGTTGGGAAGAGCAGAAGAAGAATCGGCTTTGTTGGATGCGACGGAAAACAAAATCGGTACGTACCGGAATGGTCCCCAATCGAACAAGAGAAAGCTCTGAGCCAACACTGTTCGCTCCGAGGTGTCTGTGTCTCTCAAAGGTCTCGTGACAGATCAGATGACCAATGTCAGGCTTCTTTGGACTTTTTCCAGGACTTTTCTGCATCAGAAGCGCGAAATTCAGAATTCGGGGCCACTTCTTATTTGTAGGAACCCGCCAAGTCGCGCTGACCCCAGTCAGAGCTCGACAGATTACCCTTGCCAGGGCATACAACAGGGATAGCTGCAGTCTTGTGAACCAATCATGACTTGATAGTGGATCCCCATGAGACAAATATGGCATAGCACAGAGTGACGGGACCATGCCTTCCTGAGAACCGTGTCAGCCAATCAATAGCCAGCGGTCGTTGCGGCGCAAAAGCTCTCGATCGAGGGTAGCTGGACAATAGCGTCCATGCCCCCAATCACCTTCTTGTTTACTCGTGAGCTTCTCAAGTTCTGATGGTCCGGCCAGACTCTGTTGCTCTAGCTTGAGGCTTTGCACACCTTTGCGAATAGCTTCCTTCAGATTCTTGGCTTGCGCACTGTCACGTCGCCGCTTGCTTGACTCAACGTGGAACTTGCGTCGGTTCTACTAGGTAGGCGGTCGTGTTTAGACAAACAGCGTGCGGCCCAGATCCAGGCAAATGATTGAGCCGAGAGGCTATAAACAGACTGCCCTTCATAGTCAACAGTGGTCCATCGCGTCGATTAGTGTTAGTGATTTGTGCAGATGCATCTCTTGACCTCAAACTCAACCACGATGAATGGGACAGAGCCTCCACTTACATAAGCAGCTGGGATCAAGACGTCGCGGAGAATGGTCTTTCCGAAGCCGAGAATCTCGCGACTGGACCCGACATCGATGAGAACAGCCCCACCTCGACTCATTATGTCAGCGAGACCCCCCGCGGGCGGTCATGTACATCCAACCAGGAAGAAAAAAATTGGTTGGCGGCAGAAAAAAAAAGTTCAAGCAGGTCTGTCGCTGCTGGAGGAGAGGAACTCGATCACGACTTTTCCCACCTTTTTTTTTCACCACCCGATTCCTTCGAGATACCCCCCCAAAATTCCGTCACCATGTCATCAAGGCGGAGATCTTCCGGCAAATTCACGGCACCAGTCGTCAAGTCGACCCCCAAGGCTTCCAAGACCACAATTGACGAGAGCAGAGCCGCCGTCTCTGCGACAGACTCTCTGCAAGCCGCACTCAAGGGCAACGCCAACGAAGCGATTGAGATTTCTTCCGGCGAGGAGAGCGATGAGGATGTTTCAGACGAGGAAATGGAAGGCGCCGAAGTCGAGACCGGCAACGCAAAGGAAGCCGTGAACGGCACCGCCACAGAAGAAACCACCACACAAACCAAGGCCGATGCTGAGGCCGGCGCCACAGAGGAGGAAGAAGAGGCAGGGTCGCCCACCTTTGGCGAGCTGATCCGCGGCACGATCGACGTCCCCGCCATGCTCGCGCAACAAGACGACGCCAGCAGCAAGGCCCTCGTCTCGCAGTCATCAAGAAAGGGCCTCGAGCCCGTGTCGCTATCCTCTCTGAGTACCGTCCTCACCCAGGCGCTCAAGACCGACGACACCGACCTCCTCGAGAACTGCCTGCAGACCAGCCAGCCCGAAGGCATCAAGCAGACGATTGAGCGCCTCGACAGCAGCCTCGCCGGCGTCCTCCTCACCAAGCTCTCCGCCCGCTTCCACAGACGGCCCGGTCGCGCGGGCAGCCTCATGGACTGGGTCAAGTGGACGCTCATCGTACACGGCGGCGCGTTGGCGGTCCAGCCCAAAGCCCTGGAGCGGTTAGTCGCGCTACAAAAGGTCCTCAGCGAGCGCTCGCGCGGTCTGCCGAGCCTGCTCGCCCTCAAGGGCAAGCTGGACATGTTGCATGCGCAGATGGAGCTCAGGAACGGACGGACACGTGGGGGTGACGCCGCGAGACAGCTCGAAGACGCGGATGACGAGGACGATGACGAGGAGGAGGGTGCCATCTACGTCGAAGGCGAGGAGGACGCCGAGACGGTGTTGAACGGCGCAAGGAATGCGCTCCTGGGAATTGACGACGATGATGACGATGAGGTTCCTGCTGCCAACGGCTTCGTCGGCGATTCGGATGACGAAGATGACGAGGAAGAGGTTGCTGCGGCGGAGGACGAGAGCTCGGGCGAGGAGGTTATTGACGAGGACGAGGTTGATCACGACGATGTTGAAGATTCGGATGAGGACGACGACAGCGACGCGGAGGCGGCACCGCCGACAAAGGTTCAGAAAACTGCTTCTTCGTTCGCAAAGAGAAAATAAGGGGATGACTCGGTCTTCACGGGGGCGTAGAGAATGGCGGGGTAGAAACGGCACATAGACTTGGCTTGGCCGACAATTGACATAATATTGTGCAATAGGGCAGAGAATATAGACTTGGCTTGGCCGACAATTGACATAATATTGTGCAATAGGGCAGAGAATGCGTCGTCTGGAGTTCTTGGTCAATCAAAATCAATGGGTATTTGGCAAGCAGCATCTCGTGATGGTGAACCTGGTGATGTCTCCTCGACTTGTTAACGCAGAGAGAGAGGTTTAGAGATGTGAGATTCAGTAGTGCCATTGAACCTCCCATACGGTTCGTATTGTAATCACCAGAAGGGCAAAGTCGTTAATTGCTCGAAATTTCATGATTGCCAGGATCGCCAGCCATTCAGAAGACATTGCGAGTAGAAGCCATTTTCTCGGACTTCTCGCACCGATGAGACCCGGCTCACCGGCTCACCGCGGCTCCACATTCCCGCTTTGGGAAACGGAGGCACGAACCTCCATGGTCCATCTCCACCGACGATCTCCCCTACAACACCATCCCCGCCAACCAAGCGCAAGAAATGCAACCTCAATCAACCCCAATGCCAATTGAACCAGTGAGAACGAGGCACCATGAAGGGCCATCATATGTTACCCCTTCTACCCGGATGCCCGGTATCGCGGGGGTGCCGGGGGCAGCTCCCCTAGAAAGCACATAAGAAGCAGCTCTGATCCCACTTCAGGAACAATACCAGCTCGTTCTCTTGGCATCTTTTCCCAGATCGCAATCGTTAAGGCAATCTCTTCCCAAACCACGACCTCCACAATGCGCCTCCATCTAGCCTGGGCAGCAGCCCTCCTCCCAATCCTCGCAACCGCCGCCTCCCTCCAACATATCACAACCGACTTCGGCCCCAACCCCACAAACGTCTCCTTCTACCTCTACGTCCCCGACTCCCTCATCCCCAACGCGCCCCTCCTCGTCTTCCCGCACTGGTGCCACGGCAACGCGACAGACGCCTTCAACTACAAGCCCTGGCGCCCCTTGGCAGACACCCTCGGCTTCGTCACGATATACCCCTCCACGCCCCACACGGCAGACTACTGCTGGGACGTCTCCTCACCGCAGACGCTCTCGCACGACGCCGGCGGTGATTCTCTGGGAATCGTGAGCATGGTCCGCTGGACTCTCCAGAACTACGATGTCGATGCGGATCGTGTATTTGTCACCGGCGTGAGTTCCGGCGCCATGATGACCAACGTCCTCGTCGGGGCGTACCCGGACGTCTTTGCGGCGGGCTCGGCGTTCGCGGGCGTGCCGTTTGGGTGTTATGCCGCGGATGGGTTCGCCGTGTGGTCTGACGACTGCGCGAGCGGGCGGATCACGCATACCGGCGAGGAGTGGGCTGCCATTGTCGAGGCTGCGTATCCGGGGTACGCTGGGCCGAGGCCGAAGCTGCAGGTTCTGCACGGGGACGTGGATAACGTGCTGAATGTGACGAATTTCTACGAGGAGATCAAGATGTGGACTACGGTGCTCGGGACGGGGGCTACGCCGACGGAAGTTGTGGAGGATGATCCCGTTGCGGGGTGGACGAAGAGTGTGTATGGGACGAAGGGGCTGTTTGAGGCGTTTTTGGCGCATGGGATTGATCATAATATTCCGGATCAGGCGGATGAGGTTATCAGGTTCTTTGATTTGGATTGTGTTGGGGAGAACTGCTTCTCGCGCAAGTCGTTGCCTGTGTCGGGTACTTGTGCTAAGAGACGGCGCTCGTCGAAGGTTTACTAGCCTACATTGGATATCTTGGAGTGGATGGGCGAGTAAGTACCATTGAAGAAGTATTGAGCTTCAAATTTTATAAGTGCTATTCGAATACATACCGTGTGTACTTCATTGACGATTTATGCTGACAGTTACCTTAAATAGTTAGCATTGATAACTGAAGTCTGCCCTCTACGGCTACGGCCTCCCCAGAGACGAAGTCAGCTTGATATCAGAGTACACTAGCTAATTACTCATACCGGAGGCCCGATATGCAGATGGAGCAAAGTAGACTTCATAAGGTAAGGTAGCAAAAAGAGTTCACCCCCCCCGGTGCTGAACTGGGGGCTACATCTCTTGGTGCTCATGCTGGGGAATTTGGTGCTCATACTGGGATTCGAACTCGGGGACTCACTAAGCCTGTCGTCGAGTAGGCTGGTTGGCGTATAATTTGATTGTTGACCATGAAACACTCCACCACCCAGCCAGTTTGACCTGACCCGTCGACCTAGACGGGCGCCTGCTGGCTGGTGACAGGAATAGAATTGAGAGGACCTACATGGCCTTCTTCCGGCAAGTTCAGGAAGGTACGGAGTCGCCTATTCATCCAGCCTTGCCGTATTCCATGGACTATGTGAATACTTTCGAGTATACCTTTTCATTGACTACTGGGCAGATATTTACCAACAAACACCAGACTGCGTATGCCCAAAACTCTTGACATCGTTCCAAGCCGGCGCCTTCTTCGTCTCATTAAGCACAACCATGGCACAGTGCTTCGCATGTTCCCACGCGTGAACGACCATATCCGCCTTTGTCCCCAAATTCAACGCCGCAGCAGCCTGCAGCAAAAGATACATGCAGTGCGTCATGTGGTGCCCAACAGTCGTCCATGCCGGCGTCAAGATTTCAAACTCATCCAGCTCGTCGTCGGAAATCTCCGCCCCTGGTTTGCCGTCCTCGTCCCTGTAGAAGTGAAACATCGGCTCCTCCTCGCCACTGCCTAGGGCTTCAAAGACGGCTTGTCTGGCATGCTCGAAATCTTGCGTGCAGGCTGGTGGCATCCATCTGTTGTGCAGCTTGTTGAAGGCGCAGCCTCTGCGTTTGGCTTCGATAGTCGAGTTGCCGCACCAGAAGTGTCCTTGGGCGACTTCCGCCTCTTTCATCCATTTCAGGACGTTATTTTCGCCTTCTTCTGGTTGGGGGTAGTCTTGTCGACGTGGTTCTGGGGCTGAGAGTGGGAGCCAGGACAGGAGCAAGGCTAGTATGAGCACTACCGTGGCACAACGCCATCTCCAGAGGGAGGCTTTGCTTCTTCTCAACTCTTGCGCCCATGCATCTCCTGTATCCCCTTTTTCGTCAGAGTCGTCTAGTGGTATATACTGTAGGTTTTCAGACGACCACCATCGGTGTTTCTTGGTCGTGTTTTGGACGCTCTTCGGCCGCCCCTGTCCTTCGGAGGATCTTCGTCGATGCTCCTCTCCACGTAAAGGTGATTCATCCATCGTAACACGACTCGACGAGATTATTTGTTTTGTTGGGTGGGTTCCGCTCTAGATGCCTCACATATCACAATTGTGTGATCTCAAAAAAGAAACTTGGGTCGTCTTTCCTATGGGGAAAGTTCTCAGTTACTATAAATCTCTGGGTTAAGGTCGTCTGAAAGTTGACAATATCTAGATATGATAAAGTAAGTATCTTATTACCTACCTTAGGTGGGCTATCAACATGTTGAACTATTATTGTTCGTTCAATTAACTCTCGGTCCGAAGACTCTTAGTGGCCAATTCGGACCGCAGTTCTCCACTCAGGCTAAGTTGGTACCCCAGAGTTGAGGTAGTCTTATGCACGATTCAGGGATCAGGAGCGTCAGCGACAGTAAGTCGTTAACTCCGGGATGATGCAATTCTTCTGTATCTCTTATCAATAACTTCTCTCGACCATCGCACTCTCTTGCTTTTCGTTCAATATAGGGCCGTCCTCCCTCGTCAACACCATGCCACCCCTCACGTCGTTCGATCTCATTCCCTATTGTCCGAGGTCACGCGCCGACGACTGCGCAACCGATTGAGCAAGACACTTCACAGGCATTATCGCCAACCATGCTCGACAACACTACACTGTCCAGCCGACGGAGTCGATCAACGAAGGGATGCGTTACCTGCGCGCGATCCAAGGTCAAGTGCTCAGAGGACCGGCCTACATGCCAGCGATGCAGTCGCCTGCAACGACACTGCCAATGGAGGAGAGACCATGTTCCTCTCCGAGAACGAAGGCGTGGGTTTGGCCCTGTCAAATCTCGCCTTCAGTACATGCCTCCTGCAATTTTACCCTCGAAGGACACCTCCAAAAACACTGTCCAGAATAGGGTCGAAAGTGACGAAAGTCCCCTTGATTGGGGAGGGAGTCCCTCAACGACGTCGGTGAAAGAAAATGAGTCGACGATTGCGACTGATCCGGTGCTAAACCACACAGCGCACTTTGACGAACGCTTGGCCTTGGATGTTATATTTGATCTGAACACAGCGGCATCACCTCAAGCACTGCTGAGCACTCGACACATACCGTCCCGGTGCTCGATTCTCTTTGGGCCCTTGGAGCAGAACGCTCTCTATTTCTTCGAGAACGTCTTCTCAAAGTGTAGTCCTAAGACCTTCATGTGGTCCAAGTTGGCCATCCTGCTCCATCATGCCTACGACGACGCCACGGTCATGCACTTGCTGCTCGCTTCATGCCTTGGTACTGTTGCCCGGAATCACCCGGACCGTACGGTGTTGACCACGGCCAAGTCTCATTTCAGAATGGGAACCAATAGCTTTGTCGACGGAATACAAGAGCCGATGTGTGATCATACAAAGACTTTGATGGCATTTTGGCTGTCGCAACTCACGTACCGTGCGATCTGGGATGATAAATGTCGTCGGGCTATGAAGAAGCTCAGCTCTGCCGTAGCAGACTACGTCCGCAAGCATCGTCTTCTGAACCTCTTAGATTCCGGGGAGAGAACCCCTTTGGATCTTTCTGGCGGCACGTCTCCTGAAACGGAGTCCAACGTCGACTGGTTGTCTTTCAATTTGCCAATACTACCGAACAAAAGTCTTGCCGCGAGTCTCCTGCTCTTCATAGCGTACGAGGACCTGGACTCTGAATCTTGCGGCATTGGAGGCAACGTTTCTCGCCTGGTACTCTGCGGCGATGACACATCGCGCTCCCTGTTTGCCTGTTCTCGGAATGTCCACGCTGATTACTTTGGCTCATTGTATCCTTGTGAAGAGCTCATGGATGATGTAGAGCGATCAAAGCCTCTGGAGCTTCACTTTTTCGCAAACGTTTGTCTCGATCGATTGCATCGGGCCCAAGCATCCGGTATTGACGAAGACCAGCTGAATGGCATACTGACCACGCTACATCGTCTACGAGAGGTAAGATAACAGCCTTTATTTTATCACTTTACATCTTGCAGACCTCACGTTGAACTGGCCAACACATCGGCTGACTTCCGAGGATCTGTACAGGAATACTCGGCGATATTCCGCTTGGCAGAAGCCCCCAATCCAGCCGATGCAAAGTTGATCATAGCATCCTACGGCATCGTGTCCCATTTCCATGCTGTCCTCGTCAGTGCCCTGATTGCCATGGCCTCTGCTTCACCCTCCGAATCGATTCAACGAGATCTTACCGTCGCCAAAAACGATCTCCTCCGGGTTATTTTCCGGATGGTTACACAGAAGCCAGATAGACCGTTCATGTGGCGGAACCAATGGGCTGTGTTTATTATGGCGAGAGAAACAAACGACGCGATTCATCGGGATTGGTTGCTACAAAAGCTTGGTAATAGCAGCTACGCTATGCTACTGAAAGAATGCAGAGAGCGGGATTCCGATGTGTTGGCCTAGCTATCAAGTACTCTTGCTTAAACCCCGTTGCCACAAGAGCAAAGTTTCCTCACAGGTGTGCTGGTCCGAGAGAGATCCTTCGTGATAAGAGACATTTCCTCCTCGAGAGAAATCTTCAACCTCCTCTCTGCCACGGTCTCTTCGAACTCGCGTTGAACCTTGGATGCCACCTCATCGTCGGTCAAGACAGCCCATGCGGACCTCGCCAGAGCCTTGGCAATAACAAGAGTTCGCTCGTGTGCCGATTCGGCTCCGGCAGCTTCCGTGAAGCCGGCAGTGTGGTTACTCTGCCCTTCCTTAGTCTCAATCCCGTAAATTGGGTGGATGACAGGAACAACACAGCCAACGTTGCCTTGGTCGGTGGCCCCAGAGATGACCTCCTTCGTGTCCACGTTGCACCACATGGGAATGCCCAAATCTGCCGCAGCCTCGGCAAACACCAGGGAGAGCTGCTTGTTCGGGCGCAAGGGCGCGTAGAAGACATCGTACTCGACCTTCATCTCGCAGCCCGTGGCGACGGCGCCAGCGCGGTAATTCGCAATGACGCGGTCTCGCAGCTCCTTGGTCTTCTCAATAGTTGGCGCACGCACGGTATAGTCGACGGCAGCAAAGTCGGGAATGATGTTGCTCTTGACACCGGCATCCGTGAAAATACCGTGGACGGTGGAGTCCTTGGTCATCTGCTGCCTCATCATGCTGACGCCGTTGTAGCCGAGGACAGCAGCGTCGAGAGCATTCACACCCTCCCAAGGCGAGGCGGCAGCGTGCGCAGCCTTGCCCTTGAACTTGATTCTGAAGCTGGTAGCAGAGACATGATTGACAAATACGTCACCTTGTCGCCCTTCGTTACCGTAGGTAAACATTGGGGCCGGGTGAGCCATTACGCAGGCTGCGACGCCGTCGTATGCTCCTTTGCCTACGAGCATTCCCTTGCCGCAACCACCTTCCTCGGCCGGAGTGCCTAGAAGCCTCACGCGTCCAGGATTGCCGGACGCCTTCAGGGCGGCAACTGTGGCGATGAAGCCAGCTAGGGATGCGGTGGCGATGAGGTTGTGGCCGCAGGCGTGGCCGATTTCAGGGAGTGCGTCGTACTCGGCGTTGAATACGACGAGACGGCCGCCTTCCCCGTATTCGGCCTCTAGAGATGTAGGAATTCCGTATGCGTGCGGGGTGACTTTGAAACCAAGCTTCTTGAGTACTTCGACGAGAGCATCGTGCGCGTGAAATTCTTCATAGTTGAGTTCCGGATGATGAAATATCTAGAATGTCGAGCCCAGAGTCAGCAAGGACAAGTTTGTGCTTACATCCCTTGGCGGGACACAAACAACGGTGATTGGGACTATTCACGTCTAAGTCGACCTCTCTCAGCAAGGTTTTGGCATCGCTGACAGATCTGTCCATCGCATCAGCGATCTCCGGGGCAATGGTGGCCATGTTGGGGACGAATTGAGATGTTAAAGGAAGGATACGAATGTTCATGTTGGCTTGGTAGACTTGAGATGAGATAATCCTTCCTGCCGTTTGTTGAACAAAATGAACCTCATAACTTGGACATGCGGAGGAGAGGTCAGCTTTTATGGAAATTCAGGTCTGCCCAGCACAGAACTGATTTGTACGTTGCTGACCTTGATTCCTTCTCATGAGGACGCTGGAGCATGATTGCGACATGTTGCGCCTAGATTGTCGTGGGATTCGATCCCGGACGGCGATGAGATGTCGTTGATGACTGGTCAGAATTGCCGACGAAGATAATCGTTGACTCCACATTGCTCGTCAGGAGAGCTGATTGTGATACCTATGACAGCCCAGTAGCATCCCTTCGTCCCCAACAACCCCGAAGATTCGTGCCTTCCCGGCTCGGAGTGGATATTTTGATAAGAGAATCTTCTATTTTCCGCCATTAAAGAGTGATGCAACGACAAGAAGCAAGGGGCATAGTGTAAGTCATTACACGCAGAGGGCTCGGGCGCGCGACGACAGTGCATAGGATCTTGCATACTATTATTTAACCACAAGGCACGGCTCCTCTCCAACTAGGTTTACTTGGTTGATTTGCGTTGATGTAGAAATTGAGACTTTCATTCATAAATAGAAGGGAATGTCAAAAACGCCAATGCCATGCCTACATGTAAAATCAAGGCTACACCAACCAATTTTTCGCGATAATATCTTGAGCCCACATCATCAAATTTATGACTGCTGTTGAGATCTGCCAACTTTGCCAGGGACCGGCGGAAGCGGTTTCATCAGCCGTCGAGCACGCTCACTACCATCATCTTCGGCTGCGCTATACTGCGGCCCTGGAAAATAGCCTCGACCATAAGCATAGCCCCCATTCCTGGTGTCTCTCTGCTGGTCATCGAGAGCCACGACACTGCTGACATAATCGTTGTACCTATGCATGGTGGCTTCCTCTCTAGCCCTGGCTCTCTGCCGGCCCCAGACGACAAGTATGAGAAAGACGAACACTATGGCAATTAGAGAGATGCCTGCAATTGGGCCTGGACGTATGTGGGTCTTGTAATCGTCGCCAATTTCTCGTTTGGTATGGTACCTCGAGGTGATTGAGGTTATATGAGCTATTCGAATTTCGAAGGTCTTGAAGATGCTGAGAGCGGCTATTGAGTTTCCGCTTTTCGAAAGGGGATGCATTAGAACTGTCAAGTAATCTGATGATCTTCGCGCGTTGCGATATTTCGGGAATATTTTAGAGTTGTCTGATCTCGTCAAATCCAGTGTCAGCTCTTGTAGGTCTAATGGCAGCCACAGAATGTGTAATCAGCGATAGTGAAAAGATGGCGAATCTACAATACGTTTCCAAGTACAATAGACACATTTGCAGTCTAGTTCACCTTGTTGCCATTATATAATAACGCAAATGCTTTCAAGGCTGACTGTCTAACACTGGCAGACTCTGGTGAAGCTCTCGTCAATGGATTCATTGCCTCAAATCGGGCGAAATGCTCTGCCCCAGAAGGCTGAACCAAGTCAGGCAGTGGCAAAGTGTGGCCAGATGATATTGACGTTTGTTCACATTCCTCACCACTCTGATTCGTTGGGACATGCTTTGCTGCTAGGATCAGCGACCCTGTCGCCAAGCAGCAGTGCGTGCTGATGGGTCACAGCCCCTACCTCACTTACACCGCCGCAGCCACTGATTCTGCCTATTTGCTTGGCTGACTACTGTCTTTGCCCGGCAATAGTGTAATGTATATTTCGGAAATTTTTGGAATGCCGAGAAGCTTGACCCAGGGTAATCCTGTGTTGAGGAACCTGATAAGATTAAATGCAGTCCAGTACGTCATAGTGAAAGTGATGGATGGCGGCCAATTGAGATGCAGCCGATTCCTTGGATTGTTACAACAAGCAGGTATTACCGTCATAGCTTGACTACCTTGAAGTATCTACGACCTCAGTTGATTGTAAAGTCCAGTCCTCGCAACCAAGCAAACTACAGTCACTTAAGCCTTTCCTCCCCCTTGAGCTCGTGAACCAAAACGCGAGGGCCCTTTGGAATTATAAGGGGCCCGGTAATTCCCAAGACCCTCGTCCTCGCACCGCCATATCCCTCCTTGAACCTCGACACCCACGTATCCGTCGTACTGAAGAACGCGCCGTGCGTCCTCTCACTCTGGTCCCAGTACAACCTCCTGAACCAAAGGTGCAGATTCGGGTAATCGTTCCGGATTGTGCCCAAATTACACATAAAGATCGGGACATATGCAACGTCAAACCGGGCAATCGTCGGAAACAAGCGGACATCGACCTCAGTAATGTGATCGCCAGTCAGGAAAGGCCGGTCCTTGAGAATATCCTCCAAACGATCTAGCGACCTGAACAAGGCGTCGACGTTCTCTTCGTAAGCGGACTGCGTGAACGCAAACCCGCTTTTGTAAACACCGTTGTTGACCGTGTGATACACCCACTCATTGATCTCATCAATTTCCTTACGCTTCGCCTCAGAGTACAGGCCGCCACCGGGTCGACTCTCCTCGCGATCCACCTCTGGAAGGAGGTGATCGAACTCGGTGTAGAGCATACGGATAATTTCGCTAGACTCGTTGCTGACGAGAGTATGCGCCTTCTTATCCCAGAGGACAGGCACCGTGACACGGCCGTCGTAGCCGGGACTCGCTTTGAGGTAGAGCTCCTTGATCGTCATGAAACCGTAGACGGGGTCGCGCGGGAGAACGCCGAATTTGGCTGCCTCGGGGCTGTCTGTGAAGTGCCAGCCTTCTTTTCCCATGCCCATGTCGGCGATATAGAGGTCTACGACGTCCTCGAGGCGTTTGAGGGCGCGGACGATCATGACGCGGTGACACTGCGTTTTATCAGCGGGGCATTCAGGTCGACGTGCATGGGGACCTACCCAAGGACACCCGGGGCTGACGTAGAGAGCATAACGACCTTTCTCAGCTGGGAACTTTGAGTTGGCATCTTTCGTGATGAAGTTGCGGAACTGAGCCTCAGTGCGCTCGAAGCCTCCGCCTTTTCCGGGCTGGTACCGGATGGGGTCTTTCTGTAATGAAGGAGTTAACTTGAATGTTTTTGGTATTTATAGGTGTGTGCAACCGTACCTCTTCACTCATGTCAATTGTGAGTTGAGGTAGTAGCTTTATACTGTTATGATAGAAAGCAGGTCGGACCTTTGCTAGTCAATAAGTGTGCGATACCAGATGTCATATATGCTTGATGGATTGAAATAACTTGAGCCGGTGGGATTCCAACTGCACTGATATTATGTGGCGTGATGAGGGGTCTACTAATAGCGGATGGATTGCTTTGTTAGGAATCATATCAAAAGGGCAGACGTGCTTCCACAAAGGAGGTGAACATGACGTAAAAATAGACTTCTCCAGCTTCCTAGAGCGGGGAAGCTGCATCCATCCCGCGCGGTTCGGAACTCCGAGCGCTCGTGGCGCGCGCGGCCAGCAGGTGTAGTTTGGGATGAAGGCCATTTGTCAGCTTTGCGCTCACGAGTCCAAGTTTGTAAGCTCGTTGTATCGTAGGAACAATTCCTTCTCCATAGCGTCTATACCTAGTAGATCCTAGGACCCGCCATTCTTGATCTGGGCTCACTGCAAATTGATTTGGTGGCATCGACAGAGGTGTTCGAAGAAAATTACCCTCAAGTTGGTACAGTGAACTAGAAGAGATGCATTGAACTACAAGGTACAGGCAGAGGCCGACGCCTGTTACGCACCACGAGAGGAGCTAGCTTGATGGGATTAATTTTTATACTCTTTCTCTCACGAGAGAACGTAGCTATCAACTGCTAGATGGCGTCAGTGTATACATCTTCAGTCTTTCTCTATTCCTGCTCCTTCTAAAATCTATGCAGAAAACGGAGAGGGAAGAAATGGTTAAGCCATAAGGGAGCAATGCTCACAGCAACTTCTCCTCCTCATTAAGCCCAGCCTTCCAAGCCTTGTAATCAAAACCAAGCTCCTCCAACGTCGTAATCTCATGCCTCCGCTCTCCTAATTTTCTTGAAGCGATCTTGATCAGAGGGAAGCGTTCTCTCGTCCACCGCTTCTCATCATCCCAGTACGGCGGAATCTTTCCCACACCATCATTCTCCAGACCCTCCCTCTTCTCCGCCTCCAGGCTCCGCGCGTGGAGCATATTGATGTACTCCAGATCCTTGGGAAACGCCAAGTTGTGCAGCATCTTACTCTCGCCCTTGTCCTTGAGTATCCGCGCCTCCCACTCTCTCATCTCGCCGCGACTCGGCAGACGCAGACGATCCGCCCACGCGCGCGCAACATATGCCGCCTGGCCCTCCGACACGGGGAACGGCACGATGCGCTGCGGGATGCCCGCGAACGCAAGCGTCGGGTCATCAATGTAGAGGAGATGCTCGTACAGATTCCGCGCGTAGGCGCCATCCGTTACGACGGGAGGGGAGAGATCACGGAGGAAGGGGAAGCTGTAGAAGTAGCCCGTGCAGAAGACGACGCCGTCAATTTCGGATTCGGTCTCGCCGTTGGCGAAACGGACTTGTCTGTTTTCAGGGATGAATTCGAGGATCTCGGGGACGGGTTTAGCCCAGGATGAGCGGTCTTCTGCCGGGGTGTTGGGGACGGTCTTCTCGGAAACGATGATGGGGAGGGCGCAGACTGTTGAGATTTGGGCGCTTAGGTCAATGCCTGAAGCTGAGTTGCCGACAATGATGACTTTCTGTGACGAGTGTGAGTGACTGTAGTTAGGTCAAGGGGTTGCGGGTATAGTTCATCTCACTTTTCCCTTGTACTGCTCGGCATTCCTGTAGAATTTGGAGTGTGAGATTGAGTCTGGGTGTGCTTTGTCGAACTCGGCAAGGCCGGGGATGTCTGGAATGAAGGGATCATTGTAGTGTCCGCTCGCGACGAAGACAGCGTCAAATTGCGCCTTGTTGGTTTCATTTGTCTTGAGGTTCAGACTTTCAATCTCCCAATAAACTTCACTGCCACCTGAAGACTTTCTGACGGAGAGGATTTGCGTAGACAGAGAGATGATGGGCTTCAGCTCCTCGGCATAGTCTTCCAAGTACTTCTTCACTGTTTGGTGAGGAGGGAAAAGCGAGGCATCTGAGGGGAACTTTTTATCCGAGTAGTTCATGAGTGTGTGGGGGATATTCGTCTCCAAGTAATCATATACTGGAGAGACGAATTGCTTGGCATCGTGTCCCTCAACGGCAACGGCCGTATCCGGGTTCTTGGTTGGTTGTGTCCTGGGGATGCTGAAGTCACCGTCAATGACGTTCAAGGGGCTGTATGTCCAGACGCCGCCGACGGTATCCCTCTGTTCAAATATCTGGACTTTGGAGAACTTCTTCTCCGCTAGCAAGTACCTATCGGAGTGCGGATAAAGTAAGTAAGTTTGTATAAGGCATGGGACTCGTCGGCTGGGGCCGGATCGGCGGGCTTACTTTGCGGCGGATAGGCCGCACGGCCCGGCGCCGATAATGGCGACTCGGTCGATGTTGAGTTTGTCTTCAAGGTACATGGGCGACATGATGGCGGCGGAGTCTGGCCGGGTCTGGATGCGAGGAGGGGTTGTAGAGAAGCGAGAAAGCGACAGTAGGGAGGGGTATCTGGGTAGCACCACTGATGAGACTGTCGGACGATGACGATGAAAAGAAGACCCGGCTTTATGTGAAGAGTGACGAGCAACTCTGAGCGATTTGTGCTTAATGCTCCGCATGAGCATCAGGCGATTTACACTCTTGGACCTTTAGATTCCTGACGAGAGTATCCGTACAGGATTCCAGACGAACCTTGGTTCGGCGATATGCTTCTGCTGGTCGGACGAACGGCCCACTGAGTCGCAGCAAAAGCAATGACTGCCAGCGCGAGTCGGCCTTGGCCCGACCACGCCAGCGCCAGCGTGAGCGCCATTTGTGCGTATCGGGGACATGCTGGGCGGGGTGGGGGTTAGATCACAAGCGCTTGGAAGAGTCTGACAGTTTGGGATGAACATTTCTTTCCCATGTAAGTCATACACTACATAAAGTAGTTACTGTACGTATCTGACTACTGTTTCCCCAGTTTCTCGGCTCTGTCACACTGTCTTTGCTTCCAAGTTGTTGATGCTTCAGTTGAATTTCTCAGTTGCCGACTATCAAAATGTAGCAGCACACCCCAACTGCCAGCCGGCCCCTTATCTCTCACTCTCTCTTCCTCGGTTCCTCCCCCTCAGCACAAAAACAAAATTATTAGGAAATATTAACTCCGAATGACGCATCCCCGACAGCGGGTCCAGACTGGGCCGACTAAACCAGAAGAATCGCTCTAAGCAGACTCCTCATTCGTCGCCCCTGAACAGACCGCGGTAATGGCGTGCTAAACGCCCGCTTGAGTCGTGCTCTTTCACCATCGGCAACTGGCTGGTACTGTGGTACTTTGGTGCCGTATTCCTGGTGTTTCTATCCGACTTGCCGGCCGGTTCATGGTCTCCCAGTACCAGACTTAGTGACTGGATGGCTATCGGATCTGCGCGGAGAGCGACCTGGGCAGAAGAAGAGATAGTGTGTACACGTACCTAGGTACGGGTAGTGTGTAGTAAGGCAGGACAGCCTCGTTGCGACGCTGGGGAGGGGAGAGAAGAGAATTTTCACTCTTCTTCTCTTTGCAAGAAAATCAAATACCGCACGACAAACGATTGCCATCAAACTACGCGACCCGTAGCCATGGAACCGCACAGCCGCTGAAGAACTCTCTCTGCCTCTGCCCTGCAGATGACGATCCATAGAGCAAGTGAAGCAAGGTAACAACAAGCGGAGAGGTTCCCGACTCAGTTCCAGTCTCGCTTCTGTTCGAAAAAGGATCCCCCATCCCACACTCCCACTCCCAGCCGACCAACCGGTTGTGTATGCGACGTGTCCAGCGAAGAAACGCCCCCCAAAAGTCCAGTCTCCGACAGCCCCGACACGAAACGGGCGCTCACGTCGGCGTCTCGCCGTCGCCCAGTCCCCCTATCCCATTTGGCATTGCCGCACCGTCGCAATGTCGCCCGAACACATCAGATCAAACATTCATCGCTTTCGCGTTCGACAGACATCCCCATCCTCGCCAGCCCTGCGCCGCTCGGCCTCTCCTCCCGCCGTACGCCCTCCACTGCCGCCCCAGACACCGTCCTCAGCAGTCCACCCGGGACCTCCGGATGCCGCCGCCGATGTCTCATCGTCAGCAGTAGCAGCAGCAGCCGTCGCGGCGTCAGTCTCGGGCTCGACCCCAGCGCCGCCGTCAGGTCCAATCTCACCGGCACTGACAGGTCAAAGTCCTACCGCAGTTGCAGCTGCTGCCAACATCTCCACCTCCGGAGCAGCATCGGCATCAGCAGTAGTAGCAGCATCAGGAGCGGCGCCGTCATCCATCTCGGCATCGTCGCCGAAGGCCGCACGCGACATCCCCGCCTGTGATCGCTGCCGCAGCTTCAAGAAGAAGTGCAGTCGCACTTTTCCCATCTGCACTCTATGTGCCAACGCGGGACACAAGTGTTCTTTCTCCACTCCCGCCGCCTCCACAGCTGCCCAGACGCACCATCTGCGCGCTCGGATAGAATGGCTCTCGCGCTTCATCAACGAGAACTTGCCCGTCGCCGGCGCCCCTGGCGTAGAGACTCTTGACACGGGCACAGACATTGCCTCCGTGTTGGGATCCTCGCCGGCGGCTACTACGACCACAGCCGTGGGCCAAGCGATGGAGATTCTTCCGGCTACGCCAGCGGCGAATGGAGCCACGCCCGGGTCTATTATCAGTGCAGAGAGTAACCGCGTGGAACCGCGGGACACATTTGCCGTGCATCAGCAACCGCTTGGCGCATCGGGCCCGATCCTCTTTGATCAAAGAAGTCTCGCGGTGAACGTAGACACGGAATCATCGTCGTCACGGGGCCATGATCACATGCGAGCTCTGCTCCAGCCAGCGCCAGAGCCCGGAAGGATCCTCGGCATCGAGAGCCTTCGCGATGGAGAAGGCTTCACATCCTCGAGCCTGCCTCGCGACGCTATTGCGAGGAGGTTCGTCGATGCCTACTTCCGGAATGTCAATCGGGCGTACCCATTCGTCAATAGGACAAAGGTCTTGCGAGACCTCGAGTCACTAGGCGAATCTTCTAAGCGGCGAAGAGATGCCGACTCTACGCTGCTCTATCTTATCATGGCGATTGGATGCACAACCTTGCAGCGCGCCGGCCAAATACCCAACGACACGGCCTCCAAGTTCGACGTAGCCTACGCCGACATCATTCAGGAGTGTCTCGTCAGAGAAGACCTCGAGTCGATCCAGATCCTCGTCTTGGTGGCACTGTATTCACTCTTCGACCCAAAGGGCATTTCAACGTGGTCTATAGCAGGCATCGTCTCCCGCCAAGCCATGCTCCTCGGATTGAGCAGGAGATCCTCCGAAGACAAGAATCTCTCCGCCATGGACATTGAGCTACGCCATCGCTTATTCTGGAGCATCTACGTCTTGGACCGGATGATGGCCATCTCTCTAGGTCTCCCTGTAGCCCTCATTGACGAAAACGTTGACGTCCCGCTGCCAGGCCTTACCATCGAAGAGTTTGCCTCCCCAGACCGTCAACACTTCGCTTCCATCCTCCAGACAAATCGCCACGTCATCCAGCTCAGGCAGCTTGAAGACCGCATCCTCAAGCAGATCCACACTCGCAAACAACACGAGGTCGCCGCACTCTCGCAAGCAGACAGGCGCGCCATAGTGCAGAACATCCGCTCCGAGATTGAAAACTGGTACAGCAACGGGTGCCTCGTCTCCCCACTGGAACCGGACAACGTCCCCATCCACAACTCAGTCACCTGGCTCAGCGCGCGGTACTACCACCTTCTCCTCCTCCTCCACTATCCCTGCCACTTCAACTCGTGCGGCACCATCGTCTCCGCCGTCGAGCTGCTGCGCTTCGCCCAAAAACACCTTCAGTCAACCTCGGTCCTCCTCCAGCAGCGCCAGCTCCCCTTGAACCGGGTCACCCTGTGCCGCCTCTTCCCCGTCGGTCTGGTCTTGATCCACAGCTTCATCGCCTGCGCCGCAGAATGCACATCCTTCTCCGCCCGCGACGAGGTCGCCGTCATCGTCAGCATCCTCGAGGCCTTCCCCGAGGGCTGGAACCAGGCGCGCCAAGCCGCCCAAGTCTTTCGGCAGTTCATGGGCCTCATCTCAGGGGTGCCCAACAACGGCTACACGACTCTACATTTTCCCGGGAACAACAATGTGTACGGCGGCGGTGGCGGCAGCGGCCAGTTCTCGTCTAGAGAATCCTACCAGGCGATGGTGCGGCCACTCATCACGCGGCTCGTCGCGTTGATGCAGGAGGTCCTCGGTCGGTCGACGTGTTATGCTTTTCACGAGTTCCCGGACGATTGTGGCGGGCAGGCTTCGGCGCCAGCGGGGTTCAGGGGTCAGACTGCGTTTTCGCCCACGGGGCCTACGCGCCATTCGGCAGCGGTAGGGAATGATGAATCGGCCATGGACTATGGCTGGGGGTCATTGGAACTGGGATTTCTCTGATACGATCCTGTCTTGTAGCCGGCTGCTTGTTTTACTTTCATTAGTACCTAGATACCTTAATGTGTTAGAGCGACGATGCAAGTTCGATTTCATCGGCATCTTTGATCCTGAATTCACGTTCGGCTATTCTGGCATGGTCCTTTGGCTTCCAAATTGGATGTTGCCTGGGCTTCTTTGGGTCATTCCTCATGAATAGAACGACTTCTTGTTCCGCATCCAACCCGTGGAGTATCCACCGCTAGGCAAGGGGGCCTTGCTGGGCCAGTAGAACGGAGCAGCCCGTCAAGTTCCCGGAGCTTGTAAGCGTTGGGTGGTAGTAGGGAGAAACCCAAGAACGCTCTGAGCGAGGGGGCCAGGGAGTAAGTCTTGTACGGAGTATCAAAACGCCGTTACGGTCATTCTTGATCCAACCTAAGTATTGATGGCGTCGAAAACAGCCTGAAGCCCCTCAAAATCATTTCGAAAATGTACGAATAGCCTTGACATTTCTTACCTATCTACACTAGCGCGTCCGATCTACTTAGCAACTAGACCGCATCCCCTTCTCGGCAATCATCCCCATAAAGTTGAGCTCCGCCTCCATGGCCTTGGTGCCCGCACCCATGGGGCTAGCCGTCGGGTACAGAGCTTCGAGTTGCACCTCCTTAGTATGGATCTTGGGCTCCTCTTTGCTGCCCACCATCATGATTTCGAGCACGTTGCCGTTGCCATACTGCTCCTCCGTCAACAGCGAGAACATTGCGTTGGCAAGGTCCTCGGACGATAGGGCAAGATCTTCAGCCGGCAACCGGTCGCGGCAGAATTCTTGATCAAAGAGGGGCGTCTGCTCTTATGTCAGCCTCTGTTATGTGAGCAGACTCGTGGACTTCCAACATTCACGTACCCTCGTAGGTCCAGGACAGATAACAGAGTTCCTGATCCCCACCAACTTCTTTAATCCCTGAAGCGACTTGACGACACTGAGAACAGCCGCCTTGCTAGCAAAGTAAAACGGCGTCTGGATGGAGTGGATGTAGCCGCCCATACTCGACACCCAAAGCAGATTCCCCTTGACCTCGCGGTTCTGAAGCCAGTAGTCGATAGCGATTTGCGCCAACCGGATGGGGCCGATGGTATTCACGTTGAAGATGTGGTATGATCCCACCTCAGCGTCCGCATCATCCTTTGATTCAGGCGAGACGCCGGGAGGGTTCCAGAAGGACGACCAGGGCGGCTCAAAGATGCCGGCGTTATTAACGACGATGTCGACCCGGCCAAACTTTTCGAGGGTTGCCGCCCAGAGAGATTTGAGTTGGGCCCAGTTTGTCGTGTCTGTCTTGTGGAAGGCGGCTGAGGGCTTGTCTGCGGATGGAGACGGATGGGGGAAGTTTGCGATGGTGGTCTCGGCTTCTGGGCGGAGGGCGAGGTCTGCGATCATTACCGAGCAGCCTTCATTGAGAAGGCGCTGGGTGATGGCTAGACCGATGCCTAGAAGAATTATGAATATCGTGTTAGCCGGCGATTGAGATATCTTCGATCAATACCCAAGGGTGTCGTCATTGAAGGTCATGTAGAGATGGAGACCAATCACTTACCAGATCCAGCCCCGGTAACCAGGGCTACCTTTCCCTTGACCTCGTATTCGATAGTCATGGTAAGTGATCAAAGTGCGAGCTTGATGGTAGAGATTCTAGGTGTAGTTCTGACTCGCTTGCGCTGTTGATAAATCAGAATTTCACAATGATATGCTCCTTGGCACAAAAGTCGGGTTCAAAGATCAGGAAAAAGGAAGAAAAAAGGGGTTCAATTACATGACTTGCTAGGTGACATCAAACTCGTTGCCGGATGGTCTTATAGGATGAGGATCTTCGCTCAGGGGCCCTTTTTCAGATATCCTCAGGAAGGTCAAGACGGACGGACTTTTCAGAAGGATGGGCGGTCAACGACCAGGACCCCGTCTCTAGTTATCTTCAAGACGACAACTTGCTTTAACCCCGCGTTCCTGCATACATCCCCGGCTCAGCTGTCAACGGGGGTGATGCGGGCGGATGCTGGGTCAGACCATCCGTGGGCCGCGTATCCATCCTGTTGGGCTTCGAATGCCCAGGCACTTCGACTCGCATAACTTATACATGCATAGTGGATAGTTCAAAGTCGGAAACAATCGCAATCGGGAAGATTAGACAAAGCCCATAATCCATGAACTTTGACGGATAATGATTTAACAAGACAATACACCTTCAACACCTTGACTGGAATTTCAGAATGCATTATATGTAAGAACGAAGAAATGTGCTATCTACTCCGTACGGGCGGAGTAGTCCCCCTCGCTCCCTGCTGCCGACTTGCCAAGATACTGTTGGTGCTGGGTTTCCATATGCAACCTTTCGCTTTGACGTCTCCCATCCCCATGCCATATGTCCAGGGCCCCTGTCAAATACCGCATCCTATCACACAACCAACATCCCACACTGGTGCATCTACCGGGGTATTCCAATCAGTCTAATTCTCCAACAGACTTTTTTGATTGAACCCGAGCTTAACGTATTCGTACCTGACGCGGTTCGCAGCCGAATCAGGCAAACGCACATGGGAAGACGCTCCTTCGAGTCCATGCCAGGGATGTCAGGGACCCAGGTGCGTTAGAGAACTTTGGTCCTCCCATGGTCCATGAGGGACCACGCACATCACCTCCGCTTCATTAGCAAGGTTTGCTGTCTGTACATTTTCTCCGAAACCCTCTTCACTACTAGTAGTGTGTTCGCAGAATGTACGGATAGAATTCGAAGTCGATTCCTTTTCGAGACTCGTCCCAAGACTATTCCTTCCTTTCCGGCTCAGCTACTACGGAATCGACGGAGAGGAAGTGCCATGTCGAATCTGGCCGGAGACGATACGTGGCAGGCCGTTGAGCCTCAGGGGCTCGCATTGGGGCTTTTAGTCACTACCGTCACGTTGGCGATTCTGACAACCATCGTCATGGCCATGCGCATGTTCATTCGATTCAAGACGAACAAAATCGGTTCTGACGACTGGGCTATGTTGACAGGATTCGTAGGTCGACTATGTTCTGGTCCGCGGAAAAGGAGCTAACTGCAAGACCGTTTGTTTAGTCTGCCAACTTGGGCCAATCCGCTGTTGCGATCTACGGGTCTTTTACTGGCATAGCGAGCAAAGATGAGACCATGAATCGAGCGACGAGTATAGAGGGCTACAAGGTACGTTGTGATGGCATTGGACAGACCTACTACATACAAATTAGTAGGCCTATAGTTGCTAATTCTATGCGGTCAACGAAAACTAGACACTCTTGATCTGGCAAGCTTTTTACGCTGGGAGCTTGTGCTTCATCAAGTCCAGCATCTGCATCACCCTAATGCGTATCACAAATCAGAAGGTCTATCTCTGGATCCTGAGAGGATTGATAGGCCTCTCCTTTTTGATGAGCGGTTCCGGCCTAATCGTCATCTTGAATCAATGCCACCCTCTCGACAGGTACTGGGACAAGAGTATACCGGGAACTTGCTGGCCACCAATCGTGGCCACCGCGCTTTCGTACGGGGCATCCGTTGCCAACGTCATCACCGACTTCAGCGTTGCGGCAATTCCGTTCTTTCTGCTTCGACATGTGCAGATGCGATCCCGACTTAAGTTCTACGTGCGACTCATTCTGGGACTGGGTCTCTTGTAAATGACATTCTGAGATCTCTGCTAAACCCAGGAGATTGTATACATGAGGCTTTGACTAACTAATTTGTTGGTAGAGCTGGCATCGCGAGTATTATCCGAGTACCCTTCACGAATGCGTACATGAAAGCGAGCGACGTTCTGTGTAAGAAGACCCGCGCATCCCGATTGTTTCGCTACAATCCGTACAAGGCAGCACACTGACATTCCTGCAACTGTGTAGACCACGCAGGTAACATAGTTCTCTGGACGATTGTCGAATGCGGCCTAGGCATCATTGCTGGCTCGCTACCAATGCTACGAGCCTTCTTCAAACGGTTGGCCAAGGACACCAGCACGCAGGAACCCTACAACCGTTCAGGCGACACAAACCTCGTGACCTTTGGGCAGGGAAAGGGACGACAGGGTCCGATATACGAAACGGACCTAGGGGTGACGGTGATTGGGGGAGCGGGGGATAATGACAGCAACAACAGCAACCATGACGACGACGCGGAGAGCACACGGCGAATCATCAAGGTAACAAGAGAAGTACGGCACAGCGTTACTGAAGAGAACAGAAACATGCCGGCGAAAAGTTGACGTATGATTCATAATAACACTAGCGTCTATGGAGAAAGAGTTGCATGTACCCAAGTAACATTAACTCATTTACCTTGTGAGATGGAGGATGTTCCGAACTTCCGATAGAAGTGCATCGTGGTCCTTCAAGTCATAAGGCGTGCTTTCATTGCCAATGGTATTCGTATGGAACTTATCGGAGAACCGCAGCGCCATACCAATAGGCAGCCAAAGCAGCTTGATAATAATATTCAGTCTAGATGTCCAAGTGCTTGCGAATCTCTCCCAGGACCATTTCTGGCTTTTCGGCATGAACACCATGATTAGCGCCCTCAACCAACAAAAGTCTAGCTCCAGAGATTCTTTCAGCAATCAACTTGGAGTTTTCTGCGACGTTTCGTTGTTAGCGTAGACCAAGTTACTCGACAATTTTGGCATAGGTCTTACCAGGAGGACATATCCAATCCTTGTCGCCCACGACTACCAGAGTCTTCGCTGTAATCTGAGAGAGTTGTTCGGTGTAATCAAAGTATTTCTCTTTCTCGGAGTAGAGATCATCTGAGTTGATTGTCACTTAGTCTGGACATTTCACAAATTCACTCGGTTGAAGTTCACTTACTGTGAGACTCAGCGACGTAAACACCATCGAGGTTGCTCTTCAACGCTGCATCGGGGTCGAAAGTTTCTCTGTACAGAGGCATCATGGCGAAGTAAACCAACTGGAACTCGCGGTCGCTCTCATATGCACCAAAGACCTTGTTCTTTAACATGTCGACAGAGAAGCTAGGAACTTTGTGTATCCTCGCCTCCAGAGTCTTGATGGCGCCGGCCTCGTCTGGTGGTGATGTTGTCAACGCTTAGCCCTCCCAAAGCTCGTGTAGGTTGCACAACTCACGGTGATGAGATGACGCGGTCCCTCTGAGAATCAGATGCGACACTTTCGGAGCGTACTTGATGGCATAGTGCTGTGCTAGGAAACCGCCGAAACTACCGCCGCAGATGATGACCTGATCATTTCCGATGAAATGCTGTCTTACCGCTTCGATGTCATCAACAATTTGCTCAAAGGTGTAAGGCTTAGTCAAAGAACTTTGGCCATGTCCGCGGTAATCGAAGGAAAGAACTCGAATCTTATCGCTTAACTGGCTGTAGACTTTGAAGTCGGATTTATGATCACCTAGATAATGCCAACCTTGGTCAGCAAGCTCGTATTGTCAAGCTGGACTTTCAATCAGTGTACCCATTCCGCGACCGCCATGTAGCGTGATCATGAGCGGTGCACCTTCAGGCCCAGCTATGCGGTATGCCAGGCGGGCGCCATTGATATTCACAAAGTCAACCATCTTGTCTTGAGCACCGAGTCAGTAGTTTCAAAACAGCGCTGGCAAGTCAAGGAGCCATCAAAAATATTCAAAGTTCACGGACAAGGTAGCAGCATGAACTTTGACTATGTGCTTGATAGCTACTATCACGTTAGATCAGCCCAGCGTTGAGGACTTCTGGTAAGGCGCCGTTCCGTTATCCAAAGGGCGTATTGCATAAGAAGCCGAAGAAGCGGGGAGTAATCCAGCGAGCCGAAGCGAGGGCGGCCTTTGCTTGGCGTGCGAGTAAGGAGCCACTAAGCACCGGAACTAGCCCGACAGAAACTTCCAAAAGGGGTAAAGACACAAGGCCCCTCCCCGATACCACATCGGAAGGAAAAAAGATTTTGTTCCTCGATGGCGCTTTGTTCGCCGCCAATAGTGAGTCGGTGACGGGACAGTCTTGGTCAAGCCGGCTTGAAGAAACGACTGCCGATGTCGTGCTCGACCCAGTAAAAATCGTTATCAAGTCACTTTTTCGTACCATCGACCGCTTCTCTAGTGTATCGAGGGAGGGATATGCTATGATAAAGAATCTTCTGCCCAGGTTCAATCTTCACTTTGCTCAGGGACGCTCCATCTGCTGGGCCTAGATCGCCGACCGTGGGCTCTTCTGAAGTTTTCTTTTGATCGTGCGACGAGATCAGAGTTAGTGATTGCTGCAACTCAAACCAGGATGGCGCCGCATCTTGATACCAACGCGGCCAATGCCATTAAGGCAGTCGACCCAACCAACCGGAGCCAAGACAAGGACGGCATTTCGACAACCTCCGTCGTTGCCGAGACCGATACCAAGCCGGAGTCCCCACAGCAACCTGAAGTCGCCGGATGGTTCCACTGGCACGAGCCCGGCACATCGCCGGAGGAGAAGAAGTTGATCTTCAAGTTGGATTGGTTTCTACTTTCATTCTCGTGTCTCATGTTCTTTATCAAACAGGTAAATGCACCTATCTCCAAGCGTTGCGTTCAGCCGGCGTGCTTACTCCAGTGCTCTTCTTTAGCTTGACCAAAACAACATCTCCAATGCCTACGTATCCGGCATGTCGGAAGAGCTCAACTTCGGTCCCGGCAACGAACTGTCCTGGATGAACACGTACTTCAACATTGGAACCATCATTGGCGGTTCTTTTGCCAACCTAATCATCACTATCGTCCGACCGCGCTTCTGGCTGACCGGGTGCCTCTGCACCTGGTCTCTCTTCGTGCTTTTCCTGTTCAAATGCCAGACCGCCACGCAGTTCTATGTCCTGCGTTTCTTCATCGGCTTGTTTGAATCTGCCGCCTGGCCTGGCGTCATGTACGTCCTCGGATCATGGTACCGCAAAAGCGAATTGTCCCGTCGCTCCGGCCTTTTCGTCATGAGTGGTGTCTTGGGGCAGATGTTTTCCGGCTATCTTCAGTCTGCCTTGTATTCGGGTATGGGCGGAAAGGGTGGTCTGTCAGCGTGGCGATGGCTTTTTGTCTTTGACTTCATTCTTGCCATTCCCGTGGTGATCTATGGCGTCGTAAGTACCTCTCTTCCATATTATGTGACTTCCAAAGAACATCTCATCCTTCTAACATCATTGTCAGATTTGTTTCCCCGATACCCCTCACACGACAAAGGCTTTTTACCTCAGCGACTGGGAAAAGCAACGTGCCCGTGAGCGGATTGAAGAAGAGGGCCGCAAACCTGTCGGCAAGATGAACTGGTCCGTCATCACCCGCGTCTTCGGCTCGTGGCAAGTCTACGCCTTTACAGCAGCCTACTCCTTCTGGACTCTGACCTGCGGCTCCTACATCATTCAATACTTCACTCTGTACCTCAAGTCAACAAAGATGTACACCGTACCGGAGATCAACAACATCCCAACCTGCGTCGGCGCCATCAACTTTGTGTTCATGGTCTCCACAGGCTACGTCTCTGACAAGATTGGGCGGCGCGGACCTGTCTGTTTTGCCGTCGGGTGTCTTCTGACGTTCGTCTACGCCGTTCTCGCGGCATGGAGCGTGCCACATATGCTACGCATGGCCGTCTTCATCCTTGCAGGGTGCTACGGTTGCTACACGCCTTTGTTGGCTGGATGGGCGAATGAGGCATGCGGTGGCGATCAGCAGAAGCGCGCCTTTGTGCTTGGCTTCATGGTCTCAGTCGGCCAGGCTGTTGTGATTCCCTTCCAGCAACTGCAGATGCCGAGCGGACAGGCCCCTGCATTTGCCAAGACACATGGGTGGAAGAGCGCGCTTGCATTTGTGGTGGCGTTGACTGTTTGGACTGGTGTCGGTCTACCGTTACTTCAGAGATGGAGAGAGTCTCGTGTGAAGTTCAGCACTCATGAAAGTGACAGTGATGAGGCTTGATTGCCCATTACAATGTAGGGTCAAAGGACGGAGGACACAAAGTCCAGCGCAGTCTTTTAAAGCGATTATGTGAGTATTATTAGGGTAATGAGTGGCGGTATGTCTACAAATAGACACAACTAGATTGATGTTATTTCGCGATGGTGGATCTCATGGGGTATCAATTTGGGAGTTTGAAGTAAGAACCAGTGTCATTGACTAGGTAGGTGTATTCAATACAAGAAGGTTAAAGCCATACTGTGAAGAAAGGAAAGTTCCAGACATCCAATCGTGTATCCATGCCACAAATCCAGGGCTCCCTTCAAGCATCTACAAGTAGATGCTCCTTCTATCAAGACGTACATGCCTCACTAGTGTTGCACTTAAGCGAGAGCACCCTTCAGGAAGGTGCCCGCGGTGTTGACATCGGCGCCATATCCAATGTGGCCAGAGGCGCTTTGGCTTGAGCAGCTTCCGGAGCTGGCGCAGCCACCAGCGGAGCAGACGCCGTCGCCAGCAGCGCAAAAGCTCCTGAACTGAGCGGTAGCAACACCAGTGACAGCTTGGCCCTTGAACGGGTCACCGAAGGTGACGGCCGCAGCGACCGCCTTGCCCGAGAGCTTCTTAGCGGCGTTGTGGACGACCATACCGCCCTGGCTGTAGCCAGTGAGGACGATCTTGGTCTGGGGGCACTTGCTCAGCCACGAGTTGGCCTGGTTAGCCATGGCGACACTACCCGGGCCGGAGCCAGTTGCCTCGGACATAATGCCCGCCATGTCAGCTGCGTAAGTTGTGCCCTCGAAGACGGAGTCGGGGACGTTGGACGCAACGGCCTTTTGGAGACCGGGGCCGACAACGGTTCCGAGGGTGCCCATCTCGGTGGTGCCGCGGGCGAAGAGGACGGTGTAGGCCTTGCAGCCCGAGGTCTGGCGGATCTCAACGGGGCTAGCGGCCGCGAGGGCGGCGAAGAGGATGGTGGTGATGGCAGCAGTCTTCATTTTGAAGTAGTTGATTTGGTTGTTTGTGGTGGTTTTTGAAAGGAATGTCTTGTCAAAAGAGCGAAGTCTGGTATGGCGACGGTTGAAAGAGTGTGCGCTGCACTTGGTTGGCAGATGTGTGACTGAAGAAAAGCGAAAGTGAGAAGTCGTGAAGGGACTGGATGGTTCTTGATGTTCCTACTGATTCTTCAACATGACTCCTGATTCCCAGTGATATCTCATGCTCTTATACCTCGAGGCCTGTCAGCCCAACTCCCGAAGCTCGAAGTCTTCACATCTCGATAGGAGGACCAGGGATAGCCTCAAAGGAACCACGATGTCATCCCAAGTTTGAGGCGATGGAGCCTAGTTCGTCCAAAAACGATGTTTCTTGCGATTCCCCCGTTTCATACTGATTGGTGGCTTCGTCCGTAGACACCAATGTCTCAACCTGTCGTTCGCAATCAAAAAAATCGGGAAGCATCTGTGCGGATTGACACGGCACTCCCGTCGAGGATCAATGCGGCGTGACACTGGTCTCTCTGCGGCAATACCACCGGGCAGAAGACCGTGCATAATGTTCTGTTCCTGTTGGAATGCAGGCATCCTGACTTGCCTGACCTGCTTCGGAGCGCTTGGACTTGGCCATCACACCTGTCAGACCCAGTTGATTGGTTCTTAGTTGGTCTGCCTAGTCGCACCATTTCACGGGGTTTAGGAGATACTTCCCATTTCTCATTATGCGCGTCGTTTCTTCTCCAACACCCATGAGCTCACAAACGGGCGATGTGGGCACAACTACCACACCGTTGTCTTGGCCATGAAGACAAAACAGGGAGGTTTCCCTTCATCATACCCCACAGTAAAGCTGTTCGCTCCGAACTAACCGACTATTGATCAGAAGACTGGAGATCTTCGAAAGGGAACAATTGATTGGATTGTTCTGGACCGAGGCTCTGAAGCCTTAGTGCGCCGCTCGGTCGGTAAGGAGGATGCCGGGAATGATCCTCCTTGAAGGAAGATCACGGATTAAGTGGGCGCGTGGGCGCCAATCGCATCTCATCTTCCTCGACATCAGGCTTAAAAAGTTCCGAAACAAGGATATCCATCTTTGATGTACTCGATGAATTCGCAACTTGATTTACATACTACATACTTCGATTATGTGCATTTGATGCGCACATCAGATTTCGTGTGCAGACACGAGCAAGTTTGTGGATGCAGCGGCCGTGATGACAACATATTGAAGTGTTAAAACAATATGAACCATATAGGTTGCGATGTAATATTCGAATGGACTAGAACGTTCATATTGTCATATTGGCATCGGTCGGCATAAAGAAGACGTCGATCCAAGGCCCGGCAGATAAGCATACAACCCACCGCAACTTATTGATCCTCTTATTTGCAGGGGTAAGTCAAGCTATTCAGGGTCATCTCCGTCGATGGACACCTGAAGAAACACGCTGGTGGCCTTGAACTATTTCTAGTCATCTCCGTGCCTGATTTTATGATGATGAGCCATTGAAAGATCACGAGAGCGGGTTATGGATCAATCAGCTAGAAGTAGCTTGATCGTCCTCGCCACTGTCCCTGCAACCCCTCACATCGTATTTTCGCACCAAGTCATGTTGAAGTTAACCTTGCCGAATTCAATCTCTCCATAGACCCCGCAGCTTCAAGGAAACTGCTCAGGCTCCCCAACACTGTGACAGCCTTATGTTATAGGCATGTTCGCGATGCCTAGAGCAAGCTCAAACATCTCCAGCAGAATGGAAGCTACTAGTACCAACAAAAGAAGCGACTTTCGCCCTGTTTGACTCAGAATAATATCATTCACCCTAAAATTCAGCCTACCCAGTCCAAGCAAGGCAAAACTTCCGAGTACGTCAAACATCGATACGACCTTCCCTTTCATTAGAAAGTCATGCTTCGACTGGATCGAAGCCATGGATGCTGCCTACTCCGTCATCTACCTCGGCTCATCGCAGTAGAGACACGCCTTTCTGTGGACCACCACAGTCAAGAAGATCGATCCAGACATTCTTCATGGAGGGAAGAAGCCTGCAAGCTACCTGCAACATATTGACGTGCGCCCAACCCGCAGGCCCAAATTCAAAGTTCTTGACTCACTCGTAAATTGCAAAGGGGCCCAGATAAGAGGGCAGATTCCTGCCCAATACTATCGCAGTGCTTGAAGAAGCACGTTGCAGCACAATGTCTTGGTCACATGCTCCCATCAAATCACATAAGTCGCCCGCCGTTCTTCATCTAAGCACCGCCAAGCTCTACATGAAGCGTGGCGTGGGCAGCATTTTAACGAGTATTTTGCTTTTTCTACGCCCCGTAGTCAGATTTCCACATGCCGAGAGCCGGAGAGAATGAAAGGGGGGTTCGTTGTTGGTCTGCAGAGCCGTTTGGACCACCTGAAAAAAGCAAGAATAAGACTGCTTGTGGGACGAGGCCAGGTTCTGGATTCCCACATTATCCGAGCCCAATCCCAGAGCGTTCGCCCCCAATGCTCTCCCACCATCTTCTCGCAAACTTGGCAACCGAAACTTGTCCCTTTGAAAAGACTCAGAGAGACACACACCCGTTCGCGCTGTTCTCGACAAAGATGCCACCCAGTATTTGTCCCTCATTCAGATTGCTTTCCTGGAATCCATCGTTCACAACCGTCTTGGTTTCGGTGGGTTTCTTGAGCAAGCCGATCTGGAGCGCACCTCCGCCCACGTTGTTGTTGGGGAGGACCTCCGTGACGGACTTGAGTGGATCGTTTCCTTCCGAGAAGAAGACTTGAATCGTGCTGATGAATCATTAGATACCGGAAACCTCCGTCGCCTGCTCCCTTACGACGCGATGGGGATATGACTTACTTTTTGGGCACGTCGAGGGTGACGGCCCAGTTTTGCCAGACATCAAACTTGAGTGCCGTCGAGAAGATGACGCTGTTGTTTCTGTCCAGCATCTTCCAGTCGGTTGACAAGGGCTTGCCCGCCGTACTGTTCTGCCCGAGGGGCGTGCCAATCTGCAGGGCGAATTGCGCACCGCCGGAGTCGTTCGTCTCGTGGAAGGACGTCAGGTACTCGTGCGTCAAGTTCAGCTTTCTGGTCGAATCCTGCATGGAACTCCAGTGTGTCGTCATGACCCCTTGATTGGAGGCATCGGAGCCGTTGCCAAGCAGCAGTCCGGCGCGACGAAAGCCTAGCTGCGGGCTGTTGCCGCTAGGATTGAAGATGGACTGGTCATTGATGGTGACTTCGAGAGGCTTGAAGTTCCCAGTCGCGTTAGAGGTGTCGAATCGCGAGGGTGTCGGAACGGTGGGAAACAAGAGAATTTCGGACCACTTCGCAGGGCCCTTTGTGTATCCCGGGTTGAACGGGCTTGCGTAGGTGTCGAAGACTTGCAAGGTGAAATTTTGTGGGATTCGCCCATCCAGAACAACCGGGCACTTGACGGGCGAATCGAGAGATGCGCGGGGCGCATTCAGCGAAAGTGCTTGAAGAGAACGGACAGCTGCGTGTGGCAGAATCATTTTGAATGGTCTGAAAACAAAAGAGTGACTAATTTGCTATTGAGAAGAAGCGAATGACGACCGGACCTGCGAGAATCTATCCTACAGAGACTTTGATCATTTTTTCGTGGTTTGAGGTGAAGTTATACGGACCAGTACTCGGTTTTACCCCACTCATCTGATACTCAACTTAATTGTGATAGATAAAGGGGAGAAAGCTTATTTCGCATCATTTGAAGATCATGCTGAGGATGCTGCGCATGCGCAGGAGCCGCAGCCGTTGAACTTTGCTTGTTTCCAGCTCTTTGGCAGAGGTTGATGGCGGGGCTAAGGACTGTCCCTAATCCCCCGGCGGACTACTCCGTATTGAAGCGCAGGAGGAAAGTCATTTTTCTCTTGGCAGATGCTCCCGAGTCATGGGTTCAGGGGTCATGGGCAGAAAGGGCAGAAAGTTCGGCATCGTGATGTTACCGTCACCGTTGACCCAGGCGGTACGGTCCGAGCTTTCAATCTACACGATGGAGTCGCCTACTGGATCCAGTAGTCAAAGCCACCAGGCAGCAAAGCATTTCATCGCTTCAGATCAGCCCTTCAATGAAGCATGTGCTGTGGCCCCTTTCTTCTGCGACTGGCTCTATGTTCTAGTACTGATGATAGGGCTATGGTAACATGGATAGAATCAATTCCAAGGCAAAATGCCCACTTCACAAGACGAAACTGCTGTCAAGGTCCACCTGGCACGACCGTTATGTTGAACCCATCTTTAACGACATGCTGCTTCCAACCTAAGAAGACTGATTTGCCAGTAAGCGGCCCGATCATTTTCGTGTAAGCAGTGGTAAGACCCGATTTGAGCATACTCTGCTAAGCACATAGCGATTATGTGCGACTCTATAAACAAACACCACTCCGTAAGGGACAAGGAATTGAATAGGAAATTATACTCAAGCGTTGGCCAGAGACCTCTGATGGAATGATACGACATGGAAATTGAAATCTGGCCGAATCTCAACAACCTCAACATGACACCATTCGAGCGAATAGTCTCCAGTCACATGGTTTCGGTTGTTAAAATAACGTTAATTACTTGCGTTAAAGCTTCGTGTAGATTCCGGTGGGCGCAACTACCGCTTTACAAATTTGACCAATTGGGTGTTATGAAGCTGATTGAGAGGATCATCTCAGAACTTCAGCCAAGCTGCGATTATTCCGTTAAACGAAAGCGTCTGTGTTCTGTTTGGTAGCGGCCGGGGGATAGGAAATCGACAACTTATATGATAATGTAGTCGCTCCGGCACTTGACGGTATTACTTGCCTAGTTCAGAATATGTGCACCTGGTTTTCTCGGGCTCGGCGCTAAGTCTCTTTGCGCGTCCGAAGCTATGACTCAATATGTCGCGAGATGCGGCCACCGATCGTGAGTATATCGGCCCGTGTGGGATATTCAGTACTCATGCCTGGATGATGCGGTAAAGACTTTTCCCCAAGTACGGACAAATAGAAAGTAACATCTCAGCAGCCCTAATCCGCGCCAAATACCAGGTCACCCAATGATGTAATATCTCTTCTGCCACCGGACTTTTCAGAATGTCCTTATTGTCCTTATTAGGCCGATTCTTCTTTAACAAAGCTGGTCGTGATGTTTTACCCTTGTCGGCATTGACAGTAGGTCTGCAATGCCAAACATGTGCAGTTGCAATTAAATATTGCCAGCCATTCATCATTGTCCCATTAATCAGTAAAATGGGTACAGAAGAGTTCTGACCTTCCCCGTTGGGCAAGTTATCCGAGCCCAGAATGTGGTGGTCGTTGGTTCACCCATCAACCACATCTCCGGCTCCCTGTATCACCTTCGGCGATCGGCCTACAGCCATAAATTCTTCCCCGCATCGTTAGATGCCTGGACATCTCATCTACATAAGTGATCCCCGCAGCTCCGAAGGAAGTCTTTAGCTTCTTCATCACTTCGTTATCCGGGTACAGCTTTACAACTCAATCGCTTCCAGAGCTCTTGGACCATGCTCTTCACCGATCCAGTCGTAGTGTCCTGGGCGCTTGTGACCACATGCGTGCTTGGTTTCTTGCGGGTAAGTGAGATAATCGTGCAATATCAGAGAAACCTGCTGACGAACATCTAGCTGTATTCTTTGTGGCTGCGCAACCCTCTCAAGCACATCCCAGGACCATGGTACACCCGCATCACCCATTACATGCTCAAATGGCAAACCACAATCGGCCGACGAATGTACTACGTTCACTCCCTCCATGAAAAGTATGGTACCGTTGTACGGATCTCGCCGTATCAGGTCGCAATCTCGGATCCCGACGGCTTCGTAGCGATCCATCGCATTGGTTCTGGCTTCCTAAAGTCGCCGTGGTATGAAGAGTTCGTTGGAGCTACAGGCATCGGAATCGGTGTATTTGCTACAGTAGACCCAGTGAAGCACGGAGTGATGCGTAGGCTTTTCTCCCGCGCCTTCTCTACCACCAGCCTTCGACAGAACTGCGAGGAAGTTGTGAGGGAGAAGGTTGCGAAGGCGATTCACAGGATCAAGGGCGAGGCCACCTACGGATCCTGCGATATACTCCATTGGTTGATGCTCATGACTTCAGATGTTATTGGCCAACTAGCTTTTGGTGAATCCTTCGAGCTACTAGAATCTGGCAAGGTACGTCTACTGTCAATGTAGCTGTTACATTGCGTGTTCATCCAGTGTCACATGCTGCAGTTGAAGTCTAGTAGCTGACCACAATAATAAACAGAAAAACGAGTACATCGACACGTTTCAATTGGTCGGAATTGGGAGTTATCTGAAGCACGAGCTTCCGTGGCTCTATGCAATCTCTCATTACATTCCACTTAAGCCGCTTCGGCGAATGCTCAACGCAGGAAACTCGATCCGCGAATACGGCGAGCGAGCTG
The DNA here is from genome assembly GCF_011075155.1 of Colletotrichum scovillei. Lineage (NCBI taxonomy): Eukaryota > Fungi > Ascomycota > Sordariomycetes > Glomerellales > Glomerellaceae > Colletotrichum > Colletotrichum scovillei. The sequence continues at coordinate 2,776,293 of NW_023336263.1, forward strand.
TCGAAAATTTGAACAGACATCGCGACAATAAGTCGAACCTCTTCGCTACTGCCTTAGCCGAGTGCGATGCCGGAGATAAAGCCGAACTTACGGAAGATTACATCAAAAGCGAGGCGTCTAATTTGATCTTTGCCGGCGCAGATACAACGGCGGGGACCCTGACGTACCTTGTTTGGGCTGTCTTGAGAAGGCCTGAGCTTCAGGCTCGACTTGAAGCGGAAGTCGCTGCGGTTGACGATATCAACATTTTCAACGATGCTTTTCTTGAGAAGCAACCCCTTCTCAACTCTGTTATCGATGAAACTCTTCGCCTCTACGGCAGTATTCCGGCCAATTTGCCGCGAGTTGTTCCATCCAAAGGCGCCAAGTTCGGAGACTATGAGATTCCTGGAGGCTTAGAAGTTGAGACTCAGGCTTATACTCTTCATCGGGACGAGAACGTCTATCCCAACGCACTCGAGTAAGTTGCTGGTCCTCCGAAGTAAGATCAGCCTTCTAATCTTATTTCAGATTTGACGAGTCGCGATGGATGGACCCCAAGATGCTCACGCCACACCAGAAAAGTAATTTCTGCCCTTTTGGTGCCGGTGCACGAGTCTGTATTGGTCAGCACCTCGCTCGGATGGAAATCCGTATGGGGGCTGCTGTATTGTTCAAACAGTGCCCTGGCCTCAAGTTATCGAGCAACATGACAGACTCTATGATGGAGATGGAAAACTTCTTTGTCGTTGCGCCCGTCGGGCACCGTTGCGACGTCACTCTTCAATAGTTCTTTTCTCTACAAAAAGTAAAGCCTTTGCGAGAAGAGCATCACCTGGAAGGCTCTGTCGCACACCGAATGTACAATATATTGATTCCCCTCCATGTCCTTGACGCTGCCTCGTGTAAATGATGTGACCTTTTAAGCGATTTTAGCTCTTCCACTCGCTTTTCCATCACAGTCAACTTCGCGTGATCTCCAGCTCGCTGTACTCTTTGGTAACCATCGGCAGACCCAAGTTGGCAATACTTGGTTGTATATATCTCTAATAGTGACTGTATTTGTTCTTGGTACAAAGTACTATGCCAAAACTGAACTAAAGAGCGTGGATTGAGAAAATTCTCAACATATACTAGTACACAGCCTCAGAGCCTTGTTGTTCTTGAATGATTAACAAAGCCAAACCCGTGGTTGTAGCCAAGCCATCTTATAACTCCCTTCGTCCTTGCATCATTGACCGAATCCCCTCCATATTTCTCGCATTACTGGCTGGAAGAGATACTAGCTGGAGTCCAGGTTGGCGTGTTGCCTGTGTTACCCTTATTGAACGGCAGCGCTGCAATAGCTCTACTCTACTCTAGCTGGGCATACCAGGTACCATCCAGACGGGGGAGGACGATGCAGCCGGCGCCGGTGGTAGGGGTCGGGCTGAGACTCATTCCGGTAGCGCGACCGATCGGGACCCTGATGGTCTCCCTAACCGTGCCGGTGATGGTGTCCTGGTAGTTGCTGAAGATGATGGCCGCGCCAAACAGCTGGGATCGGTTGGTAATCTGGTATCTAAGCTGGCGGTTTCTGGTGGTCGTAGACGAAAAGTCGATGATGGCACGAACGTTACGGTTCGGGTTCCACTCGATAGAGCGGCGGGCGTCGAGATCACCCTGGATATCTCGGCGGTTGTCTCGGTTGATTCTGAGAACCGGGAGGATGTGGGTGAAGCAGCCCTGACGGGCTTCAAGGGGGGATGAGTCGAGAGGGGCGACCTCGCGGACATCCATGTTCACAGCTCCAATGGCTGAGTTGTCGGGGGGGCTAAGAGCCGTGGAAAAGACGGAAGTGGCCAAAGTGGCAATGGTGAAGAGAGCGGTAGAGAACTTCATTGTGAGAGTTTGTGGATGTCTTGTAAAAGAATGGTTTGGGTAGATGAAATGTCGGAAGGAGCGAGTTCAGTAGAGAAAGAAGAGAGAGTAGTTTGAATCTTCGGTGTCTGGAGATGTCTTCCAATCTGAATAATTGCGCCGGTATGATCGAGGCCTTTATAGAGATTGAGAACTCATGATGGAAACCAATATCAATCTCACAGCCGTGGGCAATGTGTTTAAGTTCGATTGCATCCTTGGCATTGCAGCCCACAGTGGCCAGAACATTGTTCGACGTTCTGAGCCAAATTCTCCAAATATTGAACATGAAGTTATTCGGAGTAGTCGGAGGACTCCGTTGAGTCTAGCAGTTGACATGAGTCTACGGAGCTTTAGGTTCCCGAATAAGAAAAAGACCCATTCAACGTAACGGATCCGCCTAACGCCTAAGTCGAGGCTGTGAAACTCTAATCCCCGGACACAGCGGACACGGTGACTTTCAAAAGCGAAGTAATCTCGCAAATCTTTTAGTGTAAAGTCAGAGTGATGGAGAATCGTGACAAACGTGCACGAGTCTAGTCTCGATAGAGCTTCGTAAAGGCAAGCAAATGGAATAGGCTGCCTAAAGCTAGTCGAATTCTAAGCTCTTGGCAATCCGACTTCTAGTTTATTGGTTCTGTTTTAAATGAGAACTATGTCAGACTTTACAAGAGCCTAGCACGTGGACGAGTTCTCCGATTTTAACCTTCGTATCTTAATCTTGATGGAAACCATTTCCACCTTCGGAATTCTTTACCAAACAGGCACTCGGACTTAGAGGCTGGTAGCTCTTCAGCAGTCCATTTCTCAATCGGAGCCATCTTAGAGTTCACGACATTCTTGATTGGATCAACCCCAGTGGACTAGTTCGTCCTTGTCACTCGATCCTAAACGAATCCGAAGTGCTGACAACCGGCTAAGTTCCTCGAATTTAGAAGGCTAAATCGACAGACAAGGAATCTGGACGTAGAGCGAGGAGAGCGAACTTGCTTTGGGATTCCTCGGAGGGAAAATATTTTCCGGTCGTAAGGCTCCGTTTCTTGAGCTAACTCCAGTACAATACGCTGACAGGTCGCGCAAACCTGGCAGGCTGGTCCAACTTTGATTTATTTTGAAAGCGCTTCGTTGTTCTAGGAGTGATGTGCTGCGCCGCATAATAATGCAACGGGAATATGAGGACAGAAAAGAGCAATAAGAAGGCGGGGTAAAGTCCGTCTACAGCGGCTGTTCCTGAAGACACCCAACGTGGATACTTAATGTCGGCTATGCCCACCGATTTTCTCCGTCGACGTCTCATATCCACTACGCAGTTCGATATATGATTGTTGGACTTGGTGCCGGCCGAAAGGCCTGCCCTACTGACACGTGTACCAGCGGTACCCAGAATAAGCTCCTGCTTCAGTATTTGTGAATGGATAGCCATTTGACACTCAACATCAGGAACTGGGGACCCTTCCCAGATCGTCGCTTGAAGCCTTCAAAGCGAGTGCCTTGCGGTGGATATGTCACTGAACGATGGACGCGGACATGGCTACGATAATCTCAAAGCTATTAAAGGATCAACTAAATGGTACCAGTCTAGATGAATGTCGAGGAGCGACGACCAAATGTTTCCAAATTGTCGACTATGATGGCAGTCAATCGCCGGCGGCAAGTTACCATACAAACACCCATAACCGGTCTCTTCAAGTAAAAGAACAGTAGTGAAATCAGATATTAACTATCTCCATCGTGACTTGACAGAGAAGACAAGTCCATAGCCTCAGAGTAGGCGGAACCGAGAATACTCCCAATCCAGGTCCCTTCCGCCACGGTTACCCGGTCTGGCTTTCATTGGCTTATTGTTAAAGTAATTCATGTCGACCCAAGCTCATTGCTCAGGATGCCGAACAATGAAGAGAATCCCAAACACGTCATTGTCCCGGGCGTCCCAGATGACCATTACCCCCTCTCGGTGTCATCGATATCCAGCTACGGCTTCGTCTTCAAATCCTGCAGGCCCTACTATGCCGAAGGTTTTGGGCAATCCGCGGATGTTCACAAGAATGACCACTCCTAAGAAATGCCTCCAATGCCTCCAACTCAAACATCAGCCTCGCACCTTGCTGGCCCCCATGGCTTGATTATGGGAAAATTCTGCTGCAAAGATCCCCGCACTTTTACCCTCCTATTTTTACATTGAACGATATGCCAATCCTTCCTTCATCTACGATTATCCATCATGTCAACTCCACGAACGCACTCAACCAAGCCCATCATTGGGCAGACAGTGGCCTCCAAACCCTCAATCGAAGATCCGTCCAACACCTCCACTCGACGCACCGAGACTGAAGAAATACCCATAGCCACCGATGGCCTCCACCGCCGCCTCAGCAACCGCCAGGTCCAGCTCGTCGCCATCGGGGGGTCCATAGGCACGGCCGTCTTCGTCAGCATGGGCGGCGCCCTCCAGCGTTCCGGGCCGGGCAGCCTTCTTCTGGCGTTTGTCATCTACACGATCATTCTCTCGCTTTGCAATAACTGCATGGCTGAGATGTCCGTCTACATGCCCATCAGCGGCGGGTTTGTCAGACTTGCGGGGAAATGGGTCGATGACGCGTTTGGCTTCATGGCTGGCTGGAACTTCTTCTTCTACCAAGCTTTCCTCATTCCTTTTGAGATCGTCGCTTTGACGCTGGTGGTTTCGTACTGGAATGACAGGATTCCAGTCTATGCAGTTTGTATCGGATGCATCATACTCTATGGGTATGTTTCCCCGGTGCTCGCTGTGGTCCTTGTTGGCATCAGGAAGAGTCCAAGGGTGTAGAGCAAAGTTAACTTCATTGCTTAGCCTTATTAACGTTTTCGCCGTCGGCGTTTACGGAGAAGCCGAATTCTACCTCTCCGGCGGTAAAGTCATTCTGCTCGCAATGCTTCTTGCTTTTACTTTAATCACTATGGCGGGAGGTAACCCGCAGCACGACGCCTACGGCTTCCGAGCCTGGTCCGCTGGTTACTTTGCCGAATACGTCAGCACCGGGCCCCTCGGGAAATTGGAAGGCTTCCTGTCCGCACTTTGGACCGCATCCTTCACCTGCGTGGGACCCGAATACGTCTCAATGATGGCCGCCGAAGCCAAACATCCCCGTATCTACGTCAAGACGGCCTTCAAAGCAGTCTACTGGCGTATCTGGATCTTCTTTGTCGGGAGTGCCCTGGCCGCTGGCATCGTCGTCAGCCCTAAGGATCCGACTCTCGTTGCGATATATACCGGCAAAGGAGGCTCCACGGGTAGCGCGGCTGCATCGCCTTATATCATCGCGATGGGCAACCTCGGCATCGGTATCCTGCCTCACGTTGTGACTTTCTTCTTGGCTACCACCATTTTCTCGGCCGGCAGCGCCTATACCTATTGTTCTACAAGAACGCTCTATGGTCTGGCACTCGAAGGGAGGGCCCCGCGCTTCCTGACCAAGACGACGAAGAAGGGGGCCCCGATTTACTGCCTTGCCGTGGTCATGGTATTCCCTCTCTTCTCGTTGTTGCAGCTCTCGAGCTCGTCGGCAAAGGTACTCGACTGGCTGATTTCGCTGACAACTGCGGCAACTGTCATTGACTACATCGTCATTTGCGTCACATACATCTGCTTTCACAGGGCCTGCAAGACGCAAAACTTTGACCGCTCTCGTCTCCCCTACATCGGTCGGTTTCAGCCGTATAGCGCATACATTGGCCTGGTCTGGATGATATGTGTCGTCATTTGCTACGGCTACCGGTCACTCAGTCCGTTTGACTCAGCGTCGTTTTTCATACATTACACAATGGTTCTTCTAGCGCCTCTTCTGTTCTGTCTCTGGAAGTACTTCAAGGGTACGAGAACTCTGCGGCCGGACGAGGCCGACCTCGTGTGGGATGCTCCTCGGATAACCGCGTACGAGGAGCTGCTAAGCGAGGTTGATCCTCCCATCGGATTCCTACAAGATATAGCCAACCACTTCTCGGTCAAGAGGCTTGTCAAGAGACGTGATGCCACCGTCGGAGTGTGAAGCAAACCAGCTCTCGGCAATCAAGCCCACCGCCTCACTCAGCCCAACTACGTTGACAGGGTATACCAAAGCCCTCCCGCAACAGCACCAGCGCCGACAAGCCACGGCGCAAATCGAGCCCCGGCTTCTAGAATCACTCGCTTCTGCTTGTCAAAGATCTTGCTTCTGAGAGCCGCAGCTTCGTTCCCATGTGGGAACGGTATGTCCGGCACAGGCAAGTCGAGGAACTCGCACAAGGGACCCCAGCCCTCGCCGAGCTTGTACACAAGCAACCTCTCTTTGGGGACCGTCGACAGGATGTACTTGTGGTGGCGCTCATAGACCTCGCCGAGCATCGACTCCAAGTCAGTAACGTCGCTAGCTCCCACCCAGCCCAGCATCATCTTTTGAATATTCCCCGCGCTGTCTGCACCCATCATGGGCTCGACGTAGTCCCGGATGAAACACGTCAGGGGCCCAAAGATGCCAGAGATCACCTCCTTCATCGATACACGCCACTTTTCATAGTCCCGGATGACGAGAACGACCTTCGCTTCAGGGTAGGCATCGATGAGCGATGGTGTGAAGGGGGCCGCGATATCGGTGATGCCCTCGCATGGTCCGAAGATTTCGTCCCAGTCGGCGGTGGTCATGCCCTTGCCGGTGTATGAGGGCAATGTCGGGAATAGGGCGTCGGAGGCACGGCCGAAAAAGCGCCAGTCATCGGGGCTGTCAATGGCATTGAGGCCGTGGTAGACGTCCTTGTAACCCAGCTCGGTGAGGGCGAGCATCATGGAGTAGGACCCCGTGCGAGGGAGCCCGACGCTGAGGACTTTGGTGGGGCGAGAGGGAGCCATCGTGATGGGTTGATTTAGCGTCGATGCCTTGAAGCTGGTTCACGATATGTCTACACGTAGTACTGGTTTCTCCTCACACAGAAGTGTGTTGGTTCTGGTGAACATTAGTGACAATCGGAGGTCAGTCGATTATCTTAGTGAAGTTCGACCAAATAAACATGTCAGCATGAGCGACATTCAAAAGCTGCCTAGCCCATATCATCACCCTTGTCGATCTAACTGCTTTGCGAATTAGATGACTCCACCGCTAGCTCAATCAACCGATTCTGCCGTATACATCCCTGACTCGGACATGGAAAGCCCGACAGGCAACCGTTCTAGGGTACCTGGACCGCTGTCATTGTTGAATCGACAATTCAATCTCGAAGATGAGGATGTGATCACCAAGGTCGAGTAACATTTCCTGAGATTCAAGTCAAGACACTGGCATCTGAAGCATCAACACACTTTCAGTATTTTCCGTTGGAAATCGCTCATTGGCATTCGGATCCACTGTTTGGCTGCTCGAACCCTCGACAGAAGTATTCCTCTCAAGGTCCAGCTTTCCGTACACGCCAATCCTAGCATCTCATCACTCCTTTTTCGCATCCTCTTCCTCGCCAGCCAACGCCTGCAAAACAGCCTGCAACGCAGCCCGATCCGCGCCCCGAATCTTGTCGACGCGGCCATCCTCAGTGAACACAACCGACTGACGGGGCGTCACCCCCTTGGCAGCCACACCCGTAGGCTTCCCCTTCTGGAAGAACATGAATGTCGGCATGGCAGTGACGCCGTAGCGGCCAGCGACGTTGTTGACGTGATCGACATTGACCTTGGCGAAAGCAAGCTTCCCCTCCGCGGCGTGCTTGTCGGCCAGACCGGAGAAGATGGGCGCAATAACGCGGCAGGGCGGGCACCAGTCGGCGTAGAAGTCGACGACGACGTTGGTGGTGGAGGCGAGGAGGGCGTCTAGCTCGCCGGCGCTGGCGACTTTGTAGACTTTGCCTGATGTCTCGGGGATGGGCGAGCGGTCTGCGAATAGTGTCTTTGGAGAGTTTATTAGTTAGCAGCGTGGGACTCACATTTGAGGTGTCGTTTCGGGAGAACAGCCGTGGACATGTCATGAAGAGGGGTGAGGCAGCGGCGCCGTCGTGAGACCAGATGTGGGGTACGTACTTTTGCGAGCATGTAAATGGCAAAAGCCAGGAACATCCATGAGAGCGTGTCCATCTTGTAGCTCGATACAATGGACTTTTATGATGAGAGCAACCGTTGCGTGGACTCTCGCGCGGATAGCGAATGATGGAGAGCACGAGGAGAAGGCTCAGTTGAACCGACCTTGAGCTGTGGGAGTGATCCGGGCTTTACCCGGCGGGGCTTTGTCAGCAGCGACCCATGGGTGGCGCCCAACGTCAGTGCCAGGTACCAATATCCAGGCGTGCCATGTACCCTAGAGCAGAAGATCCAGTCTGGTACGCCCTGTTGAGGCAACGCCAAAATCTAGATAGACCCGACAGCAACTCCGAAACCTGGTAAATGTTTCGTCTAGGTATAGATACCTTGAGATGTATTCTTCTTCCGGAAACTTCATATTTTATTCTATTTGGCAAGTTCATAATTGGAGAAAACTGGCGCACATTCTGGTCCGAGGCAAACGTCGCCAGTGACGCATGAAATCATCACATCCCAGTGCGCGTCTTCCAAAATACCAATGCTTCCAAACAGCGCTTTACTTGCAGCGCATCAAGCATGGTATGGCATATATACATAAATGGAACATAGTTGCGCCACCTCCATAATATGTACGGGTATCATCTCCCCGAGCAAAAGCTCAACCTAGTCGTGCCATCTAGCATCCTCCGCAAAAGCAGCGGTCGTCACTAGATCACCCAATATTAGCATCCACTGTCCTCTCATCTCCAAAACAAAATTCCAAGAGAATATTTATCCATTCTCTCTTTCATCTTGACGTACCCGAAAGCAGAGAGTCCGCAGAACGGCTTCGTGCAAGGTCCTCCGCTGCAGAAGCTAGTGCAGTCGCTATCCCTGCCACAGGTAGGCGCAACGTTGGCCTGAGGCGCTGCGAGAGCGAGGGCGGAGAGAGAGAGTAAGGCGATGATGGAGAACTGCATTTTGGCGTGTGACTACGAGTTGAGTGGAAGAGAAGGGCTTCGGAAACGGGAGGCGTCTGCGGATGGCTGTAAGTGGGCGGAGTGAGTGGAGAGCTTGAGTTGATAGACTGACAGAGACTCAGGCCTGGGAGGTAGACTTGCTCTTTTATATCTTCTTTACAGACCCGTATGGGTTTATACACGCTGATGTATGCGCCGATACTCTGCGTACATCGCGGACTTTACACAACCTACCCGGGTAGGAATTCGTCCCCGCGAGTAAGTCTAATTTCTTAAAGACAGTGTTCGTTTGATGGTCACAATCAATGTGGTTCGTCTCTAGGCTTGGCAGTCCTATGCTGGAGAGAACTCAGCCTCAGAACTACTCTATCTGTAGAAGCATGGTCTTGACTCGCCATGGGGAGAGAAGGTATACCCCTGCTGGTTATGCCAATACGCGCCTGTAATTCGGTGCACGGGATGTCTGTACATGTCCGGCGGCCATTTTTAAGCTTTGTGAGACTAGAAATCAATGGTGAACAAAATATGATTATGTGGGAGGCCCGCGGGATTCTTCACCTGGCTGAGCCAATTTGGACAAATGACACTGCAGATCGATTCGGTACCATAGTCCTTAATATCGTTGGTCCCTCTGTATCTTGTAATTTCTGTTGACGATTCGAAGTCCCCGACGAGGATTGACACCCAGGAATGGCCGTCAAGTCATGCGATACTATGGGTTTACCATTTTACGAAGAGAATACGAAGACTGAGGAAACATATCACCCATGATCACCCTGTCTCGAGGTTGAAATGACAGCAGTATAAGGCGGAATCAAGGTAAGTGGAATGTCTACATCTGCTGCTGGCTCCACAAGACTATGTCGCCAGTTGGAAGCAAGAAAGTGGAAAGGGATGACCTCTGACGGAGGTTTCAGGGGCCGGAGATTCGTCTAGGCTCCGGCCCTCCGATCCCGGGAAGCTGACCGCCCGGACACAGACGGCCGGCAGCTTAAAGCGGTGCCTGGGGAAAGACTGGAGGCCAGGTGAATCGTAGCAAATATAGACTTTGCAAGTTTCCTGCATCAGAATGAAGTATCCATCTGATGATGCACTTGCTCGTCCCCGCAGGGCAAAGACTTCATCTTTCCAAGAACTTGCTGCTTTCCGGGCCCGCGACTCTCCCTTTTCTACCGTTTAAAGAGGACGTGGAATACAAGGCTGCGTGAAGAAAACCATTGGACTGACGTTAGCCTTGTTTGGTAGCGACCATGATCTCTTAGGAACGTGCGGCAAGGCAAATATCGACGACCATCTACTGAAGCACCAAATTGACATATGTTTGGACGGATATGGAAGCCGGGCTCCAACGGGACAAAGAAAAGATGCTAGGCGTGAAGAAACCAAAGCAACCAGTATGGAGGCGTGAGGTGTCAGTCAACCATTGCGTCGATGATCTGCCCATCCGGAGTCTGGGAGCCGAACCCCACTGTCCCGGCCGGAAAGTTCAAGGACATCTAAGCTCGGCGGAGGGATTGACATTCGGGAGCGGAGTGCCGGATGAGACTCCACATCATCGATGCCGTGATGTGCCCTTGACGAATCGTCAACGAGTTTCAAGTAACATGGGGTGGCATGGTAAAGTTGGGTCAACATATAGTCGCCTGTCACGCAATACCCAGCTCCATGGAGCGGGAACCACCTGCTCCAGGAGCTTGAAGGGTTGGGCAAGCCGGTTCGGACTTTTGGATGGCTCATTCTCTTCAGCGGGTTGGATACAGCGGATTCGGATACCGGATGGACCCTTGAGAAGTCTACTGTAAATGCCACATCGCTGGGCGAGAAATCGCCGGTAGCCGTTGTAACTTGTGCCATGGTTCCCACTGGCGTTGACCTGGGGATCGAATGGACCGTGGAGTCGTGCACTACCAGACGATGGGATGGGTGGGGATGTAACCTTTGGGTTGTGTGGGGTAAAGGAAAGTAACGGTCAGATACGTCTGGGGAGAGATATGGATAGATATCTATGGTTACGTCCAGATATCAGATACAGGTCTCGTGGGATGGAAGACTGGCAAGTCGCCCCAGGCGTGGACCAAAATTCTAGCTTGAGATGCTGCAACCGAGCAGCAACGGATGACCTGGTTGATATTAGCCACAGCTAGAGTCACTGGCTCGGGGAATTCAGATCGAGTCGATTGCTGACACGCCTGCCGACCCGGACGTCTATACAGAGATGAGCCTTAATTGCCATTCTAACGTACGGAAGACGGAAAGCTGACACTCTACTCGAATACTGCTGTGCGACCCCGAAAAACGGCCTGAAGTAGAATCAAAGCTGCAAGTAAGGTAGGGCGGGAAACATGTGCGATGCAAGCATCCTTATCTGTGTAACGAACCCACGAGGAGGAAGACTGGAGCAAGAGTCTATCAGTCCCGTCGTGTCGCCGATGCAACTGGCCGGTTCCCAGGCCGTGGGCACGGTCAAGTCAGCTCCTGCTCCGTAACACGTCGTAGACGTGGGAAGCACGGGTTATCCTGACAGCTTAAGGGACGGGAGTCTGAGGAATAGCGTTGATTTAGGTGTCGGTTAGGCATCTGTAGGCATCTGTATCGAATCTTCAATCTGCAGATGCCCATTGTGGCCAAAGCCACAAGCTTAATCACCTCTCGTCTGGCAGCTGCATGCTGGCACGCAGTGTGGTCCCCTCTTTTTTCTCACTTCTTTCCATTCTTTTTTTTGAGTTTCAATCTCAGGGAAACGTTACATGCACCTCTCCATCCTGCACGGACTACAGCTGGCAGGGGGCAGGGACGATGCCTAGCGCGCTGGTTGGTCGACGCTTGTCTATCTTGGCTCTGGGCGCCACTTTAAAAATCTCTCCGCACGGGGGAAGGTGTGGTGGTGTGGTGGCTGCTGTTGCCTTTTTTACCACTGTGTTTGTTGCGTGGAGGGAAGGCACGAGATCAAAAGTTGTAGCGTTCAGATACCTACTGGTATTCGATGTTTTACAGATATCTATGGCAGACGAGAGTAATTAGAGAACTTGGGAATATCAACCTCGTATCCCGACTTATCACTACCCTGAGAAAATCAACATCGGCCGCATGCTGTGGACCGCAGGATGAATCCATGTGCATTCGCAGCAAGGGCCTGTGATGCTGTCAGCACTTGATCGTCTTCGGCACTGAAAAGGCACAGTGCGGGCGGCCGGCAGGCGATGGATGCATGTCATCTCTCCTTCTCCTTCCCCAAACGGCCGAGGCACAGGTGTCCATAAGCCAATTACGATCACAGTCTCCGAGATGGAAGGAAGCGCCACCTCGTGACCTCCCGGACTGTTGACCAATCAGATATCCCAAGGCATCGGCCCTTTGTCGTGGGGCTTATCGATTGGGGTAGAGTGGGGACGCAACGAACCATGAATTTGGTTGATGAATTTCGCTTCTTTCTCCCGGCGCGGCACACATGTCAAAACCATTAAGCACCTCAGATTGCTTCCTGCAAGTGACGGTAGGCGACTTGGGATGAAACCTGACGCGAGTTGGGGCAAACAGAAAGTTGAAATCACTAGCACCAAAGACTCATTCAAGCAAGAAAGAATGGCTTCTTTGGTGTTACCTGCCCATGAATACCAGCTAGGGGCCTCTGCAGATGTGGTGTGATGCGAGAGGGAGGTTGGCCCAGCCAGTCAGCAGCAATGGGACTTTGACAACGTGATGTCTCGATTCCAACTTCCAGCCACCGTCAATCACCCATTCTCCCTACTACCTTATTCGCAGGTTGGAACGAATAGGTACCGTCGTTGGAGCCTACACCTCGTGATACCTCGCGTTGCCGTGAACAGCCGCTCTTCGCCCTGGCTTAGGCCGCCACCGCGTGCCGTCCGGCGCCGTTGAAGTTTGTCTAAATTTGGACTGCGTCTTTCTTTGATTGATTGTTGGTTGACTCGACAATGCCATACGGGTACCCGTCTCCCAGACCAGACCCAACTTCCAAGATTCCGCAACTATCAACGTCAAGACGGTATCAAGCCTGACCGACTGATTGCTCACGCATCCATCATTCGGCACTGACCGGGCCGGAGTCTCTCTTATCAAGACTGGACCTTCAAGCTTCAGGTCCACGGCCAGGTCTCCGAACCGAAATCTCCCCATCCGTATCTGTGGATTACCCGGTTCAGTCAATCGCATCCCTGCGCAGTGGCTCCTCTCAACCCATCGGCTGTTTCCCCCGTTGCCCAGCGGCGCCGCCAGATCCTGGTTTGGTTTCCCCATGCTCCACACCATCAGTCAATTCTGCTGTCACCTTTGAATTGGCATTATCACCTCTGACGAGCAACTTTGGCGCACTTCTACCAGTGCCTGGTGGCTGTTGAGTGTTGCTTGTTGACGAGCCGTATCTAAGCCTCCAAGGTAGGCCACTGCCTCTGACTGTCACGTAACTTGCCACTCCATCCTACCACCTTTCTTTGACACCACCACAATGACACATTGGAGACGCCTTACCTTACTCTCAGCCCATCTATCAAACCTGGTCCAAGGTCTCTCGTTCATATGGCGCTGATAGGCACCTCGGCCACACGTCAGATGGAACGCACACGAGAAAGACGACTCCTTCCTGAGTTTCCATTGCTACCTTACCCGCTCTGACCGTGCCTTCCCCTCCACTGCTAGAGCGGTCAACTGGGGCAGCTCCTTCCTGCCTGTGCCTTTTTGCCAGTAATCTCCTGCCTCCTGACATCAAAGGTGCCGTGGCGCGTGTGAGGTGCCTTCCCCCAAATTCTCACCTGCTGCGTACCCCGTACCCGTCCCGTCCCATTCGGGCGTTGGCGCCACCTTCCTTAGCTCTGCACATCTTCTCCCTGAGTCCCTCCTTCCATCGTCTCACACCTCACACACCCATCATCCGTGGACGCGCTTTCCCGTTTGCCATCCACGCCCCCGGCTGCCGGCTTCTTTCCTTCGCACCTAAGGTATCCGTCCATCTGCACCTGCCCTGCGTCTGAACATTGAGCCTTCAAAGGTACTCGATTATTAAGGTATTTTTATATGCAAAAAGAAACACTCGACACTGTTTGCTCTTGCCATCTTCCAATCTTGTCCTGTCTTCCCGTATCACGGTTTCGTCAGCGGCGATAAACAAATTGGCGTATCCGGTACTTTACCTTACTTCGCTACTATCTTTCTTCTCTTTCCCCTCCATCAACACCCTTCCTCCATCTTCATCATCTCCAAGTCAACAAATCAACCCTGGCTACCCTAGCACGCCTAGCTACGGATACCACCTCCATCATCCTCACACCCTCCACCCGACTTCCTCCCAGTCTCCGCTCCCCCTTGTCATCTTTTTCGCACCCGCCACGCCTCACCCTGGCACGTCGGGACCGCGACCTTGACCAAAGCTCCACCCACGATCATCGCCCAGTGCAACTGCAACCTGCAGCCCGATAAACCGTCCCATAAAGAAGCTGCACACCTCCCCCGGGACCCTTCTTCTAGCCTTTGCTCGCCCGTCTCATTCTTTCAGTCCAGTCTTTCCAGACCACAACTCATCGAACCGAGCCTTGCGCCTGCGCTACTTTGGGCCACCATCACCCATCGTCTGGCACGATTGAGTTTCCAGTCTGCGACACTTTGAGAGAGAGAGAAGCACCAAGCGGCAGCCACACACCACCGGCCCCAATCCCTCCCGTCCCGCCAAGGCGCAACGCCGCTCCGTCAACCTCAACGTCTATCCTCTGAACCTCTCCACCTCGTCAACTCCACACCACCGCCAAGATGTCTTCTGTCGACGAGAAACACGCTCCCGAGCCCGCGGCTGCGGCCGATGTCGAGCCCGTCACCGCCGCCCCGACAACAACCGCTATTGACGGCCCCGTTCCCCGCCCTGCCGGCTTCATGTACCGTGGCTTCCGGATTGGTGGCAAGGAGCTCTGGTACGCTTCACCCCGCATCCAGCTCTTCATGGTCTCCTTCGTCTGCTTCCTCTGCCCCGGAATGTTCAATGCTCTCGGTGGTCTCGGTGGCGGCGGTCAGGTTTCCACAAAGGCCTCCAACGATGCCAACACGGCCTTGTACTCTACCTTTGCCGTCGCCGCCTTCTTCGCCGGTACCTTTGCCAACCGTCTCGGTCTCCGTCTGACTCTCAGCTTGGGCGGCTTGGGCTACTGCATCTACGCCGCCTCGTTCCTGTCCTACTCTCACAACCAGAACGAAGGCTTCGTCATTTTCGCCGGTGCCTTCCTCGGCGTGTGCGCTGGTCTCTTGTGGACTGGCCAGGGTGCCATCATGATGTCTTACCCCTCTGAGAAGGAAAAGGGACGCTACATCTCTTGGTTCTGGATGATCTTCAACCTCGGCGCTGTCATCGGTGCTCTTATCCCCCTTGGTCAGAACATCAACACCACCTCGCGAAGCACTGTTACTGACGGCACCTACGCCGCCTTCATTGTTCTCATGCTGCTCGGTGCCATTCTTGCTCTCTTCATGTGCGATGTGCCCAAGATCATTCGTGAGGACGGCTCCAAGGTTATCGTCATGAAGAACCCTTCTTGGCAGTCTGAGTTCAAGGGCTTGTGGGAGACCCTGGCTCAAGACCCGTGGATCATCCTTCTGTTCCCCATGTTCTTCACCTCCAACGTCTTCTACACCTACCAGACCAACGACATGAACGCCCCTCACTTCAACACCCGCACTCGCTCGCTCAACAACCTGTTGTACTGGTCCTCCCAGATTATCGGTGCTCTCATCTTTGGCTATGCCCTTGACTTCCCCAAGGTCCGCCGTAGCGTGCGCGCAAAAGCTTCCTACATTACGCTTTTCGTCTTGACCATGGCCATCTGGGGCGGTGGATACGCATGGCAGAAGAAGCAGGCTCCTCGCGGCGAGATTGAGGGCAACTTGGACTACCCCACCATTGACTGGACCGACGGCGGTGAGGCCTACATTGGCCCCATGTTCTTGTACATGTTTTACGGATTCTTCGATGCCTGCTGGCAGACGAGCATCTACTGGTACATGGGTGCCCTTTCCAACTCTTCCCGCAAGGCTGCCAACCTGGCTGGTTTCTACAAGGGTAAGCCAAGCGTTCCTCCACTGTTTTGAAGCATTGATACTGACTTGGTACAGGTATTCAATCCGCCGGCGCTGCCGTCTTCTGGCGTCTCGATGGTGTCCAAACCGAGTACAACACCATTTTCGGCGCTACCTGGGGTTGCCTTGCTGGTGCCCTCGTTATCGGTGCGCCCATCATCTTCTTGAAGATCAAGGACACTGTCACCGTCGAGGAGGATCTCAAGTTCTCTGACGAGACCATTGCGGACGTTGCTGCTCCGGGAACGGTTGACACTAAGTTGGAGAAGGAGGTCGCGTAAGCTGTTTTGCTGAAGCGAAACTGGGGCCGATGCCTGCATGATATCCACGGGAGTTGCGGGGGATTTTACGCTGACGAGGGATGAAGATACCATGATGTGCTATGCGCATTGGATGTTGTAATGTTGGATTAGGTCCGTTTATATGTAATGACAAGGCTTTATCAAGTCACACCATCTTTCAATAGCAAGCCGATGATCATCTGCTGCAAGCTTTATTGATCTATTTGTTTGGTCTATCATGATGCAGCGTTCGCCTCATACATACCCCCGATGTCTATCCTCCACCTCCTCGCCGCCATACCCCCCACCACCCGGCGTATTGACCTGGATATACTCGCCTTCCTTCAGGTTGATAATCGCCTTCCCGCCAAGATTAATCTTCTCCATTCCTCCCTCGTCATTCAACAAGAAAGCATAATTCTCACCCTTTTGCCCCGGCCCGCCGCCAGCCATACCCCAGGGTCTATACACCCTCCGATCCGAAAGAATACTAAATTTGAGCGGGATACGCGCCTGGATCTCACGGGTGATTCCATCACCTCCACAATACTGCCCAACACCGCCGCTGCCTCTGCGGATACCGTAGGACTTTACCAGCACAGCCGTCCGCTTCTCAATGACCTCCGCGTCCGTCTGCCGCGTATTCGTGGAATGCACGTGCGTCGAGTGCTCACCGTCGTACCCGGCTCCCGCACCCACCCCGCCGCCGATGCTCTCCCCGTAATTCCACCCCTTGACGACTATTCCGGTCTCCGGGTCCCGTCCGCCCATGCCCCAGCCGAAACTATTCGCGCACCCCTGGCTTGCGCCGTGTGTCCCGAACGCGCGGAGGATGACGTCGATGACGCGCTGCGAGGCGAGTGTGCTGCCGCAGATGGCGACGCCGGGGCCGGGGTTCAGGACGGAGCCTTGCGGTGGGAGGATGATGTCTACCGGGTTCAGGCAGCCTTGATTTAGGGGTATGTCGAGGCCGACTAGGCTTCGGATGGTGTAGATTATGGCGGAGTGGGTGATGGAGACGGGACAGTTGTAGTTCCCCCAGATTTGGGGGCCCGAGAGGGAGAAGTCGTAGGTCGCGGTGCCGGTTTCGGGGGCGATTGTGATGTTGACGTGGAGGGGCGTGCCGTCGTCTAGGTGGTCTGTCGCGGAGAGGCCGGACGGGTGGGAGGCGGCGAGGGATCTGAAGTAGGTTCTGACGGCGGCCTCCGCGTTGGCTTGGATGGCGGACATGTACTTGTGCACCACGACGACGCCGCGCCTCCCCTCGCCTTGCTCGGCGCAGAGTTTCCGGAGGAGGAGGATGCCGCGCTGGTTTGCGGATGTCTGGGCTTTCAGGTCCGAGATGTTGTCGGCGAGGCGGCGGGAGGTGGAGCAGCCTGGGAGGGAGCCCGCTTTCTCGAAGGCGGCGAGGACGTCGGATTCGAGGAAGTGGCCGCGGGAGACGATTTTGAGGGTGGGTACGTTGAGGCCTTCTTCCCAGAGTTGGCGGGACTCAGGCATCATTGAGGTGATGCCTTTGCCGCCTATGTCTGTGTGGTGGCCGCGGGAGGCGACGTAAAAGGCGATTTCTTGGGTGGATGTTTCGTCGCTGTCTGGTTTGTCGGCGGAGGGTGATCCGGTATCGACAAAGACGGGCGTGACGACGGTCAGATCTGGTAGATGCGTGCCGCCCCATTGCGGGTGGTTTGTGAGGAGCACGTCGCCGGGTTGGAGGCGGCCTTTCCAGTGGCGGTGTTGCTCTTGGATGGCGAACTGCATGGAGCCGAGGTGGATGGGGATATGGGGCGCGTTGGCGACGAGTTTGCCTTCGGGGGAGAAGATGGCGCAGGAGAAGTCGAGGCGTTCTTTGATCGAGGTGGAGATTGCGGTGCGTTGGAGGGTGGTGCCCATTTGTTCTGCTATGGCCATGAAGCGGTGGGCGAAGACGGAGAGGAGGATTGGGTCTGTGGTTTCTGGTGCCGGGGTCTGGGGCGCCGGTGTTGGTGTTGTGGAAGCGGAGAGGGGCGATGTTAATGAAGTTGTCGTGGAAGTGTGCTTCTCGAGGAGTACGTGGGAGGAGAGGATGTACGCGCTGAACGTTGGCGATACAAAGATTGTCTGCGTCTGGTCGATGAGCAGAGCTGGTCCCTCGATCACGACGCCCTTGGGAACTTCATCCAGACGATACACGCCCGTCTCGCGCCATCCGGCGTCGATATAGACTCTCTGCTTCACGCGCGGCTCCGGGGCGGCAGCTACACCATCGCTAGCACCGCTCTTCCTATCCGCTAGCTCCTGAGTCGCAGACGCCTCTCGCATCCCGAACGCGCTCCCTGCCGCGCTGCCTGTCCCGCGGACCTTGATCGACTCAATGACAATGTCCCGATCCATCGAGAAGGCAAACTCGCGGAGGTGCGTGGCCTTGAAGCTCGCGGCATAATCGCCATCCTCGGGGCGGGAAATTGTGAGGTTGGTATCGGTGCCAAAGTACCGCAGCACAAGACTCTCGTCAAAGACCAGAGAAGTCTCATCCGCATCCTGGGATACTAACTCTTGCGTCACCTTTTCCTTAAGCGCAGCTAGACGGTCAGCGACGTGAGATGCCACTGCGGCTTGCACGGCGCTATCGCTGTGTTTGAATTTTGCGCCGTACGGCTCCAGGGTCTCGCTTTGCAGCTCTGCCTGCGCGATGCCGTACGCCGAAAGTAGGGAAGAGAATTTGTGGATCAGGATGCGGCGGATGCCGAGTTTATCGGCAATCTCGCAAGCGTGCTGCCCGCCTGCGCCGCCAAAGGAGACGAGGTTGTGATTTTCGGGAGCGAAGCCGCGGGCTTCCGTTGCGTTGCGGATAGGGCGGGCCATTGTTTCGTTTGCGACGTCTAGGCAGCCTAGGGCTACGTCGTGTGGTTGGAGAGTCTGGTTCGTCTGCTCGTTGAATTCCTCCGTAATTTGTTTGAACTTCTCTTCGACCACGGCGGTATCGAGCGGTTCAGAGGCGGACGGTCCAAATATGGAAGGGAAAGAAGATGGAACGAGACGTCCAAGGAAGAGGTTCGCGTCCGTGACGGTCAGGGGCCCGTTCTTGCGGTAACATGCCGGTCCCGGGTGCGCGCCGGCGCTCTCAGGTCCTACAGCCAAGAGACCATTGCGCGCAAAGAGGATCGAGCCGCCGCCAGCTGCTACGGTCGCGATGTTAAGCATGGGCGTGGTGATTGTGCGGCCCGCGATGGAGGTTTCTGTGAGGTAGTCATACTTCCCATCGTACCGCGAGACGTCGGTGCTGGTCCCGCCCATATCGAGGCCGATGACGGGCGTGCCGTCCCGAGGGTCATGGCAGGACCTCGCGATGCCGACGACGCCGCCTGCGGGACCGCTCAGAAGCGCCTCGTTGCCGCGGAAGCGGGAGGCTGCTTTGAGGCCGCCGTCGGAGCACATAAAGTCTACGCGGCGTGGCGGGGCGTCGGGGAGGAAGCCTGCGTGGAAGGAGGCGACATAGCGCTGTATGACGGGGTAGAGGTAGGCTTCTGAGCATGTTGAGGTGCTGCGGTTGAGGAATTTGATGGTAGGAGAGGTGGATGACGAGGTTGTCACGTAAGAGAAGGCGAACTCGGGAGAGCGGGCGAGGGAGGCGACGAGGTCTTCGTGGGCGGGATAGAGGTAGGCGTGCATGAAGGAGATTGCGAGGGAGGTGTAGCCTGCATCCTTGAGAGCGCGGAGTTGGGATCGGATAAGGTCTGGGTTTGGGCGGCGGAGGATGCGGATCAGATCGCCATTTGGTGTGCTGACGAGGTCTCCTTCCTGGGGATTAGATGATGAGGATGAGGTTGGTGATGTTGTTGAAGCGGCCTTGAGAGCGGCTTCCTTGTCCAGTGGCGTTGGGTTGAGATCGTAGTCTGCCGGCACGATGCGCTCATCGATCTCAACGACGGTCGAGTGTAAAGCCGTGGGCTTGCGAATGTTGAGATCGAAAAGTTTTGGACGGGACTGGTCGCCGATGACGCAGACATCTTTGAAGCCTTTGGTGGTGAGGAAGGCGAAGCGCTCGCCCTTGTGTTCTAAGAGGGCGTTCGTCGCGACTGTGGTGCCGATGCGGCATGATACTATGAAAGTGTTAGAAACAAGATTGAAGAGAATTCATGATATGAAAATGCACCGATGCGCGAGCCATCGAGCTTTTGGCCGATGGGGATGGGCTTCCCCTCCACGGATTCAAGGACGCGCCGGATGGCTTCTGTTGGGGCGTCAGGGTAGTTTGCCGGATCTTCGGAGAGGAGCTTGAAGATGAGGGGTTCACAGCCGTCAATTTCGGCGATGACGTCGCAGAATGTGCCACCGCGGTCGATTGAGACTCTGATGTCGGCGGCCATGATGCTTAGGAGAGATTGGCAGTTCCTCGTGGTGTTGATTCTCAGAGGAATCTTGGCCGTGAGTCAGGACTTGGGGATTCAAGAGAATGTTTTCAGTGAGTGCTCATAATTGAGCGTGAGTTGAAGCGCACAAGATTTCGCTGGCTTCCGGCCTTCAAGAACGTGGTTTATGAGCGGACATGAGTAGAACTCATCAGCGTATATAAGAGACTCTCATGAGAAGTCTCATTAGTCCTGCCGTTCCTTGTGGCAATTGATGCCGAGTGCCTGGTGAGAGGGTCCGCCGATTCCGCCCCTCCTCAGGCAGATCGCAAAACAAACAAGCGTCTGCTGGTCGGGCGTGTCGGGCGGCATGATTACGTGCGACCGGACGCCATCCGCCTTCTGCAGACCCAGCGTCGGGTCGTCTCCGACAAAGACTCTACTTCGCCGGCTCATGCTTATCGCCTGTCAAGTGAGATCGGCTTTATGGCTTCGGTATCGCGTCTACCTTTCGCGAGGCTCATGTGGCGGGAACGAGTTTACCTATGATTGCGCCATTGATCCCATAGAATACGCGCCCCGAGTCGTCCCCGGATGTTTTCCCCGGGGGACAGGTCGATCATGACCCCTCTCACAAGTTACGTGAGCACCGCTGTGGCCGGCTTCCGAGGCCGGAACCAGGGTGCGCTGCCGCCTGTCAACCGGAGCTTGGCTGTTATGTTTGCGACTAGCAGGATGCTTGAGCTAAGTTTTGGAGATCGCGTGGCAAGTGTTCAGTTCGGACGGAAGAACGTGGGAGACTGAGTCGAAGGCCAAAAGACACGCTGATCGATCACTCAACAAACTTGGCTGTCCTGGGCAGACAACCTTGTTTGGCACTCCCGTGGCACACAATTCTGCGCCAACCTTTATTACTGTTTGGCTCTCCCTTCGATAAGTTTGTCAATTGAGAGCAGCTCGGACGCACTTGTGTCCATGCGACCAATATATGTGGCAGAAATACTGTGCCTTGAGATGGCACTGAATAACTTCGAACGTTTCCACTAAACTCAGCAATGCGCGTTTGCAACATCGCTGGGCTCAACAGGATCACTGGCCACGATCGTATTTATCTTCCATCATCTGCCTCATCATAGCAATCGCTTCTCGTTCACAGGGAATCAAATGGCAACGAAGCTTTATTAGCAGTCGACTCAGAAAATGCACGTTGAATCTCCCGATTATTTGCGACTGACTCGGCTTGTTGTGGGCCAACGTGAAGAGAGCCCAGAAGCCCACACTCTGAGCTCACTTGTTTAGGATCGCTAGACATCGCCAAGGTCATACGCGAACCTTGAGACTTATCAAAGACTTAGCAAGACTTGCTAATCTTGCTCAACGCGCGCGCCTCGTGGTCCATCGACCCAAACACCTGGGGCGGCATAACATTCCCGGAGCTCAGTATCCGCAGTTGAATCTGGGGAAAGCCTTGGCTACTTTCACTTTCCACTAACGAGCTACCCAGGCAAAGCGCGCCGAGTGAGCTAGCTTCTAACAGCACTCCGCTTTGCAATATAATTAAGTTGCCATTGTCCGTCCGATTGCTTAGTCCGGCAACTGTTTCCCAAGGGGGTGCTATACAGACTTGGCTACTAATCAGGGCTGCGAGGCACCACGCGTTCAAGTTGAAACGTCACTGTTAATATAAATGGAACGCATGAGAGCAAAGCCACGCCCCAGAAGGCCGAAAGTGTTCGTCTCAGCACACGGGTCTTTTTTTAAGGTTCTCGGTTGGGCGGCGCTACGCACCAAGCCCACGGTTCCACGGCGACACCGACAACCCATCCCACTCGGAAGCTCTCGAGTTGCGTCGCTTCGCTTAGAATGGCCTCGAGACATCGGCTCGAGTCAGCGAGATTATGATGGTCTATCAAAGGCTTGGACGGCAGTTGCTCTCCGTGAATCGACGAGAGGAACTTCTATATAAGTAATTGAGTAAACCCTTCAATGGCGTAATACTTCTCCCTCATTTCAACATCACTCCCCTCACACAACTGTCTCTCTCGCTATAACTTTACTACCAAGTATCAACTTGCCACCCGTTCAAGCTCGAACAATCACCACCACAAACAACAGCCAAAATGCAGTTCCCTACCTTCGCCGTCCTCGCCAGCATCATGGTCGCTGGCGTCTCCGCTCAGACCTCCTACGAGACCGCAAACTACCTGTCCGTCTGCCAGCAGGGCACCAACCTCTTCTGCACGGGCAACACCAACGTCTGCCAGAAGGGCAAGACGGACACCTTTGACGCCAAGGCTACCAAGGCCAACGAGGAGGCCTGCAAGGGCCTCCAGCGCGGCAACAGCTGCACGCAGACTGTCGCTTGCGTCTAAATTCTCTGGACCAAGTTCGTTTCTTTGATCATTTCCAAGCGATGAGGGAGGAATAGATTGTTTTCGGCATGGTTCATGGCGTTGTTGTTTAGCACAAGCATTGGGGAGGAAGCGAGTCGGCCGCCAATAGGGGAACCCGCTGCATCAAGATCGAAAGTGAGAAAGGCCAACCTGAATTGGACTTCGCATCTTATCATGAAGATGGCGCACTCGAACAAATAAAAGCATACTTCTTACATTTCTGGCTGCCATCGTACCTAAGTGAAGTGCAATGTCTCTTGGAATAGGTTACCTCTGAGTGAGCAGACATTCTACCTATCTAGGAGTCTCGGGGACCGAGAGCACAGAGCTAGTGTTTGTTGACAGGCGAGTTCGAGTCGTGCAAATCGAGGTGCTTCACTCTTGACATCCCACTCGAAAGCCGTATTACAAGACCCGTTGTTTTCCTCTGGATCTTGCTAGATGCCTAACTGCGATTGGAAAGAATTCAAAGTTAAAAAAAAGTCTTTGATCCGCGGGACCCCGCTTTCTCTTCAAAACGTTCCCCAGTTCCCACCACGTTTGCTGCAGTCCTAGCGTTGTGGTCTGATAATTACTCCATCAATTCAGTGAAGATCTGCAAAGAAAATGGCCTCTACGCAAGCTCAGTCTCTACACGGCAAAGTCGCTATCGTGACTGGCGGCTCCAGAGGAATCGGCGCCGCCATTGCTATTGAAATAGCCAAGAGAGGCGCAAACGTCAGTCCATACCCTTAGTCAAGTTTTTCGATCATTGATGAGCCTGGACCACTGACAGGAACTTCTAGGTCGTTATCACTTTTGTTTCAGAGAACAGCGTTAGTGTTGCGCAAGATGTAGTAAACAGCGTCAAAGCCTTGGGCAATGGGGCGGATGCCGTCGCCGTGCAAGCCGACATGTCCTCGCCCGACTCTCCCGCGCGGGTCCTCGAGGCCACTGTCAAAGCGTTTGGGGAACACATCGACATCCTTGTGAACAATGCCGGTATTACCTCCAAACTACCCGTGTCAGATGTTACACCAGCAAATTTCCAGGAGAGCATCGACGTCAACCTCAAAGGGCCCTTCTTCATGTCTCAAGCTGTCATACCGCGCCTCCGCCGCCCAGGCCGCATTATCAATATCACTTCCGTCGCAGCACGGGGCGGCTACGCCTCCGCCAGTCTCTATCTAGCCTCCAAGGCCGGGTTAGAGGGCCTCACACGTGCTTTAGCTGCGGAGTTGGGCCCGGCGGGACATACTGTGAACGCCGTTGAACCTGGTGTCACGGAGACGGACATGGCGCGCGACTCAGGAGCGTCGGAAGCTCACGGGGAACACGTCAAGATGATTGTGGCCATGACGCCTTTTGAGAATCGGATGGGCAGGCCGGAGGATGTCGCTTATGTTGTTGCTATGCTGGCTGAGGAGCAGGCAAATTGGGTTACTGGGCAGACCATATCTGCTTCTGGAGGGTTCTCAATGTTGTAGGCTACCTTTAAGTCCGAAATACACAGCTGCTATTTCGTTCGAGAGTCACTCCAGGATTTTACCAAAGGAGTCTCCGTGTCTCATAAGTTTGACCACGATTGTTCGAAGGACCATAGCCTTCTTTAGTGCTTGGGTTATTCGCTGACGATTCTGCTTTACCGCCAAACTTCAAACTCATTGTGATGTATTCATAAAAATTGCGTAGATTTGACTCCGGCCCCTGCCCAGATCCCAGGCCCTAACGACGCTTACAACAAAACAATCACGCGGCCATCATAAGCTCCTGCAGGCGTCGCAGAACCTCGTCTTCACCAGGATAATCAGGACCCTTGATAGACTCAAAAGCCGGGAGCAGGACAGCCTCGTCAATCTCCTTGTATTTTCCAAGCTGCACATGGATCACATTGCCGTTCCGGGAGGCATCGGCCATCAGATAGGCTGCGCCGCGGGCAACGGCTTCAGCGGTCTGAATCTCGACTCCAATCTTGGCCATAAGACCTTTCAAGTCCGGCAGTACGCTGCTATCCGCCCACGTTGGCGCCAGGGAGTTGACTCTGATGGGCAAATTGGCGGATGCGATGAGCGGGATCAGACCACGTCCGAATCCGAGAACCGCATGCTTGGCCGTGGCTGAATTGTGTTGTCAGCTGGAAAGGCTAGCCATGGAAAAGCTCAAACTTACAGTAGTCCACGGCACGAAGCCGTTGGAGACCGGTTGTAGAACCGTTGATGACAATGCTGCCACCCTCGGCCTGTTGCCGCATGTAGTATATCGCGATCGTAGCCGTGTGCATTACACCTGTGAGACTGACATCCAGAAGCTGGTGAGTGGGCTCCTTCAGATCGCCGTTCTCGTCTACTTCCGTAGACAGATAGTTGGCGCGGGGACCGAGGCCAGCGTTGGCAAAGACATGATCAATGCGTCCATAGATCTCCTTTGCCTTCTTGAAGAGTGCGATTTGTTCAGCCCAGACGGTGACATCGGTCTTCACAAACGTGTAAGAGTTTTCGGGCTGCTCCGCTGGCGGCTGAATATCTGCGTTAATGACGGAAGCACCCTGTGAAAGAAGCGTGTTGACTGCAGCGAGGCCAATGCCTGATGAACCTCCTGTCACGATGGCCACCTTGTCCTTGAGCCCGACCAAGTCTTTATCTTCAATGAGGAATTCAGCCATTTTTGTGTATACAATTGCGATGTCGTTGAGAAGAAGTTACACACACGTGGCTTGGCGGAGCTTGTCGATATTAATAGCCGGTTCCCCCTAGGCGCAGTCACCTGCAGATATTCTTCAAACCCCTCTCAGATACCAGGCAGCTGTAATGTCGTGCGACGTGTCGGTGGTCGAATGGGACTCAGACCGGGATTTGGACCGTATGCGGTGTAGCTAGGCCCATTTTCAAGCTAGGGAAGCGGAAAAGCGGCCACTTTGGACTTTCTGTGTCGTTCCAGAGTGCGACGCGTCGAGTGAAAAGCGTAAGCTGGGTGAGGGCCCCGGTGCTTTGCGGTATTTCTCGATGATCAGTGACAGGGGTTTTTGTGGGATGTGGATTGGGGGCGGCCGCCGTGTCACACAGCAAGAGAAGGACTTATATCTTTGACGGTCTCGTGGCACTGGTTGGACTAACCTGGTTTATCGAGTAATTATTGTTTGTATCCCTTATTGATTGTAGTTGCTGCAAGAAGACTGGATTGTTACATGTTCAAGTCCATTGGAGGCTGTTGCAATTTTCGATTGAGGCTTAGGTGACTTGCGCATACGTTAAGAAAAGAAGCTTGAAACAGTTCATGATGCCGAGAAAGCTTCAGACTCAAAAAGTGTACATCCAAGGCCAATGGCTTAGACGCCAAAATGAATGTAGGGAACCCATAATGGCCTCGTGACCATGCTGTAGTTTTCCAAAATCATACCTCTTGACTGATCGCCATCCTCTCGCGATGATTTGAACGTCTGGCTGTCTTGCAATACCAATATTGGGGCTTGACTGGCCACCCATCGATCTCGAAGCAGCCTCAAGCCGGAATGAAGGCCGATGCTGACAGACTCATCCACAACCCCATGATCTCGGAGATTCTCATAAACGGCCTTTGCCACGTCAACGCACAATGCATCGTCAACGTCCCACAATGTTCCTATGACATGCCGAAACCCAGCTAGCTGAAAGGCATTGGCCAGATGAATATTCTCATCAACAGATCTCATGTCCCGAATTTGACTTGTTCCGTATGCCGAGAGATAGGCTAGAAAAGGCTGGCGAACTTGGAGCTTTGTCTCCAACAAGTTTTCCACTGTGAGAGGACGATCTTGCCAGTCATTCAACAGCAGACGACTTTGGAGCGGGTCGATGGGATTCGATCCGCCATGGCCAGTAAAATGGAACAGCGTGCACGTACTAAGCGCTTCCAAAACCTCTTTTTGTTTACTTTCAGGCTCAAGGCAGGAGATTTCCATGCTCTCGCAGATGGCTTTCACCTCGTCAATCTCACTGCTTGCATGCCAGAGCGATCCTTGAGCTGGGGTATCTGGCATGGCGATCAGTACAGCGCTTGACTCTCGATTTGAATCCTTCCTGAGTGATCGTTCCTGGCGGGTGATTGTGATGGCTTTGACTGATGAACTGTAAGATGACACAACTCTGTCGAGTGTTGAGTGGGAGTCGCCCTTCAGGTGGTAGCCTGCAGCGTGCAGCGGGAAGCGAACAAGTGGTCCTGTGGGAATCCACCAAACGTGTGGCCAAGTTTCTCCCTCTGCTGGAGTTTCGACGAATCCGAGGGAGGTTAAGATGGGATTGACAATGTCATCCCAAAGCCATTCGAGCGTCTCCAGAGACTCTACATTTGGTAAACGCCGAACAATATCATCTCTTCGGAGCCTTGTAAGTTCGATAGCCTCGATTCCACCTTGCTGAATAACCAACGCATCGCATCGGTATGAGCTCACATTGATGATTATGATGGGACCATCCATCGCCGCTTGCCTCAAATCAGTCTCACTTCCAGCGAGGAGAAAGTCTTCGAGGTCCGGAATGCGTCTGATCTCTTCCAAAAGACCACTCATCTGACTGCTGACATTGTGGCGTCGATCAGTCGCGAAAGTATTCGGCAAGGAACCAACATCTAGACCTTCCGTTTCGAAGAAAGTATCGTTCTCTTCATCTCTGGCTGAAGCATCAATGACATTGCGAATCTCATTGAATCGTCGAGCCAGCTCTGGATGCTTGTTGTGAAGAAGTTTGACGGCAGATAATGGGCTTTTTCCAATCTCTAGAGATATTGCCGCGGCATTCGACGGGAGGTCTACCACAGAAGAAAGAAAATACTGCTTATCAGAGGGCTTCAGACTAAGAGGAACCCATAAAGGGATCAGGTCCATAAGAGTCTTAGCGACATTGTACATCTCGCAACCGTCAGTCCCCAAACTTGAAGCCGAGATAAATCTTTAGTCCGACCGTCACTCGCGAAGCGATATCGCCGTTGGCCAAGTTCAAAGCTGCCAAGAATATGCGTTTAGCCTCATCGTGGTAGCGAAAGTCTTGTTTTGTACGATTGAACTTGCGTTCCAGCATCATTCCCAGACTGCCGAGTATCCTAGCCCTTGATGAATGACTGTCAGACGTGATACGTATAGCTTCTCTGACAAGTTGAACACTCTCTTCGACGTCAGCCAGTTGACTCCCCAGCTGAGATCTATCATCTAGAGCGGTGGCGAGATTATCGAGAGTAACTACACGGCCAGTATCGTCATCGTTGGACAACTCTGTAAGAGACTCGCGAAGGTATTTGACTGCCTCATCAATATGCTTCACGTCTCTTGATCGTGAGAATTTCCAGTTGAGATATTTCCCAATGTTGTTCAGACGATGAGCACGATTTGGATCCCTGTGCACAATGGTTTCCCTTGCCAATTCGATGGCCTTATCAAGATCGGCAGAACTCCCATTTCGCATGGATCGCTCAAATGTCTCGGCAGCCAGATTCACCTTGAACATAGTTAGTTTCGACCTCTGTTTCGGGGATTTCGGATCTGCTGTGGATGATGTGGCATCTTCGGTTGCTTGGATACTTTCATTCAGATCTTCCATCAGACCAATACGCCTGAATCTCCCACGAAGACTGCCGGAGAGATTACCCAGCCTAACAGGTCGTTCCGTATCTTTCATTTGTGTTATCTTTACCGACTCTCGATGGTATCAAATGGCTTCATTGAGGTCTGCTGACTCTCCGAAGCCCTCAAATCGTAGGTTGAGAACGCTCCGAGCAAGCTCAGCCGTAGAGATCATCCTCTTAGATCGTTGGACGGCGTGCCTTCTAGAGATTGTCTAATCACTGATATTGCCTCTTCGATTTATGCAAGATCGCAAGCTTCGATAATTGGAGGGAAATTGAGAACACTAATCTGGCATGAAACCGGTCCGTCCCTACTTAACGTCTCTGGTAAGAATTTCTTCGACTCGCATAATCTATCCACAATAACCTAAGCTGAGCTTTTCCAAGCATTCTTCATTAGGCTCCATGTTGCAAAGACTGCAAATGGAGAGACGAGGGTCTCCGGTAGGAGGCCATTACGTAAACTCCCGTGGAGAGCTACAAAAGCCCATGCCAAGTTTTGAAGCATTTTTTCTTTCCAGCGAGCTTTCGAGTCATCAGAAACTAGTTCGCCCCTGTTTTGCGCTGTTCTTCCCCAGTCTAGCAAAAGACGGCCAATCTCTGTCATAGTAGACACAGCCCAAAATCTAATCGCCAAGAGCGATAGTTGCTCCTGTGTCTTGGCCGACCATTTGATTATGCTTTTAGAGGATAGGAAGGCTGTGGCCTCGCAGACATGAAATGAGGTAAGGGTAATAGTCTGTAAGACTTGGATGATGATATCCAGCGCCTCAACAGGTTTGTCTGTCGACTTTGTCGCCGCGATTCGATTAACGAGGTCTCTAGCGGCCATCCACATATCCAAAACGCCCCAAAGTCGATTCATGACCTGCCACTCGTCTACCATATTTGTGAGGGCTTTCATACGAAGTGTAGTTTGACTTGCCCAGGTAACAATTGATCTGGTATCAGGCTCCGTCAGAGAAGTCTTTGAGAAACTCAGCGACCTTCTCGTTCCTGTCCGGCGTAGATAGGAGATAAGTAGGTCCATGACAAGAGTGAGCGTTCTCATTGCCTCCCCAGCGAACAAGAGAACGATATCCCGGCTATCACGCGGCTCAATGGCTTGATATAAGTGCACGAGGAACGAGTTGACCTGACTGCTGTTGAAGCGAGATAACTCCATCTAAGCGATTGTTCGGAGACTTCAAAAGGATACTGTAGTTTATGCGTAATCGGTCTGGTAAGAGATGAAAATGAGGTAATTATTAAGAAAAAGGTCGTTCAGGGCGTGGGCATCTATGCGCTGTAGGCGCTCAACGATGACTGGTCGACATTCTACAGGTGTGCGGGACGTGATCAGTGACTGACAGGCTGGAGATGGATAAACACTTCTAGGTAGGTATAGGAAAGCACTCATACGTGGCAACACCTTTTATTTGTGTGATGTAGATGAGAACTTGGCCCTCTCGGAACTGGTTCCGAACGTGCCGTTCCGAGAAGTGAATGGTCCACACGCAATTCGCGGCGAATGGGCGAGCGTTCTAGTGAAGCCATGGCACTGTTCCGCTCAACGTCCTAGCTGACCTCAAGTTCTCTCCTCCACTTCCCGCCGATAAGATCGCAGCATCACGGGAAGGGTCTATCAACAAGTGCAACAAGATCCATGCCGATATTAAAGGCCCGGACTACAAGTCTTGGACGTCATTTGGTATTCCAGGAAAGGGTGTCGTCTCTTCGTTTGGTGACCACACTACCCCGGCGGGTAACTCTCATCTCGTTGCTTTTGGGCCTGACCCAACAAGCCCGGAGGGCATCACTCTTGGTAATCCTGAAGATGTGAAGGCGGCGGTAGTTCACCTGCTGCCTAAGGACCTCCAGGGCAGTGCCGTGATTGATCGCATAGTGAGCAAACATTAACCATGAGCCCCCAACAACCAGTTAACGATGCGAGTAGGTGTCTCACGACTGGAACAACGACGAGTTCTCCAAGGGTACCTGGTGTTACCTGCCGCGAAACTTCACCACGAAGTATCTCAGCGCATTTCAGTGTCCTCACGGCATTGTTCATTTCGCTAGCGCGGACTGGTCAGATGGCTGGCGTGGCTGGATCGACGGAGCCGTTCAGAGCGGCATGCAGATTGCCAGGGAAGTCATTGATAGCCAAGGAAGGACTAATAGTCGTCCCGTTTCATTGTCCCGACTTTGAGAGGACAGAAGGAGACTGTAACTCCATCTGCGAGGATAGTCTGCGTACCATTTCAGTTCTGTAATTATGCATTCGAATTCTTATCACGAAAAGGTGACTACCGGATCTATAGCGACGTAGCAAGATTAGTACAATTAAGCTTCCGACTCGTTACCGTCACTGTTTTGTCATTTGAACGAGCATAACGTGCACGACGAGCGCATACACTAGACCAGTGCGTGCACCAAAATTCTCAACCTTGAAAGTCCAAATCAGAATAAGAATCATATAAGCTCATTAACCATGGTAATTTTCATATTGACTCCTACCCTAGGAACCACTTGAACTGTTAGCTGGGATAGATACTTCACAATGAAAATTAATAGATACAGTACTTAGAGCTCAACATTGGCTTCAGTCTCTTAATGCAACAGTGTAATGCATGACTGATCAACTGACCAAGTGATGATCCACCCCTGACCTGAAGCGTTGAAAGTAAATGAAATAGCAAGAATATCAAACTAATTGACAACTTGCTTGTTGAGGAATAGGGTCTGCACATTACAGAAGCCCTTCAGGCCATTCGCACCCCACTCGGTTCCGATACCACTCTCCTTGTGCCCTCCAAACGGAGCGAGGGGTGTGAGATCGAAGTGTGTGTTGACCCAGACGTTGCCTGCTTGGATTTCCCTGGCAACCCTGGCTGCTCTCTTCAAATCGTTAGTCCAGACGGATGCTCCAAGGCCCATTGTGGTATCATTAGCCCGAGAAATGACATCGTCTTCGTTGCTCCACGATAGAAGGGGAACAATAGGCCCTGTTCGAGAGATGTCAAATTCAAGATTCATATGTTTGGAATGGAGTTGGAAAACCTACCAAAGGGCTCCTCGACAACCAGACGAGACTTCTCAGGAGGGCGGTCGATGATCGTAGGGGTAATGAAGTAGCCTTGCGATTTCTCGACGTTGCCGCCCACGGCAACTTGCCATCCTTGGGACTCGATGTCCGAAAAGAACGTCTTGACTCGCTCATACTGCATTGAGTTTTGCAGAGGTCCATGAGTGATGCCAGGTTGTGAGCCATCACCAACATTGTACCCTTTGACGTGCTTCACCAAAGCCTCCTTGAAGCGGTCAAAGATGGTCTCGTGTACGTAAATACGTTTCAAATTAAGGCAGATCTGATTTTAAGTGTAAGCGAATAGTTTTGGGGATATAGAAATGGTAGGATAAAAGGACATACCTGGCCAGAGTTGAGAAAGGCGAAAAATGCCACCTACATTACTTTAATCAGTCATACTAGGCTGCAGACTCTCGGGGTTATACATACCTTCTCGGCGACCTTGTCAACGTCTACATCCGGGAACACGATAGCAGGATCGTTTCCTCCCCTTTTGTTGTCAGTCTTTACCATAAAGTAATCAGCACTGCCGATACACTCACAATTCCAGCGTGACTCTCTTCAATGTCTTGCTTGCGCTCTGCATTACCAGTTTCCCTGTGGCTGTGGATCCAGTGAAGCTGATCTTGTCAATACCGGGGTGACTAGTCAGCCAAGGGCCAAGGTCGTCGTCTCCGCTCAAAGACTGAACCACACCCGGCGGAAAGAACTGCTGTGCTAGTTCAACTAACTTCAGCCCACAGTACGGGGTGAATGGTCTGCAAGTTGCTTAGCATCCATAGTATAGTTTCCCATTGTGCGAACATTCTTACGATGGCTTGACAATGATCACATTCCCAGTCAGGAGAGCCGGTGCGATTTTGCCCGTCGCAAGAAGCAAGGGAAAGTTCCAAGGAACAATAGCGCCGACTACACCCAAAGGAGCATAACGAGTGATAATTGTCCGGTGATCGTTGTCCTCTACAACATCCTCCGGTAGTGGGATGCCGGCCATGCCACGAATCCAGCTGATTGCAGCCTCTGTCTCGGCATCTGCTTGAGGTATCTGGGAAGTGTAAGCGTAGCTCGGCAATTTGATGCTACAAACAAGACTGCGGCTTAGCGTTCATACTGGCTTTCCTTGTTCAGAGATCAGCAAGTCTCTGAACTGGGTTCGGTAGCTATCCACAGCATCCGCATATGCCAAAACTGCCCTCTTTCGGTCTTCGTACGAAACTTTCGACCATGCTTTGAAGGCATCTTTTGCTGCAGCGACGGCAAGATCAAGATCCTTGCGCGTAGCGATAGGGACCTCTGCTTTCGCTTTCAGGTTTGCAGGATTAATGCCATGACGATTGTTCTCGGTTGGAGAAGCTTTTCCGTCGATAATTTGGACAAAATGGTCGCTGAAACTCAGTGCCGTAGAGCGACCGCTATTGGTAGTGGAGGACATGACGCGTTGTACTTGGAGCTTGGAAAATCACCGACTGTAGAAACACAAATCATACCCCGCACAGATTGTTGAGGTTTTTCTGACAGGCTCGAAATAAATACAGATTGGTACGAGGGCATCACTCAACGGGTATCTAAGACATTTCGGTTACTCAGCTGGCAGCACGAATACCCCGCATCCAGGGACACTGCAAAGACCGGACCGACCGCCGACAAATCGGATACCATCTCCTTCCAGATCCTCGGCTAATATGAAAGCCTTTGGAGAGCTTTTGGCCTATATCATATGTCTCTCGGTCCGCGATGTTCTCGTACACCCATATACCTACTCCCAGCACTATCTTGAGTAAGCACGTACATCACGAGACTCGGGAAGGCTATACTCAGCTCTAAGCTGCTCCACTTGATGACTTCAGATATTGAACTTGTTTAGCAGTGTCTTCCCAAAAGGTCTCCATGCGAAGAAACTGCTAACAAGGTCTATATCTCGTCAAGGCTCTTTGACTGGTTGCAACTTGCAGATTGGATAGGAGATGCACAATGAGCCGCAATGTATCAGGAACTGTGTTTCTTTTATCGACATCGAGAACTACCCAAGAGTTCTGGTACAAAGGAAAACTATTTTAAATTCTTGCGAGGGTCAATCCCGAAAGCCCGCCTCTTCACACCGAATGATATGGGCTCAACGCTTTGCCGAAATTGAGCTCTTAATCATTAGCCACACTTCTCAAATAATCATCAATCTGGCCATCAATCTTCTTCGAAGTCTTCCAAAGCACAAACATGGCATATCCAGATATGCTTGCCGTTCCTACAATAATGGCTGGCCAAGCGATAGGAAACACAGGTGCGGTAACAAACAGCAGCCCTCGTCGGATCAGCCGTCCACGCCACGCAGAATGATACGGTGCTTCTGCCTGTTCTAGATTCTTCATGATACACGTCCCCTGAAGTCTTCTTTTCTGAGGTCCATCAGGCATGAAGCGAGTAAAGAGAACGTCGAAAGCTTGTCTAGCAAACCACCAACAATTGTGGTGAAGGAATGTGTAGTCGGATGCTGCTTGGTGGATTATGGAGAGTATGTTTGCCATTTTCGCCAACGTTGGGGGTAACGGACCAAGATCGACATGTTGTAAAGTCTCGTCGTCATGGTGAACCAGGCTTGACTTACAAGGTGCCGGTATGAACATCAACTTTGCTTCCTTGTCTATTGCCTGCTTCCCCAAATCGCCCATTCGTTCAAGTCTAACCCACGAAATCTTTGACTCTTCTTGACCTGTGATGCAGATCAACAGGTACTCATGTTGCAAAGTGCTGTGCTCTTTGCTCCATATGACCCGGGTAACGAAACCAGGTGTCTGGTGGTTCGCAATATGGCGGATGATGCCCAAGCCTTCTTGTCCCATCATTCCTTCCATCTCCAGTCGCGTTTGTAGCACCGAGCCTGCGACAATAAACAATGAGAACTGCATTTGGACTTTGGTGATTTGGTGATCTAGCCTTTTTACTTACCTGTGACCCCTTTGGGGGTCGTTGGTCCTCGGCTCTGTGATGCACCCATGATTTGGTTGGAAACTAGTTACTATCTCAGGACAAGGTCGAAGAAGAGAAGAAATAGGGCTGATCAAGGGATAAGAAGCGGGTTTCAGCCAGTCGATGCCTAGAATTACTTCAGGATGTCTTGGAGATATGCATATTTATGTTGCTACGGCCGACGCCTCTTTCGGTGGCACTGCCTCGTTTTGGCGTTTTTCCTGGGTCGGACGCGGTGCAGTCACAGTAAGGCAACCGAGACTAACACCTAGCTCAGCCAACAAAGCCAAAGATCGTCAGCTCGTGATGCTATGGCTTGTTGAGCTCGACATAAATAGTGGCCGTTTCTTGCGTGACATTTGCAGTCAGGTGTCATACTCTTACACTTTCCTTCACCACATCACCTACTCGCCTGCCAGGTTTCTGCGCGCTTTGACCGCAAACCGGTTCAAGGCTGAGTCCTTTCTGTTGAGTGAAGATGGCTACGACATCAACGCCACGATCCCCAACCGGCGGCCAGGGACCATCAAGCGTGTCGGGAGCAACAGGCACCAACCAGCAACCCCCGCATGCTAGTGCGTCACGGCCACATAGTCCGCCATTTTCTGCGTATCTTCAGCTCGTCGCATTCACTGCCACTATCACGGTTTCCGTTTCAATCTCGGCTAGCCAAGGATTTGCTACGGGAGGAAACTTCTTCGGTGTTCCTCTAACCAATGAGACTGATCCACCCATAGCAGCCGCCGTTCAGGCTACGGCAGACGCTTCGTACTGGCTCTCGTGGGCAGCAGCTACATCCTCAGTCTCATTGATGATCGCACTCATTTTACAGTTGATGCAAACAGATGAGGTGTTCCTCGATGCTCTGGAGAGGGCACAAGGGAGTCGCACTTTCAACATACCAAGAGCAGTCGTGGGGTCTGGGAGTTGGGCTGCTCTCTTCTTACAAGCAAGCGCATTAGCGTTCATAGGGCAAGCCCTGAGAGCGATCAACAGCAACAGCGGGAGCATGATACAGGTAAATGTCACTCTTATTTGACTTCTGGTTCTGGTGCATTGTAATTCTAATTTTGATCCAGTGGGCACTACTTGCCGTGGGGACAACTTTCGTGACCTTTTACCTACACACCATCAAGTTCCAGAAGACGGTTAGGGACTTATTCCGAGATACCTGACTTGGGTTGGTGGATATCTCTGGGACTGAAGAGTTTTATCTTAGTTACAAGCGTTGACAGCGAAAGTGCTTTGATTATTGCGATAAATAATTGCACGAAGGAAAGAGGAATGTTGGCCAGTAAATACTATGCGATTTGGGAAGTCGCGTCATTCAGATACTTCTCTTAGAGCTTTACTGTTTCTGATGATACACAGCCCAGCCTGAAATGGTGTTCCCACTGTGTTTGAGCGTCGCTTCAAGTTCCTCAATGATTTGTTCTCGGTTGAATGTCTAGAGGCCTCAAGACCTCGAGTATGGGGTTGGGCAATATGAGCGCAATGAAAGGTTTTGCTCTTCATACTTGAAATTCTAAGGCGATAAACACCTCGTCTGTTCGGATTCGTTCATGAATTATAGACTGTGACTATTGTTCTATGTTTGACCGTTTATCTTGAAGGGCTAGAGCATGCTTAGAAGGTAGCAACGGAAACTGTGGTGACGTCTCACATGAAGCTTGGTAGAGAGTAAAAAGGTGAAATGATTTATACAGACCTACTTTGATAAGTGGCATGGGTCGCTCCATGGCGACTAGTGTCAAGTCATGACCCAACTACATGTGATATTCCCTTGGTGCCAAAGCAAACCATTTGAAACCGATTTCCATAGGTTGCGATCATACTACCTGGGTAGTACGTCGAGAGTCTGTACAACATCGCTTGGGCAACATGGACAGTCGACTTAGAACCACTGGTGTGAGGTGTCGTTGACTTGTTATAGAAGGAGGTGATGCCGCAATATCGAGCATGCATTCAATACAACCTAACATCTAGGGAAACGACAAACGTTGCCATCATCGACCCAAACTTTGAAGGTGCTTGCGGCATTGATACTTGACGGATAATAGTCTACTATTCTATCTCACGAAAACACTGGCGAGGTTGAGCCACCCACTTCATGATCTCGTCCACTTGGTATCATAGTCAGATTTTGTGGTCAGACACCTTCTATACATTGCCACAATTGCAATATGTCTCTAGTCACTAACCCGATCTATCGGTTTATTTACGATACTTTGATGACAAGTAAGTCGCCGTTTCGGATTACAATTACGAGGCCTTGGCAAGAGCCTTGAAATTAATTCGCGCGCAAAGAAAGACCCTCATTTCCACGATTCATGGAAAGACCACTACCATTGAGATGTGTTAATAAACCTTAACGCTAATGATCGCTGACTTTGATGGATACCAAGGCCATGCGAATTACAGCCATGAACTGGCAACTATACTAGCGCTCACTTCGTAGTCAATATACAGCCAAGGCAAGTCGAAGTGCTCTATTTCAACCAAGAATCCACAACGCCAGTTCAAGGCAGGCATGCGTCTAGTAGCAGAATGAAATAACTGACCGCACTTTGACAATCATGCTTCATCTAAGCGCTTATTAACATCTTCAAATAACTTGGCGACTACGATTGCCCCAGCCCTTAACAAGATCGTCGACGGGCCGAATATGGCAATGATCATATGATATGAATCTAACAGCTCTATTGATGCCATGCACCCTGTGGAGAAGCTACCTTCAAGCGTGGCGAAACATCCATTAAGAGTTTGCCTAATGCTATGCGACTTCCAGTCTTCAGCGTCGCATCGCTAGCAACTTAACTGCGGTGCTATCGTTCTCAGTCCTTGAAACCAGCTGTCACCCCGAAACTCTCCGGATATTGGTCGCCGCCATCCTAACTACCGAGGACTTTTCACTGTTAATACTGTCTGTAAGTCGCTATTACATCATGGTGTCATGCATGATTCCAATCCCCGATACTATTTCAAGAGATTCATCATACGTTTATAAGGTTTAGAAGACCGGTGATATACCCTCCCAAACGCGTATGACAACCGTAACAAAACGTCAACCTGTTCCAAACGCCCACCAGTTTGCTTCTGTCGCACACGGCAACGGACAATCACTTGAACATATTCACCGTCTCACAAACTCTGTAGTCGCATAAACAGAAACCCTTTTGAGAAGTCCCAGAGTGGACATGTCGCCGAACTGGTTGTCAGCGGCGCGGTCTGAAACGCGAGCCTGCTGAGCAGTCCCCTCGCTACAGCAGCCCGGCGCGGGGTGGAGATTTCTCTCAACGGAGAGGAGCCTCCTTCGTCTTCGGATGATCAAGTTGCCATGTGGTCTCCCTACCAGTGTGTCATCCGCGGACAAGCGACGGTCAGAAAGGCCAGGCCTTTTTCTTCCTCCGTCTGATGTTCGGCAAATAGCGAGAAAATTCGCCCTTAGGTTTACGTAGAGGCTTGGCTCTTAGACCGGGCGATGCCGAAAAGTAAAGCTACAGCAGTACTGACTTACCTCTGTTACAGCGATAAGTCTTCCTAGGCCATTATGCAGCAATGCCATTGTCGCCTACGTTCCGATCGGTTCGCCGAACGTTGCATCGCATACCTGTATGTCTACTCAAGGGCAGAGATTAGGTCCATATGCGGGATGTCAACGGCACTCACCATGGCATGAGAGCAATTATTGCTTCATTCTAGAGCAGTCCAGCATCGTACAATTACGGGTGATGATGTTACAGCAATTCGTGATCGTGTGCGGCGGTAGCTGATAAGACCCTGATATGCCGACTAGGACGCCGACTAGGACGTATCGGTCAACGCAAGCAAAATCCCTCCCATGTAATCGAGAGTTTGAGGGAATGTTCCTGGATGATCTCAATTTTCAACGGTGGCGCGGAGGGCGTCACAGTGGGGGGTTCGTGTGTCCTGGCCTGCAGCAATCAATACTCTAACCGCGTCAATCCGGTCTCGACGCCGAAGCACGTTTCTCACCTTCTTTTAATTGAATCCCCTCGTTCCAGACTATCTCTTGTTCATCCACCTCCCAGGTCCCTCGAAGTTCCATCTATCTACACACCCAACCGCTGTCTGAAGGCACGCATCACGAACCCTGACAGCCACGATGCCAGCTCTTAATACGAAGAGATTATTGACCAGGGCCCAGACAGGGCTCCATCAGGGACAAGGGTGTTATTCTGAGTCCTGGCCTATTTTGGAGTGAGGGTCAGTGCGGGAAGGATGCAAGAAAAACGGCAGGCTATCCATCCCTCCACCGCTTCTGCTTCTTGATGGACCGAAACCGCGCGCCGCGCCCTCATCGGCCGCATTGACAGCTGGAGCTTGGATGGGTTTGCAGAGATGGAACCCCCGCGCGTCCACTTCAGCTGCTTGTGATGATGCCAGGTGCTGGCCGCCGCCGCCCCGCATGGTCAAGCGAACACAAGGGAACTAAGCGGGAAAGAGGGGAAGCTCGTTGCTTTTCTTACTCCAAGGTGCCCTTCGCTTACGGCTTGACACCTGGTCAATATGAGACTAACAATTATTGAAAGGCCCGTCTGCGATGTGATGGAATGACGCTGTGATCCTCAGTCCGCATCCATATCTTGAGTCCAGGTCAGAAGAGAGGGGCAAGCAGGGCGCAAGCCGAGGGTCGTCTTCGTCGTCGGGAAATGCTACAAGTCAAGTTGACTCTTGTGATCCTTGAGCGCACGGACACGGTGCAGATGGAGCAAGTCTGTCCGAGGCGGAGGAGAAGAGCAAAGATGTCCACTGTGCTGCGTGGGTTCGTGAAACGCGTCTGGTGGGATGAATGTGATATCGGACGCTGGCGACCAGGGGAGGCCCAAACGCAAGGAAGAAGAAATGACGCTCCATCAAATATGATGAACACGAACATGACCTTCACGTCACGTTTTTAATGCATTTGTTTGCATTTCATCTCGATTACGTATATCGACTGGGTTGCGGCGTTGTCATTCTTGTCTTGGAAGATCGGGAAGATGGGCGGTGCAGCCGGCGAGTGGGAGAAGCCGGAGCCTGCTCCGGACCCCAGCGCCACATCCGTTCCGGCACACCGAGTCCATTCCGAGTACAACCAAGAACCTCCGGTGGGCGGAAGGCTGACTTTCGGAGCGTCCGCTTTGTAGCATCTCAAAACAGCAATGTTCTCGAAAAGGGGAAATTCAAAAAGTCAACTCAACTTTTCGCTTGACTTTTCCTGAGAGTTCAGACGCACACAGACCCATAGTCTCTTCTTGGTCCCATTGATACATTGTAATTTAGCTCACCTTTTGGATCCATCACTTTCCTTTTCTCCACGTTTTCTAGACGCTCGCGAAACAATAGGTACCGCAGCACTCGCCGTTTACTACCGGCGTGTTCCGGAGTGTAACCACGCATCCTGTCCTACTTCGCTCTAGACTAGAGGCAAGATAGCAGAAACGCACTGTGGTCATCCCAGGCTGAGATGTGATGTGCCCAGTTTCGCATGAATGTCTTCCCAGAAGCCCACGCATCGGACAAAAAAGAAGGAAGAAAACGTGGATTCAGCGGGGATGGTCCTGTCCTCGCAAGTTTCTCCAGCCGGCGTTGGTGTGAAGGAGCTTTGATCTCGTCGAGCGATCTCAACAGCATGTCCTCATCGCTGCGTACAGGGAGAACCCCAAGACATATGTCAGCGGCCCCCTGCCCACAAGCACCTCGATATCTGCATCGCTCTCCCTACCACTGCATATGCAACTCCATCACGCCCGCGCAACACCCTACCTGTTCCCATGTTCCCAGCTTTTTCATTGTCCTTCATTCCGGATTCTCGATTCCCTTGCTCTTGGACCCAGCTCGAATTCCACAATCGCCAAGCATCGCGATGACGAATTCTATAGGGATACTTTAAAACGGGCGCAAGGCTCCACATCAAAGCTTTCAGGGTTTATTGACAACCGGTAACCGGACTGATCAAATGGGCCGTCTCCATGGCAGTGCAGAGGGGTAAGACTGAGCGCAGACTACACAGTAGAGATCGCCAACCCAAGCTTTCCAAGGAACCCGTTATCATGACCCGTCCGAGTGTGCCGAAGTTTTCGCTGATTTCACGCATATCACGCAAGCAACCTCAACATGGACAGGCCTACCTCTATCCCCCATCCATTTCAGCGCTCATCGGGGGTCCAGAACAGGGGTGAAAAAGAATCCGTCTAAAACAAACCGAACGACCGTAACCGTATCATGCTTAATATCACCTGGAAAGGT
This sequence comes from Colletotrichum scovillei, assembly GCF_011075155.1. NCBI lineage: Eukaryota > Fungi > Ascomycota > Sordariomycetes > Glomerellales > Glomerellaceae > Colletotrichum > Colletotrichum scovillei. The sequence continues at coordinate 2,817,073 of NW_023336263.1, forward strand.
GATGAAGATGGAGTGTAGTGCACGAATAGTGTCCGGCCCGTTTCACCAACTCAGACCCCACATCCTGGAACGGTACCGTTCGACACTGTACCACTCCAAGCGATTCGAGGAGAGACTTTTTAGTCCATCGACAGAAGGGCAAGATTCCCTTGCTGGCATGCCGCTGTCAAAGAAGGGGCCCCACCGAAGAAATGGCCGGATGGTAACCAAGTGTTAAGATCTGGACCCTCTCCGTTTGGTTAGGAATATTGCATGCAAATATCATCATATGATCGCAGAGGCATGCATGAGACTCGCCAATCTGGCTTACGACTGGTTTGGTAAACCGACGGCACTGGGAATTCTCGGCAAATATCATCACGATGCCAGCTGAAAGGCCTCAAGCCCCATTCCTCTGCCGCGACTTGCTAGACCTCGAAACAGGCCTTTGGACTTACCCCAGGCGATCGTGGATGACCCAGTGATGACCGATCACTAAGATCAACGGCCGTGATGCTCATTCAGATCAATGCCCCCGGAATCGAAAGAAAGATTTCAAATTCGGCCCATCCATGAGAGCCCTCCAAAAGAAATACCGGACCTACCACCTGATCCATCTGTCTATCGAACGAGACCGTCGGCTTGTGGTGCCTTGTAGGGCTAAGATAGTCTCACGTCGACCCCGAAAAGTGTCAATAACACCGGTCACTATGACCTCCCGTTTCCGCATCCACAACCGCACCCATCACGAAGCATAATCACATAAGTACTGTGACCAATATGCGAAATCTCACAGCGCAGGAAACCCCCATTGCCAGAAAGGCCCACGGAACCCGCGTCTTGCCTGTCCCCAACTTGAACTTGCCTGCCACTGCCCCCCATCGCATCACATCACCCCTCCGCATGAAGAGTTGCTCAAGACCATCCTGAGACCCGGAGCTCAGTCCTCCCGACCAAAGCTCGCCTGGCGGTCCCTGATCACCGCTCGGGCCGTGCGCAGACATTCCCAAACAAGCACCGAGTCAGAGTCCTGCCCTCTCTCACCCTCCCTTATCCGCACCAAGGCTTAGATTCAGCTGTCTTATCTGTCTCCTGCCTTGGAAATAGTGGTTTTCCTTGCAGGCTTTACAGGGAGAAGTTTGCCTCCCTCTGCTCATGGCGGCGATGCTACGTGAATAGAGTGACGTCTGAACGGTTGCATATAGAGGATGTTGACCACTAGAAATCAGCTCCGTTGAGTCGTGACGATGGTCTTGTATCGTGACGAAACCACTTCTACCAAAGTTTGTCAAAATAACTAGTGGATAACCAGCCGTAGTCTCGTCAACGCGGTCGCGGTCGCGATTACGCTCACTCGTCATGAACCATGGAAATGAGGCTAGCTAGCAGCCAAGAAATCATGTCAGGAACCCATCCGTGGCGCCACGCCGTGTGGCAACAGACTTTCTTAGCCCCAAACACCCATCCAGGAACAAAGGGCCTCATGCTTTTCTCGGGGCGCTCTTTCTCACGCCTCTCTCGAGGCTCTCGGTTTTCGCGACCAAAGTTAGCATGGCAACGATGGGTTCATCTCCCCACTGTGGCTTTTTTACCACGCTTTCAAACTGGAATTCCAACGTTCCCAACCACCTTGGGGCAATACTCTAAACTGCAATCTATTCTAAAATTGGAAAGCTCGGGGTTATGCAACATTCGATAACGGCGACTTACATGACCGCGATACCGGCCACAGCAGTCTATCGGCCCAGGTCTCTGGGTGCGTGGAAAAGCCACAAATTGGTTTAGAACCATACTTTGGTACCGCATCAGCCTAATTGGACCCAAGCGAAGAGTGAGAGTGAAACTCAGCGCCGACCCAGCTGCTTGGGTCCATGGAACTTACCGGTTGCGAAGGGCAAAAGGTCAAGGCTCCGCCCGTCTCCTTCGGACCTCGACGCGCCGCCTCGCAAAACGACACCGGGTTCGAGGGTTGGGGGCCCAACGGCCGTTGCGAAACCCGGCCATACCATGGCAGCGCCGAAACAAAGTCGCCGGCGGGGAGGACCGACGACGGACGGGCCATGCTCTTCTTCGTCTGACCCAGACATGACCCAAAGACACCGAGTGGCCGGTTCCCACCACCGCACCTCCGCCAAGTCGCATCTTCTCTTTCGCAAGCCGAGCCGTCACAAGGTTGTTCCGAATCTTACCAACGGATGCCTACCGAGAGCGAGATGACTTCGTCTTCTTCTGCTGCATCGCCGCAGGAACGGCATGATGATGGTTCGCCCGGTAAGACTCGGATGGTGCAATCTGCGCCTCCGCATAGACACGTCATTCCATCTCAAAAAATTAGATCAATTGAACGTGTTCGACCCATACCTAACTAGGCACCGAACACTTGGGCCGAGTTGCCCCTGTTTTCCTACAGTTTGCGGGTGCTCGCGACTCCCTCTCGGCAGACTCGGCCGACGGAAGATAGTGACCGAAGAGAAAAAGAAACGTGTTGTTGAGGAACCCCAGGATTCAGGCTGGTTCGCCGAGGGACGATAAAACGTCGTGAGAATATCTGCCCTTCGTGGGGGGCCAGGTTGTTTGAAGAAATAATCTCGACAAGGAGAACCCCTCGTCGACGAATCTCATAGCCAAGACCCTCCACGTGGATCCACGTGCAACTTTTGAGCCTGCCGGGCAGCACAAGATTGAGGAAAAAAACCACAATGTGAACCCTGAAGAAGTTTGCCCCTGCACAGCGGTCGGTGTCTAATTCTATCCAAGTGCGTTCTGGAGCTCCATCAGGGTAATCAGTGTCATCTAAACAGCTGACCGTCTAATTATACTTGTGGACAATATGTTTACCTCAGAGTACAACTTCCCCCTCTCTCTATGATATGCACGGTCAGCATGTCTGCCAGGCCCAATTTCAATAAATTGATAAAAACGTGTCATGCCAATGAAGTGCCATTATTGAGTGTAGCGATGCTACTTCACCACACGTGTGTATATATTTCGTGTCGATATTATACGGATACCATAGTCCATCTTTTCGTCCGGTGCTGCTCCCCCTTTCTCCGAGCTTTACGACCGCTCCGCATCCAACGGCCCGGACATGTGCAGCATTGACCGGTGGGAGAGGTTACATCGTCATGTCGATACGTCGATAAGGACGGGGTAGAACGACCGATTCGGGCACCAGTGCCGCGGCAGTGAGGGGTTCGAGGGAGATGAGCATCAACCACCGTAAAGATGTTCCACCCATCACGAGTCAAATGTAGATCACGTTGTGCCTGTTGCTTGTCACCTTCCCCAAATTCAACTGCAAAGCTATTGTAATCTTGCTTGTGGCCCTGGTTCTTTAGCACATGCCACATCGTGTGAAGGTTAACCAGGGTGTTTATGTCTGGTTCGCCTCGTGTTGCCAAGAGGGGAGTTCATCGTTAATTACGTTTGAGTTGATGGAAAAAGGTTCCTTTAAATATCACGACTGCTCGCCGTTTTTCTCGCATGTAGTTGGGATTTCGTCTCCAGCCAGCGCCGCTCTGTCCCTCTCGCTCGCCCGTCGATCTTTCTTCTCTTCCCTCCGTCCGATCAAACATCCCACGTTGCGAAACGAGCAGAAGATCCAGTCGCTACCATGAAGCCCACCAGCCTCAAGATGCTCCTCGCCGGAGGCGCCCTTTCCTCCGGCGCCCTGGCGCAGACGAGCGGCGACCTCACCATCCTCGCCATGAACGTCGCTGGTCTGCCCGAGATCCTCCAGAACAACGAGGTGCCCGGCGACAAGACGACCAACTCGCGAACCATCGGATCGTACTTCGCCAAGTACAACTACGACATCATCAACGTTCAAGAGGTAAGTCTTTGCACAAGAGCAGCAATCTATTCCCGACAGCTGAAAAGCTATTTCTTGCCATTGATCGCGTGGGCTGGGGTCAGCGCATGAGCCACATGTTGCTCCGACCCTGCGTCAATGCAAGGACATCCACGACTCGCGATCCCAGCATTTCCCATCTGTCACTGTTTCAAGCTTGAACTCTACTGCTATCATTAGCCATGAACCTCCAAGAAATGGCAGAAAATAGCAAAACAGCACTTTAACTAACATACCGAAAACAGGACTTCAACTACCACGCCTACATCTATGAGACGGACACGCACCCCTACCGCACCGCAACCTCCGGCGGCGTGCCCCTCGGCTCCGGCCTCAACACCCTCGCCAACTATGACTGGATCGAATTCGAGCGCGTAAAGTGGTCAACCTGCTCCAACGCCTCCGGGTCCGACTGCCTGACGCCCAAGGGCTTCACCTTCATGCGCCTCCGCGTCGCCGAGGGCGTCTACGTGGACGTCTACAACCTCCACACCGACGCCGGCACCGAGGCGGGCGACCTCACGGCCCGCAACAGCAACCTCCACCAGGTCGCCGACTACATCGACACCTGGTCCGTCGGCAACGCCGTCCTCGTCTTCGGCGACACAAACTCCCGCTACACCCGCACGTCGGACCAGATCGGCGTCTTCGCCTCGCAGAACGGCATGCGCGACGTCTGGCTCCAGCTCGAGCGCGCCGGCGTCGTGCCCACCGTCGAGACCCTCTGCGCCAACCCCAGCACCACAAACTACTGCGAGACGGTCGACAAGGCCTTTTACCGCGGCAACGCCGTCGTCAACCTCGAGGCGACGTACTTCAACTACGAGAGCAGCAAGTTCCTGCAGTCCAACGGCAGCATCCTCACCGACCATAACCCCATCACCGCAAACTTCACCTGGTCCCTCTCCTCCACCCTGCGCCAGTCCGACTTCTCCGGCGGCCCCCACGGCGACTGGTTCTCCGATCTGCCCGCGCTCGCCAGCAAGTCCAAGCCCAAGGCCTCGGTCCTGACCTTCCGCGGCGCGGACCGCCTCGACTCCGTCGCCGTCACGCTCGCCGACGGCACCGTCTTCACGCACGGCGGCACCGGTGGCACGGCCGCGACCCTGACGCTCGCTGCGACTGAGTACTGGACCGCTGCTAAGCTCTGCTGGGGCAAGAAGAGCAACGAGACGCGCAACTTTTACATCCAGGCGACTACCAGCACGGGCCGAACGGTCGCGGCCGGTACGGCGACGTCGGATTGCGCCACGCACACGGCGCCTTCGGGATGGCAGATTGTCGGATACTTGGGACGGGACGGGGATGAGATTGACAGGTTGGCATTTGTCTATGCGCCTCAATAAGAGAACGTAAAATCATGGGCCTTTTGCATTCTTTAATTATTTAATGCGGAGCTCGGCAACCAGATACCGACCATAATAAACCTTAAATCCCGCCGGGTTGTCTCTGATATATCGAATTATGTGTATACTGATTCTTCTTTTTTGTCGATCTTGTTCTGTCTTGTCTCGATTCGTCCCGGATTCCTGACTATCCGTTGCACCAGACACTCGTGATCAGCACCAGGGGTGGACTTTTTTTTTGAGGTAATCTCTAGCACAAGGTCCTCAACTGCTCAGTGCGGTGCGATTTCGGCCGAGGAAAGCCTGGCAATCAGTCCATGAACCCTAGCAACCACGCGATTCATGAATCAGGGTCTGCTCCGACGACGAAAAGCTGTCCCGATCGGCGGGAGCTTGCTGCCTGACGACTGTACGCGGCATAGCGTCCAAAGAACCTATGTCAACGAAAAGACTCACACGCCCCTTTTCTAGAACGGCACGAACGGCTGGCCCTAGCCAGGCTTGACTTAGGGACTTTGAAATTGGATCTTTGTTCTTCTTTGTCGATCACTTCTTCCTTGTCGCGTTTCCTCCAGCGGTTGAGCGGTTTCTCGTTCACCGTTGGAGCGACGAAAATAGTTAGCCAACTCCTTCGAATGTTGGCGGCAATGAATTATGAGACATGCACTTGGCAGATATAATCATCTACCGGTCTCTCTGCAGGCACACTAGCGGAAGATCCCAGGTCGTCTCGATCTCTCTTTTGATAAGGTAATAGTTCGTTAATCTCACGAAGCAAAAGGGCCGGGTGAGGATAGACCACTCGATATGACCTTTCACCAGCCAATAGGCAGACGAAGTGACTCTTCTCACCCATCCCCGGATCGAGACGGAAAAAGATGATCTTCAGGGACCTGCGTCGGCCTTCGGGGCTAAGCAGACGAACACGCTCTGGCCACCACGCCATAGAGGCTCGCACGTCCGTTGCTCCGGCTTGCCGGCTTAGAAGATGTCTCATTTCCATGCGACGGCCGCATCTTGGCATGAACCTGTAACAGGTGCTTGAACGGGCTTGAACTAAGCTTAAGGGAGCAGTGGCTTTTGACGAAAGAACTCGATTGACTAAGAGTGGCTGATTGAAGACCGGACTTATTGTTGGAGGCGTTCATGGGGGCAGAAGGCTGAATCGAACGGCGTCATCCCCAACTCAAGCCAACGTACGGAGTACCCTTCCAAGGCCCGTGTGGTGGCTTCCACCAAGCTTTACAGCTGGTGAGCTGCAGTGGTCGATGTGAGATTTATTGGGTGTGGCAAGTATTCTTCGGCCGGCCTTTACTAATGTCGCGGTTGACCTCAAGCAATCGCCACATAGTTAGGCCTCGACTCATCTGGTGGCGGCTGACTTGAAGCACAGCTTACATCTTGAGGAAAGGCCGGAGATACCTTCCCCGCGGTACCACTGCATTTCTAATATGGAGGCCGAGCTGCTGCTACTGCATATTTGAGAGTGCCGATAGCATCGAATGCTACCTTGATTAGACCGAGATCTCCCCAGGTGCCATAGCTCCTGATAGCTCTGCCATCTCATGTCGACAAACATTCGTCAGCCGCTGATCAGCACGAGAGTCTTTTAGCTCTTTTAGCTTTGACTCCCCGAATGGGTGGTGGCGTCAGATTATAGTAGGATGCTCAATCTATATCAGAATGATGCGAGAAACGTATACGGCGAAAGAATGAGCAAACGACCTTTTGGGCTTTGCTTCCAGGATCTTGCTTCGAGGGGTCAAGATGCGATCTTGTTGAATGTTGCGACAAAACGTCATAGCACATTCCCGAACTGCTGTGGTGCGTATCAAGACTAATATTGCACCAGCCACCCAATCTCAGGGCGTGATGAGAACGCGATTCGAAATTGAGAGCGTGCCAGTGAAGAGATTCGAGTGATTATCGTACACATGAACATGGCCCTCATTGTTGAATGGAGTGCAGCTTGCAATATGTTGGTAATGACGAGTACACAAGAGAGACTCCCGCGCCGAGTAACATAGAATCTGACATCTTGAAAAAAGTCTGGCCAGCGCCCTGGATTCGCGACGCAATGGTTTCCGAAGAACAGAGTTCAGCCAGCTCGCGGAACATGACGCGATGTGCTACTAACATGAGACGGCGTCGAGATGATTGTGAAAGATTGGATGGGCGGGCAGGTCGGGGTGGAGATCGAAGGATCAGTTTGTCCGCCACGCCCGCTACTCAGGGTCCAGCCGCTCCGGGGAAGCACGTCGAAAGCCCGCCCGAGCGCCAGAGGTGCAGCGGTTTCTGCAGTGTGCAAGCCTACGGTTAACCTCCACCATGTCAGCCGAACGTTGATATCACGCCTGGCAGACACATGGTGGTAGATGTGGAAGTGGCTCGAGCCAAAAAGAGATCCCTATAGCAGGGACCAGCAACACATTTGCGAGGTGTCTACGCATACTAGGCCGAAGTTGCGAGGCTCAGTATGGGTACAACTTTGCAGATGACATACAAATGACGAGTTGGGAGCGACGCAACGAGCGGCAATACCTAGACAAGCCAAGACAACCCATGACACCCCAGAAACCCCAAGTTGGTGCTGTAACATCTGCAATCATGGCCGGAAGCCGGGATGCCCATCGCCGTGCCTTGCTGCATGTATAGCATGCATTTAAGCAGTCCTGAACTCCATGGCGAGGCAAAATCGGACCCAGGAGCCAGGAAGCAGTGTAGTTGGGAAAGCCGAGGGTCCCGGATGCTACTGGAGAAGCTCGGATTTCGCTGGCTACATCCAGCACTGCGGAGTACTGTGGGCTTGTTGGTGGTGATGATGATGTGGAGCATATTCCATTCCGGGCGAAATGTTTGCTTCCTGTTGGATTGTCGTCGTAAATGCAAGTGATAGTTGAACGCACCTTTGCCGTTACAGGAACCTCCTCCGGGCTCCTGGGATGAGTAGGTGAGCTTCTTGCAGGAACAGAGCTTGCTACCGATCTGCTCATAGATGAAGGACTTGTAACCTGCATATCGCACCCTAGCTACCAAAGTTGCCCGAGTTGAACGAGGCCGATCGACATGGTCTGACGTGATGTTTGCTAGACCTAAAACACCGCCGAATACTTGCTGATCAATATGAGGTGAGGTCGTTGCGCCATTTGGGTCCATCAAGAGGAAGCGTCATCAGAGAGTGGCAGCTCGAGCGCACTGCATCACTTCCAACAAGATTCTCATGTGATGAGACTGCTTGAAGGCGATTTCAAACACTCGACGTTATGCAACCACTTTAGCCTTCGGACACTGGCGAAGATCGCAAAGCTCGTGGCCAACGGTGAGTCGAGCCTGCTCGATGCCTCACGAAGTGAGCTTGCGTAGCGGCCTCTCCAGCGTCCCATGGAGCGGATACATGCTTGAAAATGCAAAGCAATGAGTCGTGACCGTTTATTGGGACTCCTTCATTCCCCAGATTGCCTCTAGAATGCGTAATGAGACAACAACCTCTCATCAGAGCTCTTCATAGAGCGGCACAGCTGTAAACCAATCGAAAACAAGCAGGTTGAGTGCTGCACTGACCAGGGGGCCTGGGCTCTGAGAGTTTGATCTGGCCCAGGCCCAGTCCTGGGAACCCCTGGATGTGCATAGGTACTGCAGACAGCGAGTCGGAATCCTCCTCCCCTTGCGTTAGCCTGGCCATGGTGGGTAGTTTGACGAGAAGCAGTCAAAAGGCGTGGGTCGTCGGTATTACTATCGGTCTAGATAAAAGTGAAAAGAGGAAGCCGGTTTGCTAAAGTGTGATGAGTCTATTTAATGTCATTCAAGTATCCATTTTCACACCATCAGCAATAGCGCTTCATGCTCACCTCACGCTCTTAAATGAATGGACATGCCATGCGTTCTCATGCTTGAAGAAGCTAGAGATAATTAGACTCTACTAACCATGCAAAGAAAAACCCTTCCCTCTACGCCAAAGAGTCTTGAGTGATAATTCTGCAGAGAACCTGGAATCCCGTTATTTGGCGTGGCTCTTCAAGAACGCTGGTGTTTACAACTCGACAGGCCGACACTGATGAGATTTCTTCGGTTGTAGGTGGGCGGGTCAAGTTGCGGGTCATTCAGGTCGGCCAAGGGCAGAAATTTTGCTGCCCGTCAAGGATGAGCAAATGAGGGCATGATATCTTTGTAACCGTACCCGGTTACAGTTGGAAGATCCGGCGCGCCGGTCAAGATGATTGAAGCTCCCTGGTCACCGCTGCACCTTTGGAAATGAGGGGCCCTTGAAGATGCCCGGTGAATTCCGGTCAAAGACGTCCGTACATGGGCTCTACACCTCGTGGTTAAGATTTTTCTACCGCGAAGAGCCTGGGTTCTATACGCTGTCGTAAATCCTCTATACGCTTAAATCGACCGAGGCATTGAGATGCTTGCATTCGCCTATTGAGGAGACCTGTTGATACGGGATCAGTCGATCAAGAAAAAGGTGGCACCAAGGTTGGCAATAGCTTGTCTAGCGTCTAGCGTCGACGGGGGAGAGGTCGCGAGAGTTCGATGCAGTGCTCCAAGCCGGGGCGGGATCAAGGCCTGGCACCGGCATCTCTGCACGATGCCTTCCGTCTTGGTGGGTGGACCGCACGTGCCTATAGCGAGGCTTGCAGACAGGGGCCATGTTCAGTTCGAGTTTGCTATCTTCCCAAAAGGTGTATACCCCGGCAGCGAGACCCGCAGCGAGGTGACGAGAACTGAATCGAGGAGCAGCATTGGCACATCAGGCCGCCGCCCAGGCTGTACGAAGTTGTGATCTGTAGAGGGTTTGGAGCTGCAGGTGCTATACGGAAAAAGGTGCAGTAGCGGTGCCACCGGGCTACAATGAGCACGCTAGGAAGTCGATGCCGGAGGTTGCTGACAGCCTCGCTTGCCTTGTTGAAGAACCCGGCCGGGAAAGGTGCTCGAAGCTCCCGACTTCTAGTGTGTCCTACTGCGTGCCTGGCTTGCGTCTGGTGTCTGAAAAAGGTCAAGCAATGACCCAAGCTTGCAGGGCCAAGAGGAGGCCAAGGACGGGGATCCGGATGGCAGTGGTGGACAACGGGGGGAAGGAGTCGAAGGCTGGAAGCTGGAACCAACTGATTGATAGACCGTTGTTCAACGGGTCGGCCAGCAAGATTGACGAGAGACCCTGTCTGGGCTCTGGAGTATGAGGTCCTGGATTCATCGTCTTTCCCCTTGTGCGGCAGCCGGGTCTCGCCTCTTGTCCGTTGCAAGTTCAGACGACCAGGGCTTCGGATGGTAGCCGCTCCGCCAGCTCAGGTACCCGGTGACGTCGGGTGAAATACGGGTCGAAGGATTGCAGCGTTAGCTTGTTGGTAACAAGCCGTACTCCACAGCTTGAAAATTGAATTGGGGATATGTGACGGGCAGGATGATGGGGTTGGAAGTGAGGGTTCCTAAGCCGCAGCCCACAAGAAGCCGGTGAAGACTAATGAGTGACGACGGGATATCCGATCTTGGCGGAGACGAACCCCTGAGGACGATAATTCCACTTCTGGACATGATACGAGGTATTGCTGCGTTCGCCATATAGATATGGACATGGTCGTTTGTCGTAGGTCAGTCAGAGTTTGTACAGAGGTTGGACTTCAAGTTCGTGAAGGATAACATCGGGTGCATTTCGGGTGTGCAAGGCTAGAGAAGCATAGATTACATAATCGACAATTCGCCCAGCGCCTTCCACAGGGGGCACTCCCGCTGAACAGCTGCATTCCAGCGGCTGTACTACCTTACATAAGCACACGGCAGGGCAGAGAGGAAGGTGTGCACCTCGGAAAAACAGGAGCAGGTACTCTGTATACGAGACTTAAAGGAAGGTGCGAATATCATCCGCTACCTGCCGGTTTGGAACAAGGCAAGAACACGTCCAAGCTGGGCGCAATTGCCTCAGGCTTTTTCTTTGATTTCCAAAAGAACATCCGTGAGGCACGTAACCGCCGACATCATCAAGTCATCAAATCATCAACTTCTGTTTCTTCCTCCTTTGCCTCAAAGTCTTACATCTCGTAAACTCATCACCACCGAAAATCCCATCCCACAGCCACAGCCATTTGCCGCCATTGACTCTTCATTTGCTTTCTTCCACCTCTTCAAGAATCCGATGCTCGCCTGACGATTGCCTCCCGCTATTGGAAATACCGCAGGATTTATGCCCGACCACGCGCCGCATCGTGCAGCATGTCGGAGATGAGGCGCGCAACGGTTGGCGGCCCGGGATGAAGTGACATATCATAGAATAAGCAAAGAAGGCTTCGGCCACCACTTCGAATACGACATCAACACCTGAATAAGCAATCCGTCAAGCCAATCTTTGCCACCGCGAGAGTGGCATTGTGGCAGACATACAAATTTGCCGTACCATTGCCCGACGTCGAATGGAAGATTGGGCCGTGAAGCGTCGCCCTGAACCAGACTTGCACCCTGGCGCATGTAACATCACAGCCGAACATTACCAGCCAGTCCTTCTTTTGCAAAGGCGCCAAAGAAACAACACGAGAACACCATGACCTGGCAATAATTGCAGATAGACGCATATCCCGCTTCTATTCATGTCGCTCATCACACATAGCACCGACCTCGCATCGCGCCGTGCATGCTACCGGGTACATATTTCCACCATTATCAGCCGCATACCTATGCCTTTGCAGAAACTCCCCGCCGTTTGATGCTGATCGGTACCCGATACCGGTGGAGCGGCTTATTTTCCTCTAAGGCCTTTACGATGATTTGACGTCCTTCCCTGAGCGAAGAGCACGGCACTCGCTTCACCGGCTTCCGCTAGCTAAATTTGCCCGGCGGCTCAGCATGGTCCAGGTGGCATGATACTCAAAGACATCTGGTCAGGACTGTCTCTGGTTACTCTGTCCTGATGAGCACAGGACAGCCTCATAGCCGGAATGAGCCACTTGCACTAGAGCCGAGAAACAGTCTTAGATGAGGCCACATCTATGGCTGACGGCTTGTGGGCAGCCTACGCCAGCGACTCAGCAGCATCTGCGTTTGATTGATGATCCATGATCATCAAATTCTTTTTGCGGTTGAGAAAGCGCTCCAAACACTAGCCGTTCGGGCGGCAGCAATTTAGACTGGCACTCTTTGGTCGCAGCGGAGAATGCACACACGATTACGGCATTGTCCAGTTCCAGACAGCGAAGAAGATTTATCAGCCGAGGGGAGCATACAGTCTCGAAGCCGGCAGCGCAATGAAGAAGTGGCCGCCAGAACAAGCTGAAAATGATACCCCGAGAGACACAAATTGTAGCTAGAGCTGCCCTGCGCTCTTAGCTCTACCCAAGCTCGCCCTGTTGCACGGCTGACGAGGGGCAAAGACCAAGTGTCAACGAAGACGTCAATCAATGTACGAGAAGCAATGTGCAGTCGAGAGAAAGCAAAATATGGCCGTAGCAGTGCGCCACCAACAACAAGAAGTCCTCACATATTCGCATGATTTGACCCGCACAAACATGCGCCCAGTTAGTACGGTTCGGTTGCTGGGCCAAGACAAGCAACCAAAAGTCCACCAGCTTTGCCATGTCAAGCGGGCGTCTATAGCATGCCGGCGCGACCTGTCTTGTCTCCGCTGGCTGTCTTTTGGCGAGTCGGTTATTACTGATAATTAGCATTCAAGACAGCTGGCTGCAAAGAGCGACGGAACAGACAGAGCATCTAATTCAGTGGGCTTTCCCCGATTTGAATGGCGCATCGCGGCCGAAAAAGGGTCATTGGGCCCGAATATTGACTGGATAGATGGGAACGCTGTGGCACATCCACACTCTGTTCATGCTCCGCATCCCTTTACGAGCATCATGGCACAACCCCCAACTTCATCAAAGGAAGAGAATGCGAGGTTCCGGTAGGTCGCGACCTACATGGCGCATCACATGGGTTGCCATACTTGTCGTCCGCTCGCCGGCCGGTGATGAGCAGTGTCAAAAAAAGCCGGAACATGTCTGGTGTCTGTACAAAATCGTTGAACGGCGGTTGATCAACCACACTTGCAGCGGCTGAATCATGGGTAAGTTGACATCCACGCTCGGCAACAAGCCGGATTTCAGACGGCCGAAGGCCGGGGTCCAGCGCAAGACCGATGGTGTGGCACAAGTCAAAATGTGCCTCGACTCGGGGGTAGGCGGTAGACCGGCGAATCGTCCCTCGGTGACGCGATTCATCGCTAGACAGGACAAACAGTGGCTGGTGCTGTTGGCAGTGTTTACTGGGCCTACGACCCTACGCAAGAGGCGAGACAGAAAGGCATGACAAGGGAGTCCAATGCAAGCGAGCACGATCGAGCCCCGTGTAGGAGCCGCTCATCGGATCACCCGTCAACAGACATGGCAGAGATTATTAGCCCAGCACTTTGTAGTCGAAAGCTTCTCACAAGGGCATACTATCACCAACGATATTGCTCCCGAGAACCAGGAGCATCCACTGCCATGAGCTAGCCCGCAAACAGACTGGAGACTGGAAGCGTTGGACCCAGCAAGCTGGGGGAGGGCGTGATGACGAAGTGCAGGGCACAAGGGCCGAGACCGCGACTCACGAGAACTCGAGACCAAGATATTGGAAAAGAGAAGAAAGAGAAGAGGGCACTGCGGTCCTTGTCCCCGGCAGAGAGGAGCTCTGTCGGTTGACTCGTCTCGTCTGCATCGCAGGCTGCGCAACACACGTCAACTTCCTTGCCAACTTTGCCCTGAGCTGAGTTGATGTGTCGTTCGTCGTATTCTCCCTAGCAAGCGGAACCTGCCCTGCAGGCAGAAAACAGCAAGGGAAACGAGTAGGAGAAGGAGGCAACGCCACAAGCTCTGTTCAGGGCTGCAGTCCAGGTTTTGGCGTCCCGAACAAGCGCCCGTGAGTCTGACGAGAGGATCAGAATCAGGACGATGGCATAATGGCAGCCTTCAGCACTGATACAGCAGTGCAAAGATTCCCTAGACGGTCGACGGCCTGCCCCTGGTCATTCACTCTTATTTTACCATCACGCTTCTTCTTCGATAACTCGGCGTAACACTTCCTCTCAGATGAGGGAAGAGGGAAAGGAAATGGGTGCAAGCCAGGAATGGTTTCCTCCCTAGCCCTAGACTAAGGCCCGGGAGAGACCCCGTCGTTCACTAAGAGCCCCCCCTGTCGATGGACCTAGCTCCCAAGTCACCCGGTCCAGGTACACACATGTTGGTGCAATTGGTTTTTGTCAACCACTACGTACGCCAATTGGTCCTCAGACCACGCCCAAGGGCGTGTCGTGTGTATGTGTGAGGGTCTCAATACCGGGGGAGGGGGACGGAGGGAGCTGGGCGGGAAGAAAAAGTAAAGATGAGGAGGAGGGAAAACGTCGAGCAAGGGCAAGGGGCAAGCCGTTAGGTTGGGAGGGACCACTGGGACCAGGCCGCTGCGAGCAAGGGGTTTGCTCTCATGTAAACCCAGGCCACTGACGCAGCAAGTGTACGAATCACACTTTCTAGCTGACGAAGCAAGCAGCAAAGTACCGGGCTCACCTTACTTCGCCTCCGGAATACATGTGGGCAAGCAACGCAACACGGAAAGAGGTGGAGTTGGGAAGTGGGAGATACCCTCGGATTGGAACGTCGACGCAAAATTGGAAGCGATCGTGGGTTCCAACGGAAGGACGAAGTCATAAGGGGAAACGACTTGGGGATGGATGTGGTTTCCTCCCATTCAGAACCTTGGTAGGGTCTGCTTGCTGCCCGCCGCCGAGTCTCCTTTTGCGCCTCGCACTTTGGTGGCGCAGTCCGTGAGAAAGAGTCAAGTGAGAGAGAGAGGGAGAGAGGGAGAGAGACAGACCTGAACTTTGGAAGGAAGTTGCCGTCTATCCCCAAGAAGGAGAAGCAAATGCGACCCAAGATGCGGCAGGAGATGCCGTGGTGCGTGGTTGCGAACCTGCGATACTTGTCGACACAACAGCAATTTACCGCGGCCTATTGAGAAGCAATGCAAGAACGTGGCTGGCACTTACCTGCTCATGAGCTGGGCCGGTATTGTCTTCCGAATAGTTCCATGGCTCTCGGCTTGAAGAACAACGTGTCGAGATTGCCTTCTCCCGTCGGCACCTGTCGTCTGATGCTGCAAACCAGCAATCCGAGCGCATCGCCATAGCCCAAGACTTCACCACGGCGCCTTCCTCCACCTCGCGCTCCGCCTTGCCAAATTGTGGCCTCGAGTATCTGACCTCGTCGAGACTCCATCGAGACCCCGTCGCGTCAAATCTGTTGCAATGGTCTGGCTATTCGCCCATGGCCGGCGGCAGGCAATCAAAGACAGCCGCGCGCACGGCACCTCCAGTCGGCCGCTTGCCATTTCCCGTCATTATATCATGGCATCAGTGCGCTCGACTTTTGCGCCTCCCTCCAAACCTCACGGGTCACAGCACCGTCCGAGGGCCGTCCAAGATGCAGAGAGCTCGTTGACAATGCAACATTCGCCGGCCCTGCGCAGTTTTCACCAAGGAACATTGCGCTAGGTAGTCTCAACACTCTTCGCTTTGTTTCTTCAGAATTGCCATTGAAGAACCTGTCGCTGTCGTTCTGCCTGTCCATTTGGAGTGTTGGACCGATCCAGCTAGCTATTGTCTACACTCTACAGCTCACCTCGCCTCGTTGCTGCATTGCCGACTCCTAGGGTGTCTCTGGCTCCGATAATACGGTGTAAAACTGGGTGAGGGCCGAGTCTAGGAGCTACTGCGTACCTACTGTACCTTGGTCAAGGGGTGGATGGGATACGGGACGGAACCTGCGTCTTGCATCCTGCGTCCGCGGCGCCTCGGCCGGCATCTTGTCTGTCTTGCCTGTCGGCTTGTCACACGGTACACCCCCAAAGACGACTCCGCGTCACATTCGCTCGAGCTTCACTGCATATGCACATGCATAAGGCACGAGCAGAACATCACAACTATTATTGCATTCCTCGCGCCTTCTCTCATTCTTCTGCGCATTCTCTCTTTCCCCCGTCCTCCTCCCCCCCTGGCGCTGGCACTTCACCAGCTTCCTGCATACATGCTCCGTCCACACACCTGAGCGAACCGGGTGGTCCAAGGGAAGGCCAATACGGCGATGACATGCCTCTGCTCATGCCGTCCCTCCTTACTATGAACGGAGCAGCTCTCCTCTTTCGTACTCCGTAACGCCGTTACCTATGTATCCGATCCAATTCATGCCACTCACTGCCTTCCTCGCCTGTTGTTCATCCATCCCATCCGCACCACGAACGCGCGAAACGGGTAGCTAGGGCTTTCGAGCTCTTTCTTTGTTCCTCTTAAGGGTCGCGTGTTGCCGTCCCTCGGGAGACAAAAGACGCCAGACTGACGCACGATAGACCAAGCTTGCCTCCGTCGCAAGCCCAGCCAGTCCTCGAGCAGCGCACTACTCTCTTAGTCTCGCGGGCGGCCCCAACTGATCTTCAACGTCGACAAACTGGCCAAAAGAAAAATCAGAAAAAAATAAAACCAAGAGAACCCCGTTCGTCGAGCAAAGGCAAGAAAAGGTACGTACGCTACGCTATCCTCCGTACCCGGCAGGGGAACAATGTGGTGTGGCACGGTACATTCATCCACCCATTTGCCCATCCATCCATGATCCAACAGAGAGGCCCATCCCTCCATCTTCATCCACACACCCTCCAAAGTTCCCGGACGCTTGGCCTGGCTGGTCACCCCCCTCCAGAAGTCCACCCTCCACTCTTCCCTACTACGTGATCGTCCCTCGCTTTGGGCACTCACATGGGGGGGCCTCTTCTTGGGCTCCCGAAACCTTGAGTCAAGCCCTGGTCCTGGTATGCAGCTATCCACCATTAGCACGGCAAGGATCCCTCCAACACGTCCGTCCCAGGGCTATGACATTCCTGCTATGCCTATTCCCCTCCCACATCAATGCCCGTCATCTCCTCCCTACATTCCATAACTTCTACGTCTTCCCATCAAAACCACCTTGCACACAGGCCAAGCGGGTTGTTCCTCTGTTCACTTCTTCCGCCGTCAACTGACTGTCAACATCAGCTTGACAGCTCGATCTCGACACCTGACCGCAACAACAATAACAACACCAACCCACTCGAAGTAGGGACTTGCGACTCGCGACTGCTCTTCAGGGAAGGACACACTCACACACACACAACGCCAGAGGCGCATATTTCTTGGATCGAATCGACTGGACCTTTGCGTGGACGAAGCACCGGCACCCATTGACCTATCCGATACCCGCACGAGGCCACAGCAAAGGCGCAGCAGGACGATACCGTATTCGAGGGGATAGGTTGGACCTGACTCTACGACTGCATATCGGACCTGGACCCGACTGAGGAGGCGGCCTCGAAACCCGACGACTATTAACCGCGCGCACATCGCTTACACGACTGTTGCTCATGCTTTTCTACGAGATCTACCAGCAGCAGCCATGGTAATGCTGAGCGACCATTCCATGCGTGCCAGCCTCCAAGTGGCCCCTCTCAAGCTTCACAAATCCAGATCCTGCGATGCCCTGTCCTCGAAACAAGACCACTACAGTTCCAAGTCGTACACTACATCACACATGACGCCGCCCGCAACACCCAATGGCTCGCAGGAAGACCTGGCGGCCGACCAGCTGCCACCGCCGGTCTTTCACAACTTCCTGCGAGCCTTTTATCCTTTCCATCCAAGCTATGCCATGACCGACTCGAGCGTTACTCTTCCATTGAACGAAGGAGATGTTATTCTGGTGCACTCAATTCACACCAATGGATGGGCTGATGGAACCCTGCTGGTATCAGGCGCAAGAGGATGGCTTCCAACCAACTACTGCGAGGCATATGACCCGGAAGAGATGAGGAACCTGTTGAAAGCACTGCTCAACTTTTGGGACCTTTTGCGAAGCACATCAGTAAACGACAGCGAGATTTTCGGCAATCAAGAATTCATGAAGGGTATCATCGCGGGAGTACGCTATCTGTTGGTAAGCTTTTGACTCTGTGCTACGCCCGCTCCTGTTGCTGCTTTACTCACACGAAGAAAAGGAACGCACGCACTGCTTGACCAGGGAGTCGGCGATCATAACCCGCAACGAAAGTCTACGGCGCGCACGCAAGACCTTACTTTCCGAGTTGTCGGCCTTAGTCAAGACGGCAAAGCGTTTGCAAGAGGCCCAAAAGGGTATCGCCAATCCGACAGAAGATGTCAACGACATCATTGACGAAATGATCCTGAAAGCTTTCAAGATCGTGACCAAGGGTGTAAGGTTTTTCGACATCCTTGAGGATGATCGTAGGCAACGCGCTCCCGCAGTGACTGTCATGGCTACCGTCATTGAAGAATCCTATATCCCACCGACGCCACCTGCAGATCAAATCAAGTTCGATGCAACTCACAATGCCGCTTCCCGAGGACCGACGAACGGAACACCCACCAGGGGTACGCCCTCACAAACAGGCGATGCGGCACAAACATCAAACGCACCGAATAGCAGGCGGCTTTCGACCCTCCAGTCCCCCGCTAGTCCCAACTCGCACCGCATGTCTCAAAATGTCAAACGGCTGTCATCCAGCATCTCACATCGCGTCTCATTGGCTGGCCCTTCGCCCCTGTCAAGACCGCATCATCTTGTCTCGGAACGCCTCAACAAGAGCCACGATACTTTCTTGTCCCACCTGGGCTCCTTCATTGGCCGTCTGCACCTGCAGTCCCAGTCTCGGCCGGAATTGGCCTTCGCCATCAAACTTTCGGCGACGTCTGGTGGGGAGTTGCTTGCCGTGGTCGACATCGTGTGTGGTCAGAGCACCAGCTCTGATATGCTGGTTAGAGCGAGGGATATGATGTTTGAGCGCATCAGGGAGTTGGTAACAGCGGCAGGTCAGATCATCCGCCACGCAGTGTTCCAGGATGCCGATGTTATCATGCCACAGGACAACAGCTTGTTGTTGATGGCGGCAACAGGTTGCGTGAAGGCTGCCGGTGAGTGTGTAGCCAAGACCAAGTGGGCGATTGAGCGTGTCGGCGACTTCGAATGCGAATTTGAGGCCGGCGAGCTGGGCATCGATCTCAGCGTTCTCGATGTTGCCCTCGAGCCGCAATACCGGAGGCCATCGATCGCACCGTCCGTTGCAGAAACAACAACCACCGAGGCGACCAGTGTCGCGGGGTCGACTAGAAGTTCTGACTCTATGCACTCCGTTGTGCCGCCAACGCCCCACCACCAGCAACGACCGAGTCTCGTCGCCAACGACAAGCCACTGCCTCAACTACCACCCGTCGATGGCAGTGAACCTCTCGGTCACCGACGTCGGCCCTCCTCTCAGAACTCTTCTGCACCTAATTCCCGACCGTCTTCACTTAACAATGAACACATTGCGAACATGGTGTCTTCCGTATCGTCGATGCGGCCGACTCTGCCACCTCTCCCCAAACTATCCACATCCCTGCTCCCGGGAGATGAATACAGCCCCATCGAAAACCAGGATGGCGACTACAATAATTCCTCCCGTGTTGACAGTATGGCTGCCTCGAGCGCGGGCAGCAGCAGCACTTATCTCAGCCGAGACTCCGAGGCCAGCTTAGTCTCTCAAACATCTACACGCGCGACCACGCCCGATCACTCCTTGGCACCAAAGCTGAAGCTTTCCATGTCAGAGCTTAGCAATGCCGGAAGTGCAAACGCCATCAACGAAGAAGTTGACGATGTCGAGTCTAAGCTGCTTGAGAAGACTTACGCTCATGAGCTAATTTTCAACAAGGAGGGCCAAGTCACGGGAGGTTCCCTACCCGCCCTCGTTGAGCGTCTTACAACTCACGAATCTACTCCCGACGCTACCTTTGTGTCAACTTTCTACCTCACATTCCGGTTGTTCAGTAGCCCGCTCAAGCTGGCCGAGACTCTCATCGATCGATTCCACTACGTCGCTGAGGCACCCCACATGGCCGGCCCAGTCAGGCTCCGTGTATACAACGCCTTCAAGGGTTGGCTCGAATCGCACTGGCGCGACGAGACTGACCGCGAAGCCCTTAGCCTCATTGAGCCCTTTGCGGAGTACGAGCTTGGTGCAGTGTTGCCCTCCGCTGGTCGGCGACTTCTGGAACTTGCTCAGCGCGTTGCCAAGGACATTGCCCTCGTCCCGCGCCTTGTGTCTTCCATGGGCAAGACCAACACTTCGATTGCGCAGTACATCCCGGCCGACACGCCGCATCCACCCTTGGCCCTGACCAAAAGTCAGATTCACCAGCTGTTTGCTTGGAAGAACGGCGGCAGCAATCCCACTGTCCTGGACTTTGAGCCTCTCGAGATCGCTCGCCAGCTCACCATTAGACAGATGAACATCTTCTGCTCCATCATGCCCGAAGAGCTTCTTGCTTCTCAATGGATGAAGAAGGGCGGCGTCGATGCACCCAACGTCAAGGCTATGTCAGCTCTGTCTACTGACCTGTCTAATCTCGTCGCAGAGACAATCTTGCAGCACTCGGAAGTCAAGAAGCGTGCTGCCGTCATCAAGCAGTGGATCAAGGTTGCTCATCAATGCCTGGAACTCCACAACTACGATGGTCTGATGGCCATCATCTGCAGTCTGAACAGCAGTACAATCAGCCGTCTGCGCAAGACCTGGGACATTGTTTCCGTCAAGCGCCGCGAGATGCTCCGCACGCTGCAGGCTATCGTTGAGCCCGCACAGAACAACAAAGTTCTCCGGACTCGCCTCCACGACCACGTTCCCCCTTGCTTGCCATTCCTCGGCATGTTCTTGACGGATCTGACATTCGTTGACATCGGCAACCCTGCGACCAAGCAAATTCCTACTCTCGGTGGCGATGGTTGCGAGGAGAATGGCGGTGGTCTCACCGTCGTCAACTTCGACAAGCACACCCGCACGGCCAAGATTATTGGGGAGCTCCAACGATTCCAGATCCCTTATCGGTTGACTGAGATCCCAGAGATGCAGGATTGGATGGCGGCGCAGATTGTGCGTGTCCGTGAGAGCGACCAAGGCAACGTCCAAGTCAGCTACTACCGCAAGAGTCTACTCCTGGAGCCTCGGGAGATGGCTGTGCGAACCCCTATTGAGCCCCAGACCAGCAACACTAGCACCCAGGGCCGCGGCGACCTATTTGGCTGGATGAGCCGAGACCGAGGTGCCCCGACGCCCACACCGATGTGAGGCTACAGACGAAGCATCCCACATCGCGACAACATTTGATCGAACGGACAACATCATTTCCACATTTCCGGCGACATACTTTACCCCTTATTCTGCTTCACTTTTGATACCCAATTTTTCTAACCTCTTATTGAGGTATTATGTCATGAAAAGTTTCGTCCTTAGGATGACACTACACACGGCGTTAATCTGCTTTCTTGCCCTGCACTTCTTGTCTGGGCTTGAGGCCTCATCCGCCGGACCCGAAAACGCGCGGCGCTGGAATCGACTTATCACATTTTTTCTGCATGCTGGGAAATATCTCATTCTCCCTTGTTCGACAGCGACCTGAAGTGGGTTGTTTGTGGATATCGGAGTCATCTACACTCCTTGTTGGATTCGACCTTCACTCGCTCAAGAGTTGGCTGGAGGAAGGATGTCTTGTTCCATTGTGTATCCTATTTTTGGTGGTTTTGGATGGTGGCTGGTCTCTAGATGGATGGACGGACCGGAGTTGATGGTATACCAGGCCAGGCCTTCGTGCCTTCGTTGGACACCGCCGTCGCTGCGGATGATGTGGCAGGCTTTTCCTCGGCGTCTAAAAGACCAAAAAGTGTACAATGTATATGTAGGCTAATCTGCACGGTGCCTCTGAGGATGGCGCAGGAACGGACAGATATCATGAATAGGATACGCATCCTGATGACGAATGAAAGTTCAGAACAAACACCGTACTTGATTTGAACCATTGTGCAATCCGCTATCTGATGAGTTTTGTGACATTCCCTGTCCAGCTACGTGAGGCAATCTCCAAGTGGGCTCTCCCAGAGTTCCCAACCCCACATCGTGTGATGGCCGTCGACGTGAGTAGAGGGTCGGCTCCACCGGATGCCCACCGAATGTAGACCTCCACTGCAACAAATTCTTCATCAACCCATCCGATATGGTGTAGTGGCCAACATGATGCCCTCTCATCTCCAATGAGAGGCAAGGCATAGCCCCGAGTTCGATTCTCGGTTTCGGAAATGAGTAACACCAGGTCGTCCTCGGTCTTTTTTTGGTTGCCATGATTTTTGTGGGCGGGGTTGCTTGTTGACTTGTTCGCCATTCCTCCGGTCTGACAATATCTCGCCAAGGTAGAGCGACAAATCCTGACGGCACGTAACGTGGGCGAGGCGGTAGCTACAGCTTTCCTATTCAGTAAGCGCCGTTGGTATGTCTGGGCACTAACATTGTACTGTCGACCCGTCCATTGTCTATCAAATTAGGCAAAGATCTCTTGAATGAACGAGGTTACGAAAACCTCTGAACTGATTGGCTGACACCCACGTACGAGAACGTCGTTGGAAGTGTATTGTTTTCGTGTGACTCCAGTTTTGCTTACGCCGTAGATGCCTGTCCTCGCATGCCAGCGTCGTATATCGCGTCGCTGACTGCATGTCGCTCGAGCCAGAATCCTTTCCGGCCCGCAGACATCTGCAGGTGTTTGATCTGATCATTGCAGCCGACTCCGCGTCGAGAGGGGATGGTGGATGGTTACACGTAGCCAAAGGGTTTCCTGCTGCGGCATGCTATGATGTTAGCACGACCAACTGTGACCCAACGATAGATCGGCCGTTGAATCACAATGTACATTCAAGGAGCCTGCTTCTAGCTGTAACGTCGGACGGTCATCATAACGGTCATCTTGCGTGGGGAATTTCGGTATTGTCCAGTCGGGTATGGGGAAGAGTGCCGATGTCACGATGTGATGCGAGTGAGATGTCGTGAGCCGCGCGAGTAGGTGCTTGGCGGAGGTTACGCGAGCTTCGATGGCGATGATGTCGATCAGGTTGCCGAGGAGGATGGATAAGCATAAAAAGGAGCGTTGACGAGGGGGTAATTTGCTTTCCGAGGGACGTCGTGTGAGGACTTCTCAACTCTCTGCCCTTGACCACATCGTATGATCGCGTGATCGCATCCCTCTCTCCTTGACGACTCGCTCTTCAACAACAAGAGACATCGCCACCATCATGAGCCTCATATCCTTCTTCGGCTCCCCAGCCGTCTTGCTTCTCCCCGCCGTAGTCCTGCTCTACTTCCTAACCCAATGGATCCTCCAAACACGAAGACCACCCAACTTCCCTCCCGGCCCGCCTCCCATCCCAATCCTCGGCAACGCCCTCCAACTCCCGCCCAAAAAGGCCTTTTTCAAGTTCCAGGAATGGAGCAAGACCTACGGCGACATCCTCGGCATCAAAATCGGCACCGAAAACTACGTCATCCTCTCCAGCGCAGAACACATTAGAGAACTATACGAGAAGCGAGGCGCGATATACTCGGACAGGCCACAGCCGTACATCACGAGCACGCTCATCAACCCCGGCACGATCCTGTTTATGAATAACGATCATCATATCAAGAAGCTGCGCACGGCGCTGCGGAATCACCTGTTTGGTCCCAGTGAGCTGAAGCGTGTGGTTCAGGTACAGGAAGCGCACGCTGCTTTGCTGATGAAGATGATTCTGGATGACCCGGGGCAGTTTCACACGCACTTGAGACACTGGGCTCTCGCTACGCCGCTTTCTGTGATGAGTGGGCAGCGCGTCGCGGAGGGAGATGAAGTTGCTTCGACGAAGACGTATTTCGCCACGCAGGATGTGTGGTTGCGGTTCCTCACGCCCGCGCAGGCGCCGCCGGTGGATTTGTTCCCCGTGATGAAGTATCTTCCCGCTTTCCTCGCCGGGTGGAAGCGGGAGGCGGCGACGTTGAAGAAGGGGATGTTTGGGACGATGTACCACATGCTCGACGGGGCTCAAGCGCAGGCTGCGGAGATTGCGAGCGGCAGGAGGGGGAAAGAGACGGAGTCGGTTATGGCGAGGATGATTCGGGAGGGGGAGGCGAGTAAGGCGTTCGGTAAGGGGCCGACGTATGGGGATCATGAGCTTGCTGTTTTGGGGGCGGGGACGTTGGATGCTGCTGTTGATACTGTTATTGCTACTACTAGTGCTGTTGTGCTTATCATGGGTGCGTATCCGGAGATGCAGAGGCGGCTTCAGGAGGAGGTTGATGATGTTTGGCCTGGGGAGGCGCCTGGATTTGAGGATCTTGGGAAGGCGAGGTATCTGAGGGCTTGTTTCAATGAGGTAGGTCTTCTCTCTTCTGCTGGCTGAATCTTCTTTGAAGTTGAGAGAGCTAATGAGGATCGATACCGCAGGCCATGCGCTGGCGCACCGCTGCGCCGTCAGGTGTCCCCCGCGTCCTCGCGAGGGAAGACACCTACCTTGGCTACACGTTCCCCAAGGGCACGAGGTTCTTGACAAACACGTACGGGATCCACAAGGACGAAGCGTGGTACGACCGGCCGGACGAGTTCCTACCGGAGCGGTACATGGACAATCCGTGGGGCGTGCGTCCGGAGCTGGCGGCGGCGGCGGAGCGGGAGAAGAGGCACCCGACGTACAATTTCGGGGCGGGGCGGCGGATGTGTCCCGGGCTGGACTATGCCGAGAACCAGATCTTGGTGACGATTGCGAAGCTGGCGTGGGAGTTTGATGTTGTTCCTGCGCGGGAGAAGAGGTTGGATACGAGTATCGAGACTGGGTTCCATTCTGATCTTGTTATGGGGCCTGAGAGGTTTGAGGTTGAGTTTGTGCCTAGAGGGGAGGAGAGACGGAGAGCGATTTTGGAGGATGCGGTGAGGGCTGAGAAGGTTGTTGAGGCTTGGATTAGTTAGATGTGAGAGATATGTCGGTGTCTTTGAGATGGTTTATTAGCACGTGGGATCCAGGGGCACATCTCACACTGCTCATGATGTTACGCATTCACTACATCGCTACAGCTTTGTGTTTGAGAAATTGCTTGCGACCATTAGTGAGATGAAATAGATGCTCATGAACTACGAGTCTAGTCATTGAAACTCTGTATCAGTCTTGCTCATCGAGACAAATGATAAAGGACATCTCCGTGAATCGGAAATAAACTACAGTATACTCAGTGACGATAGCATCGAAGTTATGATGAGCTTGTCACAATGTATATGCTGACAATTTCACTAAATTTATCGTTGAGTATATGAGAGTGAGAGGATAAGCATGAGCTTAGTGATCAGATGGCCGAATGTCAGGCGGCAGACATTTTATGAACGACAAGCATACTAAGCGATTTTAAGTATCCAATGATATACGTCTCAATGAATGTCTTCTACCTTCACTTGCGAGAGACTCGAGTGATGAGATTATTAGCGCTAGTCAAGTCTCGTGAAAAATGTGACGATTTGACTTGTGAACGATGAGCCCGAGCTTGCGCAGATGTGATGCTTTCGATCCATCTGATAATCGTCGATCATGCGTTGCCGTATATCCGGGCCCCGGGCTGTTTGGCTCACAGCGATGGGATGATGATGAGCGGGAGGGCAGTCTCGTGAAATCCCTTCGTCTTGTTCGTATGAGCGCAAGACTTGTCGTACTGAGTACGCGTATTGAGTTCCACATGGAGAAACCGGTGCCTGCCAAGAGATGGGTAAATCCAATCGGGAGGCGGCAAAGGCAGTCCTCAACGGTCCTTCATTGACAATCAAATGGCATTGAGAGGTTGAAAGAAGCCTTGTCGGACCGGCCCGTTGACTGTGCATGAGGTCAATTAGTGCTGGACAGACGGAACCCGCGGCTTGCTGCTGTTACTTTTTGCATCCCATCTCAGCTGTGCTCCAGCCTCAATTGTGCCTTGCTGTGGTTGCAAAAAAAAAAAACAAGGCCTGCGCCGCTTTGGCCGCGTGGATTCTGGCCCCCGAAGAGCTCCTAGAGAGCAGCTCGATGTCGCATCGTGGATTTGATTGGTCGAGTTGAGGCGCGGTGCAGCTGGAAATTAGATTAAAAAATTGTTAATGCGCCTCCACGTGTCGGTCAGCCCGAACCCGCGGCCATCGAGGCCCATCGGATCGAGGCAGTGGATTGTCGTCGTGGGCACCGATGGCAAGTTTCGCAATCGGTAATCGTGTTGATTCTGCCTTGGTTTTGTTTTCCTTATTGTTTTCTGTTGGTCGAACTCCGTACTTTGCCGTGTATTCCGTCCTCCTG
Organism: Colletotrichum scovillei; assembly: GCF_011075155.1. NCBI lineage: Eukaryota > Fungi > Ascomycota > Sordariomycetes > Glomerellales > Glomerellaceae > Colletotrichum > Colletotrichum scovillei. The sequence continues at coordinate 2,843,439 of NW_023336263.1, forward strand.
TCCAAAGGCCTCCCATTTGTAAGACGCCCAGCCTTTGCTCCCACCCCAATTATTTCCCTTTTCCCCTTCCAAGATCTGACGCCCCAATTCAACCAACCAACAAACAAACAACTCCAATTTGCCTGTCTGTCACTGTTCGCCGTTCCTTGTTGCGCCGGAGCTAGCAAACCACCCCCAATTGGCCGCTTATCGGCGCTGACTTAATCCTTCCTTCCTTCCTCCCCCCGCAACCCGACTTCACACACACATTTGACCCCATTAAATCCGCGCCGCGCCGTTGGGATATCGCAATGTCACAACCGGGATCCGACGAGGAAGGGAAGAGAAAGCGGGACAAAGTGGGAGAGTTTCTGTATGCGCGTCATCTTTTCCCATTTTATGCACTTTACGCATCTCGCGACCCCTCCCCCATTCCAGCCCTACGAGGCTCCAACCCCTCATTCTCAACCATCGCTTGACTACACCGCCATGCTCGCCGCCAATACTCGAGACAATTACGCTGACTCAATGACAGGAAGAAGAATTACAATAAAGGTGAACTCGCCTTGAAGCATGCCGTCGGCTTGGGTCAGACCCCCAATGTCGTCCCTGTCACACAGCCCGTCATCAATGGCCCCTCACGGGTCGTTGAAGTCGGCTGGCATCCTGTCGGTGGCCTCGCCGGCAAGTGGTTCGCCGAAGAAACGGGCCTGGGGAAGATGATTACAGAGAAAATCAACAAGTATCCCGATCCCACTCAGCACTGGGCCGTCCTGGTCGGCGACTACGCCCACCAGCTGTGGATGGTAAGCCCTCTCATCTCACTCACTCACTCACCGCTTCCCATTCATGACCTAACCCACCCCATCTAGGATGAGAGTTTTCACGTCATCTATACCAATGAGCGATACAAGCGCGAGGAATGGCGCACTTTCACCGTCGGCGAGACAACCTTCAACGACGACGCCATCCGTCGCGCAGGCGAATACGTCATTCAGAGCATCAGATCACGGCAGCCAGCCTACAACCTCATCACCAATAACTGCCAAACCTACGTCCTGGAACTCCTAGACGCCGTCAAAGTCGACGGCCACAAGGACTTTGGCACCACGCTCGCCGTGTACGAGAGACTCTTCAGCTCCGGCAAGGTCATCGACCTCTTCTCAGACGAGCAGAAGCAGGAGCAGCAGAACCAGCTACCGATGCTCGAGGCCCCACCACAAAGCTACGCTCTACCGCCGTCACCTGCATCACCGCCCCCCGGCGGACCGCCAATGTCGTACACGTTCCCGCCACCGCCCGGACAGAACCCTTATCCGCCGCAGTATCAGTACGGACTGCCTCCGCTACCGCCGCCTCCGGGTCCACCGCCTCCCGGGCCGCCGCCTCCAGGTCATCCGGGCCCTCCACCACCGCCGCCACCACCACGTCCACCAGCGGGCCCGCCGCCGGGTCCTCACCCCGGAACTGTCTCGCATGCTCAACAGGTCATGAACGACAACACGACGCAGCTCGATACCCAAGAAGAGGCCAGCAAGTCGAGGGGTCTCAAGAAGGAGAAAGACAAGGACAAGGAGCCGAAGAAGAGTTTCTTCTCTCGGTTTACCCGGAAATGAGCAGAGTCAGTGGGGCGTTGTGTGTTTTGCCGTTTTTGCTGTCATTTTCTCCAAATCATACCCTTTCACGGCCTTTTCTTAATGAAGTCCGGAAGACCCGGAAACGATACACATAGAAGCATTGGGGGCGAGCGGCGTTTTGAGGACAGATGTAGGCCCAAAGAAAGCATTGGTCGTTATTTTACATTATGTTCTCTCGTCGTTGATCGAGAGTTGGATGCCGGATATCGTCGACCTTTGACCCCGCGGCAACTCTCCCCCGGATCTGCCCCTCCTTGACTGACCCAACTGGCCCTGACCACCACATACGACCACACCCACTGGAGAACTCGGGATCCCGTCCGCTCTCCCATAGATAAGCCAGTGAGGGCCAGACTAGTAGTTGGGTCGGTGACGACCAGCGAATCCCTGGTGTTGTATGTCTTTTGATTTTTTGGCTGAGTTTTTGGTATTCACGGAGATCGTGAGTTGCATTCGGATGTGTCCCTGGCGAGTATGATTAATGAGACCACCACTTCCTTTTGGTTGTAGTAGATCTAGAAAACCACCATCAAGCAATGAAAAATATGATCCCACCCGATACATACCACGAATAGTGTATGCTGAGAGGATCTCTTTACTAGATACTATCTTGACTACACGTCCCTACGTGGAAAACAAGCCTCAATTGCCGGGTCTCGAACTTTCCCCTGATCCCACAATGAGGCTTCTACTTATGGCGGGTCTGAAATACTCAAGGCCCATAGTGTTGCTCTCAACAGTGTCCATAAACAGCTCCATTCCCGAGAGACAACGCTTCGCACGTCTGAGCTTGGTGACCAATGCTCTGCGATGGGACTTGAATAGGGTTGGGACGATAACGTCTCATGCCAAGTTTGGAAATCAAAATATTGTTGTCTTGCAGAAACCTGCGTTCTGAAGTATCGGAACTTCTGAGATTTCCAGTGGCACTTGGAGTTATCCCCTGCCCATTAAGGAAAACGTGATACATAAGGCTTCATCCGGCAGAGCTTTCTGTGATCGCTATTTCTACTGCCACATTGCGAACTCTAGAGCGAGCTCGTCTGAGCATGCGGTGTCCACGAGCTTCGTGTTGAAGCCGTAAGAGTGCGAGTTTGTGACGGAGGTGTTCTAACTGGAACACAGTCGCAGATGGGAGGGTCTGAAAAGCCATACTCGAACGTCTCATGAAGTAACTCATGTCTTATAGAATCCACACAGATTTAGTCATTCTGAATTAGACTCTGGCCACCCACTGTATAATACATTTTACTTCGGTGTTGTTGAACTTCCTGTTCTCATGTCATACCGAGGTAGCCCAGCCCTCTATAACACTATGATGAAGCCAAACCTGAGAACATGGGCACTTGTCACCGGATAATACCACAGGAGGCCTCTAAGAAGATGAGACATAGTATGTAACCTGTAAATACGCACTAAGATACTTCGTAAATATTGTAGTTTCAGTGTGGTTTCCAGGAAGAACTGCACCTCAGGGAGGGAATATGCGAAAGTGTTGTCATACCTTCCATACCTTACCAAGGTGAGACACCGAAAGCCCAGCAGTTGCTACATAGCTTCTCTTTATCTCGGTTAACTACATGCTTTGGAAGACTGGCGGTTGCAGCTTAGAAGATCTTGATGGCGTGATGGAGGCGTTAGGATCAAGGCCGGAGGTCGCCTTATGCTCATGGTGACCACGCCTCTGCTGGAAGCAAATCGCGAAGCGTAAATACAACAGACTCATGTCTGCATTTTCCACCAATTGCACATGTTTCTCTTATGCTTTGAGCACTGAGGGGGGGCATCAGCAGGAATCCGGGGATGCATGCCCTCCCTCACTGAAGCTCGATAATGAGCGAATGGTGGGAAGGCGGCACACAATCTGTGCGAAGTTGAACACCATTATCGTCTTTTCACGAACGTAATGCTATCTCTGACATTAGGAATTGTGATTGATTACCGATTTGGGGTTGAGAAAGGCAGGTTCGCATTGACCCGCCGGCGGATTGTCGTTAAGAGCCTCACACAGAATCTTATCATAATACTTGTTCCGTTCCCAGGGTGTAGCTCATCCCCACTTCCTTCTTCAGCTTCAGATCCTTCACCATCGTTGATTATTATCCTCAGGTTAACACGGCAGGTATTGATCTCGCACACATAGCAGAGAGTGTGCCGGGCCAAAGTCTATCACTACACCAGATCAGCTCCTTAATCCTAGGCGTCTGGTTAACAGTTGTCCAGGAGAAGTCCTGGGCACTGACCAGTGCTCCACGAAAGCCCGGCCACGCTTTGGCTGAGAGTCCATTATCGCCTGTGAGTGATGTGGCTGAAGACCGACTCGGAGAAATGGACTGAGATGTAAATGTCACAGGTTAGTATATTATCGAGAACACCCGTACCAAAGTCCAACTCCAGATTCGCCTTCTAGAGATACGTTGCATGAATTAGGGTATGTTAATCGTCGGAGGCTCGTAGAAAGCGCTAGGCACAGTACTCGGTAGGACTGGGTAGGCCCTGCTCGAAACATGAATTGACCTTGTTTGACGCCGATCTCCGCTCGAGTAGGCCAAAATTTTGAAGGACATACTTGATTCTCTGGTTATGCTTATGCTGATTGCTCCGAAAGCTGTCTGGAACGAGTATATGTGAAAATTCTTCCAGTGATTTACGTTCGAAAGTGAAAGATGGCGGCTTCGAGATCAATCGATGAGCTTCGAATCCGCCATGAAGTGATAGCGACTCTAGTTTGAAATGACGGGGAACGAACACGATGTACTTCTAAAGTCAAGGGTTTCTCTTGGACATGGAAATTCGTGTACATCATGCATATTTGATGCCCCCTGAAGCTCTGTTCGGGCACAAGCTAATGTTAAGTTCTGGAATTGAACGTCGCCTGAGAGTGCATACATGCCTTGGAGCGGTTTGTTGCAGCGTAATAATGAACGAATTTCTACATGTAATTATATTGATACGCCCATCATGTCACGGGCTACATGTCTACCTTTCGTCACAGAACTGGCTACGTTGATTCAACTAGCACTCTAGATTGCATCATCTCATTATGCGTTAATGAACCTTTTTGACATTTTAAATTTATTGAAAATCTACCAATATTGAATATATTGGAGACTAAACAATCAATTCAAAGAGTTTCTAGGCCCTTATTAGCTCTATCCTGCCATTCGCGAAAATGAGGTCTACTCTCAATGAGTGAGATAGCCGAATCCATAACGAGAACTAGACGTTGATACTGTTTTGGTCTTTTAATAGAAGACTCTAAGAGCGATATATATAGCTGGACTGATACTTTAACAATTTCAAGTGTTTCGTAGACAACCAGGAGTGCTTTTGTGACTTGAACACGAAAAGGGATCGAGCTCTGGACTACGTCAGAGTCCTTGCCTTTGAACGGGACTGAGTGCGAGGGAATCCATGTTCGCTAGGTATTGTGGAAAAGACAAATCATATATGAGTCAAAATAAATTTAGGTGCTCAATCAAAGGCGAATGCCGGTAACAATTCCCTTCTAACTTCTGCTCCCTCGAATGTCCAAATCAGAGCAATTAATTATATTCAACGTCAAGTGTTATGGGTCGTCCTACAGGACCAGTTGCCATCGTCAACAATCCTCACTCCACGGTCCGAATAGCCAAGAAGATTAGCTATTGTCCACATCCCGGAAGTATATCTAACATATCCCTCGGTATTCAATGGGATCAGGTTGTACTATGGCTAGTTGCCACTCTTCGTATGTCATCCATAGGTGATGTTCATCGGCTCGTCCGATCTCACGTCAACAGGAGGCTGGCCTGCTTCACGCGCTACAACACTACAACGCACAATGGTACACCGTCCTTATCTTCGTCAAGACTGGTTGCATCGAGACCTGGACAGGGATCCCCAAGATAGGAAGGCCCACAACTCACTCTCGTACATCTCGTTTTGGGAACGAGCCAAGGGCCCACAGCCATAGCCGACATAAGGATGACTGCATGAGTCTCAGTCGCTATGTGGAGAAGCGGCACAGCATCTGACGTATCCGACTTCAGAGCCAAGTATTCACATCCACAGGTGCATCGAAAATTTAGAAAGCCGTAGTTCGCAAAGAGATCACCTTGCTAACGTAGAGTAGGCTGGGTCTCATCGGTGTAACGTGATGCTGACCGATCTTACGCTGGGTATTCACAGCTTTATCACCATGGAATGTTAAATCGCTGCCTGGAATGTGCAGCATGGCAATCGCAGCTCTTGATCCAATTCATACCAAGCGCTTTACGCATGTGGTTGGTATATCTGAAGCCAATGAGATTTTGCGCTACTGCAAAGATCTCCATGGGCGCAAGCGTAGCGGCCGCAGCCGCACGGGACGTTAGCAGCCTCATTCGCCGGCACGCGGGAGCTAGAACAGCCTACTCAACACGAGAAACGCCATCTTTTGAGGATATCGCACACCCTCAGGGTTGAACCCCAGTCAGCCTGAGGCATTTTTGCCTTCATGGACTGGACTGCTGTCTTTTTGTCGATACAATGTGTTCAACGACCCTGTGATATCACGGGATTCGAGCACAGCTGGGAAACAGTGTAGACTTTCAAGCTATGACACTGGCAAGTATTATGGTTGCCAAAAGGTCAGCGTGAGGTTCTTCTATACTATTAAGGCACGTTTACTCGATATTCGGGAGGGCGCCAGAATAATGATTGATATCGAATCGGCGTGATAATGCTTGAATACGTTATGATCTGCCGCTCGCTTTCATCACATGTACCATGACCTTGTAGTCCGTGTAAATGAGACTACTGCCAGCGTCGCGCTCCCAAACAAAATCGTCCTGTTCCAGCTGCTGAAGGTCATATCTCCAAAGTAATTTCGCAGCAATAAGTCGGATGCTCTGTTGCGCCATCTCCCTGCCGATACATGCCCTACTTCCAATGAGGAAAGGACGATAAGCGGTCCTGTTGTCCCCCTTGAACTCGGTGTCTTCCGCACCATCGAGCCATCTCTCGGGGCGGAAGCTGGCGGGGTCTACGAAGTACTCCGGCGATCTTTGGATTGTGTATAGATCAGCGGAGACTGTGGTACCGGCAGGGATGTGCACCCCATCTATGGTGCATGAGGGAGCAGTGCGCTGTGCCGTTTTGCCGTTTGCGGGTGGAAGCAACCTCAGGGTCTCTCGGATACAGGCGTTCAGGAATGGTAGCCTGCTAAGGCGTGCTCCTGTGATTTCTTCGTCACTGGCAAAGGTCGAGCGGATCTCGAAGCAAACTCTGTTATACGCCTCAGGATAGCGCAAGATGTGGTAGAAAGTGGCGGACAGTGTCGTAGCTGTTGTCTGGTATCCGGCCAGGCTGCGGTATGTCTAAGCAAAAGTCGCATTGAGGGATTTGGTCTGTACATACGTCAGGCCCATGGCATTACTGAAGAACGCATCCGCGTCGAGCGTCAGGTCTTGCTTCTCGCTGCCCATGATAGCGGTGAGGAAGTCTTCTCTTCCGTCTTGCCTTTCGGCGCAGCTGTTCAAAATTCGTATTAGATCACTCGAATAATCAAGCAGTTTGCAGAAATACTTACTCGCGCAACTTCGAAGACGGCACAAGCTTGGAGAGTTGCGACGGAAACGGCAGTGCAGTGATGAGGCTTCTAGCAATCCCAAGTACTGAAGCAATCCCAGGTAGGGCAAGGAAAAAGCTCAAGGCTTCGACCATGGGCATCGTTGATTTACCAAGCTGCTTCAATGACTCGTAAGTAGCTGGGACGTTCTGTTAGCATTATTTCTGCCGGCATATCCAAGGCACCGCTCTCAACTTACGGCGCTTTCCAGACATGAGAGGTTCGCCGAAAGCAAGATCACCAATGATTTCCCAGAACATTGTCTCCAACGTGTGAGCGATGTCCACGGTACCGCCGCTCTTGGCAAGTGCTTCAAATTCGGACATGGTCATGTCAATATGCAGCTTCTGGATAGGTTCTTGCCTTGCAAGCGCCAGAGGTGTGAAGGCTTGTTGGATCACCTTGTGCAATTTCCTATGAAGTGCAGGGTCAGGTATGGTGATGAGGGTCGGAGCGTTCAATACAAGGTCCGAGAAGAGCGTCAAGAAGGTCCCATCCTTGGAAAAGCGACCATCCTCTTGTTTCGCGTAAATTGCTGTTTCCGCTTCAAGTGAAGCAAATGAGACTTCGTTGGGCCCGACTCGCACGACATGCCCTGAAAAAGACGAACCACGTCAGTCAAACAGCTTTGGTCGTTGATGCAGAGGGCCTTACCGTATTGTTGATGGAGAGCTTGCAGTTCCGAGTTGAACCGCATGCGGTGCAAAGCCCTCATAATCCATAGCTGTTTTCACAATTTAATCGTCACTCGTGCACATATCGAGAGAAGAGACCAACGGGAGAGAACTTGGCCAGGAATGGGCCAGGAATCCGGCGGAGAGGATGCAAGAAGCAGCCATAGATAATGACTGACACAAGAGCCAGCGCCAACTGGAAGAGAAAGTAATGTCAGAATAGTGGCCATTTTGATCGCTTCCACAGAGTATGACATACGATAACCAATGCAAGACTCAATTGCTGTCCCAAACTCCAGGTCGATAGAGGTGAAGTGAAGACCATGGTGTAGGTCCGTGATTGTCGTCAGTGCGAATGCAAGACTGGATGGAGCTGGGCTGAGATGGGACGTCAGTTCTTGAGATTGATTTCAAAACCCGTGCGTACGGTTGGTCTTTGCGAGCACTCCCGTGCCTCGGCTCTGTACATGCTAGCTAGCGACATATCCAAAGCTGAAGGGGGACTGGGGATAAATTTCGGGAACACTGATTCACGGCGGAGCAATACCAGAGGCTACCGCAGCAAGGCGGGCCTCTGAAATCCATTTTTTTCTTTCTATCACCCCCTCCCTTTACAGGCTTTGAATCCTTTGCCTGAGCTTGATACTAGCGCTTACGAGCATGGGTGTCTAAACATACGGAACCAAACAGGTTGAACTTTCCCATGATTCTGCTCACGTCCGGAAAATGACAAGATCAGGGTCCACTACACAGAGTCACCGATCTCTATTGGCACGCGTCTTCGCCCTTCGAATGTATGGGACACACCCCTGCCAGCCCTTATCACGTAAGCGCCTGGAGTCTGCATGTAAGTTTAGGTAGCATTGAAGTCCCAGACCCTTCCCTCCACAACGAAGTCAACTACCCTGCATTGCGATGGTGATGGTGTCTCGTTATCGGCTAAGCCTACCGAGACCTAAACCACCCACATGCTAGGTCCAGAACGTGGGCCTATCGCAGCCTATTCGGGAAGAGCTGTTGACGCGGCAGACGACTATCAACGAGTCCAGTAAGGTCACGGGATAATGCAAGTATCTAAACTCGGAGGAAGAACAACGAGGTGGTTGATTCTACTGCCCACATATATTCATTTCATCTTTGAAGACGGATAGTTGACCTTTTACAAAGCGTTTTATCCTGCTTTTACCAATTATGGGTCCCTTGCTGTACCAATCGAGACACGTACCGGCGGAGGAGGCTCGAGAGACGGGTTGCTTTACAACCCTTCCGATCCGAGTTCACCCACGGGACGACCTCGCTGATGCAGCCAGCCGGCGATTTATCGGGGACTGGGCCAGGGAAATGGGAGATGGCCGAGAGAAGAATACTTACTTCTCTTTTTCGCCTGTAGGCAACTGGTCTTCTCTCATTTACCCTGAAGCCATTCCCGAGCGTCTCGGAGTTTTGGCATATCTTTCGGATTTGGGCTTGATTCATGATGGTAAGTTTTACCTTCTAGATTCCTGTCTGCAGTATGAAATCTGACAAACTTTCAGACACTGGGGAGGGCCTCAGCATCGAGGAAGCCCAAGCCGAGCACGATGAGCTCCATGCTGCCTTGAACCCAGACGACAAGAGCAGTCTGGATCCTGACTCAAGGGCAATGAAGACCAAGAAGCTCGTTTCACAGTGCATGCTCGAGTGTATCAACCTCGACCGTGAGCTTGGGCTGAATATGCTCGCTGCCTTTCGTGATGTCTGGCTCGCTATCAGCGAGAAGAACAGCGACAAGGAGGCACAGACGTTGGATGAATATCTACAATACCGCAGTGACAATGGCGGCATGCTGTAAGCAAATCCTCCCCGCATCTCCGGAATCAAACCTGACCAGCCCCTAGAGTTTTCTGGCCCATGCTGCAATTCAGCTTAGGAATTTCCCTCTCGGAAGCGGAGCATGAGCTCGTGCAGCCCATCATTGACGCGGCCACTGAAGGTCTTTTATTGGCGAATGACTACTTCAGCTGGGAGCGCGAATTGAGAGAACTCCAGTCTGGTCAGTCCAAAAGGATTGTGAGCGCCGTGGAGCTGTTTGCCCGAACAATGGGACTTTCGGATGAGGGTGCCAAGGAGGCGGTCAAATCCAGGATCATCAAGTCAGAAAGTGAGTTCTGTCAACGCCGCGATGATCTCTACAGAGCTCGACCCGACATATCGTTGAAGTTGAGAAGATGGATTGATTGCGCTGGCCTAGCCGTCTCAGGAAACCACTATTGGTGCTCTGCTTGTCCGAGACAAAACGCGTGGAAGAACGAAACAATTTCAAACGGCCAAAACGGCCATGGTCTTGATCAAATTCACAACGGAAACGGGTTCAAGACAGTGCCCCCCGCTGATGAAACTGCTACCAGGCTTCAAAGCAACGACATCAAGATTCTCTCGACCGGTGACGGGGGCAACGCCATCATTAACGGAAATGGTGTCAAAACTGTTGTCAATGGCAACGGAATGAAAAGAAAACTCTCAGAGTACGGAATGGCAAGTCCAGAACAAGAACCGATTGTTCCGAAAAAGAGAAGCATGGACGCGGATGTTTCGTGTCAAAAACACGATATTTCAACGGTCTCCCAGTACCCCCATTACAAACCGTCTAACTTGGCAATGGACGCGCCGGCAGCCTACATCTCAGGAATGCCTTCCAAAGGTGTCCGCGGCACCCTGATTGATGCTCTCAACACCTGGCTACACGTGCCTTCAGCAGCGGTCAAGACGATCACGTCAGTCGTAAATTTGTTGCACAATGCATCACTCATTTTGGACGACCTGGAAGACAACTCTCCACTCAGGCGGGGGCTCCCATCAGCCCACGTCATCTTCGGGCAAGCCCAGTCCATTAACAGCGCAAACTTCATGTTCGTCAGGGCAGTACAAGAAGTAGCCCAGAGTCTCAGCCCAGCTGCACTGACAGCAGTGCTTGAAGAGCTTGAAGGCCTCTACCTCGGGCAAAGCTGGGACCTGTACTGGAAGTTCAACCTGGCATGCCCTACCGAAGCCGAGTACGTCAACATGATTGACCACAAGACTGGCGGCATGTTCAGGATGCTGTTACGGGTCATGCAAGCTGAGAGCACAGCTACGGAGACACCAGGCCTCGACTTCGAGCGGCTGACCCTGCTTTTCGGACGCTTCTTCCAGATCCGGGACGACTACATGAACTTCGGAGACTACGCGGCCCAAAAGGGTCTCTGCGAGGACCTGGACGAGGGCAAGTTCTCGTACCCCATCGTCTACTGCCTCGCCAACCACCCGGAATATCGCGGGCATATCCTTGGCGTGTTCAGGCAGCGACCGACGGTAGCCACGACTACCGCTTCTCCGCTTTCCAAGGAGAGCAAAGCGCATCTGGTGAGCTGCTTACGGAAGTGTGGAGCGTTTGAAAAGACGCTCGACTGCTTGCGGGACGTTGAGCGGGAGCTGGAGTCGGAAATCGACCGACTGGAGCGTTTGACGGGAGAAGCCAACCCCATGCTCCGCCTGTGCCTTGCAAAGCTAAGCACAAAGGGAATTGCCACGTTAGGATAGACGAGGTGGATGGATCGCGGATTTGTGACACATGCCGTGTAACGACCCCTCTATTGGTCATGTTCTTGGTGGTGGATGTCGATACAACATTGATTTAGCGCTTACAGCATATGTCTTTCGTTATCCTATTGAGAAATACCATCCTATCTTTCGCTTCGGACGGAATTATTTCGACGTGGGTGAACACCACACTACTTAGCTTGTAAGATAAACTCGCAAACGACTCTCGTAAATACCCTACCGTCATTGGATCCATTTGCGCGGCGAAGGATGCGCCAACTTCAGAATTCTCCAGGGGTCGGGCCGTTGGAGAAAGGACTACTGCACGTTAGATCCTAATGGCACCCGTCTGCATCGCATGGAAAGCAGTGAGATCCTCCTACCCCTGCAGGGTTACACACCGGGCGGGCCCGACTCCCGCTCCACCTTCATACCCAGACACCCTGGCTTGATAGGGCGAGACCGGTCTTTGCAAGAGGAAGCGACTAGGACTCATGGGACGAACACATGTGGCGAAGAGCGTGAAGCTTACATGCAGGTGAGCAATCGAGTCCGTTGTCTACAGGAGAGCATCATGCCCAGTCTTCGAATGCATCTGCTGGGATCTGGACGGGGCGGCTTTCGACCATGACCTCTTCCTGCCTACTTAAGCCTGAGAATCGTGGGCTGGAATAATGGGCAAGGAATTAGAAGCAGATTCTTCTGGGAAGAAGCAGGCAGCCAGACCCCGACATCACGCCCACATTATACCCAATATCATTGGCTCAACTGTCGTCATTCTCCGGTATTCAGACTTCTTGGTTCAACCGTGTCAGACCAAACGATAATGCGCCAATCATTGACCTTGACTTGGACCTGCGTCCTCCTTGCTCCCCTTGCGGCGAGTAAAAGCCTCATAGCAGACTACAATTCATGCCAGAGTGCGGTACGTACAGCTCCACTGTCAAGACAGTCAGTCACACTCCCCTGACACCGATAGTGCATCTCGCTATCTAGTCAGCTATCCGTCGAGTCGGGTGGCGACTACATTGCAGAGTTCGAGCAGCAGCCTATCACTGAGCCAGGAGTCGACGTCGGATCTCTGTACTGGTCGCAGCAGCAGCAGGCCGTCCGGCCGGCCTGCCTTGTCCACGCCCGTGAGGCCCAGGACGTCGCACTCGTGGTGCAGACATCGCGCTCCACGGGGTGCCCCTTTGCCGTCCGCGGGGGTGGCCACTCGGACATTCCCGGATTCAGTAACAGTCATGGTGGGATCACCGTCAACATGGCCGGCTTAGGCGATGTCGAAGTGGACGCGAGTGCCGGCGTAGCTCGAATAGGAGCGGGCGCAAAGTGGGGGGCGGTCTTCAAGGAGCTTGATAAGACGAACAAGACTGTGGTTGGGGGCCGACTGACTGGGGTTGGCGTTGGAGGATTACTTCTGGGCGGTGGGCTTAGCCACTTGTCTGGATTACATGGGTTGGCGTGCGACAACGTTCGCAACTACGAGGTAATTCGGGACCGGGATCGCAATGCGAGAACCCACGTTTGCCACACGAGAAGCTGACGTGATACCAGATTGTCCTTGCCAATGGCAGCATCTTCGACGTCTCGCACTCTACCCACCCGGATCTCTATCGAGCGCTTCGCGGTGGTGGCAACAACTTTGGAGTCGTGACCCGTTTCGATCTAGACTTGTATGATCAAGGCCCCATGTGGGGTGGCCTGCACGTCTGGCCGTTGTTACCATCCGTGACATCGGCCATCACGTCAGCCTTCATAGAATTCGGACACGACGCCCCGTCAGACAAGCATGTCTCACTGTTTGCAGGCCTTGGGTTTATGCAGGGCAACTTCGCCTGGGCCGTGGGGCAGTATGACACGCTCGGAAGAGAGGAACCTCCCATCTTTTCCAAGTTTAGAGACGATGCCGAGACATATGGGGCTCCCAAGGTTGTCACAACGGCAAGGGTCACGTCACTATCGGACCTTGCTGAAGAGCTGAATCTTTCAGAACCCGCGGGCAAGCGGAGCCGGTTCACGACAGCCACCTTCAGGATGGATGTGGATCTGCTTCGACTGATGGCCGGCTACTTTGTGGAAGAGGTCGAAAGGGCTCTGGAGAATGGACTACGTGAAGACGAACGCTTTGCGCCAATGTTGGGCATCCAACCCCTGACGAAGAACATTATCGGGGCACAATCCAAGCGCGGAGGAAATGTGATGGGTCTCGATGAAGAATCTGGACCGCTCGTTGGTAAGTCTGATCTCTTCTACCATAACGGAGATGTTACTTGCAGGCTGATGCGTGTGACTTCCAGTCTGTTCTTTTGGCTGGGAATGGTCTCGTGAGGCAGACGATGCTGTCGTGATTACCGGCATCAAGAGCGTTCTTGAGAAATCCGTAGCCGCGGCGGAGGAAAACGGTTTGTATCATCCTTTCAAGTACATGAACTATGCTGCGGAAGACCAGGATCCTGTCGCAAGCTATGGAGCTGAAAACGTTGAGTTCTTGAAGAAGGTCAGACACATCTACGACAGCGAAGGACTGTTCACGGAGTTAGTGCCTGGTGGCCACAAGATCAAATGATGATTTTTCCGGGGGCTAGAATTATTGCATATAGTCTATGAACATTACAAAAATCCCCATATATACGAGAATACCCCAAATTGCCCAGTTATGAATGTGGTCAACCAGATTCAACCCCTATTTTCGACCATGGTGTTCAGCATATGATAAGTGGGTGACATTGGTAGCGCCGGAAAAGCGGTCACAAGTCCAGGTGCGACCAAATCGTTCACAAATCCTGTACCGAGTATGGTCAAAGCAAGAAAAGTCCACACGAGTCCAACAACACGCCACCAGGATCCACGCCATCCGAGTTTCTCCTGAGCAAAACGAATGACCAGATCTTCCAAGAGCAAGATTTTCGGCATCAGAAAAAAGAAGGTGAGAGTTCTTGCGAAAGACTCAGATGGAGCTGCCATCTTTGCTGCCGCCCAGTGGTATAGTCCAGACAGGGCGAATGCAAAGTACGATTGGGTTTGACGACTGAGCATAGACCCTCTAGGTGCTCTGACGACTCTCCTAGCCACGAATCTGCTAGGGATTTGCAGGCCCCTTCGAAAGTTCTGATGCCACGTGCGGTTCCAGAACCTGCTCAGGGTGTAGCACTCGACCCAAGGTCCGTTTACCGGGTGGACGTCTTCGATGCGCGTCCAAAAAAGCCCGGACGACACCCCGATCAAACAAGCGATGTGATATCCGATATCCATCACGGCAATTGACGAGGCCCACCAGCAGGCTGTAGCGATGCAACGGGGGACAAAGTCTAACTCAACGACGCTCATTTTCCCATCATGAGTCAGCCACAGAAGAAGACCGGCAGCAATATCATGGCTCATGTATTGCTGTAGTATTCTTTGCATCGATAGCCTGAAGAAGGCGGTCTTGGAGGTGCCTGGAGCAGGAGCTGGAGGTAGAGGTGCAGTCCGCCAGTTCCATCCAATACCTCTGGTGGAAAAGGCATTGTCAAAACACCATCTTATCCGGTCCCAAGCACCGAGAGAGTGGAAAGACTGTTGAGGTTTCTTCCCATCGCTTGTGGGTTGTGTCCACTTGTGCTCTAGGTAAGGGTCTTCGAGCACAAGAAGATTGAAGTTGACCAACGCGACGTAAAAGACTAAGAGACAATGCTATTAGAATATCAGCTCGATAAAACGTTCTGTTTGGTGCCCAACCTGTCCCAAAGGTGTAATTCTTTGCAATATCCGGGCCAAAGGGAAAAACAAAAGCCACAAGCAGACAACCCCCCACGAAAGGGAGCAGAAGGATCCAGCGCAAGTGTCTCGGGGTTTTTGAGCCCAACAAGACCAGAATAGGGGTAGTGAGCCATATGGCACCAACGAAGTCGGCACGTTCCAGAGGCATTGCGACGAGCTTGGACAATGTGACAGGCTGCCTAAGTTGGTAGTACAGTACAAATGTAATGTTTGATGGTATCCGAGAACACAATTGTTGCTATCTGACTTTGAACGATTATCCCTTACGTTCTAAGGAAAGAATTCAGCCCAGTCTCCCTAGCCAGCTGGTGCGCTTCCCACTCGGTATCTCGGCAACTAGTTTCATCGGTTCTCAGCTTGAATACGGGGCATCTGACATGGCGAGAGATGCAGCCCAAAACCAAACATACGATGTCGTTACCTGACGCAGATTAGCTGCTGACTGTAAGCCATATGGGACGACGTTGATAAGGCACTACGACCCTCGGGGGAAAGATTCCGGGCAAGACGGCACCAATAGTGCGGGCCGCCCGCACTATTGACATGCCTGCCTAATCGGGGAACGTTACAATGCAACGCCGACGACGCAGGCCCACGCCGTCAGCGGGCTCCACAAACCCGAATCCTTCCGGGTGGGATTGCGGAGCAGACGGATCGGCCCAGCCCACTGCATCCACATGCAGATGGCGCCCCCCCCCCACCACCACACAACCGACGCAGGTCTCCATCCTACTTCGCAAACACCTCAGTGCCGTGTGAATAGCGTCTCCATAAACTCAATACACCTTGCCTTTCCTTAGATTTCTCTGCGTTAGGGCTTACTAGGGGCTCAGTTGCAGCTCTAGCAGCAAGCCTCGGCCTTATCAGGCGGTTAGGGTCAGTTACCGACGAATCCTGGGGCTTGTAATCGGCGCTGACGAGCATTTTCTCTATTATCAAGCCCTGTGTACAAGGGTAAACCCCCATTTTGAGACTTGTCAGATTTCTACGCAATCTCGGCCCCGGCTTATGTGAGACAATCCTGGGCTACATGCTTCGACTTGCTGTGGGGTTTTGGTCCCAGCATTCAAGCTAAACACGTGAACGGGTCCAAGACGAGCTTGCTATGAACCTAAGACGACTCTTTGTTGAGCGACAAAAGCTTGCAGCATGTCGCCGTGGCTGGATACCATTTCCGTTCCATAGGGCTCCCCAGCTGCTGTTTGTCTCTTCTGAACAACGAAGATTGAGCCACCATGTCGATATTCGTCGTTCCTGTCGAGACGGCCAGGCCATTGGGGTCGCTGGCGGCAGCGGCTCTGATCGTGTTCCCTATCATCTACTTTCTCTACCTTACTGTTTACCGCCTTTTCCTCAGTCCAATCTCTCACTTTCCGGGCCCAAAGCTAGCAGCATGGACATACTGGTATGAATTCTGGTACGATGTAGTTGCCGAGCCCGAGTACACCTTCAAAATTGGTAGATTGCACAAGCAATATGGTCGGTGTTCATCTTTGCCAACATGACAATCAAAGGAGTCAAACTGAACGAATACCCGACCAGGCCCTATAGTCCGTATCAACCCCGACGAGATTCACATCGCGGATCCGGACTTTTACAACACCATCTACGCTGGCAGCGGACGCAAGCGTGACAAATGGGACTGGATCACCCGGTCTTTCGGCGTCGACGAGAGCTTGATCGGTACTCTTGGCCACGATGAGCACCGCATCCGCAGGGCGGCGCTGTCGCCGTACTTCTCCAAGCAAAGCGTTCGCGCCCTGCAACCACTGGTGGACCGGAATATGGGAATCCTCCTCGGACGCCTCCGCGAGTTTGCCCAGTCCGGAGCCCCTCTGAAGCTTGATGATGCCTATGCTGCACTTACCAACGGTCAGAACCCTCAAACAAATGCCGAGAAAGTATTTGCGTACTAAGACCAGATCTTCAGATATCGTGGAGGACTATGCTTTTGGAAAAAGCGAGAACCGACTCCAGGCTGCTGACTTTGATCCATCATTCAGAGATGCCATGCTTCAAGGCGGCAAAGCCGGCCATGTTCTGAAGCACTTCCCCTCGCTGATGGACATGCTGCGCAAGCTGCCAGACTCCCTGTTGCTCAAGCTGAGCCCGGCCATGGGCGCCTACTCCCAGCTCCAAACCAGTGTGAAGAAACAGGTGGCCGACATCACACAAGCCCACCAAATGCACGCGTACGACAAGACGCGGCGCACCATCTTCCACGAGATCCTAAACAGCAAGCTCTCCGACTACGACAAGTCCACGGACCGGCTCTGGCAGGAGGGCGAAGTCGTCGTCGCGGCGGGTACCATCACCACGGCCTGGGCGCTCGGCGTCTCGACGTACTTCGTCCTCGCCACGCCCGACATACTCTCGCGCCTCAAAGCCGAGCTCGAGGCCGCAATCCCCGATCCATCGCAGCCCCTCAGCTTGCTCGTGCTCGAGCGTCTTCCCTTCTTGACGGGCGTGGTGCAGGAGGGCGTCCGTCTCAGCCATGCCATCTCGCACCGGCTGCACCGCATCTGCCCGGACGAGACGCTCGTATACCGCGCCGGCGATCGCGAATGGCGAATCCCCCCCGGTACTCCCCTCAGTATGACCAGCAACCTGGTGCACCACGACGAGCGCGTCTTCCCCGACTCTCACACCTTCAAGCCTGAGCGCTGGGTTAACGACCCCTTGCTGGACCGCTATCTAGTGTCCTTCGGCAAGGGTGGCAGAGCTTGTCTGGGTATCAATCTGGCATATGCGGAGCTCTACCTCACACTGGCGGCACTTTTCAGGGTTTATGGTTCTGAGGAAGTTCAAGGAAAAGATGACGTCGGAACCTTGAGGCTCTTTGAGACGACCGCTGCTGATCTCGTTATCACGAGCGATACCGTGGTTCCTGTAATGCCGGAGGACTCCAAGGGATTGAGAGTGACGGTACATCAGCGACCTGAGTAGCTGTAAGCGGTATCTTGGACTCTTAGTTTTCATTTCATGGTCGTAATAGGGTATCGAGAATCTCCTCACGCGAACACGAGTATGACGAAGGATTGCCCGAGCGATGAAATAAGTCTGGTACTGTGGCCGTGCACTTGGAATGAGCCTCGTCGTATCGAACGAGTCATATTTTTCAATCCAGTAGGAAAATATTTATGGCATTCAACGGTTTGCCGCGCGGCAAATGAAAGAAGGCACAAAGAGATGAGTAGTGTACTGAGTAGCTAGGTATAAGAAGGTTGGCTTGATACCGGCCTCTATGATGATTTAGATTCGGACCTCAAAGTCTAAAGTCGAATGCGTAAAACAAATATCAATTTAGAATCAGATAGGATGACCTGACATGTAGTAATTTCAGTCACAACTTCATTTCGGTTCCACGTTAACCGACGGCCCTACTGGAAGGCCGTTGCCGTATGCCCGACTCATCCACCCTGGTGACCTGGACAACTGAATCGCCGGGTGATGTGGTTTTACCTGCTGCACGGGCAAAGCATCCATCGACCAGTTCTAACCCAAGTTATCAAATGTGCTCGAGTCCAATTATGACTGTACAAGGTCCAAGCCTGGGCATTCGTTTGGGTCGGCATAAAAGACACCCCCCATCATCTCCATCGCCCGACACTTTTCGTCCATCGTGAAGGCGTTTCTAATGCCAAACGAGTGGACTTTGTCCGTGGACACCTTCAATGCCCAGACTCCACCGGTTGTCGGCCATCCAAAAACCTCGATGAACTTCTCGGCGGCCTTGTAAGTCTCTTCAGCCGCGGAGAGGTTATCCTTGCCAAGCTTTATGGCTTTTTGATAACGATCCTGAGGAGTCTCGTGTGTAGTTGTCTTTAGATAGTAGTCCCAATCGCTTTTGTAGAACTTGGCGCCGAGTCTGCGCATGTTGATACAGTGGGTATCTTCGTCTGCTGAGTCGTCGGTCCGCGGTGTTGGGACGAACCGGTTGAGGCCAAGGAAATCGAGGTCTACGCCGTCACATTGCAACATGTAGAAGCCTCCGGTGCTAGGCCATCCATACACCATCGTGTAAGATGGATAGAAGTTGGTGCGAAATCGTGAACTCTCGATGGAAGGGTCCATTCGGAAGCTTTCATGGTCATCGCCGGCATCATCATCCACAACCTCAAATTGGGGGTTGCCGTTAGTTTGCATAGACTCTGGAGAGGCAGAGCCTGGCTGACTTGTCGCTGTCGCGGAGGATCGGAATAGACTTCTGGCAAAGAACATGATTGCCACAGGGAGAAGATGAGCCAAGACTATAATATTGAATTGTCTTGATTTCGAGTGTGTTCAGGTTTGAGTTAAATGTGGCGTGGTTGTGGCTGCCTGTTGGTATTTCGACTGGGGTGGATACAAGCTCTGCTGACATAACCAACACGTAAATCATGACTTGAGAGGAGCAGGCTGTCCCGAAGAGAAGGCTAGAGAGACTACGGGAATGGAAAAGTAAAGTAGGAAGACGCTTGAGATTCTCCACGAACTCAATTCTGTAGAGCGGCGGCTGAGCCAGAATATTTCCTTCGCTCATGAAGTAGTTTACGATGGAACACTCCAAACACTTCTTGCTGATCAATATCTACATTGACGTGTGATGAGTCGCAATTCTTCTTGGTCTCAAACGTCTGCAAAGTTGCAAGAAATGTCACAACTTTGGGCGTAAACTCCCCTCAGACGCTCGTGTTCCTAGTGTCTCCCTCGCTTGTGCGTTCAATCTCTTCCACATATCCTTCCGACGCTCGTGACCTTGCATGAACCGTTCAAACCAGAACTTGTTGAAAGGCTGCAATTCTCGTCCTTTGCCGTCTGCCGTGGGTGGACCAGCGATTCTTCTCAACTCCTCGAAGTACTCTTCAAAGTCTGGAAATACGAGCGCAAACTTCGGCCCGTCGCCGCGCTTGGCGATACGGTCTACTTCCCAGGCGAGCTGAGCTTCCGGTGATGGGAGGCGAGAGGGTGGGACGCGGCCTGCGAGCAGTCGTGCGGCGAGAACAGCTTGGTATTCGAAGATCTTGAACGTGAGGCCTGCGTTGACGGCACCGACGAAGAGAATTGTGGGGTCTGGGGTGTAAATTGTGTGGAGATAGAGATTCGGGATGCGGTTGTTGCGAGTGGTAGGGACTGGTGTGCGCTTGGCCGTGGTCGAAGAGCCGGACGACTGTGGCGCGAAGAAAGGTAGTGTCCAGCTGTAACCCGTGCCGAAAATGATGTCGTCTACACCAGAAGCAGAAGATCCGTCAACGAAGTGAACAGTTCGAGTGGTCGGTTCGATGTGAGATATGGAGGCGACCCGCTTGACCAGGGGGTGGTTGAAAGCCTCGTCACCAAAGTACCCGTTGAACGTGTGTCCTTTGACCACAGCATATACAGGTGCTTGAGCCACCTGCGTCAAATCAAACGCGATGTCTCCTGCTGAGACGGAGGCGCCGACTACCACGACTTTCTTGCCCTTGAATGCGTCCCGACCTCGGAAGTGCTTGCTGTGAATCACACTTCCCGGACGATCTCTAGAAAACTCGGGCAGGCCGTCAATGGATGGGATATAGGGCACACTGTAATGCCCGGATGCGACAATGACGGCATCGAATCTCTCCTCCCACCAGTAATCAGTGTTCTCACCATCTTTGCGTAACGTCAACTTCCACTCCTCACCGAAACCGCTTGCTGCAGGCACCTTCTCAGCTCGCTCCACGGTAGTATTGTAGCTGATGAAGTCGCCGTAGCCCCTTCGGTCGACCAGAGAACGGACGTAGTCCTGGACTAGGGACCAGTGTCTGAAAGGCGTGTCTTCTCCGTGGAGTGATCTTGAGTGTTCGGATTGCTCAGTAGGAAACGGCTCTTGAGTATACTGCATAGGGACGAAGTCTACGTTCGTTTCAAGGTATGGGTAGACTGTGGATTCAGAATACCGCGGGGAGCGCGACTTAGGCAGTTGAGCAGGGAGGTTGGAAGGAATTGTTGGCAGCTGGGGGTCTGCCGTTCGGGAGGAGAGAAGTTTGAGCTCATCCGATTGAATGAGCGGCGGTGGTTTCCCTTCACCTAGCCTGTAGATATTGTTAACACGGGTGACTACTCGGTCTGTGATGGACTATGTAGGAAGGGCTCCATATTCTCCATCCAGTCCTCACGTAAAGATTTATTTCGACTCACCAGCATCCGCCAGAAGCCTCACGACGCTCAAAAACCCGGATAATGTCAAATGCCTGCTCTTTGGCAAGAGCATCGATCGTGATGGCACCGGCTGGACCGAGGCCGATGACTGCAATGCGCTTGGCGGGCTTCCCTTCTTTCGCCATCTTTATAAACTTGCAGCGGTGGTTCTGGGTGGCTGTATGGTCAGAGGTTTGTTCAAAAAACACTCAAAGACTGTTTTCCTGGCGTCTTATGATTGAAGAGGAGTGGTGAAGCGGTGATCGGAGGGATTCGCCATGAACTGTAGCCCCACACAGAGCTTTTCGCCGGGATTCAATCCTACAAACTTGGATCAGTAGCTCGATGGCACACTCCGTAGAACCCTTACTCTGTCGGTCACCGCCACCTCTCTGTACGTATTGTTTTCTATTAATGTTGCTGTCTACGTAGAAGTGGGCACTGGCAGTCGACACAATTTTACACAAACGGCCTTTACCTTTGCAGATGGGATCCGATGTTGGATAACGAAACATTTAAGCAAACAAGCAAACACAAAAGGCCAAGGACGAGGAGGCGGTTTCAGCTAAACGGAACTTTTCATGTTCAATGAAATTTTCAGAGGGCTTATCTCACGTCAAAATTGTACACTCACGCTGTCTACCTTTATCTCCCACCATTTAAAAGTTCAAATCCCGATAACAGTCAGTACTGAACAAATAGCTCGGGGTTTGTCTTGGCGCGATGGTGAAAGATTGCGTGCTCGGTAGGATGGCAGTCATAGCCATTAGACTGCAGACCAAAAGTGGGGAAGCTTCAACAACATCCAGCCATCGGTCGGGATGTCTAACTGAATCAAAGTGAGTTTGCCGGCATGGCACATCCTTAGAGTGTGGTTTGGGGGCGATTGCGTGATGTTCCCAAGACTGTGGCACCGGAACGGGTCTTTCAAATGCAAGGATGGATTGGAGTAACACTCGTACACGAAGCATCAATATGCCTGGGGTTCCGTAAAGCTAAAGATGGCGTGAAGGATAGCCTCTGGGCTCCAAATGCCGAAATGAGAGGTCCGATGAAAAGGATCTGCCTTTGAAAACATGACCAGACCCCTTTCGCCGGGAGAACAGACAACAGCTTCAGGTTTCAATCGTCTTGTCACCTTGTGCACACGACAAAATGAGTGAGTCGAAGCAGGAAAGTCTGCAGTCTATTGACTCGCCAGGGCAAGTGACACCAGGTATTGAGCCTGACTGGACGCATCATGAGGAAATACGAGCTCGTCGAAAGTGAGTTGACATATGGCAGGAAGAGGACTCGCCGACACAGGTTTGCTGACACTACTGCTGGTAGAATCGATAGCTCGGTGCTCCCACTATTGTACCTGGGCCTGCTTGTATTTCAACTTGACCGTATGAATCTTGCAAGTGCGCTCACCGGCGGGTTTGCGAAAGACATTGGGGTCAACCAAGACACAATTAATCTGGGAAACCAACTGATGTTCCTGGGAATCGTCATCTTAGAAATTCCCTCAAACATGCTCTTGCAAAAGGTAAGTGTGGTCTAGGTACAGATACGTAAGACTCTTATGTTCTTTCAGAGGCCACGGTGCTGACAATTTGAAAATCAGATTGGGCCGCGCAAATACATCTCTAGCCAAGTAATTCTATTCGGTTTCGTCGCAACTATGCAGGTATTTCTCGTCGACCGCAAGGGTTTCTTAGCTTCGCGTATGATGCTTGGCCTTGCAGAGGCGGGCTACATTCCAGGGGCTTGCTATACCCTCTCGACTTGGTACACAAAGAAAGAACTAGCGAAACGCATCGCAATCTTGTTAGTGCCGTCAAAATACCGAAGAACAACTCTCCTGACTTTGAAAAGCTTCTTCGGAATGTTTAGTGGAAATGCCTTGAGCCCCATACTGGCATCGGGTATCCTCAAGCTCGAAGGCGAACGTGGGCTGCGTGGCTGGCAGTGGCTTTTTCTGGGTATGTGTCTCAAAAAGACTTCTATCTATGGTTCGGACTTACTGATATAGAACCAGTTGAGGGTGTCTTTACGATCTTTGTTGGACTTTCGCTGCTATTCCTTCTGCCAGGATCCCCAGACACCCCCGATCCGCTGTTGAGCCCAGGCCTCATCCGATTCAAAGGTTCAGAGAAGAGTATCATACAACGACGTCTTGAGATAGACGATAAAGAGAAGCGAGGAGGTGCTCAAGGCATGAGAATTCCTCCAAAGCTCGTATTGAAGACTGTCCTGCACTGGAAACGCTGGCCACACTTTCTGAGCAGCTTTGCAGTCTTCTCCACCTGGAGCCCTCTTACCACTTACACGCCTACCATCATTATGTGAGTGTTGAACAAAATGATTCAGGATTGCTCAAGACTTTTTGTTTTCTTTTGTGTACCATGACTTACACGTTGGATCAGGAATCTCGGCTTCAACCGCATCCAGGCCAATGCTCTTGCTGCGGTGGGCGCGTCACTCGCTTTGGTCGTCGTCTTCGCTTTTGCCTATATCAGTGACAAGACCAATAAGCGTGGATTTTCAGTAATCGGAGCTCAGTTTTGTTATCTGATTGTCTTGGTCATTGCGCGTACGGCACACCCTCATGTGGGCAAGTGGTCACGCTGGGGGCTTTGGACGGCTGTGAACAGCTTCGCGGTTGGGTATCACCCTGTCAACAACTCATGGGTGCAACTCAACTGTAGGGAACCAGGTGAAAGAAGTATTAGCATTGCGTAAGTTTCCGTTTAACTTACACCAAGTTCCCGATTAAGACCCGCTAATATCGAACAGGATGTGGGTGATGCTCTCCATCAGTGGGTTGATGGTCGGAACGCAGTATTATCGAGGCAATGATACCCCATTGTGAGTACTTTGAGCTCCCAGCACTGCGGGAGTACAAAGCTGTTTAGTTATCATCGCTGATCTATCATAGTTACCAAACGGGTCTGAGAACACAGATTATCATGGTATCAGTGGGAATGGCATTCGCAGTTCTCCAGGTTGTAATCTACGCTGTTCACAACAAAAGGGTGGCTGAAGGAAAGCACAAGCCGCGGGATGGTGAAGTCCCGCGGATCTATGTGACATAAACAGACTGGAAAGCAATTTATAGCGAAATAGACTCAAATTCGCCTTCGAATTCCTTTGATATGCGCTTGTGAGCTTGTCCGATGGGTCTCTCGACGATGTGGAACCCCGATTCTTTGCCCCGATCTCGGGGGAAGTCAACGAGCACCGGGTGCGGGGAAACACCATGCAGCAAGGGGTGGCAAGAATAGACCGGCCTATCAACGAGGTCGTGCTCTCTTTTTGTTTACCACATTGGGCCAAAGCCGTTATGACCTACCTTACTTTGACTTTTGTCTAACTCAGGCCCCCGGAGCGACAGTGGGGACCTTTTCTGACTTTCACGACCTGAACCGGGACAGGTCTTTGCAGATGCTCTTTTGGTTTCTCATTTCATTTACTCAATGGGGAAGAAAGTTGACAATGCTCGGCTGGGAGGGGATATTGCCAAGTTTCAACGCAAATTGACCATGTCGTTTGGAGTGGGCGCACATGATTTGTCTCGACATTTGGACCCGGGACGTGAGCAGAAGATATAAGTATGCAGCTCTGTGCAAGATGCATTTTAGAGCTGTGCATCATCTGAAATGAGTCCAAGCCCCTCACGACTCAACAGCCTAAACCTCTGGCACTAAACCAATCTGTTCTGAAACCTGAGTTGCTACCTACACACATACTATGTTTGACGTCGTCATTGTTGGAGCAGGTCTCAGCGGCCTTCAGGCTGCCTATTCCGCCCAACAAGCCGGTCTTTCAGTCGCAGTCGTCGAAGCTCGAGATCGTGTTGGCGGTAAAACGTGGAGCGTGCCATTGGCCTCTGGACGAGGCGTCGCCGATCTGGGCGCTGCCTGGATAAACGAGAAAACGCAAAGTCGTATGGCAAAATATGTCAAGAAATTCAAATTACCAACAGTGGCGCAGAGACTCAAAGGTACTGCCGTCATGCAGCTGGCCGACAGCAGTAGGGTCGAGTTTCCGTTCGGCATTATACCCGAGGTAAGTAAAATCTCTCCAACTTCATTGATGTATTCGTATATGCCATATTTCAGGGCTCATTCTCGTCTGTTCAGTTTTCGGTTGAGGAGAAGGAAAACCTCGAGAAGATTCGCGACCACATCCAAGCTGTTTCTTTGAAGCGCGAAGCTCCTAGGAGAGAAGACGACGAGGTATCTCTTGACCAATATGTGCGAAGTCTTGGTGCTCTTCCAAAGACGGTGGAGATGGTCAACCTATGGGCCAGAGTGATGCATGGAGTTGATTCCAGCCAAGAGTCAGCAGCTTTCTTCATTGACTATTGCCGACGCAATGGCGGCCTATTCTCGATTCGTGCTGATGATCAGACGGGTGGCAACTATCAGCGCTTTCATGGCGGTAAGCTCCACTCTCCGCAGGCTTTTTCTACTTTGCTCACTTCAAATCCTCTTCATCAGGCACGCAACAGATCGCAAACGGCATTGCCAACTTGATCGGAGAAAGCAACATCCATCTTTCGGCCCCTGTCGCTGCACTTGAGAATCATCAAACCCACGTTGTTGTCATCACGTCTAGAAACCAGCGTTTCTTAGGAAGAAAGGCCATCATCTCTGTGCCAAGCGCTATGCTTCGCGATCTCAACATCTCACCATTATTGCCTCAAAGAGTGCGGGAGGTCACCGACTCGTCAAAGCTTGGACACTACAACAAAGCGATCTTGTACTATGACAGACCTTGGTGGAGAGATCTTGGATTCAATGGTTTCTTCATGAGCTACAAGGGACCTGTCTGTGTAGCACGTGACACCAGTGTCGACGAGACCCAGAGCTTCGCTCTCACCTGTTTCGTCAACGGCAAATTTGGTGAAGATTGGTCAAAGCTGTACCCCCACGAGCGTCGTCAACTTGTTATAAAGCAGGTAGCCGAGGTTTTCAAGGTCGACGTTGACTCGGAAGCTTTTCGTCCTATCGAAGTCTTTGATCAGATATGGAAGCACGAGCAGTTCAGCCAGGGCGCGCTTGCACCCATCACTGAGATTGGCCACTTCACAGAGTATGCTGATGTGTACGGTAAGCCGGTTGGCAATCTTCATTTCGTTGGCACAGAGTACTCGACTGAGTGGAAGGGCTACATGGAAGGGGCGCTATGTTCGGGAGAGCAAGGAGCTAAGGAGGTTCTTGAGGCCCTTCAACGTGTGTCCCGGGCGAACCTTTGAACCGGCGGGTTCGAAGCCAAAAGCTCATGGCCCTGGAACATTATTCGAAGATGGTCCCGAACCATGGAAACCAAGAGGAAGTTGGTTTTACGCCTATTTCACACAATAGCTGATAGCCGCCACGACCCCGAAGCCTATCTTTGAGAATAGAACCCTCCCATCACAAGGTCATGATCAGTCTCCTCCTAGAGCTAAAGGGTTATGAGACCGAATGTGAAGATATTTGGTATGGGCACAATGCAGCTAGACACGGGTTATTCAAAGTGGCCTAATCCAATTTCGAGCTAAGTACCTTACTTAGGCAATCAGTTGCGGCACAGCATAGGTAGGCTGCGACGTAATTCGAGCCGGACACCGAGATCTTCTCGGCTTCCGGCCAACAGGGCCAAGCCACCATAACCAAAGTTGTTGGTGGTCTGAGGGGCACAAACATGACCCCTGTTGAGTGTCGTGCCAAAGTAAGGTGATGACTCTTCTCTGCCTAGTCCTGCTGCACAGGCACAGCATAGAAATATCTGGTCACTGTCTCTTCACTTGACAGAGAATTTACTTAATAGAGCTACCTCCTCTTGATGTTTTAATTCGCAGACTGCCAAGCTCCCATACAAAAAATCTATCCCGCTCCCGCAATTCGCTTTCGGTGCCTACAGAAGCCCCTATACTCCCTTCGAAGAAGAGAATTTTATATGATGGATTCCCAGGCTTCAAATATCGACTCTCAAAGCGCCTCAAAACAAGCCGCCGATGCCCCGCCATTCGACTTGAACCAGGCTCGGTTCCAGAAGTCGCTTACCTTTGTGCAAGAAGTTCGCGTGAGTCTTACTTCCTTCAACTCGTTTGCGAAAATTTCACTCAGTCTTCTTACCCGCCAGGACCGGTTTCAGACTAGTGAACCGGCGAAGTATACCACTTTTCTCAGCGTGTTGCAGGAGACGAGTGTGACGCCCATGGAATCAGAACAAAAGTGGCAGGCTACTAGGGCGGAAAAGCAGGCTGAGGCTCGCATGAAGCTGGAAGAGCTGTTCAGAGGTCACGAAGACCTATTAGAAAAGCTGGATGCATTTCTCCCACCGCCAAGCACGCCAGCAGAAGATCAGTAAATTCCTAGCATTGAAAGGCGCTATGGAGTACAAGCAGATTGTCTGAGAATGATTATTCCCAACCAACAGTGGCTAGTCTGAAAGTCATAAGTCACACCTTGGCTGTTTTTTACTCAGCTGCTAATACTGAATGTCTCCACTGGAGCTTCAGAAACCGGGTGCCAAGGCTGTTCACTGTGCATGCAGGTCGGGCCACCTGTGACCTGCAGTAAATAGTCTTCAAGGGCAGGGGATTTCAGGCAGAAACATTGAGAGTTTGAGGTGTAGATTACTGCTTTTGAAGGATTTTTCTTGATCGGTTGGGGCTGCTTGCAGATGCAAAGCGGCACAGCCAACATTCATGACTCGAAATGGGCTCATCACATACTTGAATGGCTGTGGTTGGGTTGAGTCTGAAATCTCCAACGGGGTCTACCAGCATTTGATGGATCCTATAGATAGATTTCATGCTCTGGTGTGTGTACTGGAGGAGGGAGTCTTCACGAAGGATATCAGAGTACAGGCTCTATATTGGCTCATGCTACCTTTACATTCTACATGATGAAAACCCGAAGCTCCGGGATAAGTGCAGGCCAACATAACTGGCCCGATTCCTGCGACCAGATAGCTCTCAGAAACACCAAAGCCTTCGGAATATTCAAGAAATTATTACGGTGATACTGTCTGAGTAGAAAAGTTTCAAAGAATAGCCGCTGCTCGGAGGTATGGCATTCGAGCGCAGCAATGAACGTAGGCCAGACAAGTATGTGTTCCCCTAGAGCGCCTTCTGGGAAAGCCTCCAAGCTCCGCTGGAACGTCTCGATAGCATCTATACATGAGGGGAGTAAAGGGGTTTCGTTGTCGTTTGTCGACACTCGACAGAGATACATGTTGAAGGCTTGCTGGCGGATATCGGCGATAAGGTCAAACGTTGGACAATGATCGGGATACAAATTGTAGTAGTAGTAGAGACAGTCGAAACTCTCCCGCGCATGGTACAAAATTGCGTTCTTTCCGGCATCTTGACTGACCAGAGGTGCAGCGTAGACTCGCATCCTAGCATTTATGAGCAAGAGATCCAGCCAACAGAACGTGAATATGAAGGCAATAACTTACTTGCGAATCTGCCTCAAAAGAAAGCTGCCCATCTCCCCTCCATCTGCGAGGGCCGTATCACCTCCAATAGCCGTTACGGCGGACTCCAGCATTTGGAAGACAATTGGAAAGTCTGGCATACCATTGACCATGACAGAAACCAGAAGCACAACAATGGCCAGAACGACGAGTTGTTTGGGCTCATCACTTCGATCAGCCAGGTCCTTGCGGTTTGACAGCTGACTGATTGCTAAGGCATAGAGCTTGTCCGGATTGACTACGGGCTGTAGGATCGCCCTGCCCGAAAGATGGAATGCCGACACGGCAAGAACGGCGTCCATTACCATTGTGTTTGACCATGCTATTGGTAGGATCAAACGTCGCCAGCCGTTGTTGATGTCATCCACTACAACCATCTCGGGAGCGATGGCTTCTGAAACTGAATCACATTATCAGCCAAAACTCATACAGGTTCATAGAGAGTGAAAAGTTAATGACAACCACAGTGACCTTGAACGTACAATGAGTGAGTAGAAACTCTTTCCACGGCTCTAGCACGCTGAGATTGACTGGCGATAGTGGCCCTGCAGAGACAGCGTCGGCATCTGACCGGGAAATTTGCGATATGATGCATAAGTCGTTGATGACATCCGAAGATAGTTTCTCTTCGTCGTCAGCGTGATCCTTACGGTCGGAGACATCGCGACCTAGATCCCTTTCTGAACCACCACCCTGAGCAGACCACTCGCCCCCATCACCGTAAGTACGAGCCGAGCTGTTCCAGTACACATCGTCCCAAGCTTGTGAGTCCCGAAACGGTTCAAGCACCTTTGACTTGTCTCTCGCGGGACCATGCGCCGATGTCTGGGCAAGGGAATGCTTCAGCATCGCACTTCGACCACCAGAAGTGGACCTTTGTCGTGATGAGAAGCCATCCAAGAACTTGTACTTCAAAACGAAGCCGCTGCATGTGATCCCACGGTTTCTACACTTTGCGCAGCTCGGACGCGTGCCATCGCAGTCGATTCGACGTTGGGAGCATTCGTAACACCCTATTATCCACAATGGAACTCATCAATCACTTTGCCCTTCCTTCAACGCTGGAGTCCGTCTCGAATGGGGATGCAGACATACCCTTGACTTTTGGAACATAATCTCGTTTCTTTCGAGCCATGAATGCTGTCAAGCATCAAGCCGCTCCCTCATCTCGGACATATCACTCTGGTGTTGCTAGGATCAGAAGCTTGTCCAGGCCGAAGTGCGGGGAGTTCGTCTCTCATTGTTGAGCCCCAAAGCCCCTCCGGACAAGGATCGGGGCACCTTGCCGCACTTTCCCCGCAGCGGTGTTGGCCGCGGTTCCTGCTCCGGAGATCGGCATGCTCTAAGCGGCCGAGTTGCAGTAGTGTCATTTTCCGCTTTCTGACGATGTCCGAAAGGAGTAATCAGAATGAGAGCACACATTCCCTATCAAAACCAGACCCGACCAATCAGATTTTATAGCAACGACCTCATCGTCATCTCTAGCTCTTGAGGAGCTGCTACCAATGTCTTCTGCATGATCTCGCTGCCAGTCATCTTGCCGTGCACTGAGACTGCTCGAACGTCGCTACCAACGACCGCTATCTTCTGACCTAGCGCTTCAGAGCATCTTGCGCGATTTACATGTACTTATGGAGTGAAGGAAATAAGTCACCATCATTTGCAAGCAAAGCAAAGGTCAACCCAGTAGAGCACGGACTCCTCATAAGCTTTCCAGTCCCCTAAGTTAAGCTTTCCTCGCGACGACTCCTGCCAGTTTCTGGCCTGCGCTCCCTCGTATCCAATCAATTAGCCTTTCTATCACACGTCTAGATCATCTCTCTGCCCCTTCGCCGAGCAGCCGCAAACTACACGACCGAGACCCGAGATTACACGGAATCTCATAAAAGCGTACTAGATTGAAAGCTTGGACCTAAGCGGTTCCACGAGTCCTTGTAGAAAAGCTTGTACGGCTCTTCGGATACAATGGCGACTATGTCGTGAAATTGCGAGAGGCGGACCCCTAGAGTTAATCGTCTAAGGGTATAAAGCTTCACCATTATCCAAGAATGGCGTAGATAATCACCTCAATACCAAGACTTTTCTCCTCACAAGCGTCAACATCCCGCTCGTCACCCTCACCAGAACCCTCGAAACCGCCAAAATGCTCCCCTCAATAACTCCCCTCCTCCTCCTTGCCGCCGCAGGAACCTCCCACGCAATCAACATCTGCTGCTCCTCCTTCGCAGGACACACCTGCACAAAAGACCAATACAACAATCACCGCCAAAACGTCATCCTGAACCAAATCATCAACGTCGACGGCCGCAACTGCGTACGCAAGGGCGCCGGCCCTGGTGCCTGGACCAGCAAGAAGGACTGGTCCGAGTGGTACGACTGCCAGCAGTGGGTCGGTCCCGAGCAGCACCAGATCGAGGTCGGGGAGTGCACCCTCTTCTGCGTCATGCCCAGTGGTCTTCTGAACAAGCCTTGTATTTAAGCTTTGGTATTTCTTACCTTGTTTATCGGATGATGGGCTATACTGCAAGTTACCAAGAGGCGTAAAGGGTCGTTAAACTCTAAGTTCTCTTCGTGCATCCAGGCAGGCTGAAAATTCAAGAGAATCGTGCGCAAGACACATCATTAGTAGCGGTTGACTAGCGATGTAACTACATGCTCATGCTTTGACAAAGAGAGGATAATATCTACCTTTCTGGAAAAAATTATTAAGATACTGCTCGTTCAACTTCTGTGCATTCAAGGCATTTTAACTAGTCGCGATCGATGTTAAGTCTGAGAGAGCGTAATGTTTTGTCAGACATTTGCTTCATGACATTCATCGGGGAAGAATCAAGACTCCAGCGCAGAATGGCCGAGCTTTCCCAACAGACAGACTTTGTTGTTTGTACGGCTATGCAAATGTCTGAACGCTATCTTACATATTGTTTCCATGCAAACAATAACTCATGCTTTCGCTGTTTGTGTAGGCGACTCTCATCCCTTGCCCTGGAAGCCGTCCATTGCCACACGTCGTTATTCTTCTGCGTCAACCATCGCTCGAACTAGTACTCCGGAAAGCATTGCAAGATTGTCATGATCTGGTTTCAAATGTGTTAGCCATCACGAAGTCACATATGATGATAAGGTTGAGGATGTGCTCGTTGGGATCCCACTCACGCCATTGCCTCGTCAGGGTTCAGCTATGTACCCGTCCAGATCCGCCTAACCGCAATCATACCACATCGCCAGGAGCCTGCACACCATTCATACACTCGCAGCGGCCGGGTTCACTCTTGAAAAGAGTCCGGTAAAGTGGCAAAATGGAGACGAGGGACGCCGCCAATGTGTTGCAATGAGAGGCTAACACCCAGCAGTCGCTTCTGAGATTGTGAGACCTGAAGCTGCTGAGGCAAACCATAACGATAAGTACGTTGATGCCACTGGTCGCGAAGAAATGAGTCCAGGATATGCACAAAAGACTATGCTTGAAAGTTCCATTGCGCTGTCGAAGCAAATCATACATCGTGTTTGCGGCGAGGAATCCATCGAGAAGAGCGCCGACTGATCCATAGAAGAAGAACTGTGTACTGTCGTGGTTGCCCTTGACGTAGCTGTAGAAGAGCACAGCGGCATCGCCAGAAAAAAGTATGACCGACATAAGAAACCAGAAACCGCCGAGGACCTAGGTAAGCGCTTTGTATTTCTTGGCGCTCGGTGTCCCAGCTGCGATTGGGCCCGGTACTTCAGGTACGTCTGGGACTGCAGGTGCGCCCAAGGCTACAGGTACGCCCGGGTTTGCTGGCTGCATATCCCGGAGTTCGTATACAGGAGGGGGTGAGTTACTGTTGATAGACATGACGAAGAGCGGTGGTGTGTTCGGACCCGAGTGGGAAGGACGATTCGGCGCAGACTTAAGTAGCGAACGGACGTAGGGGTTGTCGGATAGAACGAGGCTCTCGGATTGATGATATTCTGTTGATACTTGTGTACAACGAATGAAGTAGTGTTTCTGGCCCAAAAAATCAAAGTTGGTGTTCGTGGTGTTGAATGTGGTCAGGAAGAGAAGTGAAGTTGTGAAGGCGGGACGTGAGCGTGAACGGTGGGTCATGCCAACGGAGAGAAGTGAGTTCTTCCAAGGCCGGTGGCTCCCTGTGGCAGGAAATGCCATTTGCTGCTTCCTCCTTTCCGGAACTGCCTACGGGCTGATGCGGCAAGGAGTAGATCTTGTCTCAACGGAAGAACCGACTTCTGCCTTCCTTTGGAGGAAAATCTTCTTCCGCAACATTAGAAGTAAGTCATGTCAAGTTCCCCCCAGCCTGCCTTGGTATCATGTTCTGCAGTATCCCCTCAGGCCGTCGGGTTAACGTGTGCTGCCTCATCTTGAATCATAAAAGATTGGCCAACTATAGCTGAAGGCTCGACCTCACGTCAATCAATGCGAGCAAGTGATCGGTCGTCCATAACAACCGTCCTCAATGAGTGGGATCTTGGCAGACTTCGTTTCATGCAGGACCATCGAGACACAAAACGTGTTACACCATCTCAAAGCATTGGGAGGCGGGCAGGAAAAGGAATAGACAGAATACTCAACAGCGCTTTTCCTTGGCGGGACTTCGAGCTCAGACCAGATACGTATCATGACCCGGATTTTGGATGATCTCGACCAAGGTACGCAAGCTCTCTGGATAGGGGAAATGTATAGGGGAAGTAGCCATGAAAGGGTCTGCCCCCAAAGACACTTGTCCCTTCCCTATAGGCAGCAAGTCTCTTGTTCAAGATTGTGCGGAAGGCAGCAGCGGTGTCGGGTTGATCCACCTTTCCCAGAGCGCCGACGTGACTTCTTCCAAGCACGATTAGGTAGGTGAGCACTGCGCTCTCTAATCCACCGGTCTGCTGGGTAAATAAGAAAGGCACAGGTCACGGAAGAGCTGAGAGAGGGGCGTAGCCTCCCAAATGCTTGTCTGTCTGTGCCTAATCCGTACAATACCGGTGACTGGGGATGGATTAATCGTTAGGCGTACGAAAACGTACGTCTGGAAAGGGAAACGATGGCACAAAGGCGTAATCATTTCAGAACGAAGATAAAGGTGGCGGTGGATCCAGAACGTGCTTGGCCAACGATGAGCTGCATAAGAAAGAGGTAAAGTCAGGTTGGAGGAGATAGGGGAAGTTGATTGAGGTCGAAAGAGGCGGTGCGAAGGAAGAGACAGCGCGGTCGATGGAGAGGAAGGGCAAATCATGATAAAATGTTGTATTAGGATCGCTAAACATCTTCTCGAGGCTCCAAGTCGTGACGGTCGTGTCCAAACAATGCGGGAAAAGACAATGTTTCCTTGCGCCACAAACTCCGATCCTTCGCATCACACATCCTCTCCCGTGCTGTCGTGTTGCCCACGATTCAATTTATTCCCTGTTCCGGAAAAGCTTGTTGCCTCATTTCTTCAGCCTTGGGCAATGGTGTCGCGAACAATCTTGTTACAGTCGACGGGGTTCTCAAAGACGAACCAGTCGTCGCGAGGAATGTTCTTGAAAGCTTTCTCGAAACGTTCCGGCTCGTTCTTTGCGGAGATACCAATAGCTGCGATGTCAGTGACCTTGCGGATCAAGATGAGCTTAATCCAGCCCTTGAATTCGCGGTAGCTGTGATTGCTGATTAGTGTCTGCTCGAAAGGCCTCAAGGAAGGGAATAAAAATACTCACATATCACCATAAGCCTCGGGGTCGGACTGTGTGGAGTCACCAATGAGGATGAACTTCCTCTTCGGAAGCCACTCGTGCACCTTCTTCATGCGCTCCACCTTGTACTGCTCCGTGGCCATGGTTAGCGCCGACAGCAGGCCTGCAACCGTCTTCCAGCTTGAATCGCGGAGAATGATGGACCCGGGCGGATAGTATTTGTCGCGGAACTCCCTCAGGAACGGGTACAGGTTGTATGGGGAAGCCGAGAGGTAGAACCAAGGCGACTCCTGCGGCAAGAGTGCTGAGATGTTCCGGTATAGCTCGGGCATGCCCTCAATTGGTCTCGGTTCGTTGACAAAGGTCTCGCGGAGAATGCCGATGGGGTCGCTCGTCTGCGTCAACTTGATGGTGTCGTCGATGTCTGTGTAGTGCCGTGTTAGTGAACCACCGTGGCAAGGTATTGGTGCTTACATTGACGTACCTGAGATGATTGCCCACCCCTCTGGAGCAGCGAAGAAAGTCTTCATCTCCAACAAGCCGGTCGCGCCACGCGGCACCGCTGCGCTCGACGTGACCGTCGATCCAGTGGGCTGCTCGTGGATCTTGAGTGTATCCGTAGTGATGCCATTCGAGCCCGAGGGACCTAGCTTAAGCTCCTTCTTCTGATGCACGACGCGGAGGTGTCGCGCCGGCTGCACGTCCCACAGGAACGGCATGATACGCTCCTCAATGGTCTTGCGCTCCTCTGCATCGTCCGAGAGCCCAAGCTTCTCGGCGACGCCCTGCACGATATCGACCACCTTGCATTTCGGCTCCTTCTCGAAAATCGCGGCGACGAACTCGGCTTGCCAGCTGCCCAGACGGGAGGGCTTGTATGCTGTGTTGTCCAGGAGCCAGACGATGTCGTCGTCGGTCACGGGCTTGCCCCAGGGGTTGTAGCTGCCGAGATGCGACAGGATGCCGCTGGCGCTCGCGAAGGCTGCCTGCAGAGTCGGCACTGTTGGGTTGGGGAGCTGTGCCTCGACCTCGTCGAAGCGACGTTCTTTGCGGGTTTGCTTCTGCATCTCGTCTGCGAATGCCGCGGGGCTCTTGCCGTCGTCTTTGGCCGCCATGGTTTCGATGTTCGGCGCTGCCTACAGATCTTTATAGAGATGTCTCTCTGTGTGCAGCCTTCGCCTCTTGACAATGAATCAACGGTCACTTGGTCGGCGAGGTAAGCAATGTGACTCGAAAAGGGTACTCCTGGTGCCTTGGCGACGAAGTGGTTGGTAGGCTGATGATTCAAGGCTGAAAGGCAGAAGTGTCTCGAAGGTAGCTGTTCCTAGTTGACGGGAAACGGTGAAAGATGGTGGTGGGAGGTGCGGCACCTTAGGTAGGCGACCTAGAGCAGATGAATGGACGTAGGCAGTACGGGGTAATAGGCGTATGTCTCAGCTGGGACGAAGAATTGCTGGGAATACTGCGTATGAGCTTTCAGCTACAGTCTGCGCCAGCCATGAGCCGTCGGTGTCGGCGAGAGGGGGGTAGGGCGAACCGATGCATTATGTCAGAGCTAAAGGCGCTGGCTGCATCGTCTGTGTGGGAGGTGTCCGTGACATGGTTTAGGGCGAGCTGTGACAGGTCGGTCCATCAGATGGCCACTGGCAAACTGCCCAAGTTGGTCGCAGCAAAGGCTTGGCTTAATATGCGCTTTCGAGACCCTTGTGACCGCCAGCCGTAAATGACCTAGGGAGGACCAGGCAATGACGATGGACCGATCAGCTTGTAGGCGAAGGTGTGTCGGAGGCGTGGGAAATGTGGAGGGATGGAGGGGTTTGGCAGTTGGAAGTCGCAGTGGCAGTCGCACCGTGACATTGGAAGGGGAAAGGTCGCAGGCGGGGGCGGGAGGCATCCGGGACTCACCCGCCTTACCTAAGGTACCTTACCTCATCAGGACCTCATCAGGCTTCTCTGGGAACCCCTGCGGTTCGATGGCCATAAAAAAAAAGGCATGATCCGAAAATGTCCCGATTGGCACGTGTTCGCGTCACTCGCCAGGGATCCTCCACGTCAAAGAATCACGTGGCGCTAGCTCTTTCAAAATTCAAAGACACAACATCGTACTTGTGAAAGAACATGCCAAAAACAATAGTCTTGTCCAAGGCATCGTGCAAAAGGCCCGTAAAGCAAAAGAAATGTCCCTGGCAAGGCTCGAACTTGCGACCTTTGGATATCCCTAGATGATCTAGCGTCATATGTACGTAATATGAGACCAACGCTCTACCGACTGAGCCACAGAGACTGGTTGATTGTGGCTGAGCAGAACAGTAAGCAGTTCAAGAAGGGTCGCCAGATGCCAGAGCCGAGCAAGTCGGTCGTTTTACTCTGCAGATTAATCGCTTTTTGTTTGAATTTCCCTTGCTGACACTAAATCCTCTCTCGAATTGATGAAAATCAGCCAAAATGCTCTCCCAGTTGTCGCCGTCTTCGATGTCTCTGGTCGGGCTGACCGGAGCAGGTATTTGTAGGTTGTCAGACCGAAATCATGGAATAGGTAGGCTACAGATAGGCTATGGCAAGGCCAGGGAAGCTGTTCAGGCAAATGTATCCGGTAACAATGACTCAATTTTAGAGATACCGTATCTATATCAACCAAGTAGAATAGATTGTGCAAACTCGCATTTCTTGGCATCTTCTCATCCAGTTCATTTACAGAAAGCGCAGCATCCGGTCGTCGATCAAGCCGCCTCAGTCAGAAGCCACAGTGATAACCGCAAAGATGACCTCAACCTTACCAATATCGTTTTCTATCACTCACATAACCGCCTCCTCGGCCATATTGCATATAGATGGCATCAACTTCATCACAGACCCCGTCTTCTCTCCGGCCGGCAAAGAGTGGGATATGGGCCCAACCGTGCTCAAGAACACCAAAGGCCCGGCCCTAAAGCTCAGAGATCTCCCTGTTATTGACTTCGTGCTTCTAAGTCATGAAGATCACCCGGATAACTTGGACGAACTCGGTCGGCGCCATCTTGACGACCGTAGGGTTCTCACGGCACAGGACGGAGCCCGGAAACTCGCGCCTCGTCCTGGTGTCAAGGTTCTCGAGCCATGAGAAACTAGGGCACTTCTTCTGGGAGGACATAACTTTGAGGTGACTGGGATGCCGCGTCAGAATCTTCCCGGATGTGGAGTAATTGGCTTTGTGGTGAAAGAAGTAACTTTTGGAGAGATAAACGGCCTGCCCAACGTCATTTGCATCTCTAGCGACACAGTCTAACTCGAGGAGATACCCAAAGTATTGGATAGATAACACGTCTTAGTTGCGATCCTCAACGTTGGTGCAGTGGAGGTTGCGGCATCAGACCCTCCTTTGCTGGTTACCATGGATGGGAAACAGGCTGCGCGGCTGTTCCGCGAGATTGGAGCGGATATCCTGGTGCCAATGCATTACGAATTCTGGGAACAATTTGCGGAGAAGGAGGATCAGCTGAGAGTAGTATTTGAACAGGGAGATGTTTCTGACCAGGTGCGATGGCTGGAGCTAGGGGCCGAGATAAAGATATTTCAATGAAATAGTAATAATGCTCCATTGCTACCATCAAGTCTCAAAATCTATGATCTGAAATGGATGTCAGACGTCACTTTTCATGGCGAGAACTGTGTAGCTAGTGATGCTACGAGCCTAGATATCTCAACTACTTGGGTATCATAACAAAGCTCTTTCGCAGAGCCGGGCTGTAGTAACCCTTGTTCTCCTTCTTTGATGTCTGAGAATGAGCGCATACCAAATCAACGCAGCCTACTCCTTATGAGTATTGTCTACCTTGCTTGGAGTCACACCAGTCTCAGCGTCGACAACGCCATGACCCATGTGTGCCGAGTGAACAAGAGAAGGATTCTCGGCCTTGAGCTTAGCAAACTCCTTCTCAGCCTCCCACGCCCAAATGCTGTCGCTGGCAAAGACGAGGTCCATTTCTTCTAAAGTGCGTTGGTTCGACTCGGGGTAAAGGGCCCAAACAACAACGAGGGAGACGAAGTTGACGGCACCAAAGAGGTAAAGTGTCTTTTCGTTGAGCTTCTCGAAGATTGTAGGGAGAAGAAGCACCTAGAAACGATCTCAGCAATTGACAAAATATTGACACGAGGATAATTGCCGTGCACTCACCGTCCATCCGTTTCCTATTGACCATCCAACGACGCCCCATGCATTGCCCTTGGCACGTACTTGGAGAGGGAAGATCTCTGCGGGATACAACCAGGGGACCGTCAACCAAGTCGCACCAAAGACCGCGGTATACAGGAATACGAAGAAGGTTGCGGCACCGCCCAGTCCAGAGCGGTTACCGGGATTAGCGTTTAGAGTTGCTCTTGCCAAGCCTCCAGCACAGAACATGCAGATGCCTTGGGCAACAGCACCCCAGTACAGGGTCCAACGTCTACCGATACGGTCTATAGTAAACACGCAAATCAAGGTTGCAAACTAGATAATTTAAGCTTCTCCGACTATAAAACAGAAAATGGGTGAAGACTTACCATGTAGGTGATGTTGTTCACACCACTGACCCAGAGACGCTGCTCGGAGCTGATGCCGGCAATCGTGAAGATCGTAGGACCGTAAATCGTGATTCCGGCAATGCCCACCCACTCTTGCAGAATTTGAAGCCAGATGACAAGTTGGACACGGCGGCCGGTGTGCAGTTTGCCTGAACCTATCCCGAAAAACATGGCAAAGTAACTCTGCTGTTTGGCGGTGTCGTGCTCCAGGTTCCTGATGCTGATGATTTCCTGCAGCTCTGCCTCTGCAGCCTTTGCATCCTCGCCCTCGTTTCCACGGAGTCTGCCCAAGATGAACCTGGCCTCCTCTTCTCGGCCTACCTTTACGAGCCACCGTGGGGACTCTGGCATGAACCAGATCATAATGAACAGAGCGATGAGAGGGATGATCTGGAAGGCGATGGGGAATCTCCAGATGAAGGATGAATTGGGGTCTTTATACTTGGACGTGCCGCTATCATCTGGTTAGGTGCCAATGATGTTGACTTGGTGTAGCAAACTCACAATTGTAGCCAATATGCAACAACAACGCCAAAGATGTTGAGAGTGAACTCTATGGCAACAAATTTGCCTCTGGATGTATGAGAAGCTACTTCTGTTGCCCAGACTGGAGTGATGGCGTTCAACATGCCGGTGCCGATGCCATTCAAGACTCGTGCTTTAATTGGCAGTCAAGTCAGTGTCTCAACATCAGAATAAAGGTTGGCGACTGTGGCAACTTACCACAAAACATCCAATCCGCATTTTGGGCAGCGGTTTGAAGAGCCGCAGTGCAGATAGACCAGATGCATGCGACGGCAATAGTCTTGAGGCGGCCATATCTATCACCAAACCAGCCTCCAATTAGGCATCCCACAAGCGTTCCGGGAAGGTAGTAAACGGCGACCTTAAAAAGTGTGAGATCAGAAGGCATTCAAAGCGGTTGACCAGATGCTTACGATGCCCCCTTGCAACAATGGTTTATCAACGACAACAATCTTTTGCTGCTCGTCCCAGTGACCAAACCCCATCAATTCAGCATAGTTTCGTGCAGTGTTGACGCCGCCCATCAAACCTGGAAAACCCGTTATCAAACTTGCTGTACAGAAATGGTGGTAAGCATTTCCACTTGCCTTGGTCGTAACCGAAGAAGAACACGCTTAGAGAGGCTACGAAGCACACTGCATTGAGCAACGAGCCCTTGTAGAGCTTGTTTGCGGCACTGTACTTCGCAAGCACACCCGTTGGACTTGGCATTTTGGTCTACTGTCTTGTGTCTTTTCTGCTATGGAAAGATGCGCAAGCACGCTGCCGTCACGTCTGAAACAAAGATCAGCAGAAAGAGTCCAAAGAGGAGGTTGAATTCTGGAGAGGTCATAGAGGTAGTACTTATGTAAGATTTCAATCTAGATTCTTAATTCCGAGGGTCCATTGCATCGTCTTTACCCCCACCCTTCCCTCCTCCAAGTTTCCTCTCCCCACACCCCACGTTTTGAACCGCACGTATCCCATCGACTCTACGGGAACAACAGAACCCGGCGGGTGACATCATTCCAGCATCCTTCCCGGCGCATTTGCACCATACCAACCTCCAACGGCGGCTCCGTACAAGTCTGGTGCCCTCTAAACCGATTCCCGGCAGGCAAAGCACCGAACGACTGCAAAGAAAGCTCGGGGCGTTGGCCGGTTTGTCGCCGAAGCTTGCAGGAAAGCTTACATTGGGGGTGGAGACTTGCATGTTTTTTACCCAACGACTGATCCGCCATGAGAGGGACTGAGCGCAGCGAGCGGCTGTAAACGGGATTATCATTGCTTTTTGTGGCATGATCAAGTGACGTCGAGTGAGGAGCCAACCCCAGGTTACAATCACAGGCCAAGTCCCAACGGACAGAACGCCGCATTGCTCCCTAGCATCGCACGATGCCATCGCCGGCTTTTGCTCTCCATATGCCAGGCCGATGACTCGAACTTACTGTGTAGAATGCCCGGCTACCTTGCATGCTCGTGACAGGGACCCAAGGACTGAGATCTTGAAGGATCGCTCCGCATTGCCCCCGTCTTAATGACTCAGATACTCCCGATGATCGGTCATCTATGCCACCTTCCTCGGGCCTGCTCCGATTCTCCGACTTGTCCCTCCGGGGCCGGCAGCAGCACATGAGTGCCTGAAATTGACCGCGCCTAGTTAATGCCTGCAAGCCTTTGTGTTGGCAATGGTGATGTGCCATTGAGCTTCGCGATGCCAGAGTGAGAGTTGGGTAAGGGAAATGATATAGGCAGTGTACTTTTTGACCATTGGTGGCATCTGTGTGAATTCTCACTAATTCATACAAGTTGTGTATGTCAATTCCCGCCAGGTAGGATGCATTTCTCTTCTAACTTGTTGCCGCGTCAAGGAACAGTGTACAAACGCCCGTTAACATTTCCAGTGCCCAACAGCTCAAGCCCCTTTCCGACATCCTCGAATGGAATCTCTTTCATGAACGGTCTTGTCGACCCTGATGCGATCAAATCCAACACTTCTGTAAACTCTTGAATGCTAGCGCTCGTCGAGCCCTTGAGCGAGACATTCTGCGTGACAATTGCCGTCGTCG
Organism: Colletotrichum scovillei; assembly: GCF_011075155.1. NCBI lineage: Eukaryota > Fungi > Ascomycota > Sordariomycetes > Glomerellales > Glomerellaceae > Colletotrichum > Colletotrichum scovillei. The sequence continues at coordinate 2,885,005 of NW_023336263.1, forward strand.
TGATTTGCACGCGCTGGGCCGCAAGCCCCACTAACACCACGCACCCACCAGGCCTCACCGAGGATATCGCAGCCTCAACCGTCTTCTGAGCTCCTGCAAAGTCCAAGATGACATCGAATGTTTCGCCCGAGAACGTACTCAAGTCTATGGCACAGTCGACGGCACCAAATTCCTTGGCCTGTTCAAACTTGTCCGTGTTGATATCGACGCCAAAGACTTTAGCACCGCGGTGTGCCGCAATCGCCAGTCCGTTCAATCCTAAACCGCCTAGGCCAATGACAGCAACCGTGTGCGATGCAGATACTCGACCCTCGGCGACGACGGCATGATAGGCAGTAGCAACGGAATCCGTAGCCACAGCAGCTTCGGCAAACCCCACTTGATCTGGAAGCTTGACAAGATTCTTGACGGGGACGACAGCATATTCGGCGTATCCACCGTCGCAGCCGACACCTAGAGCTTCGTGGAAATTTCTTTCTTGGATCGGATGGCCTACACAGGCAACAGCTACCCTGTCACCGACTTTGAATGATGTGGTTGAAGAGTCGCCTAGCTCGGTGATGATACCAGAGACCTCATGGCCCAAAGTCACGGGCAGCGCGCACATCCACGCTGCGCCGCCGCCGTGGAGGACGTGGGTGTCGGAGTGGCAGAGCCCGGCGGCTTTGACGCGGATGAGAGCCTGTTCGGGGCCCGCAGATGGAATGGGGACATCTTGGAGGACAAGGCCCTTGTCGGGGCCGAGGAAACGGAAGGCTTTCATGGTAGGCCGAGCTATTGTGCGCAAGAGAGTATGGAAGCTGAATGGTCCTGTCAATTGTCTTGCTACTTCTTCAAGCATCGCTACAGAGTTCTTTTGTAGATCAACATCCGCGCCACTATCAGACTCAACGGGCATCTTGATACTTCAGACAAAGCAATCGTGAGATTGTCAGTGGATCCGTTGCTGTTGATGTACGATGATTCATGATGAGTTCAAACCTTAAGTTGCGGGATGGCCATATAGGGTAATTTCTTGTCCAGGCCTGCCAGGGCACCCTTGATCAGCCCAGGCTCGTCATTTACCCACCTCAGCCTGGAAGTGGGCAGCTCCGGTGGTAGGAAGTGGTAACAAGGCACACCGGCAGGAGTGGTGCATCTATCTAGGCAGTACGAAGGGTATAAGCTAGGTAGGAACATACAACATTGCCAAAGCCAAGCAGATATCGAAATGACCACAAAAGATCCAGTGGTCAGTGATGCTGGACACCAAGTAATCAATTGCTACCGACATTCCCGAGCTGCCTACCCCTCAATAACACCATAGCTCACAGCATAGTATATCTGTTAGCGATACTTGTGCTGGCATCAATATCAGCATTCAGGGCGTCTCTGAACTCCCCAAGAGACAGACGTCTCTTTGACATGCAAGACTCGATGACTTCAGGGTTTTGTCTAAGCAAGCCCATGTTGACCAGACTGGACGGACCCTCCTGATCAAGTGTCCCCACAGCGCTCGCCCAGTCTTTGGAGGCATCGAATCCATCGTGGCCTCCTTTGCCAGTCGAACCGAAGGAGAACATGATGATCGTTCTGCAGTCGTTACCACTAGCGCTCTCGCAAGCTTCATAGCTCAAGGAGTAGCCTCTGGCAATCAGATGACTGGCAATAGCGGCAACTGCGGCGACGGTGCTCGGGGAGGCGGGGGGGAATGGCCACTCAACAGAGCCAATCCATTCAGCTGTCGCAGCTATTCCGCCATCAGCTGGAGCATCCCAGTCGATAGACTTTGCGAGCCCGGGTAGCTTGTCACTAAGACTTGCGGTTAGCGAAATCTCATTCTTGTCAATAGGGTTTAATAAGGTCTCACATCAGAGATTGCAGCCCATATGAACTCTCAGCTACAGCGTTTACTTCAGTCATGATGAGACTTTGCGGCCGTCGCTTTTGAGCAGCATGCCAGGCTACAATGTCAGCCTGGGTGGCGTTGTACGTCGCTGTAGGTTTCCCATCAACGTCGACATGGATGCTAGCCGTAGGACCGCTGACTGAGGCACAGAATCCAAAGTCCATTTTGCAGGCTCTGATTTCTCTCGCAATGTTCTCGAGATTCAAGTCCTCATCGATGGCATGGTTGAAGATGCCGATGAGGATCTGCGGAGTAAGTGACGAGTGGTGGCTTCCGCTGGTTCCGCCAATTCCATTTCCAAATGACCCATCACGGGCAATCATGGAGGATTGATCCATCATTGATGAGCTGTAAACTAGGTCTTTTGGTAAGTTCAGTTTAGTAAAAGCTCAGGAATAGTGAATGTGTCACTGCTACTAGGGTGGCTGGTTTGGTTCTCACCCCCGGGAAAATGCACGGTTTGGAGATGTAAAACGTCTAGCTTCGGAGAGGAAGGAGACGACACCTCCACTCCATCTGCTGGACAGAATTCGCTTCAGTAAATGTCAAACCCCTGACAGTTTTCCGGGTGCAACAAACAAGTATGATCGGTATCGTTCTTGATCTTGATAGTGAATGTACGATTTCTTTGACAAGCGGAAAGCCAAACGTCCACCTTGACTCCTAGCAAATCTTGCGCATCGCCAACTGGACTGTCAGGACACAATTTAGAGAAATTCCAGACTGCGATATGATCTCCTGGCTGATCGTGATCATTATGGAGGTCAACCACATATGCCGGAGACATGATGGAGGCTTCCATAGGTAGAGGAACTTGTCGGTATAGAGTTGTTGCAGGGTTGAACTCTCGATGGCTCATGAGCGATGACCTGACTGATGCAGACAGAAACCGGAAGGAGCGAAATAGCGGATTATATATACAAACCCTTTTCTGACTGCATCCAGAGTTGAGCTCAAGGAGGAGAGTCCCCCAGAAGACATCCAAACTTCTCCGTCGAGGAGTGCAATTTTGCCAGGCATCCAATGATCCAGCATTCACTCAGCAGGTACGGGCATTTAGGGTGTCGGATCCAAATTCACGGTGAAGACTTTCAACCCCTGACCACATCATATTAAGCCGGGACATGGCATGCTAGCCTGCTTCCAAACTGACAGCATGCCTTATCGACTAGCACCCCAGGTAGGGAGCATTAATTCATCTCTTGAAACAGCATGATTTAAACACAAGCTACTGTATGTCTGGAACAATTTGCAATTCTGACGGGAAACACAACACTGGAAGTGTCGACTCTGAAAATGGCTTGGCGCCCTCGGCCAAAGTAGCAATTCAGCCACGTCAGTCAAAGATGTTGAGTATTAAGATTCAACCTCTCAACGCGATGAGCGTTCGCGTTCGGAAGTTCCTACTCACGGCATTCTACATCTCAGACACAAGCCTGGTGAAGTCGTCATCTCTGGGGCCGAGAAACCATCGAGAGTCTAGCAGTAAGCCAATGGAAATTAGGAGCACGTATAAAGGGTCTTACTGCAGAGCCTGGGGAACAGTCCGTCCAGCCAGATTATGGGAGAAGAAAAAGGGCCGAATCTCCTCCTGGAGTCTCAGGGAGAAAGACGGTTCTGGCGTCTAGCATGTCTCACTAGCTTCCCGAAAAGCAGCACGACGCCGACCAAAGTAGGAGTCTCGATGGCTGTGGCGTGAGCAAGGCTGTATTGAGACGCTAAGGAGACCGGAATTAGGAAAGAACGTTCAACGACGTATGCTTCTATGCTTGGACCCCACAGGGTCGAGGTGGCGCATGGGATGCTCCCGGCCCGGGACCCGGGGAAATGGCACTGGGTAATACTAGGTACCGTAGCCGTGGCGAAACGATGCAGACAACGTTCCTCTTTGTCTCATGGTGCATACGGTTGTAACGAGCTAGCAACTCTTGGTTCAAGCAGTCGATCTCCAACTGGGGCTTTCTCTAAAGTAGGCAGACTTGACTGCGTCGTACTTCTCCTTTTTGCACTTGAATCCGTGCGGCATCGCGATATGGCATAACATCTGTGGCGCTCCTCATACCGCGGAATGCCGTGTTTTTGCGCTGACCTCTCTGCATGTTTGGGTCTTTCGTCATTTGTCACACCCTATTTCAAATACGTTCTACAATGGGCACCCGTACTAAGCGCTTATTCCTGTTTGAGGACAGGTTAATCTTAACTCAGCCCCATGGGGTTTGAAGATTGCCTTTGAGGCTGTGTGTGAAGATTCTGCATTCTAATATTGAAAGAAATGTTGGGCTTAAAGAAATCAATATATGCTGGATCAGCTTTCAGTAGTGAGAGACAACTTTAAGTTTCGGCTCTGGTCGCCATAACATACGCGTGGACGCGCGTGGACATTGTACCTACTTGATACCCACGATCTGGAAGCTTGAACCCATTGAATCTACTTGAAAATCACAGAAGCGAAATTGGCAATGTCTGTGACCAATTCTCAGATAAATGGAATATGGGGGTTGGAAACAAGTCTCAGCTAGTGCTATTGACTCTGGAGGATAAATGACAGCCGGTGCGTCCTTCTGTAGAAGTCTTACTTCCATATCCTTTTGGCGGAAGTACCCTTTGTTACTTTTGTACTCTCTCGAACGGATTGTTTTCTGCGCTGGTACCACAGCTACCGCTGGAATGCCAAGGGCGTGTATCCGAACGTCTGCGGATATTCAGAACTCCAGCCACCATACATTCTGCTAAGGCGCTTCGTGGCAGTTGAACCCAGCACCCAGCTACGTAGGGCTTTCACTTTAGGTATCCTAGACCACGGGTTCAGCCTGAATGACACATGCACTGAGTCATGATGTACATGTCTTGGAAAACTAGCAGCAGAATGCGGCTTTCCGCCTTCTTTGAGGTTCTCACGTTCCTGGCATCCCACTCTCATGCATGGCCAAAGCCATGGTCTCAGCCCTGTATGATCGTGCCCCCAGCCCCATGACTCGGCCTAGGAGACTCAGAATCAAGTGTCAAAGTATCTGTACTGTCAAGATTCATTTATTTTCCAGCCCTGCGGCTGAGACATTTCACGATTTGTCACCGAAGGACCGCCGAAGGTATCGCGCCATGGGCTGACAGGCGTTGAAGGCGTGATATACTTCTGCAAAGGTGCTATCCTGCATTCCACTCTACCCTTTTACGCCAAGCAACAGTCCTAATTTGGGGTAAATTCACCAAAAGTCTTCTGGTTCATCAGAGAGTCTGCTGAAGACCACATTGATGATCATTTTGACAAACATGACACACCTAAGTAGTTAATCGTAGCGCACCAGCGTTAAGCTAGCTAGCTATCCACTACGCTCACCGCGGATTTGACCCTGGAAGAACCATGTGGAGAGCCGTAAGCCAATCAAATGTCCACCTATCACTTTGTTGTCAGATTCTCTGACGCAACGACGGCTGGCTCTTTTCTTTACCCCGCCCTCGAGGACTTTAAACAACAATGGCGACGGAAGCAGAAGCAGTGAGAGAAACCCAAGGGCTGTCTCCTTACCGATACTCTGCGTTACCTGCAGAGAGCTCTATCCGCCTTTTGCAGATCTTCCAGGATAGTTCCTGCGCACAAGGCTTCTTGGCACGACTAGAGACCTACGAGCTTGATGATGCGCCCCCATTTTGGGCACTTTCATACACATGGGGGCCTTCGGAGTTTGATGAGGGGTCGAATGCTTCAGAAAAAACAGAGACGCAGTTTACTCATTTAGTATGCGACGGTGGGCGACTCCGAGTTGGCCAAAATCTTTTCGACTTTCTACGTCAGTTCAAGAATGACATAGCTTTCTACGCAGAAGCATCAGAGCTCGGACGCCAATCCCGTAGAGCTAATCATTCGGATCGTTTGATCTACCCTGAAAATGGCTTTAACCTTTGGGTCGATGCTATTTGCATAGACCAACAAGAGAGCCAAGAAAGATGCCACCAAGTCCAGCTCATGGGTCAAATCTACGAGGCTGCAAGAAGTGTGATTGTCTGGCTCGGCACAATTCAGCCACCCTATGAAGTCTACTGGGTTGTCAGGTGTTTCATACCAAAGATATTGGAAGTGGCCCGGGCCGCAAGCAACGCTGACTTCCTACAACAAATTGGGCCGGAGTTAGATCACCCTGAGATCATACAGTTGCTTGGCAAGGATTTCTGCGATGAGTGGCGCAAGTCATATCCAGTGTATTTCAACTTCTTCCTCAAGAAGCGATGGCTCACGCGTGGATGGGTTGTCCAAGAAGCAGCGATCCCTCATTCTGAGGATATTGTTCTTCAGTGCGGCAGGGTCCAATTCGCCTGGTCTGACATCAACAAACTGTCTGCCTTCATTCTTCGGGTGCGTTGGGATGAGAAGCTCATACACACACTAGGTGAACTCCTCCCGGATTGGAAGAAACGCCCTGGCACGATAGATCGTCTTTGGAACTCGACAAAGACTTCTCTTTCGGCATTCAGACGTGAGAAGGTTAGCAACGGGATGGCTCATTGGCAGAAACAGCGCTGGGGGGCTACCACAGACGAAGCTATGCGCCATGCTGAAGTGCTGCAAACTCTCCACCGGCTAAGGATTTACAACTTCGAAAACCCGCTGGACCATATTTACGGCGCGCTGGGGGTCATACAACGCATCCTGGGTCGCAATTATCAGGTTGAGGTGGACCCAAGTTACGATGTTTCCGTCGAGGTCGTTTATACCCAGGTGACGACTTGGTTGATCAAGCATTTGTCCAATCTCGACATTCTGGGACTAGCAGGCCTGACTGAAGGCCGTCTGCCAAATCTGCCGTCGTGGGTTCCAGACTTCTCATCACATGGTCCTGAACACTATACTTCCCTACAAAGACTGAGGCAGCTGGCACGAGGGTCGGATTTCCCGAGAACATTCGATGCCACCAGCACTGCAGATGGAGCGAGCAGCCAAGGGGCCCGGAGTCATGGTTCCGCTACTCTCATATTGGAGGGGATCCTCATCGACAGGGTCTCAAAGACCCAAAGTTCGGAGTTCGATAGGCAGAATATCTTCAGCAACGCCACATGGCTACGCCATATAAGCAGTCGGCAGAGTGTTTATGAATCAACAGGGGAGAATTTCGTTGATGCAGCCGTGTCGACACTGATTGCAGACGTCAAACTATTCAAAGACTCTCAAGAGAGTCGAAGAGCGTGGGTACAGAAGTGCATAACCTACGATGATAACATGAGCATGGGAGATGGAGATATTGGAAATTCAAGCAAGGTTATGCTGACAGAGACATCAACCCAACATTCTGACATGGCCATTCCCGAAGACTCTTTGTCAGAAAGCTTGATGAAAGATCCCTTGTCAAAGGTGGTTCATTTCATTGCTTCTGGGAGACGGTTATTGGAGACAGACAAGGGCTACCTTGGGCTTGGATCAGCAGCCTCTGAGGTCGGTGATGAAGTTTGGCTTACTCGCGGTAGTCGTATGCCGCTATTGCTGAGGAAAAGCTCAGCCAAGACGAGATACGACGACGATATTAGAGATACGAATGGCGAAAAGTACGTGTTAGTTGGAGAGGCATATGTCCATGGGATCATGTATGGAGAGTTGATGACCGACGACTTCATCTCACGTTGCCAGACAATTTCCGTCATCTGATCAAGATCAGTAGTACTCCCAGCCACCAAGATTACTCCCATGAAACCAGAATGGGTGTCGAAGAGATGTCAGGTTTTGGAGAATCTGACCCTGAAAGCATATAGCCCCAGACATGGTAGACGAGCCCACTAATGTTTCTTTGGGTAACCTCGTGTTCAACATGACAGCCTATACAAACTCATCCTTCCACTTCTCATTCAGTTTCTGGGTGCTATGAGAGCTATCACAGACGATTAGCAATCCTTCGTCTTTCGTTTCTTGTTTTGAGAGACATGGCCCACCAGATTTTGGCTGGTTTGCTTGGATCATCATACAATACATTTCACCCGGGCTAGCATGGCAGTACCCGATAGCTATCCGCACTATCTTGACGCAAGCTCACGTTTCTTTGACATGCCTAGTAGGAAATATAGACAGGCCCGGCTGCAGCTTGGTGCCTCGCCGGAGGTACCTCCGGGCGAAGCTGGTTGTAAAAGCGGTTTGCTTTCCGGCCCGCCTCCGTGCGCGGATCGCCGTCGGGCTGAAAATAACCTCACGCAGAAATTTGACATCACAGCGATCACGCAATGCTACTTGGCTTGAAGGCTACATTTCCTGGGTCACAGCTCGCGGGATGTTTTGCGAATATCAAGCAACCGTACGATGTTATTCTCGTGAGAACGTAACAGACCTAAGGTGTCTTATGCTCTAAAAACTATTTCTTGCGAAGAAAGTCCATTACACCTTTGTGTTTCCAGCCGCACCCCGTGATTCACGTGAGACCGGTCGTTCGTGAATATCCTCAAGCTCGACTTGGAGCACCTTCTGAGCATTCTTCTGAACCTTGTCCTGCACATCTTTGCCCTCGAACATGAAACTCAGCTCTTCAAGGGTGCGGCCTTGAGTCTCGGGGAAGATCATGTAGACCGTCAAGATCTCCACCAAGATCCATACACAATACACAATATAGTACTTCCAGCCGATGGAGTCGAGCGCAATTGGGTTGACGTAGGTGTTGAAGAAAACGGCAAAGCGAACGGTAAGTTGTTCCACCGCGATTCCCTTCGCTCTATATGTGATATTAGCCTCAAAGGTTTCCCTGGAAGTATAGCAAAAACGATGGAAGATCTGGACTGAAGAGAACAGCAAAGCCTTACCTTTGACTGAATGGGAAAAGTTCCACGAGATAAGTGTAGCTGCGTAGGGTTAGTGGTCTGATATTCGGATTCATCCTATGAGACAGGAGAAACGGGAGAGGTAGGGGATATTTACGCAAGAGCATTCCAGCCAATATTGTAGAACCTATGACGAGAAAATAAGCGATTGTCGTTAAGGATAAAATTTAGCGCAATCAACTCACGGCGAATAAACGAATATGAAGACCAGAACTGGGATAGCAGCTTTTTGGGATTGCTCGATGGCGAACCTGGCCGATGCGACGGTCCAGACGGTGTAAACACACGCAGTACCGATTGTACACGTGAGAAACATTTTCCTTCTCGCAAAACGTGGGGCTATTAATGCGATAGGTACGGCGTTGATGAAACCTTCCCAGGCTATTAGCATGAATACCGAAATTCGCCGACAACAAGACGACTCACCCCAGCACGTGTTACCCAAAATGAACTTCTGCACAGTGTGGTTGTCCGTAATACCAACAAGGTTAAGAATTTTCTTCATGTAGAAAGAAATCAATCCGTTGCCAGACCACTGTGTGAAGAAGCCCATGATACCAGCCAACATGAAACGACGACGCATGGCGGCATCACGGAAGACATCGGCCCAGAGAAATTTACTGGCGACCTCTTTCTCTTGCTGGATAGTGGATATGATCTGAGCATACTCAAGACGGACAAATTCTTCGCCGTTCTCCCCCTCACTGTGGTATTTGCTGAGAATTGCGAAAGCCTCGTCGCCACGGTCTTTTGATATCAGCCAGCGGGGCGATTCCGGGCAGAACGGCATAAAGACAATCTGACAACCGCTGGGTACGAGTTGAAGTAGACTAGGAATTCTCCAAGCCCATGTGGTGCTCATTTGGAAAGTGCCGAATGTGATGCCTGCTGCTACGATGGCTCCTGTTCATCATTATACATCAGCAACGTTCTCGGCCTGGGTTCTCGTTTGGTGGGTTTGGATTCCATACCAACAAACCAGCTGGCGTTGAACAGACTTCATAGTTGACAAGTTAGCAAGCCCCATCTCATGATAACAAGGAGCGATTCCAGCTAACCTTGTCATAATTGGACGCTCCTTGGCATAGGAAAGTTCGCCGATGAGCGAGGAAGCGTTGATGATTGCAAATGGGATACCAAAACCCAGAATCCATCGCGAGGCCAAAAACATATCGACGTTCCTGGACCCAGCTTGGAGCCCAGCGCCCAGAACCATGATCCACGATCCCATCAGGATAGTTCGTCGACGACCAAGACGCTGACTGAAGTAAGGGACGAATGGGATGGCCATCAGAGCGCCCAGAGAGTAGATTGCACTAAGAAGGCCAAGCCTTGAAGAATTAGGACGGCCAAAGTCTGATTTCGGATGTATCAGTATTGAATTATCGCGAAGGGCAACGAACACCATGGTGGGGCCTTCTCACATTCGAACCAAGACGAAACAGCTTGGAGACTGTTCATCATGGAAGAATCGAAGCCTGAGGTCCACTCAACTCCGAGCCCGGTTGGGATGAGAATAAGATAGAGGAACCGCAGGTTCGGCTTCTTGTACCAAATCGTCTTGTCATTCTGCGCAATTTGCGACAATTGCGGGTCGACATGATGCTCTTTGGCCCCGATGATGGCCATGATTGCGATTGGATGGATGGCAGGCCAATATGCGCTTAGACAACGAGATGAGCCCAGCTCCAGTCATTCTAAGCCTGGGAATCGTGACGTTCATATACTGGCTGGACGTTGTGCCAGTTCCCTGGCTCTTAGGTTTCTGCGGCGAAGAGGGAAACCCACACCTGTTCCAGTCGATCGACTCCAATAAAGATGGCGAGACATCAGGCCATCGAATCATGGTTCACGGTTTCTCGTTAGGGTCGGTTCATAATTTGCTGCCCACCCACAAAGAACCCAAACTTCGCGTGCGGGGTTGCTGTCCGGGCGGGTAGGGAATCCGATCTCAAAATCCGGGGTAAGAATGACCGAGGCAGCGCCGAAAAACAAGGGTCTCCGGGACTTTGAGGTGCCTTTGCCGGAGATTTATGTTGCCGTCTACCACTTTTGTCCACAAAATCATGTCATCCATCAACGAGACGTAAGACGAGATACAGGCTGTATCCAGCATGTACGTTACAAAGGCACTCGGAAGACGTCTGACGAACCACTCTGGTCCAATCTTGTTGTCTGCCAGCCAAAGCTAAGGGTGTGGTGCACCAATAACGAGCCAATCTTGGCGGACACACTCCGCTCCACGTGCTGTGAATCCATCGTGGGTGGGCAATGGCACCTCCATGTTTGCCCGGCCAGATTGCGTCTAGATATCCTTCCAATCTACTCGACCTTGATGCAACGCAGTACTCCAGTCAACACTGGCACCGACGTCTGAATTGCATTTCTTAAGCGAATGAATGAGATGTGACAGGCCAGCATCGGCTTCTATTTGAGATTGACCGGGAGTAGGTTAACTCTTTTGGAGGGGAAAGCATATTATATTCTCACATCACTTTTGACAGCAAAAAATAGCAATATTTTCAATCAGCGAATGCTGGAATGTACCACTTCTCTTTGAATAAAGTACCGTAAGACACGTATTCGACCACCCAACTTCGTCTCCAACAGACAGGATACGCTGCGACTTTGTTTCTTTTTGTTTTTAGCTCAAGTACACTACCATTCAAAGCTACGGACATATCTCTGGTAGGGGGTCTGATTGAGGACTCAGGTTGCAAATGCCGTCATGAAATCAATTATAGCATCCAAGAAAGCCTTGGCGAGGTCCTCGTCAAGACGTCCATTGTTGTAACAGACAGAAAGACCAGTTTGGCCCTTGAAACTGTCCATTCGAACAAGCCTATATTCTAAATAGTTAGTGACAATCGTTGGGACTGAAGATATCACACGCATGAACCAGCTGTGCTCTATGGATGACAGATCAAACGAAGCCAGGAATCATGACTGTGGTCTTCTTACACATCAGAGGAATAAGTCGTCAGGTGTAAATTGCAACTTTCCACTGTGAAGATCTTTTCATTGCTGGAGCCGAAAACGTCCCCTGGAATGTAGTTGTCGACTATGCCATCGCTGACGAAGACCTTTACGTTGCAAGACGTGTTAGAAATGCACCAAGGGTTGATTCGATGAAGGCTGTCAATGTTTGGGACTTCGTACCGGAAAGCTTGTCGGTGAGAAGGACGAAGGCGCTCTAAGCAGAAGAGTTTCAGAACCAGGGAAACATTGAAATTGAAACGGGGGAGGGAGATTACTCACGATGCTAGAAACCCCGCTAGAAAGTTGCTCTTAGCTTGGTCTATGACTAATTGGAACTCGTTCTTCAGCCAGTGCTCATAGCTGTTTCTAACATGATGAGCGAGTCTTGCGAGTGTCAGTCTAGCTACTTCAGGATTTCCCTCATCGATGGCGAACGATCGAAGAGATGCAAATTCTACCGACGCGCCAGCCTGACACGACCCATAGCGAATACTTGCATTGCTGCCACTCAAGTATCGCCTTCCGTTGACTGGCAAGGGCGAGGAAAGAAACAGGGCGTCCGAGGCATCTCCTAGTGAGGGGCTGACTCGCAGTAATGCAAGCACCATGGCGGCATGACCGAGGTGAGTGATGGTGAACTGGGGTCCGAGTTGACTCTTTATGGCCTTCGAGATGGCCTGACTTTCGTCTGTATCAAAGGTTCTCCATATAGTTCGAGGTGTGCCTACAGTATTCATGGCAGGGAGCCCCCAACTTGTCTCCAAGGAGTTAGTGACCACGGAAACGATGTTCGCTTGGGACGGGCAGTGGATGGTCAAGCCGCCAAGAATATGCAGAACTACTCACCGCACTTTTCAGCAACTCGGTCATGAATTCATCTCGCGTCTTGTCATAATCTTCTCCCAATGCATTTACGTTGGTCTTGCATGCGTCGAGGACCGGCTCGTTGAGGTTGGCGATTTCCTTGCCCCAAGGATGATGGAAAGTACTTTTTGCTAGATTCTGGTCGCCAGTGTTGAACTTTTGGCCAACACCGCGCAACAAGTCACCGACGAATATGCGCGAGCTGATGCTGTCCCAGTGGATGTGATTGAATGCACAGAGCACGTCTAATCGAGTGTCAATTTCAAGTGGGGTACCTGTCTCTGGCACTTGAGCTACAACATAGACTTTGACCGGGGGTAACGGCTCAGGTTTCTCTTGGCGCGCCTCTGAAAGTTCAGCGGCAACTTCAAGCCCAGTTTTATCCGTTGCAATTGATGAAACAAGACTGCGGCCCCAATCCAAGGCAACTTCGTCAGAGCTCGGTAAAGTATAGACGATGAAGGGAGGATCTTGGTCGGTAGTCCAGATGACGGAGCATCCGACCTCAGGGTGTTGAAATCGAATGTTGACAAGGGCGTTGGAGATTCGCAGCGCGATAGTCTCTAACGAGATCCCAGGAACATGAATTCGGAGAGACGTGTTTAGGTAGTTGTCGTACTGACCACGAGAGTTCGGCCCTCGTAAGCCGACCCAAGCCTCGGTGCCGATAGCGAGGCGCCTGACAGAGCCGGAGTCGCCTGGAGAAGGATACCAGCGGAATTTAGCCGGCTCTAGACGAGGTAAGGGTGGGAGAGACATGATAGTGTCAGCTTAACAGCTAAAGTCTGAGTTGTATTATGTATTTAAGAGAGAAGGCGGTATGGCGGCGGAAGAACAAACAATTAGGAAGAGTTAGCTAGTAATGTTTCCAAGCCTTCGAGGCGAGGTAGGATGGACGTTGATGTGGGGGACAGGTGTCAGCTTCATGTCTGAACGTAATCAAGATAAGCGAAGTTCAAGCTGTCATCTCTTGCCCGAGTCTGACAATTTGACGCTAGGTTCTTCGGGATACAGCCGAACAAAGCTTAGCGCTGATTGCGTCGACGCACAACAAACAGCTTAGAAGTTATCTCCAGCCCGCCTATTGTCCATAGTCGCCATCGGAAAGCACATGCGAAAGCACAATCTCTGAGCAACGGTTGTAGATAGCTACTGGGCGTTCCATTTGGATAAGTCTAGAGCCACCTATTCATTTGAGCCCTCACAGTACCGTGTCCATTATCAGAACGATATTGTGGAGTGGAAGATTCCTTCTCTTCATCATATTACTTACGTCACGTAACTAATTTTTACTCCGGCCATTCTTCTGTCCTGGTAGAGACGACACCTCGAAGGTCATGTCCTTGCGAATGCCTCGTACAGGCGCTGTGCTTCCTTTCTCCGAGACGCTGTCTTCATCGAGACGCGTCCAGTCTCCCTGCCCTGCTTCGTCGTCCTCGTAATTTGTGCCTTTGCGTATCTTGCTCTTCGACGTCACTCCCGAGCCGCCAATAGTAACAAGCCCAACCGACCCCGGGTGGAGGCCATGAGACGCATCTGTTTGACCCAAAGTTGTAGGTCGTGGCGAGCGACGGTGCATGAAGAATTGTCGTAAAGCAGGGAGGGAGCCGGCGATGAATCCGATGGCAGTCTCGATGTTAGACCAAAGGGGGATATTAGCGATATGGACTGTTGAACGATTCAAGTCAGCAACTACTCTACTCATGGCAGACAAATGTAAGCATCATACAGGCAAGATCGTCTAGTGGGTGGTTGTAGTGATCGATGTATGGAGTGCGTATCATGGTTGAGACTGAAGCACTAATCATGTGACCGAAGCGGTAGGAATTAGCTATCAAGATCATCTCAGGTAGGTGCACTAGGCAGAATACTTACAAAGAGCCGAAAGACAGAACGAAAGAGACCATGATCTTTGTCGGGAGCTTCATTTGTGTCTGCCAGAGAATGATAGCCGGGAGCACGGCACAGGCAAGGTCGGTGACGATGGTGCTGACGGTTGAAGTATATGACAGCGCCAGCATTGAGCTTACTGGCGAGCACTCGCCACGGCCCTCTAATACGATGCTGCTATCCCAATTGGCTTCCACAGGTCGGCATAATAAGAGGATCCCGACGAATGTCGTGAAGAATGTGGCGACAGTAAGCCCCATCAAGATGTAGACGGCAGTGCGTAGCTTTGGCATTGTAGTAGCGATCCGTAGTGTGGTGATGCAAATCGAAGTTTTGATCGTACACAATACTGCCACGTAGAGCATCATCCAAATCATCAAGTATTTCATCGATTCGACCAACATGACTGGGCTAAGGTCTGCATTGCGCGTGCCCAGTCCACTTAGCGCGCCCATGCAGGCGAGTGCAACATCGACGAGGTAAACGACCTGGAAACCTAAGTCAGCCTGAGCTTTATAGGGAAATCAATGCTCTAAAGCTCTACGAGAAGTTTTTAAGAAGGTTTCAGCTTACCAAACCACCGAGCATCAAGCCGTCATCCCAACTAAACGTCTTTGCCCGCAGTCGAATGAATGTCCTCAGGCACACCACAATCAAAGAGACGACGCCACCAACAATGGAGACCACGAATAGACTGAGGCCAACGCCCTCAAGTTGGTAGACAAACCGTCGATTAGGATCCTCTGTTGCCATGTTGACTCCAGAATAGCTCTGTCTCACAGTCTTGGCTCTTAGGTTGCGATGGGCTTCGCCGGGGACAGCAAGTCAACAAAACAAGTGACTAGTGGACGATCGTGTAGTTGCCGACGAGAAAAAGCCCAACGTCGAGACGAACAAACTACTCCACTGAAGTGAGCAAAAGTCGATTCTCGCTAGACCTATCGTTAACAGATAGGCGGACATACAAGACGGGTTATATGGCAGCGCTCTTCAACGCACGTTGCCAGCCAATGTCACCCATTTCGCGCCGATCACTGGCAGAAAAACTCCTAGCTACTTTTCAATCGAGATATTAGGCGTCGCTAAGATCCTTGAAATATCCTTGAGCAATTGCACATCCTTGAAAAACCTCCTACTCGCAGGGAAGAGTGCCTTTCGCCTCGACAGAACCAGGGGTTCTACAGGTTGGATGAATTTTGGTAATACTAAGCACGATCATAAAATCCCAAAGAGGTGACTGAAAATGGAGTTGTGAGGCAATTCTTGGTAAAATGACCAGGTAACGTATGTTTGACCCGTTTGCCGGATTTCCGGCTCCGCTGGGTGGGACAATCAAGGACATTTATTATATGCCACGCCGTGGCGCACGTGTGCGGATGAGCTTTATGGCATGATGTAGCTTTGGCAGTGAACTCTACCCAAGATAGACTGCAACATCAAAGGTCAATGTTGCTGATCTCACCTAAGAAATTCATCCCTTGGTTGCCATTGTAATTGCTACGGCCTACGGCCTCATGCATCCTCGACTGTAGACCACCTCAGAACACCGACGGTCATGGCTTCGCCCCTTCTCGGTCCCACATCACCCATCATGCAGGCCATGAAGACTCGACGCCACCTCGACCAATGCTTTCGTTGGATCTCAACAGTGGAGCAAGTGGACGAATTCGTTAACAAAACAGTCCCTGCTTATGAGGCTCGAAATGGTCTAGGGCGTTTGCTGAAGATCCAGAAATGGCGAGAGAGAAGACGGTCTGACAGGTTGACAGGCACCACGCTGCTGCTGTCACATTTTCTCCTATTTTCCTTAATAACCATGCTCCCCAGACCCCATGGTATGATTCGGTTAAAACTTGCCTGAAAATCGAACAAAGAGTGAACTCACTTTAGCACAAACAACACGTTGTACTCTCCGTTAGACAAAAATGACTAAATCACAGATCACCGTTCCCATTACTCAGGCCCCTCCGTACAAAGTCCACGAGGGCAAGACGGCCGTCATTACGGGTGGTGCAAGGAGTGAGCCTTCTTCCCGTTTTCTTCTGGGATTCCTAGGAACACCTACGCTGACAAAAGTCCAAAGGTATCGGTGCCGCCATTGCTCAGAACCTCGCCTCCAAAGGCGCCAATGTCGTGCTCATTTATCTGACCGAATCTTCTGACGAGCCTGCCAAAGCTCTCGCTGGGCAACTGTCAAAGGCACACAACGTCAAGGCTGTTCCCGTCCGTGCCGACTTCAGTACACCCGATGGCTGCTCCAAGATCGTCGATGTTGTAAAGAATGACATGCCGCCCAACGCCAAGACAGGCAAGCCGCAGGTCGACATACTGGTCAACTGCGCCGCTCTCTTCCACGCCATGCCTCTCGAAGCCGTCAACATTGAGGACTTCCACAAGGTCTACTCTATCAACGTCCTTGGACCCATCCTGCTCACGCAGGCAGTCAAGCCCCTTCTGCCTACCGACCGCTCGGGCCGCATCGTCAATGTGTCAAGCGTCGGTTCCAAGGTTGGACTCGAGTACCTGACCCTGTACGGCGGCAGCAAGGGCGCCCTTGAGGCCATGACGCGCACATGGGCTCGCGAGCTCAAGGAGCACTGCACCGTCAACTCTTGCAACCCCAGCTCCACCATGACGGACATGCTCCGAGGTGCCTCTGAGGATGCGAAGCAAGCCATCTCATCGTGGTACCCTCTCACGCCGCTGTGCGGAATCCGAGAATGGGACTCGGATGAACAGAAGGAAATGGCTGAGAAATACGGCGGACGTGCTGGCTACGCTGAGGAGATTGCTGGCATTGTTGGCATGATTTGCTCCCCGGAGAGCGGATGGATGACGGGATGCCTGGTCAGTGCCAACGGCGGCCAGTGGATGGCTAGTTAAATGTCTTGAGTTGAAGCAGAAATTTTCCTTGTCAACACCCAACGTTTAGTTCCACCGGCATATGACTTCCACCTGTTGGTGGTGCGCACTCTGAAAGCCCAGCGCGTGCTGCCTCGCACCGCAGAAGACTTCTTCAATCAGCCACGGACCACGTAAGAACCCCACGCACGAAACCATCCTATGCAGGGGCTCTTCAGACCCTGGAAACAACAAGCGATGTTGTTTGTGAAGAGGAGTCAAGGCTCTGATAGGTTGTCGATGGGAGGGAATTGGGGTCCGCTAGCAGTCGCTGGGGCTGACTCCAGGTTTAAGAACATTTTCAACGTGGCACCGTTGGGACCAAGCTTCAACACCTGAACGGCTCGAAGACACTCCCGAGTGCGAGCCAATTGGCGGTCAGAAAAGCAGATTATAAAAGGGGCAATTCTTGTGTGGACTCATGGCCACAAGTCACCCCATTGAAATGGCAAGGCCCCACGGACGTTAGCGTCCTTACAATCCCAAGAATAAACCGAGCCAGTCACATTCTGGCCTGATACGATTAGAGGACGGCACATCACCGTTATCGGCATTGATGCTGGATTCGAGGTGGCATCAAGCAAGTCCGTCTCAATGGCCTTGCTCTAGAGAATTGGCCCGGATTTTCGTAGGTATTTTATCCGTACCTACGGGTGAAATGTAGATCACAAGAATCTCAAGCCAGAGGTGCCTTTTTTCCTCAACTAGTGTTCAGCATAGACCGGCGTTTAGTAGTGTAAAGTACCAACGGAACGGTCCGGTGGGGCGGCATCTTGGGCGCTCATTTCGGGGATACGAAGGTGTTCCCGCAACAATGTAACCCGAATCCACCACCCATGACAAACTAATCCAAGAATGTTATCCAACGACTTGTCAAATCGCTCCAAGCGGTCTCCGACTGTCGAGGAACGGCGGAACGAAATGTGTTGAGCAATGAGAGTCAAACTCTTGCAAAGCCGTGAGCAATGTGGTTGTCACTGGTAGCATCACAGGAACAATTATGGTTTGTCCGAGAACATAGTGTTCAGTGACCATCATCCTCGGACGAAAATCAGATGGATACCTTGCAGTGTTATCGGCGCCCGGATTAATGTAGGCAGCTCAAGTCTCAACTCCACAGCTTCTCTCAAATCTTGTCGGGTTTCATCCGGGAAACATTCATTGAGTAAAATATGCAGAGAGTCAGCTACGACTCGTCCGTGACACAGCTGTCTGTTGACTGGGAAGTTTCGGCTTGCTTTATCAGATCTTGATGTACTTAATTGATATATCGCAACGCCACGCGTGGCGCTACCCACTTATTGCCGTACGAGACCGCTTACTACTAGATGGCTGTCCGCTCCGTACGGTATTCAGATATGACCCCTTAAGGGTCCCTCACTTAGAAGATTCAAGTCACTTTCTACTGTATATGTCTTCCACATGGATCTTCACTTTGTAACATGATGTACCTAGGCTACGTGGTAATAAACTTAGACATCATTAGACGTTGCCGTACTGAACGACCTCTTATGATAGACAGCAACTCGCATTGATTTCTTCACAGTTAGAGCATATTCAGCACTTGGCGAAGCCATCCACCATTATGTTGTCTCTATCAAAGCTATAATCCGCATAAATGAAGGTCAAACTATGTCAAAAGAAGGGACGAATAGTGTACATCATTGAGCTCGACTGCTATTGGCATATCTCAGTCAAAATGCCCAGCATCATGTTAGTCGGTAACCTTTGATGTAAACAATGATTCTCGCTTCGTAACAAGTAAACACGACGCGAATGGACGTAATAAGACCTGAAAGTCAGGCATTTGAAGATATGATATCTTGAGCTCCCCTACTTGTTTCATGTTTGAACACGTAGGTAGTTGGAACTGGAAACATGTGCTGGTAATGTGTGGCTGTGTCAAAAAGACAAAGTACTTTATGGTACTCATCAAGCCGCCGACAATGGAGCAGACTCAAATTATATACAAAGCTTTGAACCTCTCAAGTTATACCGAGTCTTCAACAAACTCTAGGATCCGTACTGGTGATGCTTGATCCCAGTCAGAGTGGCATCGCAAGTTCCGCGTGATGACTTCCATCATACCGTCCCTCTACCATCCACAAGCCTTCTTCTGAATTGACACATTGGAGACAAGCAAACGCTGTGCAGTGGTATTTGATCAGGTCCGACGACAGCTCCCAAAAGCCCCCGAATTCGAATAGACATAGTCGAAGTAGCCGCGACATAGATTGTTTTTCTCTCCCACACGTCTAGCATAACGTCCTGTTGGCTTCGAAAATGATCACCGCCTGAAATATTTCTGTCTCGTGTGGTTTTCAATCATGCGGGTTCCGTGAGTACTCCTACCTAGTTTACCAAAGGTATTTGTTATGGACCTAAGTACCTTATTTTAAGGAACCACAATGTATAGGCACCAGCCTTCACTGGGCACAGTCTTTCTAAGACACCTCACAGTTTTGAAAGATACAGATCATAAACATTGTGCTTAGTCTCCTACATGGTTATTTGTAAATTCGAGGCATGTATTCCTGATGTCCTCCAATCAGATCGTATGTCTGGATGCTAAAACATCTTACAAAATAGAAAATTATGGGCTGGAGGCAACCCCCGCAGTCATCGCATCATTCTCCCATCGAGGCAATCGCACTTACTACAACTATCGGTGGCGACTCATTCTCATGTTATAGGGACAGGAAGAAAAGAGAATATTCATTGGCACTAAGTAGATATTGTCAATAGTCTGCTCTACAGGACTGGATAATGCCAGCACTCGCGTCCATGCAGTCAAGATTGCATTACGTAGCATCCAATAGTGAGAGAAGAAAGAAAACAGATCTATACAGGTATGATCTATATGCCACCGAATGCATCATGCCTCGCATTTCCTTTAGATGCGGAAAAGTCTGAACTGCTATCAAAGTGGCCCTTCATCTAGCCATTTCATCCAGCTGATAGTCTCACCTAGACTAGACAGTCATTGCCTCTGTCACGTCTAATTTACTGTCGGGACAGATTACGTGAGGTTGTGTGAGAATCCGAGAAAGACATGCTGCGATACACCCGAGTAAAAGGCCATCAATGTAGCAGACTGGCAGTGAGCGGCGATACGGCGTGTTTTCGTTCGACTTGTGGTCCATATCAGCTTTATATTGTTCCTCTTAGCATTGAAAATCTTTAGAAAAATACCTGAAGTATCCATGAATGCTATTGAGTTATAATGCATGTTTGTTGATAGACGAGGTGATCTGCGGTGATGTTAGTCTTGTGGGCTTTTGAAGTTCATGACTGCGATATCTATATCCAACACGTTTCCATTACACATTTAGGCAAATTTGAGGTGCGGCGAATCGTATTAGTTCCATAACTGATAACGCGCACCCCAGCTATTAAATGCAAGCAGGACGTTTTTACACGAGACTCACGGAACCTTCTCTTCCATCCAAATCTATTTGCACGAACTTTGCGAATTTCCACGTCAATGACTTCTATCAAGAGACTGTACATCTACACAACGTATTTATGAGGTCAGAAGGAATGTTTCCGAGTAAGCGTAAGGGATGAAGTGAGTCAGTTAGAAGGGAAACGCTGCCAAGGTAATCGAATATCCCTTAGCTGTAACTTTGAACAAAGAACTTTAGAACCATCGTTGCAGTGATCAATTACCCGAAATACAACATTTTCCAGCCAAAACCTCGACATTGTTCATTCATAAATCCCACGTTGGAGCAATAATAGAGATGCGGCCCTGTCGTCTTCTCGTTAATCTCTCATATTCGAATCTCGAAGCGAAATACCAAGGAGGCTCGGGGCTCTTAGGCTGATCAGATTTCATCGAGAACTTCAAATAGTACGCCCATCAACTCCATGTCAACAATCTTTGGCGGAAGCCTTCATGTCTCAAGCCTGTCAATTCGTATAATGAGACGAAAGGGGTTTTGATTGCTATCTTTTGGCGCTTTAAAGTTATCTCTAAATTTACACGTTGAATCCAGGCAAAATACGCGGAAGTAGGTCAAGACTTGCGAGGTGGGCGAGCAAGAATTTGATTCCAGACATTTCGATATCCCCAAGCCTCCAGAGTGTTCGCATACCCGAGTTACTTGACAGTAGTGTTGGATTGTGTATGGAGAGAGTGCTTTGAGTATGTTTTGGCTTTCTAATACAATAAAGGTCACGTTTTGACGTGTGACAGATGGTCTCGCATTATTATTGTGTTTGAGTTTCGGTCGATGGGAAATGCGCCATTCGTCAAGGAGACGAACGGAGAGTGAACATACCATGTCTAGTCTACTGGGTCCATCGTGTTTGCTGCAAAAGCGACCGATGCTCTGCAAGAGAGTGAACGGCCCAACACGGGATGCTTGCTCATGTCCAGACCAAAGAGAATCACAAAATCAAGCCTGGATCCCAAGTTTATAGTGATGCTGACAACTAGCATACCTGCTCGAAGAAACAATGGAAACCGCGAGCTGTTTCAGCCATTAAGTCAAACCCCCCACTTCCCGGCACCCCCCTGTTTCTGGCACCCACAAAAACGCGAAAATCCACCACAACGCAATGCCCACCCCCAACCTCCTTTTATCACAACATTTTCAATTCGAGTCCAAATGGGCTCATTTTTTGCACATACCTTCTTCTATATCTAATGCCTCAATATACCGAAGATCAGCTTCGTCAGGCTCTCGAGGACATCTCAAACGGCAAGAGTCAAAAGAGAGCCTCATTGGAGTATGGGATACCACGATCAACCCTCCAACTACGTCTCCAAGGTGGTCAGACGAAAGTGGCTTTTGCTGACTGGCAGAGGCTGTCTCCTGACCAGGAGAGTAAGCTGGCACAATGGGTTCGCATTCAGGCTTCGCTGGGCCTCGCACCAACGCACCAACAGGTGAAGGAATTCGCAGAGCGAGTTCTGGCTGCTGCTGGGGATACCAAACCATTAGGAAAAGGCTGGATCTATGCCTTCGTGAGAAGGAACCCTATCATTAAGGTTCAGAGAAGTCGTTCCATCGATTCTAGACGCGTTAATGGGGCATCTACTGAGGTCATTAGGAACTGGTTTAAGTTCCTTGCTATCCCTGAGATCAAGGACATCAAACCAGCCAACAGATATAATATGGATGAGACTGGCATCCTCGAGGGTCAGGGAGCTAATGGGTTAGTGCTGGGCATGGCTGAGACGACGTCTGTTCGCAAGAAACAACCTGGGTCGAGGGCATGGGTCTCTATCATTGAGTGTATCTCAGCCTTGGGTAGGGCACTTCGTCCTCTTATCATTTTCAAGGAAGACGGTCCAACAACAGTGGTTTCCATTACATCTGGTTCCATACGATGGGTGGGAGTTTACAGCAACAGATAATGGCTGGACTACAGACTTAACTGCCATTGAATGGTTAGAGAAGGTGTTTATCCCACAGACTATGCCCGAGGCTGAGGGCGAGGCTCGACTGTTGATTGTGGATGGGCATGGGAGTCATACGACGACAGACTTCATGTGGAATTGCTATATTAACAATATCCATTTACTGTTCTTACCACCACACTCCTCTCATGTCCTCCAGCCACTTGACCAGTCTGTCTTCAGCCCTGTTAAGTCAGCCTATCGGAAGGAGCTCGGTTACTTGTCTCAATGGAACGACTCTACCATTATAGGTAAAAGGAACTTCCTGGACTGTTACCAGAAGGCTCGACTTGCTGGTCTATCAGTCTCGAACATCAGAAGTGGTTGGAAGTGGACTGGTCTACAACCCTGTAGCGATGGTTAAGCCCTGATGAACCCTATGGTATTACCTGAGCCTTCTGCTGCCCACCACACCCAAACCAACCAGTCGGGGCAAAAAGCGATGCCATAATGGTCAACAAACTACCCCTGTTGAGCCATGGGATTCTGCTTCCTCTGCAGTGGTCTGGTCGACACCCAGGAAGCTGGCAGAGCTCAGCGGTCAACTGCACTTATACACCCAACTCGACAATGATACCAGCACTCAACGGCTGCTGTTCAGGAAGGTGAAAAAAGGCTTCACAGAGCAGGCCTGGCAACTGGCAGCTGCCCAGCAGCAGCTGGCTCACCTGAGGGCTCAAGTTACCAACGCTGCAGTTAGGAAGAGGAAGACTGTTCAGATCGATCCCAACACGAAGTTTGCGAACATCAGGGATATCCATCGGGCTCAAATCGAAGCGGGTGAAAAGGAGGTTATTACGGCTGAATCCAGCGACTCTGAATGCCCTAGTGAGGCTGGCAGTTGTATTGTAGTGGGTGTGGTTGAGGATCAATAGTTAATAGTAATGAGGAGGTTGGGTTGTGATCCCATCGTTTTTGTGGGTGCCAGAAACAGGGGGGTGCCAGGAAGTGGGGGGTTTGACTTACCTCGCATAAGTCTAGTTGATACCCCACTGTCAAGATACTGCTTTATGGTCTTTCCACAATTGCTTCTCTAGATGTGCAACAAGTTACCGGTACGTACATGGGATCAGCCAGTGGTAGTGACATGCCTCAGCAGACAGCCTTCAACATCTCACGATCATGTTCACCTACGTTACCTGTCGCCTTACTGGAACTTGTCGATAATCGAAGTCCAATTGCAGTATGCGGTACTATTCTTTCTGGCAGTGACTTCGCCGAGTCTGATGGCGATTTGGTTGAGGCCAGCGCTGCTAAACTAGTCAGTGTCATTCGCGGCACAGGAACGAAATGCGAAATGGAACGCGAGCACACAAGCAAGTTGCCTGTACTTAAAAGAACGGCCATACCGAAGAACTGGAACCCACCAGTTTACCCTGAAATAGATTCGGTGACGAAATACATCAGGCGAAACGCATCAGCCGGGAACCATGTCCAACACCCAGCCCTACCTCACGATTGGCCCATTTGTGCATCGCCTTGGCGATATTCTGAGCCTCCCAATGAGCAGAGTTTTACCCTGTCTGCATTGACAATCTGAGACGACATCCGCCATGCGCCCTGCCAGCTGACCCGGACTCGGGGCCGCGGATGATTTGCCGCTTTCTTACCTCCCTGACTCGGGCCACATCCTTGCACAGATCTTGAACTGCCCGTTGAAGAAGGTAGGATGAGGGCAGAGCAAATTCTGTCAGAAAACCAGAGGGACGAGACGGACGGCAGATTTTCTCTCTCCGCTCGTGTTTGGAATTGTCGCAAATTGGCGTGCCGGCACACAAAGCCGTTGATGAGATTCCTCCTGTGCAGCGTTGCTGCGGATGGGCGTCGGCCGTGCCATCTCGTCTAATACATCTCCAATTCTCGCTTGTTTTCCCAGCTGAAGCGGAATGCGACCTAAGCAATTTAGTTTTTTTGACTTCGACGCTAAGGCAGGGTTATCGACTCATCTATCCTTGCAATGGTAGTTTAACAGAGACGCGAGGCGCAGGCTGCTCAAAACCGAGCGCGAGCTGTTCAATCTGGGTCCCCTTGACCCACGGCGAACTCAACCTGTTCTCCGATCTCAACGGGCACAATCAAGAACCGCGAGACAGAAGGAATCGTGTTTGCAATCTCTCTGACAAGTCGCAGAGATTACCCAGCACACGGTCAAGCGGCAGAATTGTCAGCAAAGCACGCGCAGAAAACCCAGCCAAGATCAGTTTGACTTCGAGTCATTGCTCTTGCTTGGCTCATTCATCCCCCCACAACGCGGACACGGGCACAATGACATGATGCCACACTACGATTGTTCGATGATGGTAGTCCGGAGTCTGTCACTCCCAGCTAGATGGCTCCGCTTTCCTGACACAAACAGCGCTGTCGAGACTGGATGCAACGACGACTTCTTCTTCTATTCTTCTAGAAGGCCATCAATCTGCCCCGGGTTCACCATCTGAAACTAGGGAGAACCCTACAGCGCGCCAACACCTTTGCGTGATCATCGTCTCATCCTTACAAGTCGATCGTCGGCACCTGCATACTCGCAGGGAGCCCAGCCCTTTCCCCGTAGTGCCGGGTGCATTGGCTACATGTAGGTAATGAACTAGGCTGAGAGGGTGGAGAGGCGGTGATGCGATGTCATATCTCAGTTGTCATCCCCCACACTCCGAGTGGATGCGCGTTTTATGTCCTTTCCTTTCTCAGCTTCTTTCTTGTGCCTCTTTTAGTTTGTGATACCCGCCGCGAGTTGCGCGGCTGCTCTTTGATATTCTTTTTGGCTTTTCTCGACGTCATCAAACGCGCAACGGCTGGTCTGTGTCTTGAGCCTTCTTCGACATCCGAACATCGCTTGGGCGAAGGAAGTAACCCCTTTTGGCCGGTCAAATGGGGCGGCCGGAGGACTATGGCCAGACGATCAACGCGGTTATCTGGTCTCAGGTTGGAGCGTCGCTATTCTTTCTGTGCTTACGGTTATACTGCAAATTCAAGAAGCGCAGTGGGCTCTGGTGGGACGACCATGTTCTCGTAGCATCTTGGGTTCGTTCAGTCTATCCGTCATATGTTAGGGCCCTCTTACTGACGACAAATGTTGTGTCAGGTCACCTTGATGATCGCATCGGCATTAACAACGTGGAATGTGTCCCTCGGCTTCGGCAAACATGTGTACCAAATCAATCCAGTAAACTTCCCTCAGATCGGCTTGAACGGCAATGTCATCAGTACGATATCGATTACATCGGCGGTATGGAGCAAAACATCATTCGCGATGACATTACTTCGAATCGAGGAGAAGGGTTGGACAAGAAACTTGATATGGGGTGCGATTATATCGATGAACGTCCTTATGGGTCTCAACGCTATGGCTGCTTGGGTGCAATGTACCCCGATCGAAAAGTACTGGCTTCCCCAAACACCAGGAAAGTGCTGGAGTCCGAAGGTCGCAGCTTACTACGGGGTATTTGCTGCAGGTATGGCTTGTCAACAGTTGCTGAAACGAATCCTTTTGCTAACACCTGACAGGATATTCTGCTCTGATGGACATACTGCTCGCTATGCTCCCATGGAAGTTGATATGGGGACTTCAAATGAAGATGAAAGAGAAGATTGGTGTCGGTATTGCCATGAGTATGGGACTATTGTAGGTCTAGTCCTTTGGGGTGTGTTAAACTGCATCATCTAACCTGGCAACTAGCGCTGGCGGGACCTCGATTGTCAAGTGCACGACGATTCCTACTTTACTTTCTGGAGACTTTACCTGTAAGCAACAAGGCACCGAGAGGCGTCGATACAAAAGACTAGACTGACTTTCTTTTGAAGATGACGGTAGTGACCTCGTCATTTGGGGAACTGTGGAATCAGGTGTAACGATCATGGCGGCCTCCATACCTGTTCTCCGTGTCCTCATCCGCGACGTTGCAAGTACTGCTCGCAAGTACTACGGCAACTCAGCCACCCGTACCAATGGGTCTCGATTCGGCGGAGGCCTCACGCGTACCAATACAGTAACTGTAACAACTTCGACGACACGAAAGGGTTCTATTAGGAGGAAATGGGACAAGCTCGCCGATGATCGGAGCGATAAAAGCATACTTGGGGTCGAGTCGGAACCGGGATTTGGCAAGATCGTCAGGACGAACGAGATCGTTGTGCAGTATGATACGAGGAGCGATGTTGAAGGGCATAATGGGAGCTACGAGATGGACCAGATGGATCGTATGAACCGCATGGTATAATAAACTTATGATGAGCATAACACCACTATTACTAACCCATATTTGAGGTGACCGGATGGTGTACTTGATGCGTTTCAATCAAGGTTGCCTTACTGACTGGGGAAGCAAATCGACCCAGCGCCATCTGCGGCCGGCCTGACAGTCATCGGTTGTAGAAGGCCCAAATAACAGCGAAGCCTCATTAGGCTTTCAGCTGCTTCTATTCGAGCCACATACCCCCTTTATCCTCGCGAAGACTGTGTCCGTAGTTTAGAGGACCCTTTGATCCTTTGCTGTCCACCTGCATACATGTGCTTTCTTCGCTCGTACACAATACTTGTTATCCGAGCCCGTCACAGCTGAGCGTCCAGCTTCCAGCCACATGCAGCCTTGAATTCTCTTACATGTTCCTTAGTCCCTTAACGAAAGAACGTCATCTTCTAGCGTGCTGCAAAGATCTTCCACCCGAACCTGGGTCAGCTTGAGAATACTGACTGGATCGGGGTCAGCTTCAATCCATCTTCGAAGCAAACCCCGCATCATCGCTGATCCTACAACCTTCTTCAGGTACGGATCGGTCATCTTGGCTCGGCGTCTGGCCGCTTCCGGTACGTCCTTTGCGGAGATAGGCGCTGGAAGAAAACCCAGATCGTAGATCTCGCGAGCCACATCCTCTTGTTTGAGAATATCATGGTCCATGAAGTCAACTACTTTTGGGATGACTTGTTGGAGGATTTCCTTTGACTCGGGAACAATATAGTATAGAGCTAGTCGGTCCATAGGAGTAATGGTCGTAGGAAGACTGAAAGGTTGTCGAGCAATATATCCTCTAATGTCCGTGTAGCTGCGAGTAACCATGTTGGACCATTCGACATCCTGAATAGCAAACCATGCTGACTTATCCTTGCCAATGGTATTGGAAATCCAAGTGAGTATGTAGAAAAACTCAACATGTGTTAAATCCTCGGGATTTTCCCAGGAATCTACCAATGCGTTTGAGATCTTCTTCATGATCTTCGCATTGAGGCCATATGCTGATTTGTGCCTTGGGTGAGGATGGGTATATTTATGCTTGAACACCAGCGTTAGCTAAGTACTTCTTGACATGGATGTTTTGGAGAGCTCCATGCTAAAACCACGGATGCCTCAGCCTATCTTGCGGCGAGGAGAGATCAGGTAGTTCAGGTATGGAAGGGATCGCAGGGGTGTACTTGCCGTAATTTCATTCAAAGCTCTTTCGGCATTTTTCTCAGATAGAATTATCTTTTTGGTGATGATCTTCTTGACCAAGGTCCATATGGCAACCCAATATTGGTTCATTTCTCGCCCGTCCCAAAGACTTTGCAATTCTTTAAGCCTCGTTTCGATTGTTGCTGCATCTACCCGTAGGGTTTCGGCGGTATTGGCGCGAGAGAGAGACGGTTGGAATGCTTGTAGCGCTCCATCAATCGAGTCCCGGATTGCCTCGAGCTCTGGGCGTAGTATCTCTGAGTATTTGAGATAGGTTGGCATGCTATAGATGCATATGATCGCTTCAGCACTGGTATAAGAAGCACCACAGGTAAATCGCCGTATTGGTAGTAAAAGTCCCAAACATCTGCCACTGAAACTTGAAGGGTGTTTGAAGAGATTTTCGAGAAAACGACTTGAAGGCGTGAATATTGGGGAGATTCAGGATTTAATTCTTCGGGAGTGAGAGGGGGGGAGGGGGCAGATATCACCATGTGCCAGTGTAGGGGAGAAGCCATCGCGGCCGTTGTGGTTTCCTGAAGCCGATAGGTCCTCTTCAGGAAAGCGACGTTAGACCCTGATAACTACGACACCCTGATGGAGTGGCATTGCGCCAAAGATGGCATTAGATAAGTATGTAATATTGTCACTCCGGCAGAAAATTACACGATCCATGGTACCATCATATCTTAACGTGGATGGCATCAAGAAGAGGTTCACAAGCGCGGTCAAAAGGGTGTTCCTGGTTCCACAAATCCAAGCCAGGCTCAATTCGATTATTCAAACAAAAGGCTTAATGCTCTAAGCCGCAGAATTCGATGTAGCCTCAAATTCAAGGACTCAAGCAGGGAGCCAGGTTTCGGAGAAAGCTCAGTAGCTAAGATACATATATGTACCAAGTCTGCATACCTCGTACAGATTTCGGTCCGAGAAAGCCCATCAGACTCAGACACATCAGCTTCAAACACCCAAAGACCACACCAGGAAGATACAAGATGATGCTCGAAGCCTTTCCCCTCATCGATTTGTCCAGTGACGATACGATGCTAGTATCAGTATACTACGAGGCGGTGGCGAGACTGAACAAGCTTCTCGAAGTTGAATGCGACCAAGTGCACTCGCATTTCACCTGCACATTCAACGGCCGCGAGGACGAACAGACCTTGACAACTTGCTCTTTATGCCGCGAAAGAGTGGTGGAAATGTCCAGACTTTTTGTTGAACTCTGGCCTGGAGACTGGTATAGCGGACATGGGGCTTACATTCAGGACTCCCTCCTTGACACAATCGAGTCGGAAAAGGCCTCGACCGACGGCGTGGACATTGCTTCCATGATCAAATTTCGCTTGAAATATAGCGAATTGGCCGACAGTGTCATCAAAGACCTTCGTCTTCCAGTGCCCAGCAATAAGCCATGCGGGATATGGAGCAAAGTCGAGTGGGAAAAGGAGCGCCGCAGAAGGGACGACGAACCTGTTTTTGACAGATCTTGGGATCTCACCTGGAGAATCTTTATTGACGGTAATCTTATGCCGCAAGGAACTGTTAAACAGGGGCCCGAATTTATTCGCTTTGTACAATACCTGGTTGCAGCTGTGCGCCAGAGAGAGTTCACCTCAGAGTTATCACATGACGAATACGATGAACTTATCGAGAAAATCATCCAACTCGTCAAAGATGCTAGAGCTTCTAACCCAGAGCTTGCATGCCATTCCGCCGCAGTTCAACAGGCACGTGTTGAGAGAAAGGGACTTTGGAGGAATACTTGCTTGTTGAAGTTGCGCAAGAATTGCAAAATGGAATGCCGGGCTTGTGGTTTCGTGAAGCCTAAAGCACAAGCAGGAGAATCCAATACGTGCTTACAAGGGCTGTGGATGAAGGCTTGCCAGCCTTCGTAGGTGAGCTTGCAGCGTTCCTCTGTCTACAGTACCCGGCAATGGATCGAAAAGGTGGAATGGAGAGCCTATCACATCAATATTTAGATACCCCAAATAACAGATGAGCATGTATGCCTTAGTCTTGCGTCGTAGGCAGGTATTAAACATGGGGATTAAGGTACATCAAGTATGGTATTGCGCCCATAGAACTTCAACTAAAACCTCACATAATGGTAACACTTCATTGGATCAATCCTACAACAAGCATCATCCTCAACTAATTTGCAACTGTTGCCACACCGGTTTCGGCTACAGCCGGAACCACCTTCTCTGGATTCACTCCTTCGCTGTCTGCGGAGCGAGTTGTGAACTTGAACATCTCGTTTGACGGAACAGAATTTCGTGCTCTCAACTTCATGGCTGTCTCCACGCCTGCAACGGGAACCTTGTACTGGAGATTACCCCCTGGGAAAGGGAGATACTCTGGAAGGAGGCCCAATTGAGCCAATGCTGTACCCTGATCCCAAGTGATGTGCTCGTGATACAGGCGATCACCTCGGATGTTGACAACCGCAGCGAACGGGATTTCCGCGTACTTGTTGGTTGGCGGAACGCCTGGGAGGCTAATATAATCACTTTGTCAGTGCATGTCCTTAAACAAAGTACCGAGGAGATTGGTTGTGCTTATACTTACAGCCAGTCAAGCTCCTGGTCATGTGTAAACTTGAAAATGAATTCATCGACTACACGATCGATACCAATGGTCCGACTAATAAGCTCCAATTCCGTGTCTGCTGAGTTATTGAAGATGAAATTGTGACGATAAAAGTCAGTAAGCTTGTCGCGACCAACGCCACCGGTCAACTAAGTAAGTCAACGTTAGAAAGTGTGTTCTTTTGTTTCGTTTTGCACGATCGGCTTTTCCCTTACCGTTGGGATGTGATTGACATATGGTTCTTGCACCATTGTGCTCATTGTGTGCTCCACAGATCTATCAGCGAACTCATACCAAGTATGCTCGTCCCAGATAGCCTCCAAGTCGAAAATAGGACTTTTCATTTCGCCTTTCAGCAAAGTTAGATTGCGAGTGTATGAGAGCATATCCATGTTGTAATCAAAGTGCGGCTGGAACGGTGTCGCAAATTTGTAGGATTGGGCTGCTGGGTAAAAATATTCTGTTCGACCCTTTGACCGCAAGGGCTGCCCCTCGGATTTTCCAGCAAAGTGATAGACTGAGGGTAAAATGCTACTGGAGATCGAAGACCTCTCTGAGCTATCTGCGTACACCACGGTGCTCACGATCTGTGGGAATTCAGATAGGATCGGCGCAACTGTGTTCCACAATTCTGGCTCGTATGCTAATGCATCTCAGTCAGCGATGTCCAAAATCCGTAATGGAGACTGCAACTTACCAACAAGACCAACCACGTCTTTTGGGTCGCATTTATCACTGTTGCGGAACGTTTGGATGGCAAGATCGAGAGTCTCGCGTACACCGCTCTCGAATGCTGATGGCTGAATGGCAATGACCGTGTACCCCTCCTCAGCCCATTTCAGGGGCAGTGCGGGCACGCCTTCCTCAATTGCTAGCGCATTGTCGACCGAAGGGACAAGGAGAATGAGTCCCGGCCCAACCCCGCGGCGAGAAAGAGGTGACAGTGTTGAAATACCGCTTCCAATCGTCTGCAATTCGGAATGGGGAAGGGGAGCTGGGGGTTTGCTGATGTCTGCGTACATAGTGACGTCGCGGGATACTTTTCTTTATCGGCGTGATTCCAAGTTTGGAGCACTTTGGTTGGACTCGTTGACCCGACTGGGAAAGTTTGAGAACTTATAATATGAGATACTTTGCATCAAGATAGCAACTCATACTAAGTGCACCACACGGCACGGGATGAGCTCCGGCCGAGTCATTATAAACTAGTGCTCATATCATGACGGTATTCCGAGTTTCTAGCCTAACTGCTGGCATTCGATTGGTCTAGTGGAGGCGGAACTTCCGTACAGAAGTAGATCTCGGACTTACGGACTTACGGACTTACGTTTTGTTCAACGATAAGTGTGCGGCCCGAGCACCGCTCGCATTCATGAGGTCCCTCACTTTGCCCTACCAATTGGCCGCTGATTGGAATTGACAATCCGGGGAATTACTTTGATAAGCCTATCTCAACTCCAATGATGTTTACGTTGCTTATCTGCTTACTCAATGACGGGGCCTCACGGGTTTGAGAATCAGTGCAACCTTTCGTAGCATGATCGAAACATGCTGTTTTACAACCTGGTGGAATCGCTCCATGTCCATCTGATGTGAATTGGCGGCAATTGCACCTTGCATCGTCGGCCCGCAGCCTGCATTCAGTGCCGCCTCTTCGGTAGACCCGCAACTTTCGGCCGCCGTATACAAGGCACCGGATTACACAAACTCCACGCCATGCCCCGGCCGCCGGTACGCCCCGAAGACCGAAAACGGTCCACCAGGGCCTGCACGGCGTGCCGAGCGACCAAGAAGCGATGCGACGCAGCGCAGCCATGTCGACCATGCGTCAAACGCGGAGTAGGCTCGTCCTGCACCTATCCTCAGCATGTTAGGGCTCGTCGCGCACCGCCGAATCAATCTTCGGCTGCTTCAGGGACTCGGCAGCGTGATCAGGTGTCCCCCTTACTCTATCAGCATCAGGAATCATCTTTGCAAGATGAGGACGAGACCGCAGCCTCGTCAACGTCCGGCAAGACGGTTACGCCACCCGGTCCGCGCCCGGTGATGATGTACACCTGTAGTGGAGAAAAAGGTACGATTTCCATATCAACCGCCGCTTCAGCGACGATATCGAGGCGTTCTTAGGTGTTCCCCAATGAGCTAACATTTCGAGATCCAAAGTGTTCGTCGGAAATGCCTCAGCCATTGCGTTCTTACAGTACCTGCGAGGAAGCTTGCGTATCCTTGGTCCAGGTTTCACGATTAGCCAGGGATGTCACCGCATGTTCGAGGCACAAGTTCCTGTGCAGCAGACCGACGACTTCTCAGATGACATTGAAAACGCTGAGAGGAAAACCCTGGTTCAACGCTACCTTGACGCTGTGAGTCGAAGCTCTCATGACTTATTCAAGTGAGTGTGGAGTTGACGAAGCTGCAGTCTAGTGGACTCCTTGACTTGTTCGATGAAGCAGATATCGAAGAACTTATCATTCTGACCCAGAAATCGCATACGGGGTCTCTAAGGTCCAGCTCCGCTATCGATTCAGGGAGGCTTCTGTGCCTCTACATGATGATTGCGATTGGCGCCCAATGTCGTGGCCAGATAGGAGATGCACCCAAAGCCTTTCGTTACTTCTCAGAAGCACGCAAGCTGTCGTTCGAAGGAATGCTGAGCGATCCAACACTGAACACCGCTCGCGGCTTTGTGTTAATGGCCTTCTATATGTTTGGCGCTTGTCGTCGCAACTCTGCGTTCATGTACCTTGGGGTTGCCACAAAGGCGGCGTCGGTTATGGGCTTGCACATGGCAGAGCAGTTTCAGTCTCTTTCGGAGAGCGAACGAAGTCTAAGGTACGATGTTGTCCCCTTCATTTCTCTTAACTTCGCTTGCATACCTGGAGAGAATTAGAAGCTGATGTACCATCAAGGTCTCGGGTCGACAAGAGCATACGACTTTTTGACGTTGTGTGTAGCTCAATCCTCGGAAGACCAACAAGTGTAGCACCTTGCCGACTGCGACAAAGCGTAAAGCTTCATGAAAACCGACATCGAAATCTATCTGCAGACGCTGCATGCACATTTGCCACAATTTTGAACAGAATCGTCGACACTCTAACCGAAGAATCTGAGTTGGGCATGATCAGAGCACAACAATTCCTCGATGAGATTAGACGTTGGAGTAAGGACCTGCCAACGGCTTTGCGCCAACGCCCAAAGAGAGGAACCGCTCACTCTCAACATTCTCAAAATCGAGAGATAGCTATCGGAAATATCCACGTCGCCTGTACCTACTACTTTGGCATTATCCTTACAACTCGCGAGTTCTTAATCCACCATATCATGCCGCGAATCACCAAAGACACGCCACTCATGGACGACCACGATGATGAAGGAAGGGGGGAAGATGAGAAGAGCGTTGCTGAACTATCTGATGCCTGTGTGGATGCTGCTGTGTTCATGGCAGAGATGTGTGCTGACGCTCTGGACTCGCGCACAATCATGGGCAACATGTGCATACTGAAGTAAGCCCTTTGATCTTTTCAAATATGCGTGTTACTAATGGTTAATTCAGGGCTTGGTTGTTTGCCGCCGGTCTTGTCCTTGGCTTCTCACTGCTCGCCCCTGACGTGCCCCAAAACCGTGGAAAGGCTTTCCATAATGCGCTACGTGTTCTGGACTTTCTGGGTCACTTGAGTCCGCAAGCAGCACAATATCACCGCCTTCTCACAAGTTTTTCACAAGCCATCGACTCCTTCAAGACCAATTCGCCGATCGAGCAACACCATGCAGGTGCCCCATACGTTGAAAGACTTTTATCATTCAATTTAGCGGAGAGTCCTGAGACTCATAGAAATGGAGAGACGTCGCAGCTACGCGAAAGCATCGAGCATGGCAGAAGTCCAGAACGTTCTGGGAGAGCAGGTGATGCGATTGTAGACTTGGGTGATCAGCCAGACCTGTTGTCTTTTGACCCAACCGCATCTGGCGGGGAGGACTTGATGCTAAGTCTTCTTTGGGATGATGGCGATGTTGCCTTTGGAGAGTCAAGTGCTTTCGATATGTCAATGGGATACGGCTAAGCGCGGGCCATTGGGTGGGTGAATGCTACATGTACCAAAGTTTGCGAGTTGGCTGAAAACGAAGCTACCCTGGTCTTCGCCTTGGGGACATTGAACAATTCTGGACCACCGAACAAGGCAAATATGGGAAGACGCAACAGAGCTCTGAGTGCTGAAATCTATATAATGAAATAGAGCTCCCGTTGGTTGGGCACTACATGCACGTGCATGCATCCATGCATGTGTGAAAGCTCTGATGTCAAGCAACAAGGCATAGATACTCAGCCGGCGACTTTTTGACCAGGCCAAATTTACAAGCGTGGAAACCCTTGCACCTTCAAGAGTGGCGACGAGACTTGCCCTCGCAATCGCGTTGAGATCGACGAGCCTCGTAGAATCTGACAGTGTCCATAGCCGCCAACATTTGAATCCGAACCAATGGTTAGAGTTCTGTCCTTGTTACAAGAGATGGTTTCGGACGGCTGAGTTAAAGTGATATTCTTGGGGAAGTTGATGGGTTCTTACATCGGATGACAGGGGATCTCCATGCCAAGCGAGGTTTTGGAAGAGAAAAACTGCCCGTCTTTACCGGCGGACTTCTCCGGATCCCCATCGAAGTCACAGTAATGCTGAGTTGAAGTCTGAAAGTTGCCATTGAATGAACACAGTCGATGCACCGTGACAATAATTCGGACCAAAACATCATGCCCATGCGGACACTGTCAAAGGGTTTTGAGACACGATTTGGTATGTACCTCTGAGTTGTTCTTGCATCTTGTGACGTTGAGAGAATATATGTGAGCCTGCCCTCCTCCTACAAGAGTTGCGAGTAAAATCCCTAGCTCCGAGCAGCGGCGACATTGTGTATGGGAAGATGAGTAGTCACGAAGCATGTGTGGCTCAATTAACAGACTGTCAGATGTACCACTGTGTACAAATTATGGAAGTATTTGCCAAGCGGTTGGCGACCGCGAGTATCAAACGAGCTCAAACCTGAGGATTCTTCATTACCTGACTCATTGGCATTTGGTAGTGGCCTTCCGATCTCGTACAATGGACTGTCCCAGGTATAAAGGCAGTCTAACCTCCTCGAACTGGGGTACTCACAACATCTCGTCTTTCCATCGCATCATTAAAGCCAAACACCACAACTATATATCCCTTTCGCACTCTTTAGCGAGAACGTTGACCGTTTCAATCTACCAAAATGCGTTTCCAGATCGTGTTCGCTATTCTCGCTACCTACGTTGCATCCGCTGTTGCGGGTGCTTGCGAGGACTGCCAGCGAACATGTCCTAGGCCTAGCGAGGCCGAATGCAGTAAGCCATCTGCGACTCTATTCTTCGGGAACAAACAAAAGACTGACGAATCGCTCGTTCTCTAGACACTCTTTGCGCTCCCATCTGCAACGCAAAATAAAGTTAGCAGGCTTGGTGCTTTTGTTTACTTTACCTAGCCTGACGGACCACGTCTATGTAAGGTAGCAGGCAGCGGTCAGACTTTATGCGGGACCATCGCTTGGGAGCCTTTCCCAGGAATACTTCGCTATGGAAGAGTCACCTTTAAATATGACGATGATTTAGCTAGAGCTGAACAATGGCGAAATGATTTTCCGTCGCAAGTAAACTGGATTAGGCGAGTTAACAACTTCAATGGAGCGATTGTAATTTTACATCTACTCCGAGCTCTCAAAATGTATAGCCTATAGGAAAGATTCGCTTCTGCGATATAGTCATACTCTTCGTGATATTAGACCTTTGTCTCGTCCCTATTGTCAGCAAGAGTGCGGTACGTGAATTTGCGTTGCTCTGTACGTGTTTGATACACATCAGCCCCCAGCCGCTTATTTACTACTCTCGCATGGGCTGGAATTCCGCATACAAGGAGGGGCTATCATAGATGTATAGTTGAGACTATCCGAAGTATCCGCCAAAGAGATGCAACTATAGGTACCTATAGGAGTCATCTAGTGAATAGTTATGACCATTATTGTATACAACTTAGTCCGATTCTAAAATACACCTCGAGCTCAAAGCCGTGAAAACTCGACCTTTCAAACGTACGAGAGATACTAAGCTGATATATGTTTATCGTGAGCTTCATACTTTGTTTTGGAAAAAACGCTTCACAAATCCAGGTCTCTCTCACCTCTCAGTTAGGAAGAGCGGGATTTCGATTCATGTCGCTATCACTGGCTCAATCAAAGCGAACATGTAAAGAAAACTCTCTCGTATCGTCATTGTAGCCAATGTATCACGTGCTGTCACTTACTAGTAGGTGAGATGAGGGTAGAGTGGTAGAGTTTGTGCCAGAACTTTAGCAAACAGATCAGCCGACTTTGGGGTCAACGCGCATGACAAGAAGCGAGAACTCCCTTCATGGCCCGTCTTGCTTCTTTCGCCGTTGTAGCCGTGGTATGGGCTAGTCGTCTGCCGGCGCAGAGTGCAATGTTCAGCCCTTTTCACGACTGAAGACTTCAACGGATTGGTTGGACCCTGCAACTCAATGGAGTGGTAATTACTAATGGGAAGGTATATGCCAGACCATTTGCAAGGCTTTGAGGTGTTACTCCAACTACAGGGATTGGAAACAGCTTGCGAGCGTCAAGTTAAGTCTACGCTGAGATGAACGCCTTGAATACAGCTTCTCGACTTAAGTTAAGGTACTACAAGTGACGCTCATTTTGGGAGTGTACGCAAGTGCAATAAAATGCGTAGTTCCCATGCTGGAAAGTGCCAGATGTCCATATTCTGAACAAGCAAGCACTGGCATTATCAGGTAGTACAAGTCGTGGTCTTTAACATCACCAAAGAAAAGGGCTTAGGTAGAATATGATCTTAGACGGCCAGTGACCAATCAGATCGCTCTTTGGGCATATGGTATGTGCCTTTCGCAGATGCCCTCGAGACTAGAAATGCTTACAACATAGAGCTAATCCACACCCCCATATTTGTGTTTTTCATTTCACTCATACTCCGACTTGTATGAGAATGATGACAACTCCAGAATGATATATCTAGTAATCATCATCCCGTGAAAGTCCTTCAGAGTTTCTGAACGAGGCGTTCTTACTTTTTCACTAATCCGTTGAGAACTCAGAAGATGCTTATGTTGTAATCACTTAGTCTTAAAGACCTTATCAGTAATCCTAGAAACCTTGGTGCTTCGAGGAGTAATTGATCGGTCAAAGTTAGCTAGGTGTTTCATGATGGGCTTTGACTACTTCTCGCAAAAAGTTGATGTGCGGCTATGATTCAACTGATTGCAGAACCTCCATCTAGCTTTTGTTCTGATAGCTATTACTGGTCTTGGAAGGACCACTTGGATTGCCTCGACGTGAGATGAGTCTAATGCATCCCGAGAATGAGAGCTCCTTTAACTGACATTCATCGCTCAAAACCAAGTATGCGGTTTGTTGGTCTCGATGATGAAACCCCATGATCCCCTTGACGCGTCTTCTCGGCCGATGAACAACATGCATCGAGCCGAAGAGGAGGTGCCCGTCGGCTCATCGTCCTCGCTAACGGGTGGTTTTTCTCGTGAGGGCTGAAGTAATTTCTTCTGCTCCTGTTTAAGAATTCGTCAGCGGGCAAGTTGCGACGGGCGAACGCGTTGCGCGCAGCCGTGGTGGCCCCCTTATTATGAAACACGCGCAAGGATCTGGAACACCAATGGCTCCGTCTGACATTGACGAACACACGTCATCTGAACGTGGACGACCGTTTGGGAAAAAGTTATGCTCTCCTAACTCCCCCTTCCCTTCTTCTAGAATTAGCTGCAGGCCTGCAAGTCCCCCTCATCAACCCTTACCTGCGGGCTGCGGCTGGCAGGTTGATGAGGCGCGGCCAAAAAGATGAGACGACAAGCACACAGATAGATCCCCCATCGGCATTTCCGTCAGGCGCTACTGCCACAAGGAGGCCAACATCAGACGCTTGACAGCTGGAAAATTCGTGGAAGGCCGCGAGTCACGGGTAGCCCGCCCACATTACGCTTTGTGGTTGCTACAGTGGTTCGTTGCATGTTGAGGTTGCCATGAGTTGTCGTTCGCGTGCGCCAAGGTGGCCTCGGGAGTTTGATCTTCGTACATAAAGGCTTATCACCACCAGTGCCAACGTACTTATGATACACAGAGTTTTTTTTTTGACAGCAGCCAAACAATCAAGTCACTCTAGTACTACACTCCACTCAAACGACTTTGACAAGATGAAGAACATCATTTCCTACATCATGATGGCGATCATGTAAGATCTCCCACCAAACCCTCGAGCCCCGTTGATCCCTAACTAACATCAATAGGTTCGTCATGGTACAAGCACAGCAGGGCGATATTCAATGCCGATGCAGGACACATATCACCAACTCCGTGGTACAAACAGGCGGCCAAAAGCTATGCGGTCAAAAGGGCGGCATCCTCAGCAGCAACAGCCAGCTTTGCACCAACCTTTCCCAAAACTTCACCGACACGGACTGCCAGGCGTTCGGCGACTCATTCTTTGCGACATGCGGTACGGCTCGTTCGCCAATCAAGAGAGGCATCTACAAGCGCGAAGTCACTCCGATGCAGACGAGGCCCAAGAGAGGCTGGCAGTGGGGACGGGAGCCGGTTCACCTGCTCGTGTCCCGGCGTCCGATCCCCGAAAGATTCTCCAAGAACTGAGATAAGCATTGGGGGCATCAACACATTTACTTTCAACAAGCATTTACGGGTCAATAAGCATTAGCGTCTCAATTATTACATGATTTGCATCTTCAAAGTACTAAAGCTCGTCCTTGATCTTGTCAAGTTCTTCCCGGAGCCTCTTCTCAAAAGTCCGTGCATCCCAATCGGCATCTTTTAGAATGTTGATTTCCTCGCCATGCATGTCGATAAGCTCAGACATCTGCATGTTGTTAAGATCCAGGTTCTGGTAGGCTGATTTCCAGGACGGCCCCGGCTGGCGGCCCCAGGTCACGCCCCAGGCGATGATCTCCTCTGTTAACTCCACGATGATAGCGTCCATGCCCTTCCAGCCACCTCTAGGGAGATTGATATTTCTCTTTTGGCAAAACTCGGTGAACTTCTGATTCGCTCTTTGGGAGATGCAAAGGGTGCCCCAGTCGTGTCCCGCAACGATAGTTCCGCCGTCCTCGACACTCTTACGATCGGCATAGAAAAAGAAGTAGGACTGAGATTCCAACGTGGTTTCTAATTCAAGCTTCTTGTTCATAGGCAAGAGAT
Organism: Colletotrichum scovillei; assembly: GCF_011075155.1. Lineage (NCBI taxonomy): Eukaryota > Fungi > Ascomycota > Sordariomycetes > Glomerellales > Glomerellaceae > Colletotrichum > Colletotrichum scovillei. Next base: position 2,924,999 of record NW_023336263.1, read on the forward strand.
CATTTTCGACTGTACCATCTACATCCGAGGTCCAGTGCACGAGTTTTGGCCGGAGGTAGTCGTCTTCTTCGGCAACGCCTTCTTCCAGAGCCGAGATTGCAGATGTAAAAGCTTCCTCTTCTTCCTTTGTGAGCTTTGTGAGCATATAGACTGGGACGAAGTCGTATTCGATCGTGTCAGCCATATTTGCGGCAGCACTGTTTTCCTCTGCCGTTGTTTCAGAGGTGACTGGCGGAGCTTTTGTGAGGGGCGACTCTTGCTGAGCCCTTGCGAGTAAGATGCCGGATGAGACTAGAAAGGAAAAGGCCAGTAGCCTCATATCGACTATGATGTACCGTCACAAGGTCTAGAAAGGCGATGACCTCTAAAGATATTAAAAACGAGTGGTATAAGGTCTCCGTGACCTTAAATACTTTATATGAGCCTACTTTGTATCCTTGGAGGATGGCGGAATGAACTTGATGGCTGCCTAGACAAGGTAGTGATCCTTCGTTGGACTTGCGCCCCAACCGGGGTGGGTGATGCACCACCTCTACTGCTGGCCGGCGTTTCTTATTATCCTAAATGAGAGTGAATAAGAACTTTGGATCTAGCTTCAGAGTCTCGTACCCAATTGCAATCCGCATAAGATAGACGCAAACAACACAAATGGGTAGAATGTCTGCAATTGGCGAGCCTCAGAGATCAAGGATCAATATGATACGTCAATCCACTGAGAAGATCTTTTGTTCACAAAACTCATCCTCTGATAAAAAATTGAAATCCCTGAACACACTTACTAAACCAGCCTGATAATGACTTCGGGTAAACGACCACATCAAGCAAGCGAAGTTGGCTTGTCTTCTCTGACATCCCTGAAACTTTTCCATTAACCAGTGCTCTTTCGTATAATGCACGTGGTCTAGAATCCGACGTCCTATCGATGGCGAATACAGATACCTTTACAAGCTGTCGCGATACCTCTACAGGCTTCTATTAGGCGACTCAAGGCGACATTACAGTTGGACAACGAAGGTACTTGACAGCGGTCTAGAAGCAAACTGGTTGCATAACGTCGTTCGAAATGCGTCTCAAGTACCTAAATTACATTAATTATTGACTTCCTCATCCATCATATCATAACGCTGCATTTCTTTCTCGAGATATCAAAGGCCGCTTATCTCACTCTTCCATCCACTACTCTCCTTAAGCCAAGCCTCAAAAGTCTGCAAACGTGGCTCCTCCTTCCGCAGAACTTGAATATCCGCCCCATAGCCCTCAGTTCTAAAGAACTCAAACATTTTGCCTACATCCGCGATAGCCCAGAGCATGCCCTGACCAAAGATGGTGTACGTCTGCGGCATATCGCTGCCGACTACTCTCTTGAACGTCTCTCTCGCCTGGGCGTAAGTGACGCTGTCGCCCGCAAGCGACACAGCTCTCCTATCCCACTTCTCGGGGTTACCAATAGCCTTGGCCGCAAAGAGGCCGATATCTCGCACCGAGACGAGCTGCAAGCTCCGATCGGCGGGTAGCGTGGACCACATGGCCGCAAACACCTTGCCAAACATGCCCGGGTTGGTGTTATCCAAGAACGCCGTCGGGCGCAGAATAGTCCAGCGAAGCTTTCTGCCATTCTTCTCAAGCGCGTCTGCACGATCACGGAGATGCACTTCTATGGCGTGCTTTTGCAAGAAGTGCGGTACATCGGTCGGGTTCACCCATGACTTATCCTCGCCCCCACGGTCAACGGACGTCAGCACGATCTGCGAGGCTGCTCCCTTGTCGATGGCGGCATCAACCCAGGCCTTTCCGATGGCGTCCTCATTACCGATGGTGGTCACGATGAAGACTGTGTCGACGCGTGGGTGGGCTTCGAAGACTGGCGCTGGGGAGTCCTTGAGGTCTCCCTGGACGGGCGTGACAGTGACGCCCTTGGCCTTTGCTGGCTCGATGAGGGACTTGATCTTTGCGGACTCGGGGCTTCGTGTAAGGGCGAGGATCTCGAGGGTTGGTGAGCTAGATGGGAGGTCGAGGAGAGCGTCGACGACGGCAGCGCCTTGCTTGCCTGTTGCGCCTAGGACGAGGACCTTTTTGGTGGAGACCATGGTCGTGTTGGGGATGGTCATATAGAGGGAGGTCTAGTGGATAATGCGGTCGAAGGATATGGGCTCGTATCTCGCGGTTGTACAGTTTCGAGGTAATGTTGATGGAGGTGGGAAAAGGTTACGTTTGGTGTGCGCGATGAAAGAAGAGCTTGGGGCCCTGAGTGTAGGGATGAGCTTCCTGGCTTGTGATGTTTGAGGCTGGAATGGCGTCATGACCTTTAGCTGCGGCCGCTCGAGCATTTCCCCAACATCAGGTCCGAGCTACATGGGTTGTGGTGATGTTCGAATCCATGCTAATAAGGCTCACTTACGAGTAGCGTTCCATGAGCGAGTCGAGACTAGGTAGACTAAACCATATGCCATGACGCTGAACGTCTACAAGAAATGGAAGTTCCACATTTACTGAACCCGTCTAAGAATTCATCGCCAGACGTTGTTGTCTTCAACGGCATCATAGTGCAGCTGCATCATGGGGATGGTTCGAGCTGAGCCAACATACGTAAATGCGGTTGGTATTCGCGGGGCAATTTTTCGCTTTGAGACTCCCTGAGATCAGCAAACTTTCTCCCTCTGAAGCCCAAGCACGCCGCTTGTCTAGCGTGCGTTAAGGCAGCATATGAATCAAAACTTGCAGCTCTCGTAATGGTTTCTTGCAGTACACTGAAATGAAGTATCTCGCTGAAATACACAATGTCGTGGTGTGAAGCTTTCACTACGAAGCAAAGGTTCTATTACCGGACCAAATTCCGAACCAGGGTTCGCTCGGCCCGTAGTATTTCTACCGGCCAGAGTAAGACCGGAGACGGGGCTCATGATGGGGTTCCCTCGGAGCGCAGCCCATCATACTGACCGTACTTATCTAGCTTGTTGAATCAATCACTTCTCGCCAAGAGGTGATCAACCCTGAAGTTTTACTCATGAAGCAACCTGAAAGCGAGTATTGAGGGATAAAGACAGACGTTGAGGTCCTCTTCGTGGGGGAGGACGGATCCCTCGCGGGCGGCCTTCTACTTAGTGAGTCCCTAGAGACTTCAAGATACGGCTACGATATGCACTGACGTCCAATGTTCCAATCCCTTACTACAAATTGCGCACTCACAACGGCTTTTACTACAGTTTCTTCAGACCGGGCCCAAGCATCTCCTCGCGTGCCGCATCTGAGGTCGCCACGAGCCTCGAGGGCGGCACGCCCGGAACCCATCGGAGATCCCCAACACTATTCATCCTAAGTCCGGCCACAGGTAAGGAAAACAGAGAACGAACATGGGTAGGTAGGATTGATATCACTCAACTAGGCCTGAATCAGAGGTGACTATAGCCAAGTGAGCGGGCCGCATTGAGTTCCTTTGTCCAGGCGGGCTTCCTCGCGTGTTAAAGTCGGAGCACGAGGAGTGCGGCGCTCTCGCAGGTGTCGACGTGATACGGCAACGAGACAAGACGCGACTCTGCACATTTCAGACGTTCTGATGAACGGATGACGCTGTCTGGCGGACGAGTGAGGAGTTAAAGGAGCCTCGCAAGCCGCGAATGCGCACTACTGTATCTACTTACTTTATTAGCATGCCGAGCTTGGTCTTAACAACTGATGAGGCCCACGACAGCTCAACTGAAGCATTTCACGTACACAATTGATCGAAGGGATTCCGCGACAAGTCAGAGTTGCCGAGACATTGATATCGGCCCGCAAACATGTTCGGCCGCGTCCTCCTTACCCTCGACGGCATCATGCTGCTGTTTGGCGCATACATGGCTGATTGGAACGAGACGCACATCCACAATCCGCGGTGGCCGCCGCATGCCAAGTGAGTAATCTCACCTTTCTATGCCGACAGGTCGCACGACAGAAAAAGTCGATGCCGTCAGCCCACATGTCTGCGTTCCGTCATCTGCGAAAGCTGACCACAACCACTCAGATTCCACAATGCGCAGACAATGACGCTCTCTTTAATCCTGGGCATGGCAACCCTCTTCTTCACGTGGCGAAACAACACGTCTGCCGAAATGGCGAAGGAGTCGTTCCGCATCGCGGGCTTCTTGGGGTCCATTTACTGGGTGGCCGGATGGGCTTCGTTGTTGTACCCCGGCACCAGCGGGCTGGACCCGGAGCACGGCGGACCGGGGTTCCCGCAGAAGTATCCCTTCACCACGGCGATTGGGCTCGCCGTGACGGGCATGTATCTCGAGGGAGGCTTCTAAATTTGGGTTGCGTGATTGCCCGGCAATGACAATCGTACGGGTACACGCAATGTGGAGTACACGACAGGTGAAGATTCAGTTCAGTCGACCACCACGTGGCGACGGAAGGTGGAGGCATGGAGAGCATTGCGAAAAGTGCTTAATTGGGTTCAAGCATTTGGTGATCATCTATTTGAGTTGAAGGCAGGCCTGGATAAGGGCGACGTGGACATCCAGGCTGAGTTAAGATGCTACTTAAGATTGTTAAGTGCCTAGGTTACGAATGCATTCATACTCAAAGACGCTGAGCCTCTCTGTTTATCCTACCATATCCCTCGGCTCATCCCCATCTGCCAGGTAAGTGGGACTCGCGAATCGCAATCAACCACCACGGCGGCGAGGACGGCCGCCCATTTTTCAAATTTAGAGCCGCGGGAAGTGGGCGGACCACGGCACGGCGCATGACCGAGCGGGCGGCGGAGGAAGAAGAAGGGAGAGAACATGGGAAGTCCCCCGGCGGTGCAACGCGGCGCGTCCGAATTAGCTCAGCTCGGAGGGAGGCCAAGCGAGAACGGAGGGGCTTCTGACCTTTCTCGAGGATTACGTGGAAGCCGTTTTGTTCTCGACCTCTTTTCAATTTCTCTAGATCAACGTTTGTTTCGAAGTTTGTGAACGATGTGGGCGGGCTTCGCGGAACCTGTCACACAGGCGTATGGAACCCACCACCGCGGCCTCCTCCTCGTGTGTTTCCGCGAATCCGCCCATGTCTCTGAGGGGCGGGACGAGTATTGGGAATTTCTCGGAGACATCCAGAATGACGTGTGCTAAGATTCTTGGGGGACAGGGGTAAGGGAGCTCGACTCCCCTTGTCTCTCCCCTTCTCCCCCGTCGGGAATTTTGGCAGCATTGACTGGGCAATTGTTTCTATGGCCCATAGGCTCTCGTTGCTGTGTGTGTGTGTTTTTGCAGCATGGCTCGGGTTCGCCCCATGGCCCGGCGGCCGGCACATAGCTCCAAGCCACGCAACACACAAGCGGTAAGCTTGAAGTGACATGGTAGCATTGTGATGGCCGAAGATGCCGTCCTCGGCGCCGCAAAGACTTGAAGATGGGTGAAAACTGACGGGAGGGGGAATTCTGAGAGACTGAACTGCAAGGTCTCGGCAGCGGCTATCCGGTTAGCTCGGGAATGGCTCTGGTGGCTGATCTTTCGCTGAAGTACAAACCGTTCTTGTTACAGCCAAGTCGGTCAAGACATTTTGGGGGAACACGAAAACCGCGAGCGCGAACCATTCGCTGTGAGCCTAGGATATGCTCACAGAATCTGTGGGAAAAAAGAAAACAACCTTGAACCTCCAAGGCTTGGGAAGATGGATTACCATCCTTCCACCCTGCAGCACAACCGCTTTCCCCACTATACCTACTCTCGATGATGGAGACACTCGCGTGATGCATTGCCGATGGGTTGGGCTCGCCGCTGTCGCTGACTCTCCTCTGAGCTGGTGATTGACACGGCTCGACCGCTGGCAGGGCTTTCGGGATGTGGAGAAAGGAAGTTTGACATGACTCCTATGGATGTTCAAGGCACTGGTGCAAAATTCCACCCTCTGCCTGCATCAACCCGGCTTTGCATGCCTTCAACTACGTGCAATTATTCCGAGCATGTTTGTCTCTAGAGGGTGAGGAGAGATGTCAGAAGTGTAGGTACCCGGTCTCGGTCTTCAGAGCCGTCATGAGACCCCCCGAAACAGAGAAAACATCAACGGCCGAGACTTCTTCGATGGGTATGGACAATGAACCATGGGGTTGCAAGACAGCAAGACACAGAACTGGGGCGCCTAGCAGGGACGGCGGAACGCCCAGAAATGTACTGGGCTGCGTAACCTGCAGAAATGCGACACCAACGCGGCAGCGGGTACAGCGGGGGGGATCAAACACGACGCAAGACGAACCAACATGCTATCCAGCCTCCTGGACGGATGCAGACACACGTCTGCAAGCCCCTGAGCCACCGTGACACCACGAGATCTCCAGGTCTGAAGCCGATATCCGTACAGAGTGTCTGTAGAGCCACTGCTTCTCACCATCTCCTCTCTGTCGATAGACTCTAATTCTTAAGTGTTGTCTGCTAAGAATTATTATAGATGGAAATAGACTTATTGCCTTGATCCCCGCCGTTCAAGGGGGCGGACCGAGAAAAGGATAGGGCCATGGTCCCAGAAAACCAAACCAAAAAAAAAAAAAAGCCTGAGCCACACACGCGCACTTCGCAAGCCCATAGAACCCCCATTCAGATGACGGTCTCCACTCGAGCTTACGACGACTGCACATCAAAGCAAGGATGACACAATCCCCAGCAACCCAAGAGCGGTGCGGCAACCGCAATGACAAGCGCCGACTAACGTTGTGCGGTTTCTATGGCTCTCTTCCTCAGCTGGCCCTGCTCCCGTTTCGTTCGTTCTCAGCGCTCCCGCCGCTGCGTTCCCAGGAAGTGCGAGGATGAGGCAAAGTAAAAGAGGTGAAAGGACAGGCCTACCACGCCGATGTGCCCACTCCCCGCTCGCCTGAATGTCAAGTTGAGGTGGAAGCTGGGATGAACCGGGGATCATGGATGAGAAGACCATCAGACCAAGCCGCCTTCCCGCCTTTCCCCCTCCAATCATTGGTGACGACGGTGAATGCCTCTTTACCCAGTTTCCATATCAAAGTACCGAGTGACATGGAGAATGTACGTTAGCCACACCCGGTGATAGTCAGTTAGTGACATTGAGCGCGCCCAGATGATTCAAGGCTGGGCCACATCCCGAGTGTTCCCTGGAAACCCGGAGGAAGGGCCCCCTTTTTTCTTACCAAGATTCCCATCGGTTTCTCCTGCAAGAGGGTCTGAGAGGTTGCTTTTTGAAGGGACGTCTTCCCGTCTTCTTCTAGTCTGGTTATTGTTTCGTCCTTCCTCCTGTTGGATCCCTTTGACCTCTTTGACACTTTTGTACCTGATCATCCATCAGAGATACCTTTCCTCATTCTTTTTCTTGTTTCCACGGCTTTCATTATCTGTTTACGTAGAGCTTCCTCTGGTGGAATACTCAGGAATAGATCAACGGGCGAAAATCCGGCACACCATCCGTCCCCGACGTAACCATCCCGCCCGTCCGGAGTAGCGACCTCTTGGCGGTCACCCATTGACTTTTTCGCCTCTTCGACTGCCGGCTTGGCACGGTACCACGAGCAACAACGGTGTTCCATCTACACACCACACACACACATACGAGCGCCTACTACATCGGGAAGGACTGTGTAAACCACCACACTGAGGGATCACGAAATATTATCCGAAACATCAACGGCAACCGACATATTCCCCATCATCATTGTCGCCAGTTGATACGCGGGGGAAAATTAAGCAACGACTACAGAGGAAACGATAGCAAAACTTGAACGAAGAAACGCCACGCACTGGTCGCCCCGTCGACTCACCTCACCAACCGTGGCGCCTAGACTCATCCCAAAGATCATCGTCACCTTTGACGACGCAACTCAGTTCCCTCGACACACATCGCACAGAATGTCAAAGGAGCTCCCCCGCCACGAACGGCGGCCTTCATCACCGACGGCGTACAGCAGCAGCAGCAGTAGCAGCGCCTCTGGCAACCCTTTTGAGCAGTGCGACATGAGCTTAAAGATGCTCCTCGCCTTCGTATCTACACGAGTCCTGCGCGGCGGCCCGCGGCTCATCGTCCAGCTTGTTCTTGCTTTTTGCGGTCTGCTTCTTTTGGGCAAGTTCTTCACATCGCCGACATCGACAGATACGATATTCGATTCAGGCTCAAGATGGAGCTGGTCGCCTTTTGGCAAAAGCGCAGAGGATGCTGGATTCGGGTCTGGTGGTGTTAGAGTCGTTGCGTTCGGATCGCCTGATATCGCGACGCCGTCGAGTGGAAAGGGAGCCAAGGGCAAAGGATGGACTGAGGCCCTTTGCGAAGAGGTAGGTTTGATTTCTGTGTTCGTGTCGCCTTTGAGATTCAGTTGACTAACATGACCTCAAGCTCCGATGCTCCTCTCACCAATCCTTCACTCCTTTGATCAGTCTCCCAGCGCAGGCTTTGACGTCTAACCAACACTATCGCGACACCATTGAGAAAGTCCAGCGTGAAATCGAAGAGTACAAGGCGCCGGGCTTTAACTACGACTTCCTCCTCGATCAGTTCCCCATCGCCGATACCGTCGCCGATCTCACCGCGCAGATCGACACGTTCCTCGCCCAACCCCAGGCCCGCGAGAACATCCCGAAAGAGACCATCTGGGTCTTCTCCTTCGGCACCTGGGATGTCTGGACACTCGCCTCCCTGCCACGAGAGTTGGGCCAGGGTATTGTAGACCTTGCTGCCCGCGCCCTCTTCGCACAAGTTGAGCGCGTCTACCAAGCCGCTCTCGACAACGACTCCGTCGCCTTCTCCGACTTTTGGGCCTACCAAAACGCCTCGCTCATCGACAAGCTGAACAACATGGATCGCGAAGGCGGCGACATTGACGAGCGCGAGATTGAAAACTTCCGCGTTGTCATCCCGGAGCTCTTCGACGTCTCCCTCACCCCCGGCTGGCACGCCCAGCGTCCGGCGCCACCGAGCCCTCACACCAAGGCCGAGCAAATGACCAACGCGGCGCACCTGACCGCGCGATGGAACTCGGAGATCAAGGGCCGCATGGATGAGTGGATGCGTACCGCCGACCCTCAGCCCGAGAACCCTGAGGAGGAGAGAGGCAAGTTCGGCTACGTGCCCGCCAGCAAGCGCGCCACAGCCCACTACCGTCGCTCCCGCGCAGAGCAAGGTCTCAAGGCCGCTCCCAAGGGCGAGGCTCTCCGCGTGCCATTCCCCCGCCGTGTGGCCGCTCAGATCGATACGGCCAGCTTCGTCCGCGAGGCGATTATCGAGAAGCAGATGCGCGAGTACGACCTCACAGACAGCACGGGCCGGGGTAACAGGACCGAGGATGGCGATAACCTCTTCTTCGCGGAGGCGTGGACGCCGTGTATCTGGGCAAAGACCTCAGAGACGGCTGAGGCTGCGAGCGGAGGGTACGCTGCGTGCGACAAGCCCGAGGAGTACCTCTTCCACTCGCCCTTCACCCTGAGCGAGCGAGCGATTGCGCATACGGCCAAGATCGTTGCCGGCGAGGCGAGAAGCAGACTTGCTTTCGTTGATGCGATTGATGAGGCCAAGGAGGGAGAGACCGCGACGGCTAGGGTCAAGAGACACGAGCCGAGGAGCGAGTTGGGCCACTTCCAGCGTGTCCTGCGTCCGAACCTCGCGGCGCGCATCGTTGAATCTGCGTGCCCGACGTTGGACGTCTGCTGAGTGGGTGTTTTCTTTTGTCACGTCATGAAACCCCGTCTCATGAGCCCTATCCATAGGATGAGGTACCCACCATGAGGTACAGGTGGATGATGTTTGTGTATTTCGCGGCATTGGCATTGGCGTTTGGAGGGGATTGGGTTACATGGACAACCAAAGCATCATCGTGTCATCGACGGCCCCAGAACAGTTGGGACCAGACGGAGTTTAGGATTAAATCAGATACCGGGGACATCCCCACAGAGTCAGTCATAGGCAATGACATTTCCATTGAGTACATCCCAAGCTCCGAACCACACTGTTGATGAATTGTGATCCGCGCCTTTAGTAAGTCGTCTTCCTCAAATCATTTCGTTTTTGAGATTTCGCGTAGGCCAGACGCCTCTTCAAAGACACCTTGAATACAATCTCCTCGAGCCTTCAAGCAGAAGACCATAGAAATGAATCTAGGGAAGCTGACGTACCCTTTACAGAAGACCGGACGTCGAATGCCCAGTCGTCGGTCCATGTCGCTTTTGTTAAATTGATCGACGTCGACTATCTCGGTACCTGCCGCAGTACCATCGCGCTATTCACCCATCTTGGTTGTTAGCATCGCCGCGCGGGGAAGCCCAGGAGGGTGACGCAGATCTCGCCAAGGACCGTAGGGCAGACTCTTGGGGAGAGCGATCTAAGCGGAGCTATGGGCTGAGGAACGAAAGCGCCCGATCTTGGCCCTCCAACTGGGACATCTGATGTCATTGCCTTCAAATCGCAAGCTCGCCGACACTGATGACATTGCTCAAAAGTTCCCACAACGCTTGCTCCCTTGGAGTTGATGGGAAAGAGTGAGATTATTGAATCCTGCGAACCACGACGCCAAGATGCGACCTGTGAATTCCCACCAATCCGCCGTCAACAGATGCCGCCCAACCAGTCACCCATCTCACCCACTCTAACCCAACTCACCTCACCGACCATCGGCTGTCCGAGGCGCGCCGTGCATGGCTGGCTACACGCAGAACACTTTTCCTTGCCTGGCATATGTTCCTGAGCGTCGCCAGAGCTTGATTCATGCCAAGACTGCTTAAGCTCGCTGACCTGGCGCGGCACAGCAGATTTGTCGCTGAATCGGGCAGTGGAATCACGAAATGTAACATGCCCTCTTTGCCCGACTTGTGTCTGCCTGGCCCTTGAAGACGCTAGCAAACAACCTAATGTGACGATAAACCTGGAGAGCAGTCCGATAGACCGAGCTGACATGTCTTTGCCAAGAGAAAAACATGCAAGCCGCTGTCTTTGGCGCCTTCTCATTGCAACCCCCTTGGTGCTGTCAGCTTATAGTTAAAAGCGACTTCCCCTCAACTCAACTCTGCAAACCGCGCTCATAGTCGAATTTTATTCAGGAGACGCATAACCCTGACAGAGAGTATAGCGCAACTCCGAATCCAGGCCAGCCCAACATGCCTCTCACCGAACTCTCACAACATGCAATCACAAACGTCGGGCCGCTGACAACAACATTCACTGCGCCCAGTTCATGCGCTACCTCATCCCCGAGCCTCTGGCTGGCCGCAGAATCCGCCTTCACGGACCGCGTCCAACCTTTTTTCCGTCAGAAATGCGAAGGTTCGGCATACGGCGAGTGTTTCCCCTCCGGCACCGTCTTTGATCAGATCCGCTCAGCGGCCACTACCACCGTTGACGCGGGCACCATTGCCTATTTCTCGCCCGCAAGCGTCTGTCCTGATCAGTACACGACAGCGGGTGTCGCTGCAAAGAATGCCGAGGGCACGATCAGCTCGTCCGGAGTCTTTGTCCCGCCTATCGTCAGCGTGCCGTTTGGGTCCGGGTACATGAGTGACAGGCTGGCGTATAACCCCATCGTCAACGTTCTTATGGAGGCTCTCGAAAGTAATGAGACCGCGGTCATTTGCTGTCCCGAGTAAGTTCAAGTTCGCGGCCACTCATAGCAGAGTTTTCCCGAAGATTAACGATCGTTATTACATCAGTGGCTACACTGTAGGGTTTAACGGAGAGTGCTTCTCGCGAGTTCCAGAGTCAGTGTACGGCGCCATGACGGCGTGTCAGCGGCTCGTTGGCAATGTGACCATGGCGCAAGCGACCTTCACCTACAACAATACCGTCGTCTCCGGAGCTGTATACTCGTACACACCCACCAGCTACGACATCAGGACTAGCACGCGGACCTTTACCGGTGCCCAAGCTGATGGTTGGATTCCGGTTGCTTCGAGACCCGCAGTGACAATGATTCATAACGCGGCTGCGCAGACGGGGACTGGCAGCGCCGGGGAGAGCGGCACAACGGCTGCTAGCGGATCCTCGGCTCCGACGGGGACGGGGGCGTCTAGTGCGGCTCACGGCCTCCGAATGACGACTACGGGGGGTAATGTGGGAATACTGGCGACAGTATGGGCTTTTGCCGCGCTTGCTGGTGTTGCCTTGGCGATGCCTTTGTGAGAGATGGTGCATGACAGTGTCGGGACCAAGATCTACCTAGATGATACCTCCTCAGGCTTTCTCACTTATAACCGAATGCTTAATGATAAGGGATACCAAATGAACTCCTTCAAGTCTATCAAAAAACTTCTCCAGTTGAAAGTTGGTCTTGGAAGCGTACCCAGCTCACTCTCATCCGGGAATGTGTCCTGAGTCCATTAGCGCTGCCTCTATCATCGACGCCGTTTTGGCAACACAAAGACACATGCAGACCAAGACTCGGAGGATGAGATGACGATCTGAACTGCAAAAATATCTTCTTCCAATCGGTATAACTGAACTTTTCCACCACGGGACTTTCACGCCTACCACGCATTGCATGATGCCAAGACTAGGCAGACACTGGTACCCTCCCTAAAGTCCCCTGCTGCTCGCTCATGTTGTCGGTCCTTTCCCATGTGCCGCAGTAAGCCGAGTACTACCTGAGCCGTCACTCGTCGCCTTCCCTGAAATCTCAACGTACTCCATCTATCAGCATATATGTGTCAAACACCCAAATTTCGAGTCGAGATAAGGTATCCAACTATCAAGAAAACAATCTACAATCCATGCAAGTGAGTCATTACTTTCACCTCGGAGACCCCCACGGCTACCATGATCTTGAGAACTAGTTCTGGGCGGGTAGCCTTGTGCTTCATGGTGAATGCAACCACGGTCCAGAAATTGGATTACCTCTATTACGATTGAGAATACCTCTAAGCTTCACCATCAAATAGCTGCAACCTAATTTAATAATGTACATGAGATCGCGACTACATATTTTCAAACGTTTCATTTTGAGATATTTCATCGCTCATTGTACGTACTATTGATCGTTCGACAGAAAGTCTGCATCGCCAACCTGTCAATCCTTGGCCTCACTGAACAGCACTTGCATGTTGATGTTCACAGATTCACTGAAGTGACATCTAGCCGCCGAGTCATGTCGCTTGAGGTCCATAAATTTAGGTTCAGGCAACTGGCGGACAATATTTTAGCTCGCTGAAATATCCCCGAGCCGATCAAACTAGTGACTTTTGTTTACGAACATAAAATACCATTCGTGCCATGCGCTAGACGGGCTACTTTTGATAAAAATGCATCTGAGAACAACTTGGAGCCTTAGTAACCTGTCCATCTAGGTTGCCAGTTTCAACACCCCATCTCCTAACATTTCGGACTTTTTACTAGAATATTCAAAATGACCGAACTACAATTCAACCAATTCAGCGTACACACCCAGCCGGTGTTTCTCATATCACGGAACAGTAACTAACGTCTAAACACCAGAACGATGAACTTCGACCTCAGTCTATCACCCATGCATCCGGGATGATTCGGCTCCCTGGCTATGGCCTGCCGCTTAACTACCTGCCAGACAAGCGAGACAGATTCCCTGTGCTCATGGAAGACACCAACAAGAGTTGGAAAGCTAGCACTCTGCTAATTCGAGAAGTCTGCATGCTAAAGTTCATGGAAGACATTACGAACAAGCCAGAGTGGTGGCGGAAAGTTCGAGATCCGGTGATTTCCGCCAGGTGGAAGGAGGAAGTGCAGGGTTTGGACTGGGCAGCATACAGAAGCCATGGAGACTTCACGAAGAACATGGCTGAAGCGGTAAGTTTCAGTCCATTTCATATAACCTTCACATGGTCTCGAGGAAGCAATTGCATTGACTGAGCTGACATTGAGACTCCAAGTGCATGCAAGAACTTCGAAAGAAGGCAGCGTTGTACGAGGAAACGGGCCTCATTCCTGTCCTGGATTACTCTACTTGTGTCATCAAGTCAGACAAGCTGCTACCCAGCTCCCTGGTTGATCGTCTCAAAGTCGCCGTCAAATCTCTCGAAGATATTCCCGATGTCGAACAGGATTGGCATCCGGGAAGTGACGGTAAAGTCCTCGACTTAGTGCACCCGTCACTCTTCCCCCTCCTGTACGGCCGCTCACGTATCATGCATCAACGCATCGCATTAGACAACTGTCTCGAAATTGGCGGACCCGAGTTTCTCGTACCGAAACCCGACGAGTCTGACGTTGGTGAAGGTAGAACTTTCGACTGGCAAGGTGCGCCTGTTGAGCTGGTGTCCACCAAGTTCCAGTGGCTACCATCTGACGTCGCCATTAGCGAAGACGGCCGACCTACCATCGAGAGTTATGTCAATAACCTGCACCCAAGGGAACATTCCGATCTGTACCCCATAATCGAAGAGCTGATACAGAAGTCTTTGCCAGCTTGGGACATCATCTATCGCTGGGTGAGAAAGTTCCCAGTACAGCGTCTCAGGGCGCGGAAGGTTGGAAAGCGTGTTGCGATACCTGATGCTGTCCCCGAGCAGGGAATCCAGTTGGGTGAGAACGAAAGTGATGTTCCCGTCGATAGGCCAGATGAACATCACCTGGAGATCGACGGCTTAGTCCAGCCCACAGCCGCTACTGGAGAGAAGATAGGCAGACAACGCGGGAACGCCCACGAAAGCAAGCGACTGAAGAGCGACGAGACGGCCTCTGAGGAGGAAGAGGACGACGATGAACACTATGACGAAAGTCATGATGAGGACGATTACGACGACTATGACGACGACGATGACAGCGACAGTGAAGACGAACAAGTTCGAGAGCCCTCTTCGTACTTCAGACTGTCGCCCAAGAACATCAAACAAGCCGGATTCTTCAACAACGCGCCCCGCATTCAAGTCATCGTCAAGCTCGCCAACATTCACCTTACGTCCGAGAAGCCAACCTACGATGGCGGCTCATGGCACATCGAAGGTCAACTCAACGAGCACATCTGCGCCACAGCGCTCTTCTACTACGATAGCGCCAACATCACCGAGTCCCAGCTCGCTTTCCGCGCTCCAGGGAACAGGGAGAAGCTGGATCAGCGTCTCAACTACCAGCAGTACGATCACAAGTCCATCGAAAAGGTCTTTGCTATACGTAGTAGCTCTGATACCCTCCAGGAGGTGGGAAGCGTGCTAACGCGGCCTGGGAGGGCGCTCTTCTTCTCGAACTTGAGCCAGCATAAGGTGCGGCCTTTCAGGTTGGAGGATCCGACGAAGCCTGGGTATAGGAAGATTGTGGCTTTGTTCTTGGTCGATCCTGCTGTGTCTGTGATTTCGACGGCAAATGTGCCTCCCCAACAGAGGCATTGGTTCGAGGGTAGAGACCAGGTTCAGGGGGCGGACGACATCGTTGAGACCATGAGCGCCCTAATTGAAATAGACGACGCAAAGAAGCTGCGTGAAGATCTCATGAAGGAAAGGACAGTTCTGTCAAGGACTGTTAATGACGAGCTGAGGGATGTGGAGTGGAGTTTCTGTGAGCACTGAGATAGAATTGAGTTGACTTTGCTAGTTCCGAGACTTTATGTAAGGTAGATATAAACTGTAGATAATCCAGCACCCCAGAGGTTTTCATACCGTTATGACTGTTGAAAAATGGCGTATGCCATGTGTGGAGAGAAACTACGCCGCCCTTTAAGCATGCAACTGTTGACGATTACGACACTGGCCCACCACTGCTTTACTTGCTTTGCATCCACGGGTTGGGATGCCCATCTCTGTACAAAACCTCATTATTGACCCTTGCGCGATCTGTAGTGCCCTTTCGTTTCTGACAACATCTGGGAACGGCCAATACCTTCTTTCCTGTGTATTCCAGTGCATCGACCGGAAATCTCACGTATTCGTTGGCAGTCTTGCCCTGATCAGACTCCACCTCGATGATGTTGAGTTGTAGTACCTCTGGATCGGCGTCATCCACGGGAACAAGATGATCGAACGTAACACCATAGTAGTCTAAGTCGCTATTTAAAAAGACACCTGTCGTTAGCTGTAATCATTTCAGCCGGCAATGGATAAAACCTTACTCTACTATTCTATGACCCTCTCCAATCCATCCAATGTATTCGTCCCGTACGACCAAATCGCCGGGGACATCAGAACGGACGCTCTTCCCATAAATGTGCCGAAACGTCAGCGTTGCGAGTAGTGGACCAGCTTCCTGAGGAAACTTCCCATCAAATACGCGAGTATCCCATGAAACAGACGGGAATAGCTTTTCTATCGATTCTCGTGGACCTTCGATCCTGATTCTGAGCGGCCGCTCAATATCCGGTAGATGGAGATGCCCAGGAGGAGATCTGATGCAGGATGGGATAAAAAGCTCAAGGGCCATGACGAGAGGTATATACCACTAAGCTCAGTTTTTCGAATCCTACATGTAGTGGTTGTGGGGAGACAGGCCAAGTTCCTTTGAATCCGAAGAGGGAATGACCGTGCTTAAGTAGGTACACGGTAGTTTTGGCTGTTGCCTAGACCAACGCGGCCTACGTACTCTCAAATGGCCGCCTACTCGAACCGAAGCAGTCAATCTATCTATGAGCCACGTGACGAGATGCCCTCGTGTGCATTCAGAGTTACCAATTTCAGGCTTGAATAGTGACCTTGCATCAATTACTGAGACAATGTTGAATTAACATGAGCCTATAAACTTGAGGACGATATCCACAACATTTCTAAAGTACTTAGTATGTTGCGACGTCAAATGAGGGGATGAAGCGATAAATTACGTCGCTTCCTTTTCATCCTTCTCATCTTTCTCCCCATCCTTTCCCTCATTCTTTTCCTCGTCACTCTCCTTGTCCTTATAACCGCGTCGTTCTCTGGTTACCCTTCCGGCGTTTTTCACGAGTTGCATACCCGAACGCTTTGCCTGGGCTGCTGTTCCGGCATCACCCATCATATCTTTACCCTTTACTTGGTTGCTGTTTTTCTGACCCTTCTCATACGCCTTGTCGCCCTGAGCATAGCTCTTTTCGCCTACGTGCTCTTGGTACTCTGATTTGTCTGTAATATCATCGGCTGCCATGATAACCGTCCTAATTAAAATTAAAGTATTAGTCAAGATATTGAGCCGGTCTAAAGACAGTGACATGCCTGTTGGAGTTGTGATTTGGAACGCCAGGTGTGATATGAAGACGATACCGGTAGCAAAGTTTACGTTGTTTACTCGATTTAGGGAACGTCGAAAGGGATGATTTGCTTGAGTGAGCGTCTACTCTAGAATAAATCAACATATCCCGAAGCTTTCTCTGTCTTATATACAATTCTTCATTTCGAATTATTCGAGCTTCTGACTGTAAGAACCCATCGCTCACTATCTTTCTCACAAAGTCCTCAGCCAGTTTACCGTCCAGTGAGCGCCTTATCCTCAGCATCAGACTGTTCAGCGTTCACCCATATGCTTACCAAAACCCATGCTCGGTTTCTCTTCGTCGAGATCATTCCCCAGATTCCACCTTTGTTCCGAACATTGAGGTTGTTACACCTCTAGCCGTTCAAAGTGAATTCTGAGGATTTGTTCTTCAAGATGGATATCACTAAGCATCACCGTCGGGCTCCAAGCGCTGCTGGTATCCACAGAATTAAGTTGCTGAGTGCCTTGTCCCGACCCAGCTGCCTCAAACCAAGCCCTTGAGACCCGTCAAGTACTTTGCTCCACGACACAGTGACTTTGTTAAATCTTTTACGTTGTTCGGTATGTGGAGGTAAGTTTAGTAACTTGATATCGTCTACTGCCAAGTCCGGCGTGTCACAGGTAAGTAAAGTATTGATGTTAGTGGACCGAACGACGTGCATTGATCAAAGAATTCGGCGCGATTCGGCGCCTGCCCCCAACGTTGAATTCAATAGCTTTGACCAGGGAATGCTTGATGTGTTATCGTAGCTCCACAATGCATGACCCTCTTGGGTTTTGCAGGACTCACCGAAAGCTGGGTGAACTGGCTGTCTTTGTTTCGGCCCTGAAGGTTTCGTCAATGGGTTTACCGTTGGACGTCAGCTGCTACGCCTCCTTAAGCCTGTTATGGCCAAGACACTCACCAACCCCCACACTACCTTTCACGGCCTTCGGCTGCCCAACGACCTTTGCAGCCTCAGGCACGCATAGTCTTAAATACAACACAATGTTGGTTGGTGTTTCCAGCCCCTCCATGTTTGCATTCCTTCTTCACTCTCCTCGTTTATCAGCGCAATGGCAGCTCGGCAGGACTCTGACAACCTGAAATGGGACCAGACCGATAAACTCTGGGACGAAGATGTTGAGCAAATCTCATTGAGATCACATTCTCGAAAGGTTGAAGCGCTTGCCGAGACCGTGATGGGTTCGCCCGGAAAGGTCATCGAACCGGTGATTCTCGGTGGATACCACGTCCTCTATACCTTTCGACTAGACGGCGAAGCTTCTCCCGCAAATGTCTTGATACGCCTGTCTTGTCTCAGTCAAGGCATTCTGCATGAAGAGATGATGCTTAGCGAAGCCGCGACGGCGAGATACCTTACCCAGTTTACTCAACTCATAGTTCCCAAGGTTTACCAGCATGGTGTCGATCCCGTTTCTGGCCTCGGCCCGTTCCTCATTATCCAAGACATGGGGTCACGAAAAACCTTGGGGCACGCCTTGTCACCGCCCGATTCTGATACGCTCTTATTGGACCCTGATATTCCTGAAGCCAGACTCAAAGACCTCTATTACAAGATTGCACAATGCGTGCTGCAGCTTACACGACCTACGTTCTCGCGTATTGGGGCTCTTGTCGAGACCACCCCAGGATCAATCTGTGTGGCAGGACGGCCCGTTACCCTCAACATGACTAATATGGTCAAACTTTCCAACATACCAAAGTCGGTGTTACCGGCCAAAGACGCAACGTACCAGACGGCCGATGAGTGGTATGTGGAACTGGCCGAGATGCAAATGGCAACGCTCCTCTTTCAGCACAACGACATGATATCCTCGGAAGATGACTGCAGGACCAAATACGTCGCGCGCCAACTTTTCCGCAGATTAGCCAAACAAGGCCGATTATCGAGCTTTGGATTTGCTCAGGACGATTGGTCAGCCCTGGCCAAGCACAAGCGTGCGACGATGCCGATGCCGGATAATTCGGGGTCTTTCCACTTGTGGTGTGACGACTTTAGGCCGGATAATATTCTCGCCGATGACAACAATGGCAACGTTCTTGGGACTATCGACTGGGAATTTTCATACGTCGCGCCAACCCAGTTCTCGTTGGATTCACCATGGTGGCTGCTGCTCGATGTACCCGAATCCAGGAAAAAGGGTGTTGACGATTGGGCGACTGAATACGAGAGACGTCTCCCGACATGGCTGTCAGCCTTGGAAGACGCAGAGAAGGAAGTGGGGAACTCAGGTTTGCCGTTCACTCTCTCAGCTTATATGCGAGACAGCTGGGCCACGGGGCGTTTCTGGCTAAACTATGCCGCGAGGAAGAGCTGGGCATTCGATGCGATTTACTGGAAATATCTAGATGAAAAGTTCTTTGGCCAACGTGATCCGAACAGCAAGATTCCCAAAAGCAAGCTTTGGAAGACTAGAATCCACCTTCTCAGCTCGGAAGAGCAAGCTGCTATGGACACCATGGTGCAAATCAAAATTGAGGAGTCCAAGGAACGGAAATTGGTGGAATGGGAAGACGCAGAGGCAAGACAACGTTTATCGTCTTTTTTGTTTGACTAGACCCTTGCTTGAATACATGGTAGGAAATCCGTGTTAAGTTACTTCATTTCTGCTCTCAGTCGGGTCTTTAGTCTTTATCTTGGATTGATTGACACGCATAGCAATTAGATGATCCCTTTCAACATTTTTTTAATTATCGACCGATAAGCAGATATGCCGTTATCAAGTCTGAATAAAGTACCGACAATATGTATGAAATAAGGTGGCCAATTGAAGAATTTCCAAGAACTACCTTATTTCGGCACCAGTTGCATGAAGAAGTCGGGGGTTGTTGAAGCTGACGGTCTTATCTCTAACTCCCATCCAGATGTCCATCAAAACGGACAAGATCGCGCAATCCGCGGGTAGTGGGGTTAGGCGGGGTTCAGCATTTGATCCAGAGAACCTTTGTAAGCCTTAGTACCGAACGGGTGTAACTCTGGATGACAGGATCAACCCTTCATGGTTGCGGTTAGAGACATCGGCCGAACCTCGGTTAAGCCCAACGACCTTCCCTTCTTTATCTCCCCATGGGATATTCGGGGATGGCGAAATGTGCAACCCTTCAAGACGACATCGTTGAACCCCAGTGGCACCCTGGATGGTAGTACGCGGGCTGGCGTGCAGGCTCGCTTCAAATAACAGACAAAATGCCGGGTGCAACCTCTGGGGAGGCGGCGCCGCTGCTTCCCGGCTCGACACTCTCACATCGAAAACGTGAGCAGCCCGTGTCTGAGATGGTGTCAAAGATCAAGGAAGCCCTCTGGGGCCCGCCGTCTGTTGAGCGATCGCTGCTTATCAAGCTTGATTTCACCGTGCTCATTTACTTTTCTGTCGTGTGGTTCCTGTTCGGCGTCAACCGCGCGAGCTACAATACAGCGTATATCAGCGGCATGAAGGAGGACCTGAATTTCCAAGGAAAGGTGAGCGACGCCCGACAATGCAACAAGAACAACATTCAAAAGCCTGCATACCAGATAGAGCGACTGACTTGACCTCTGATTAGGACTTCAACTACATGCATACAATCTACCTAGTCACCTACGCCGTATTCCAAATTCCCTCAACCTCACTACTAACCATCGTAAAACCCCGCTACGTCTTCGTCGCAGCGAACACAGTTTGGAGCGTCCTCACCCTCGTCACATTCCGAGCGACACACGTCTACCAAGTTTTCGTCCTCAACGGCTTCGAGGGCGCTTTCTCAGCCATCGCATAGTAAGTTCTCCCGTGCGCCTCGTAAAGTTACCTTGCTAACACCGCACCTCAGCGTCGGCGCGCACTTCATCTACGGATCATGGTACAAGCAATCCGAGCTAGCCACCCGTGCAGCAGTCTTTTGCGCGTTTGGCAATCTCGGCAACATGGCAGGAGGCTGGATCCAGGCGGGACTCCTGGCGTCTCTATCCAACGGCCCGATTGAGCCCTGGCGACTTATTTTCATAGTGGTTTCGTGCATCACCATCCCCTTTGCCGTCTTTGGTGGGTTCCTGCATGTGTTCATAGCATGATTTGGTCGATAGCTGACATGTCGAAAGGCTGGTTCGCCATCCCGGACCTACCAGAGCATCGCGCAGCGAGATTCCTGACCCCGGAAGAGAGGGACCTCGCCGTCACTCGCCTCGGCAGAACACAGACAAAAGCATGGGACAAGAGCGTATTCCAACGTGTCCTACTCAGCTGGCAATTCTGGCTCCTCCCAACCGTCTTCATGCGTGAGTCTTCACAACCGTTTAGTCCTGAGTCGGTACTGACATGTGAACATAGTATACTCCCTCAGCGTCCAAGCAATAGGCAACAACGTCATACCCCTCTGGATGGCATCCCGGGGCTACTCCGTAATCCAGCAAAACAACTACCCGACCGCGACCTACGCCACAGGTATCGTCGCGACCTTCATCTACTGTGCAGTCTCCGATAAGCTTCGCTCGCGCTGGCAGGCCTCGCTGTGCATCGGGTTCACCTTCATAGTCAGCAGCGCAATTCTGATCTCGAACCCGCCGGACGCAGGGTACTTTTTCGCGTTTTATCTCATGGGCACTACGTATGCGCCGCAGGCGCTGTGGTACTCGTGGATGGCGGATCTGACGGCGCACGATTTGCAGCTGAGGGCTATTACGACGGGGTTCATGAATTCGTTTGATTTTGCGTTTGTGGTGAGTGGGCTACCTACTTTTGTTCCCCCCCATTCGCATTTTTCTTTGGCACTGACTGATGAAACGTAGACGTGGTGGCCTCTAATCTTTTACCCCGTGACGGATGCACCGAATTATCGGAAAGGTTACATTGCTAGTCTGGTGACGGGCGCGTTGACTGTGCCGGTGATTTTGTTAATTGCGTATCTTGAGAGGCGGGGGAGAAAGCTTCGTAAAGTTGGCAGTGTCCGCGATGAGCACGCGGAAAGCTCGAGGGACTAGAAGTAGACAGAAGTTGGAGGGAGGTATTCACACGATACGATCATGTCAAGATCTCATTAACTTAGATATTGGAAAGTGAAGCAGTTCGGACAAGGCCCTGGATTATAATATAAGACTTGGATAAGCATTTACATAAAGATGTTATTTTTTTCTAGGAATTTGAGTTCACCTGCTGTTTTAAGACAAGATAGAAAGACCGAATTATCTCAGCAGTAGAAAGTGAAGAATTGCCGAAGGCCAACGGATAGACTCGTGATTCCCATGAATTCGTATTGATAAAAAGTAAGTAGTGCCCCGCCCTTAAAAGGTGTTTGGGCAACCCTGTCAGTTTTCAGAACCCCATAAATTACTCTCTTCTGCCTGCCCATAGCTAGAGTTTACAGTTTCTGGGTTGCTGCTATGGACAGGCAGAAGAGAGTGATTTACGGGGTTCGAAGACTACAGGGTTGCCCAAACACCTTTTAAGGGCGGGGCACTACTTACTTTTGTTGAATTCGTATTGATAACTCGTGATTGCTATGATTTATCCGTTTACTGTACAGCTATTGAAAGTCGTATGCTGTACCCTACCCGCGTGATTCAATCTCTCTGGAACGCCGTGTATATGTTACAGTCCTTTTCCCTTCTCATAAATGTCATAAGCTCGTTACCAGGCCTCCCACATCTGCGACCCTAAGGCCACGAGACGGTTGAAGAGTTCATCTCTGGAAATGATGGCAGTAAGATGGTACTCCTTGCCCATGCTGTCCGTCACAATCAGGCCGTCTGCAATCTCACGATCGGTAGCCCAGCCGACAAAGATCTTGGACTTCCAACCAAGACCGCCAACTTTGCGAATTTGCTAGCGACGTGCACGTCAGTCATGGCTTCTGGAGAAACAGGGCCGAAAGTTCTCACCTCAATATCACCAATTGTGACAGTCCACGTCGGACTCAAGTCATCTGACTCCGTCGTCCAACTGAGCGCGGGGGTCGTGGCCGTAGTTGTGATATAAGCATGACCCCTCTTGCCCTTCCAGCGCGCGGGGAAGCGGACAGGACCCTTCTCGGGATCAGGCGTCTTCTTGACGACGCCCAGCCTGTCCTTTGCGTGTTTAGCGCCGACCTTGGCCTTTACCTTGTCCGCGGCGAGAGTGGTGTTGATGCCGCCCTTGGCGGTGCTCTTGATGAAATTCATGATACGATGGCCCTTCTTCTGCTTGTGCTCTGCCGTTTCCGATTCAGCTGGTGCCAATGCTGCTTCATCGGGTTGAATGGCTTCGTCTATTTCTGCTTGATCTACGCCTGGTGAGTTATGAGCCAGTGCTTAGCAATATTTTGACATCATGGGTCACTCACCAAGATGCTCCAGGTCCTGGCCAGCGGTTGCATGAGGTTCATCAGGTGGCGGTACATCGGACTTTGGCGGAGGTGGAAGCGGGGCTTTGTTCCGCTCGCCGATACGTAGGAGCGTGATGGTGACTTGGGCATTGGTGGGAATGCCCTTGAGAATGGTGTTTCGCAATTCAACATACTTCTGCCATTGAGGGTAGGTGCTGGACATACTTTAGACACGCGAGTAATCAACGTTGAGAGAAAAACTGACCGGTTGATAAACACCAGGCCTCTTTGGATGATGGGGTCTCCAAAGATGGTGAATCCAACCACAAACCCGGTGCCCTTGACCACCATGTACGAGGTTGTAAATAGAGAGACGAGTAACAGTGGCAAGATAACGCTAGCAAGGACAAAACGGGGTCTCTGCTGAGGGAATGGTGGAGTTGGGCTCAGGGCGTTTCCGAAACGCTCCCAGGAATCGACGAACTGTTCATTATGTCGTCAATTACATGGACTAGTAGCTTATGGGTCGGAGTACTCACGTCGGCGATGCCATGCATCACAGGCCTAGCCTTGACCCAAACGGACTCGTGAACAGGCTTCTTGGTCTTGTCGTGGTGGGAAGTGGGTTCCTTGCCGTCCGTCTTATCCTTGGCATTGACGACATCTTGGGTCATGTTAGTAGGGTCGGGGACAGAAGAGTCGTCGTGGGGATCGCCTTGAGGATGTTTTCCCGCCGCCGTGCTGATGATCAGCGATGAGATGCTGTTCACGAAGCTCGACGCCTCCTGTTCTACGGCCTCTCCTGCGTGCTTCTCGGGTGCGCCGGTAATCGAGTCATCGGACGCGAGGACGCCGGATGCGGGTTTCTTGACACCGCCGGTCTTGCTGTCGATGAGGGAAGCGGGGGCGGGAGGAAAACAAAAGTCTCGCGATTGCGGGACGAGGATGAGAACGATGAGGAAGCTGGCGAAAACGGGGACGACGTAATCGAAGATCCAGGCGATGGAGTAGACTGCGAGAAAAAGTGAGGTGCGCTTGTATTCGCGCCATGAACGAAGACGGACGATATGCTTCCAGAAGGAGAACAAGCCAACAACAACAGTCATGTACAAGCGCTCGACATGGGCGCGAAGTTTATCAGGCGAGAACTCCTCCTCGTCGGCGATGTTCATATCCAGGTTTGCAAGCTGCCCGTCTACATTTAGCTGCTGATATGCGGCAAGTTGGAATGGCAAGCTCACCGGTGGCTCGGGAATCGACTTGACGTGGAAGATTTGCTAAGAAAGTATCAGTATCCCCACGAATGGCATAGTTCAGCACAGAGTTCGTTCGGCTCGGTCTACCTTGTCAAATCGTCGAACCAATATCCAGAGATCCTCGTTGCTCAAACCACCAACCATGGGCTGCGCAACCTTGCTGGGCGGGTTATTCCATCCCAAGTTCTTCACTTCGACATGATCGTGGTCAAGCTCGGCGTGTCCCTTCTCCTCGACCGGCTTCTCTTTGGCAGCCATGTCTGCTAGGTGATGGCTGTCTGTTGGTCTCTCTTCCTCGTGTGCCTCTACTATCTCGGGCTCCTGTCCCATCGTCGACTGGCTGGAGTATCCATAGCTGGATTGGCTCGCCGGGGTGTCTACACCGGGTTCTGAAGCAGCAGGCGGAGGGGGAGGTGCTGTCGTTGGCGGAGGTGGAGGCGGTGCGTGTGAATCCATCTCGTCGGCGTCGCTAGGTTTACCCTTGAACATGGTTGCTGTCGTTCTCGTTCCTGTTCGTGGGCGGAAAGAAGCGATGGGATGGACGTTCGACTGCGATGCGGGGGACCTCCAAGCTTTGAAGTCGTCTCGAGGTTCATCCGCTCGTATGGGGCTACGAAGCTGAGACAGCTGAAAATCATGATTTGGGGGAGAAAGCTGGCACGAGCAAAGAGCTGGAATGCAGCCGCCGCCGACGTCAAGCGCGTATCTGCTCGAGCTAGGTACTTACCGTATTTGGATAGGTATGCATGACGTCACGGGCCGCGCAGCACTAAATTGGGTGCTCCTAGGCGATGATCGCGATCGATAGCCACCAGTGCACACGGAAGATCTCCACATGGGTGAACACATCCATGGATGAGCTGCCTTAGAGTGCTTAGATGTGCAGCAAGACGGGAAGCAATGACACCTGTTTACCGGATGATTGGGTGGCATCCTCTGCTTGGCCTGCCGTTTTGACAGCTCCGAGCTCGTGTAGCCACATTCTGGGTGTAGGCGAAGGGAGGGAGGGCGATCCGGACCATTCGATCCTTCACTCGATGGATTGCGATCATTGGCTTAGCCAACATGCTGTTTTCTCAGTTTTGTCTTCAGTCTGGATTACTCTGGTCGGACAACCCACTCAATATGACATGAATTTAGGTAGGTAATTGAAGCTTGAGGATTGGTGCCGTTATGAGGAGAGGTTTGACTTCCTCACTTCGATTTGAGGCAGAGTCTCATCATTGCGATGGAACTCTTACTGACTTCTTGCTTGGGGCTTCTCTGCTGCTCAATGACTCTCATTCCATTGACATTGAAATTAAAATACCCCAACTCGTAATTCATAGCGACTCCGATAATGGTTTCACTTCGGTTAACACAGACCTGAATACCTACAGTGTGACCAGAGCTCAGCTAAGCATCTGCTTATGCTAGCCGATCTAGGCTGGACTAGGCTTACGGATCACGACGAATATCTTCAGTTTCATCTTCTCGCGATACCCGTAGCCCCAAAGCCACTGCCGTCTTTCCGTGAATCGGGTCCCAGCTTAGTGGCAACGGCGTCATCCCCACATCCCACGAAGCCGGACTCCGCTCCGGAAAGTTTTCACCTGAAGAAAAATCTCACGATGCTCCACTCTAGGGCTTTATCTTCCCTCACCCGCGCCCCCGATCTCAACCACACCGATCCACGGATATCCAAGGATCACCATCGGAAGGGTGGCCGAGTTGGTTATGGCGCCAGGTTAAGGTCAGCTTAACATCTGTTTCCTGGTGGGGCAACCCGCGCGAGTTCGAGTCTCGTCCCTTTCATTTTGATCTTTTTGATGCTGATAACCGTCGTCTATGCTTGGTTTTGTGTCCGGAATGCCTCAAATTGCGTCTTGTGATCTATCAATGTGTGAGAATTGACTGACACTACATGTAGATGTACAGACATGTGGTGGCTGCATGGGCAGGAGCTGCTGAGGTTCCGGATCTTAATGAACATGCAACTATCTCATCGTCAAGAAGACTCATGAACATGGCACTGATCTCATACTGCATACAGAGAGAGTCGAGGAATCATTGGCATTGTATCAAAACTTTTACTTCTTGTAATAAATATTACTCTATACTGTAATCATACGTAAAATCATCATCTAGTGTCCATCACTTCTAGGTCTACGGATTTTTCCACCTAGTATCCGGCCCACCACGTGTAGTTGTTTGTCTGCTCAGCAGTGTCCCAAACCAAGGGGACGCTGGAATCCTCCGGCCTCTCAGGCCACGCCTGCGCAAGGCCAGTCCAGACCTTGACATCCTTCCAGGTAGCCTTGCCGCCCTCAGCAGCGAAGAAGGTCAAGCCCGTGCTGTCGTTGCGCGAGGGGTAAATGCGCGCCGTCAGCGCGAAGCGCTCGTTGACCCAGATCTCGAGCAGCGAGTTGTCGAGCACGACGTGGAAGTTGAGCTCCTCCGTGACCGTCGCGTTGGCGCCCTTCTCGTGGATCTGGTAGGGCTCAAAGTGGCCGACAAAGGTAGCGTTGTTGAAGTTGGGCAGAAGACTGCTGTGAGTGCGGATGACGCTGATCTCTGAGGCTTCGACGTCGAAGTTGATGGTGGTGTACTCGGCGGAGTCGGGGCTCTGGGCGAGAATGATACCTGCGGAGCCGCTGAAGTCGCTGAGGGTGGCAGTCAGCTCGTAGGAAGTGCCGAGGTCAGCAGAGGCGGTCTTGTTGGTGTCGGTGAGCTGGCCGATCTCGAACTCGTTGGTCTGCGCGCCCTCGCGGAGGAGCTCGAGGACGTCGGGGAGGGGGCGCATGCCGAGGGTCTGCGCGGTGTGGCCGTTGCAGCTCTCGATGCAGGTGCTTCCGTCCTGCTGGGTGCCGCAGTTCTGGACCCCCTTGGTCTCCTTGATGTAGAGCTCCACGGGGAGGTTCATGGAACCCTGGTAGCCCATCTGCTTGGAAGTGTTGTAGCCGTAATCGCCGAGGATATCGTCGTTGGCCCATCCCCACATGACGCGTCGGTCGGCGTTGCGGGTGTCCTTCCAAGTGGCTTGGGCGT
Organism: Colletotrichum scovillei; assembly: GCF_011075155.1. NCBI lineage: Eukaryota > Fungi > Ascomycota > Sordariomycetes > Glomerellales > Glomerellaceae > Colletotrichum > Colletotrichum scovillei. Next base: position 2,952,629 of record NW_023336263.1, read on the forward strand.
AGGAGATACCCCAGTCCAGGGCGGCGCCGGCAGTGGGCGTGAACTCGACGGAGCCGTTGTCGCGGCGGGCGACGTCACCGCGGTTCCACAGCGCCCATTGCTCCTTCCAGTGCTGGGTTGTGTTGCCGCCCTCGGCGCCCATAGTAACGAACCAGGCCTTCTCGTCCGAGTCGCCGACGGGGAGGTCGAAGAAGCTGCTCACTTCAAAGTTGTAGCCGTAAGATCCGGTGATGTCGGGGGCACCGAGGGAGGAGTTCGCAGCGGGCTCCCAGAGAGCGCCGAGGAAGGTCCACTGAGTCAGGTTGGAGGAGGGCGCGGAGTAGAGCGGGATACGGGGCCCGATGAAACCGGGGCGGGCGGCACCGGGAAGCTGGGCGGGAACATCACCGGTCTTGAGACCGGAGCCGAGAACCATGTAGTAGTGGGGCTCGCTGACCTGGAGGAGGCTGTCGAGTTCCGTGGAAGGGAAGAAGCTGGGATCTCTCCAGCCGGTGACGTTCCAGCCCTCGGGAGGTCCAGAGAGAACAGTGCCGACTTCGTCCCAAGTGGAACCTCCATCGGAGGAGGTGTACATGGCCTGCACTTCCGTGCCGGTGATGTACGGCTGCTTCCAGTTCGTGGGCAGGTAGTGAATACCGGTGCCGAAAGTCAGGAGCGTGCCATCGCTGGCGCCCTCAATGTTGACGGGCTGCGTGGTGCCGGTGAACTGCGAGAGAGGGCCGGAGGCGTACTTGCCAGAGGCGAGCGACACGGAAGAGTCATTTTGCCAGTCGCGGACGTCGGTCCAGTGGAAGAGATCCTTAGAGACGGCATGGCCCCATGAGATGTTTCCCCAGTTGACGTGGTTGGGGTGGAATTGGTAGTGCAAGTGGTATGTCTCCGTGGCCGGGTCGTAGACGGCACCGCAAGGGTCGTTGAGCCAGCTGTGCGGCGCGAGGTAGTGAGAGCGAGGCCTCCAGCGGGTGAAGAGGGAGTTGTTGCCCGCGGTTGCGAGGTACTCGGGAGTGATGGTCGGGACACTGGCAGATGAAGCCGGGACCGCGACGGCGGCGAGGGAGGCGATGGCCGTGAAGACGGCACCACCCTTGAGGACTGACATGCTGTGCTGCGATGGATAGTATTGGTAGACGCGCCGCTTGACCTCCAAACTCTCACGAACGCAGGCCCTCAAGGCGTTCATCTTATATATTGGCTGCGCGCGCTGCGCACGCCTGCACGACGATCCGACTGGACCGGGGAAGCTGTCATTCGGAGCTCTCGATACGACGTCAGCCAGGGCAGAGCCAAGGAAACAGCTCCGCAGACGGACCAAGGGTAAGGAGTCATGATCCCTGGGCGTGTGGTTCTACTGAGGCTCGGCGGAGACGGATCATGACGATGATGGTTACGAGAGTAGAGCAAAAAAATCAAGAAGCAACTAACAGAGAGAGTTTCTTGGACTGTCTTTACGGGCCGAAAAGAAACCCAACCACTGGTCTTGGCCCCACGGGGGTTGGGTCAAGCCTTGCGTGGGAAACGAAAGAATTTAGGTAGGCAATCCTAGAAATTGGGGAAAGACTGGAGTAAACGCGGGGCGGCCATGCCGGTGGTCTAAGGTAATTTGCAACTTTTGGAATCAGGTCACGCTACTGACCCCAGCATTGGTGGGTTTAGTGGCAGATTGGCCTTCAAGTAGCAAGAGGGAAAATGCGGGAGTTGCGGAGGCGCGGGGGTTCGCCCGCGGTATTGCTCGCTGAAACTCATTATGTGCTTTTCTTCATGAAGAGAAGAAGACAGAAACAGAACGGCCTGGGCCGCAGACACAGCTACATGTAAGCTATTGCAAAGCTCTTGGTGTTAAGCCCAAACTGTCGGCGACTGGGGCTCGTGTGCATGGTTCAACGCTTGGAGATAGCCGCCGGTCTCGATTTGTTGCATCGACTCGCCATCCGAGTGGTTGAGCGGTCCGACAAGCTCGCAGCGGCAGCATCAGCGTCGTAATGCAGCATGCAGTGTCTCTCTTTGAGCTGGATACCAGAGGCAGAAAAAGCGTGGCAAGCGAGGGCCGCTGGGCAGAGACCATCGATTTGGCGCATGATGCCATGGGGAAGATGGTAATTACGACGGCACTTTGCTCGTTGTTACCATTCCATGGGTGCGGAGGGAGGGACAAGGTTTAATGGCCGAGAGTATCGCCAGCGGTGCCCCGCAAACCACAGGATGATGGGTTTCCCCGATCTGGAGATGCTGGGACATGGTCTTCTTTTGGTTCTTTCAAGCGCAGGTCTCCAGTAGTTCTGTCACTTCTTGTCATTCGTGCCCTTGTCAACTTCGCCTTACGTACCTTACTCCGTAGGGTCGCATACCCATTCGTTTAGGTGTTTGTCTTCCGGTCAAAGCTTTCCTCTCCTTTTGTGAGTTCGGATGAGTCTCCCATGAACCATGACGGAGGTCGATGGGGGCCAACAGACTTTCTGTGGAGGATGTGAGATGACTTTGCGGAGGTATTGTGGGGAAACAAAGTGGAATGACAGAGTCATTTGGGGTCATGAGCAACGTAAGATTTCTTCTAGAACGAAATTTGAGGTTGGGGGAGCTTCTGAGAGGTCAATCCCATTGCCTATTCTCGCTGAATTCTGAAGATGGTGCCATCTAGCTCGGAAAACGGCCGACTAGTGGGGCTTACAGTATCTACCCAGTTGCCGACAGACCGGGCATCTTGACGAAAAGACATTTCATCCGACGCCGAGCCGCAGTCGGTCAAAGCAGCTTCGCCGATGTCTCCAACAGTACTTCAGCCTTCATCCCGTTGAAAGATGTTCAAATTGGTCTTTGACAGACTTATCTGAGCAAATGCTTCTATTCAGCCACAATCCAACTCAAGAGCGGGGCAAACCCGTCAGCCACCGGACGGACCGGACACTGTAGCCCAGGGAAACCCAGCTACAGTGCGCTATGCCAGAGGCCGATTGAACGCCAAAGTACGGGCTGTCTTTACTGGCAATCTATGTGAAGCTTAGACAAGCCGGAAAATGGATCAAGACATGCGATAATTCTGCTCAATTTGAGCGATGTAAGAGACGTGTTCGCAGAGCACATACTTCACAAACAATACCACCAGACTGCGCGGATTACGTAAATGAACTCTGGACTTAGTAGGATCATATGGTCCGAGGAAATGTCAAGTACAGGCCTGTGACGGGATAACTGCACTACTACCCAAATTGATAATAAGCGCCCACATGCAAAGAGTCAGTGCACTTACAAGTACACGAGAACGTAGCAGTATACTTTTGCTCAGAGTTGGAAAATTCCTGCTTTGAGAGACACAGCAGCTTTTACCGGAAGACCCTTCAACTTGAGTTTCACTAATGATTATTCCAAGTTTTTACATGGCTTGGATTCTCATGGATTTGCATGAAGTACCTAGTAGATGAAGACCTGTCTTGATCGCTACTAAGTACTCTCAAGTTACCATAGCATCCTGAGATAGTTCCGCATGAGCTTTGCGTCATGGGGAGATCTGTAGCTTCGTTTAACCTCAATGCACTCAAGAGATACGGATTCCGAGATTGGGGAGGATCACCAGTGTAGACTGTGCAGTGGCTTTCGCCTCAAGACTCCCTTATCTTCAACGATGATTGAACAGTTATGGATCTTTGTCTTGAATAACAGTAAGAACTTAGCATAGAGGAATGCCAGGCTTGAAACTTACGGTGGTTTTCACAAGAATAGTAATCGTCACCAATTTCTCATCAGCCTGAAACAACTCGAAAGGGTTTCCACGCGATAATGGAATTCCGGATACAGGTAAAATTCTTGAGAGCATTATTCTGCGTCTCACAGAAAAGGAAAGAGGTCCTGTTAATTCTGTCTTTGACCTCGCAGAGGTGATCATGGCTTGATGCCTGAATTTGGACTCCAATAAAATCGAATTACAATACGAAAGATACACCACCCGGAGACATTTGACTACTCAATCCACTACATTGACTTTCAGGTTCATTTCTGGTCCGTCGGCTGATTGGCAAGAAACATATGGAGAGATTCGTTGCTTTAACGAATTTGGCATGAGGGCCAAAATGAAGGAGACAAGAGAGTCCATTCGCTAGTGGACAAAGAAAATAAGAAGCAGCAGAAGATGAAACCGCTAGAGCGGGTCAAGGATAAACGAAATCTTGCGGAAACCATAAAAGACGGATATTGGGCATTCCGAGACAAGTCCGACTGCGCCGTGCAGAGATGGATTGCCTAGGTCAAGCAATTGGATCAAAACGGAAAAGAGGGAGTATATCGTCATGCAAGGAACACAGGGCTTTACCGACTCTCAAGCGATTGGGTATCTCTGCATCCTAACTGTCCTTCCTAACTTGAGGATCTCATAGACCTCGAAACCAGAGAGGTAAACCCTTTCGAGACCCAAAATACGTGTCTTTCGTCACTGTGCTCACTGCTGTGACCACGTCATCATTCTCCTTTTGGCCTCGTTTATGCCTGCTTTTTTTGTTCTTCCTATCTTGAAAATTCCCTTTCATTAACAATGATAATGTGGAGCTTGCCAACGATCCCGGAAGTACTAGCATGGAATCCCTTGAGGCCCATAGTACTCAACTTGACGCTTACATACGGCATTCTACAGCGGTAACTACGGTCGTCTTAGCAGTCCCGTTCATTGCTTTTGCTCGCTATGTCAATCCACAGCAATTGTCAAGAATACGAGGCTGAAGCCTGATGGTCCGGCCCTTTCAGGGAGCGGCAGGGTTTCCATGTAAAGCTAAGCAACTCGTTCCACTTCTTAGCGAGTTCCCATCCCAAGGCTTCTAGCTCATCTTTAACCACGCCCACAGGCTTGCCAATGCTTTGCGATACTGGTCTTTCACTGTCACGTTATATCAGTAGTTGCGCTTGTTACTTAAAGTTGGATCTTGTGTGGCTTCGGGGCTTTTGTGAATCTAAGAGAGAAGCAAGAGGATCAAGGGTGAAAATGGGGGAGGCAATACGTCGCTGGACACATCTTGAAGAAAATGAAACATCGCGGACGTGGTGTAGAGGGAGACATTGAGGAACAGCGTGCAGAAGAGTTTTGATTGGTTCAAGACATGTTCGACAATGGCTGATTTGGGAGTCCTCGATGAGGGTCAATGGTCTTGCCGCGTGTTCATGAACTGAGCCCCGCGGATCCACATCGAGTGTTATTTGGTCGGTCTGGACGTGTTCATCGTCTAACAATCTTGTTGACAAAAATGGCTTTGGCGGGTCAGCAATGCTCTCATCTACGGTTCGCACACAATGTCAAGGGCTTAACAGTGCTGAGCATGCATGCAGGATGCCCCTTGGAGACTCCCTTTAAGATAACCAAAATGCGGCTGGTATTTGCAATTAGAAGCTGATGAGGGCTCTGTTATATGCCCTGACAATCACTCCCTGTGGGGATACCTTCCTCCTCACAAGATATTAAGAACTTGCCGGTAACACTGTCATTCCACAGATTGAGTCTCCTACTGGCTGAGGGTTCAAGAGCTGTTCTCACCGCCGTGGGATTTGCTTCCCTGCATCAATGCGTTTCCTGCCCTTGTCTTTGAAGAAGTGGAGGGGCCGCTGCTATCCAATATGAATACAACTCAACTCCAATAACCCCACTGTCGCTTGCCCGTCTTCTCCAATTGACTTGCCCGCTCTCATGACTTCCCCTGTCCTTCGGGTCAGATCGGCGTGTTGGCCCCCCTTGAATGGTCTAATTGGTGCAACAGTGCCTTGGAAACTTGTCGGTTCTCGGGTCAATGAGGGCGAGGGGTGTAAACCTGCTACCAAATCCCCCAGCGAGCATCGATTCCTTTAGTGTCAACCAAAGCTAGCGCGCGCCATTCCCCAGATTTCACCCCGCCCCCATGATCCGAGTGTGGGACGGTGGAGGATCTTTGCGGGGATAAGTGCGGAAATCGAGGATAAACCTCGCTTCTCATAGAGACTTCCTCTTGTTTTCTCCCTTCTTATGTAGTGTACAACAGCCTTGAGCTGCATAGTTTGGTAGCACCGCCGCCGCTTGTTCGAACTCTGTCAGTCTTGACCGCAATCTTTATGCTCATTCGCCCGGTCTAAGCGCGCGCAACCTTCTTTCAACTACAACCGAAAGGTGAACCAAGATCTCAACCCGAGGTCTCATCGGTCAGCGAGAATGGGTGGATTTCGTGCGGTCGAGGATCGGCCGACGCCGAAGGAGGTGTACAATTGGCGTCTCTATACAGAGTCTTTCATCATTGCGATGGGCTCTTTGCTGTTCGTCCCTGCTTCATTCTCCGGTCTAACCCTGCGCGGCCCCTCAGAGAATGTGCTAATTCGGCTTGGACAGCTTCGGATATGACTCCGCTTTCATTGGAACAACCATTGCGCGCAAGAGCTTCGTCTATGAATTTGGCATCACATCGCTCACATCCAAGGAGATATCTTCCAATATTACTTCAGCCTTCCAAGCCGGCGCGTTAGGCGGCGCGCTTATGTGTTTCTTCAGTATGCCCTCATAACCCCCGTAAACATCAGACTCCATCGCCGAAGCTAATGCCTGTCATCCATAGTCACGGAGTATGTTGGTCGCAAGTGGGCACTCATCATTAGCAACATTGTGTTTCTTGCTGGCGCTATTCCCATGGTCGCTGCCAAGAACGACCTCGCATACATGTATGCTGGCAGAGCACTCACCGGCTGGGGCTGTGGTGTGATCACGGCCACGGTACCTTCCTATATCGCCGAGCTATCGGTCCCTTCAATCCGAGGTATTCTTACTGGTCTTTTTGAGGTTACGTACCAGACAGGATCTTTGATCGGCTTCTGGATCAATTATGGCATCAATCAGAACATGAGTGCTACAAGCTCAGCATCGTGGCGCGTGCCCATGGCTGTTCAGCTCATTCCCTCTGGAGCTTTATTGATCGGTGGATTTCTGCTTCATGAGTCGCCCTTGTGGCTTTACCGCAAGGGGCGCGAAGAGGAGGCGAATAAGAACCTTGTTGCTTTGCGACACTTGCCGATCGATCATCAATACATGCAAGAGGAAGTGGAAATGATCCGCGCCAGACTTGCTGAGGAAGCCTCGGTTGCGGCGACTTATGGCGGCGGGTTCTACGCCTACATCCGAGGATCGCTACACGAACTTTCGCGAAAAGGAATGTGGAACCGTTTGCTCTTGGTCTTCTGCGCGTTTGCCTTGCAGAACATGTCCGGTGCCGCGGGTGAGTTTATTGCTATCATCTAATTGAGCCCACTGCTAACAAGCTATAGCTATTAACTACTACTCTCCCATGCTCTTTGGTTCCATTGGCATCAGTGATGTGGCCCTATACACGGGCATCTATGGTCTGGTCAAGGCCGTCGCTTCCATCATTTTTTACGGTGCACTTATCGATATTTGGGGAAGACGGAGACCGACGATTATTTCATCTCTGGCCTGTTCTCTCTGTCTATGGTTCGTTGGTGCCTACGTGAAGGTCGGCAATCCGGCACCCATTATCGCCGCTGGGGGAAAGCTTTCCGCCTCGACCGAAGCTGGCGGCCGCGCCGCTACCGCCGCCATTATGATCTACTCAGTATTGTGGGTTACTTGCTTGCAAATGAGAGAGAACGGTAATACTGACTGGTACAGCTGGTCTTTCGGTCTAAATGGTATCCCATGGATCGTCTCCGCAGAGATCTTTCCCGGTGCTCTCCGCAATTTGACTGGAACCTTTGCCGCTTTCACCCAGTGGCTGATCCAGTTCATTATCACAAAAGCTCTTCCGTACATCTTTAGTAGTCTCGACTATGGTGTTTGGTTCTTTTTCGCATGCTGGATGCTCACAGCTACCCTCTGGGCATTCTTCTTTCTGCCCGAAACGAAGGGTGTCACAATCGACCAGATGGATGTTTTGTTGTAAGTTCATCGAAATAACTCCTCACCTCAGCCTGTTCCGGCACTGATAATCCTGTTTAGCGGCTATGAAGGTGATCGTAGGGCCCAACCTCCGGCTCTAAGATCCGATGATGCGAAGAGCGTAGAGCAAGATGTAAGAGAAGTTGACGAGGCAGGTAGAGCTTGATGCTCGGTAGACAGAAGCCTTGAGATCTGGGCAAAAATGTTACTTGGGGTCGGCGGTGAAGTACTTGGAATAGTTACGACAGGCCTCTACCAGAGCTTTTGCTGTCGAATATGACCCTTGAATTAGTCTCATGGAGGAAGGTTACACTGCCCTTCTTCCTTACTAGGTACCTCTCAGTCCAGAGACTCATATTCCTCTCGACTCAAACCATTTCAAGCAAAACGAACATAAGTAGCCACGTTCTTCATGCCGTAACCGTGTATCAGATGTTGAGATTTGAAGACCTTCTGGTTTTCTGTTATGATGAACACCAGCGCCCCCTGATTATGCTAAGCTACGTCGGCTTTGCTGGGCTGGTTATCTGTGGAGACAAAGCCCGAAAACGAGGGTAGCCGGGTCACATGAGACTCTATCGTAAATGTATGTGTAACAGAAATACCTCCGCCCAGTGAGAGAGGACTGACGCGATCAGGTGCTTGGGCTTCTGCGTGAGCCGAGATTTGCGCCTGGTCACTTTTCCGCCGCAAGGTCTCAAGCCCTTCCATTTCCCAGCCAAGGCTGTCATCCACATCGCTGTTGTCTGTCATTTGCTTGAAACCATCGCTCCGACTTAGAGTCGTGCGCGCATCAGAACGGTTGCGTGTGGTTGCGGGGCCTCTGAATGTCCTTATTGTCCTCAGAGGCCCCGTCGCAACAGTCCTTCCGTTGCCTCGTATTGATAAATTGAGCCACCGAGCTATCGTGCGATCGAATATGGGTCGAAGAACGGGACTCGATGCCACCATGACTGCAATGCCGTTCTGGAGCACAGCACTATAAGGTGCAGAAGCGAAGCTCTTCGTGATGTTCCCGTAGTCGACGGTAAGCGTATGATATAAACGGACACCAGAGAACAGGATGGTGCTGCATTCAGTTTTTGCATCAGTATCTTTGTCTTTGGAGTAGAGCCGTCAATAGCATTGACTTGAAATCTCGACAGAACATCACTCACATGATACCCGCACCAAAGATGAGGTAGAGGGCGATTTTATGTGGTTTCGACATTTGCAAGGTGCTGACAACTTTCATGGGAAGAACGACAATGATGATATCGGTGATAATGTCGAAGATAGGCACCAGACTAAATAGCAGCTTGCTGCCTTGGTTGTCTGGCTTGGTCTTTGCAATTATCAATCCAACGAGGCCTGTGTAAAGTCCCCAAACGATGGAGAGCCCTATTGCGACCCAGCACCAAATCCGAAACCAGCGACCGAAATCCGAGAATATGCGTTGAGTCAACAGAATTATGCTCAGTTTGATAGCTAGTAGCCCGCCGGCGTATGTGACTTGTGCAGCCAGGAATGTCTTGTAAAAGCACTTTACGTGGATGTTGTGTTCAAGGTCAGAAACATTGTGTCCTGCGCCTCCAAGAACGACCGCTGAGTAAAGATTGTCTCTTAGCAACGCCACAGTCTTGTAATGCCTTAATTGATATTCCTTGGTCTAGCAGTTAACTTACAGAGAATGCAAGAGGTCGCGGCGCCGTAAAAAAAAAAGCTAGAAGAGCCGGGAATCAGTCAACTGCGAACCAGCATAGCCTGAAGCTTTCAGAGCAGCTCACCTGACCAAGCACGTAGAAATAATCCTCAAAAAGATACGCTGCGCCAACGATGTATTTTGACATAATGCGCATGATAGTCCAAACAGTTGTAAGTGCCATCATGATGCAAGATACGATAACAAGGTTTCGTCCATCAAGTGTCATTGGTGGATAAGGGGTCGGGGCTTTGCGTGCATGGACAGCATAGTCGTGCCTCTGGTCGAGCAGAAGCGACACGACTGCGGTCATGGTCGAGTTTGAAATGGTTGCTCCTCGAATGAGATCGGCATCGGAGCTGCAGTGTGCTATTGAAGTACACAATACTCAAGGGTGGCGCATAATGTAGCGGGAAGCTCGAGCGAGTCACAATGTAACGTCGACTTTCCAGACAGATCTTGCAGTAACAAGTTGGACTTCGACGGAAAGGCTGGGATCAAAAATTTTGAAGATCTCATCAGTGTTTTTCAAATGCCGTGAACATCCAAGCAGCGTGTTGACATCTATGGTATCTGGGAAAGTTGACTGCTTCCTGAAGATCTACCGTCCGCCTTTTGAACGTGCAATAATCCCGCTACTTCGTACATTTGGTCAAGGAAAGGGACCGGTCGGGCAATCAAGAGGCGGAAATAGGGCCAAGAGCCTTGTCGCATCTGCATGCACAATCTGCAAGGTTTGGTCATCCCAAACATGTCGAGAACAATAGTAACCTTAAATCAGGCGGTAGGTTAGGAAGATTTGTCAACAAATCATGCAAAACGCCGGTCAGCATGAAGGCAAACATCTAGCATCTTGAATTTCTACATCACTTGCCTTTGCGTCAACTTCATTTCAATCCTTCAAAGGATCAGATGACCGGGTACTTGTGTGCGGGCGTACCGGACTGGTGGGCAAGCGCGCTCTAGGGCAACTTGGCAAGCAAACAATCTCAAATCCTAGCCTAGGGATTCAGCCAACTTCCGGCCACACCGAGATAGCCAGGGCAGGGTGTCTACCATGGTAAAGGCATTACTCCAAGCCCGCTCTATTTTAGTTACGCAACTTGGCAAGAGGTCAACTGGGCTCAAGACTTCAAAATGACCGTTGTAAACATTGACGGGCACATGTCGTCTTCTGGCGCATTGCCGTTGACAAGCCACATCTGTCTGGCAAATTAGATACAGTTCCATAGAATAATTTAGTCTCTTGTAGCTTGAATGTCTTCCCAAAAGAAGTCTCTGCGCATCTAAGTCTCTTGCAATCCATGAGAACCTTGTTTAGGTGGATGATCCTCGTCTTCTGCCCTTCCACACTTCCCTGAGGTAGTGGAAATTCTTTGTTCAGAGCGCCACGTGAAATGAACAGAGACACAAACACAATTACACTCGAGGTTTCGCAAGATTATAAAGCTTACACAGAAATCGGACTCATCGTGTCGCCCACTTCATTCCGAAGCCTTGACATCGTGTTGGCTGTGGTCGTCTCCAATGTTTGCTCTTGGCGGTTGGTTCTTTATGCGGCCTCACGAATCTGTTCACGCTCCATTACCCTCCGCCATTAACCCCTGGCTAATTCAACTGCGCCGCCATTGTCGGGCCGCACTGCGAACCATTTCTCGGGTCATTGACCCAATATGGCGAACCAGATCTCAGCTACTTTTTCAGCTTACAACTTTGATGCTCCTGTTTTCGATGTTTAATGCCGCGGGAGAGATATTTCCCTCAGAACTTCTCTCGTCATCTTGAAGCTGAACGAGAGTGCCTGCTCAATGACCAGGAGGGGGGAGGGTGCTCATTTTCGGTGGGCTTTACTGGGAATATTAGGTCAACAGATTCTTATAAACCACATATCCTCCTTATCAAGACTCAGGCATTATATCAATGCCTGCGAACATCGAGATTTATATCACCTGTTACAAGAAGGTCACTTTTCGGTCTGCATTTGGGTCCCTTCGTTCAGAAAAACATGGTAAAACAACATGGTGATACCCTCTCATATCAGGCAGTCGCAAAAGGGGTTACGTCGCAGACATTCTACTTCTGTGAAAATAGATGTATCTCTTTGCTTCAAGTGGGATCTTTCCGATAGGTCGGTATAAAAATGCATCGTCACAAGGTAACAGGAACTATCCTGATGATGGATGCCACCTTTCTTTTGCAAGCCAAGACTCAGGAACACTCCAAGAAACAAACACCGCCGAAGCCACTGTTCTCAGCAAAAAGGTGGCTCCTCCGATTGCGACCCCTGAGTAAAGAGCCATGGCTTCACCCAAGTAGCCAAGCACAAGGTTACCTTAGTCAACGCGCCCGTGGCCCAACGCAGATTTCATGGTTTTTCCCAGTCCCGTGATACCTTGACCCCGTCAATCAAAAGTTTTGGGATCCACATGGACATGCTTGATTGCTACCTTGAACCAACAGCACGAAGTAAGCTGCACATCGCAATCTGGCCTATCATGTCACGGTATCACCTGTATTCGTATGCTGAAGCCAACCGTCGACCCTGTCAGGACTGCCCCTAGCCTGATGAGTCGTTGATTTTCCTCCATTACCAGGATTCAAGTAAGGAAAGTAGGAGGGGAAAGGGCTTTTGATGTGAGTCCCAACTGCACCACCAATACGTCAAAGAGTGTATCCAATGAACTCCATTCTCATAGGGCCAAAATTGATTTGACATGGCCTTCTTTCTGGAAATAGTCATTACCGATCCAGTGACATTCTTGACCGCGGCCGGCAAGCTCCAGCACATCAGAAATGCCTCGCATCTAAATTGATTGACGTGGCGAATATCCCGATCAATTCGACATATCCTGGCGCTGCTCAGTCCCCCAGTTCTCACGCCATTATGCAGTGTAGCGGAGAGTTATCTGAAGGGTTGGTGAGAGCCCACAGAATTGCCCAACAGCATGAAGCAAGTGTCCATATGCACATGAACCCATTTCATCGTCTTCGGAGCCCGCACAGGGCAGTCTACACCATACATCGTCCAGGATCAACGGACGGCGTCCAATTTTATCAGGTCTTGTATTCGTAATACTACGCTGTATGCAAGCTGGAGCTCAAGCCCTACTATATCCTGGCTGAACCGAGATTGAAAGCTGAGTAAACACACTTGGAGAGCGGTTTGAATAATTTGTTAGATGACACGAAGACACGTGTCTTGTGCCTCCTAAGTATTCTTTGTGACCCCCCTCGCCAACCAATACTTCTCAATTCTTTTTCTCTCGCAGGCCTTGGTCTATCAAAACTAGTAAAAGGCAAACACCAAAAGGATGGTTCTGTGGGATTGCATCGTGGTCGGTGGCGGTATCGCCGGCTCCGTAGTTTCGAATAGGCTACTTGAACAAGACCCGAGCTTGAAGATCCTCCTTGTCGAAGCTGGCACCAACACCCATGCCGTCGAGAACATCGAATGGATTGACATGAACAATGCCATCGGTGGCGAATACGATTGGGGGTTCTCTTCTGTTCCACAAACCCATCTTGACAACCGGGAGATTGTATCGCCCGTCGGTAAGGGACTCGGAGGTGGCACCATTATCAATGGAGGTAAGCTCAACTGTTTCGCAGAATTGGCATGCATCACCTAACGACTGAGAAGCTGCTTGGGCCCGCGGACACAAGGTTGACTATGACATCTGGGCCGAGAGAGTTGGCGACCAAAGATGGAGTTACGAAGGTCAACTTCCGTACATGAAGAAGACCGAGTCGCTTTTTGACAACTTGACCAACCCTCTTTCTCACGGGCACACTGGCCCTGTCAAGGTTCAGTCACCAGGATCCACCGGTCGCGTTTTCCCTCTCCGCGAACCCCTACTTGAGTCCTGGAGAGAGCTTGGCATCGATGCACTCCCTCAACTGGACAACAATGCCGGAAACAACCTTGGTGTTGCAGACCTTCAGGAGAACAGGAATCAAGGCAAACGCCAACTTGCTTCGCTCGTTTACTCTCTTAAAGGCATCACGGTTCTGACAGATAGCTTGGTCGCAAAAGTTCTTGTGGAGAAGCACCCAAAGGATGGTCATCTCGTTGCTCGTGGAATCAGACTTGTGAACGGGACTGATCTTTTGGGACGAGAGACCATTTTGTCTGCTGGCGCGTACCGCACGCCGCAGATCCTGATGCTTTCAGGCATAGGTCCCGCGGATACCTTGCAGAAGTTTGATATCCCCGTCCTTCTAGATCAACCAGCTATTGGCCAGAACTTCCACGATCACGTTCTGATCCCAACGATCTGGAAGTTGAAGGACGCAAAAGCAGGATACGCCAAGGAGTCCGGCAATCCCATTTTCAACCAGTCTCAATACGCACTGGGGGCTTTCATCGACTTCATGACGGTCACTTCTCTTGAGAAAGAAGGTTTGGCTGTTGCCATTGCCGAAGACGAGGGATCAGTCCCGGATCCCGCTGTACATCCGTTGCTGAAGCAAGATCGCGCTCATTCATCACACTTGCTCCAGTACTCGGAGGTTTCCGCGGATGGTTCAGCGGTCTTGATGATTTCGGTTGTCTTTATCAACTCTGCCTGAGGCTCTGTTACCATTCAATCCGCCGAAATTAAGGATGCGCCGCTCATCGACCCCAACTTCTTGGGTACCAATGTCGACCGCTACGCTGCTAGAGAGACTATCAGACGCAACATCAAGTTGCTGACGTCTGATGAAACGATTCTGGGAAGAGAGGTGGTGGCGGGCGAGCTAGCGGCAGAGCCATTAACAGTGAACTCCACAGACGAGCAGATCGATGCCCGGGTGCGCGAGATGGCAGGGTAAGTGATGCTTTCCTGCGGATGAAGACAACTTCCTCTAACACATATTACAGAGGATGCTACCATCCTGCAGGCACAGCCTCCATGGGTACTGTTGTGGATACAGACTTGCGCGTGATTGGGGTATTGGGTCTTCGTGTTGTTGATACTTCAGTGTTTCCTGTCTCCGTTTCGGCCAACCTACAAGTGGCTGTCTACGCTCTGGCAGAGCAAGCTGCTGAGATCATTGGATCAACTATGAAGAAGTGCTAAGCGTATCACTGTCGTTGAGACGGGGGTGTAGTATGAGAAATCCTGAAAGCCCCCCAGGCTTCGACAGAAGCATCACTCGGTTTTCAGGCCGCTTCACTTTAAATCATCAAAGTAATGTGGGCGAAAGTTCAGGAGGCTAGTTATTCAATTAATGTGGTAGTGACCTATAGCCTAAAGCCTCATGTTCATAGTCGAGTTCAACTCTCCAAAGCGGATGTTGCTGAATGTCACCTCAGGGTTGGCCACGATCGAGGTGATGACCGAGGGGTTGCCCTCGGTAGCGTTGCAAGGGCCGTTGTTTCCCTGGTCGAGCCACGACATGAAGGTCGAGTCATCCCACCACAAGCTCATGGCCAAAACCATACCACGCGACATGGCACCGCCCATGACCTCCATAGCACCCAACCGCATGAAGTCGGAGGCACCAGTGGCCTGGCAGTACTCGTCGTTCATGAAGTTGATCTTCGGCGGTCCCTCGATGTTGACAACGTTGTTCTGGATGACCTTGCCGTCCTGGACGTACATACGGCGGAGCTCCTTGAGCTTGCCGTCCTGGGCGGGGAATTGCGTGACGACGGTGAACTTGCGGGTAGTGTCGACCTTGTAGTCGGCACCGCGGCCGTAGAAGTCGGTCACGTTGACGCGGTTCGCGTTCCAGGCGCAGCCGGACTTATCGCAGACGCCAGCCTTCTCGCACTCCTCGCCGGTGCACTTGTAAAGGCCGGGCTGGCTGCAAGGGTGAGGCGCGATGTGGGTTGCACGGGAGTTGGCCTCCCAGATGTCAAGTTCGTTGCAGCAAGAGCCCTTTTGGTCAAAGTTGCCCTGTTTCTCGTGTTAGTAATGCACAGTGTTGGGCAGGGAGAATAGGGGGACTCACAACTCCGTTGATGAAGGACGTCTTGAAGCACTGCGCATCGCAGTAGCCGGTGCCCCACGCGGGACCAAGCTTGTTCAAGGAGCTTGTGTTCTTACCACCGTCCGGAAGCATCTCGGACAGGTAGAGCGCGCTGTTCATGCCGCAGGGCAAGTTGACCATGTCGACGTCGAAGCTGAACTCAGATCCCGTGAGCTGGATCATTTCGTAGCGCTGCTTGTTCTCCTCCAACAGGTAGATGCGGGGAGAAACTTTCTGCTGGTCGGCATTGAACATGGTCAGACGAATGTCCGTGCCGTGGGTCGTGACACCCTTGGTGCTGTAGTCGGCGATGCCCTGGATGTGGCAGTTGGTCGCGCACTCCTCGGGAGTGGTACAGGCAGTGGAGTTGGGCGGGTTGTTGCCGGTAAGGCAGCTTACGCCGCTCGAAGTCTTGATCTGATGCTGACTTGAGTCGACGACGAGGTAGTTGGTCTTCTTCTGGCAACCATCCTTGACGGTGCAGCGGAAGGTCTCGATCTTGGGGTGTTCATCGGTAGAATTGCCAGGCGCCTGACCGGAGACGAGACTGGCGAGAAGAAGAGTAGCGGAAAGAATGGAAAGCGCCATGACGGGCAAAGTGCAGATGCTGAGTTGGTCAACAAAGTGCGAAGAAGGTCAAAAAGGAGTGACTTGAAGTTGAGAGAAGCGAAGCTTGTGCCGAACTAGAATCGTCTGAAGGTCCCCAGCGGCAGCAATGTCGAGCTATATACTTTTGATGAACAGCATGACCGTCCCATTCGAAACCGAACAGACTCTAAAATCATCAGACTGTTTCAACCCGTCAATTTGGGTTCGGAGGCCCCATGAGGATCCATCTGGAGCATTCCGACAAGCTTTCGGGGTTCACTGGTTGATTGCCTCAGGGGCTAAAGGGGCCACTGTGACTATATGCAAGGGGCTTTGGGTGTGACAGCAATTGCGAGCAGTAGCCTCAATCTAATCTATCTATCAGAGGCGGCTCATGTTGGACTTGTGCAGGAGGAAACTTTGGGGACAACGACAGCAATGGCGGACATTGGAGAATAAGAAAGGACCGAACGGTCGGGGATGGAGCATTGGGCACTTGGGGGCCATGATACCCGAAAGGTTGTCAGGGACTGCCCAGCCTTTATTTCGGCAAAGTGGGATGAGAGCCAATACTTCTACGGATGAATCCGTGTCTATCGCTCCCAATTGTCCCAAATTGGTGTTTCCTTCCCACAGTTTACCGAACAAGCGCGATTTAAACTTTCCTCCTGTAACAGAAAAAGGGTTTCGCAAAACTCTATCGTTAACGAAGCATTGCCTCACAGGGTCACCTACTCTAGCGGCATTGTATACACGAATCAGATTTAATCTAGTCGTTGACAACTATCCACGCATCCCACACTCGCCGGCGGCTACATCGCTCAAAGCTCAGGTAGGTCTAAAGTCAACTACCCAATCTCCGTCCCATGTAGCAGAGTAATCACTTCCAAACAGGAGATCGTAGTTCGGGCGTTGCACCGAATCGCTCGCAGCGAGCCCAAATACACTACTCGGTGCGAGAGAGTTGATGCTGCCAACTTTACATCTATCTACTCGAGTGTATAACTGACCGGCATGCGCGGGCATGTCCAACTATGGCGCCCGTCCGTACTATCTTCGACCACCTGTAGAGATCCAGTGTTTGCCTCCTACTCTATCACGAGGATCCATCATACAAGCTCAAAGATTCGCCATTTAAGTAAGTAATCTTACGCTTAGAGTTCTCTGCACGATAGCCGTCACTTCTTGATCTACGCGGCACGCCTACTCAGAACTGACCCTAGCTCCCGGCTTGGGTGCGGATCTGGCTTCTGCCCCGGTGTTCGCGGCGAACTCGGATCAACTGGATGTCCTGACTTAGCATTGCTGATGAGAACTGAGTTTCTTGGCTTGCGGATAAATTACGTGTAAGTTACTGGTATGGTAGGGCCAGGGGTTTGTCACATTCGCGCTCCTAAGTCCCCGTTGAAGCTGTGGGGCCCGCAACGTAAGCGGACTTTGCTAGTCGCGGCAGCTCCGAGGTGCTTTTATCTACCTCCGCGTGTCAAAGCGAATTTGTATAATTCTGTAACTAGAGTAATGACTGGGATCTGGCGAGCATGAGAAAGCGCTGATGCATATGCATTGGCGATCTTCTCGATCTTGAGCAGATGAAGAAGGCTGAAAAGCATCAACGCGAGAACTGATCGATCCTGTGAAAAAATGTCAAGCCGCTGTGACGCCACGAGTCATACACCAGCTTCGCCATAGAGAAACAGGTATCAAACCTGGTGGCGTTTCGTTTCGAGACTCTTGGATCTTCACATGCATACGCAGGCATGCTTAATTCGTCTGAAGTTAACGAAACCTGATTCGAGTTTCTTGCAGTAGGACTTCTCTCAGTTTTATTCAGAAGCCGGCCAAAGATGATTAGCAATTGTCTCCTTCTGGGGTCATTCAGGAATTCAGAGTGCTCAGTTGTTCTGAAGACTTCCAAAGTACGAAAGGTGTGCATACGGTCACGAAGTTTAGCGAGTTTGGCCAGATCCACCAAGTTCAACTCTTGATGTAGGACCTAAGATGCCGATTATCGTGCTCGATTGCTGTTGCATAGAACAATACGACCTTCAAATAGCTAAGTATGTATAGTACTTCTATATATCGCAATACGACGTTGGAGTAGTTGAACAGGGGTAGAGACAACCAACATGTATGATAGATGGGGGGAACCATGCCTACCCTACCTCCGTATATATTCGGTGGTATTGGCTTTTCAATCAAGTCAAAATGCCTACACACTGCTGCACCTGCGTTCAATATCCTGAACATACAAATCCAATTTCATTTGACACTTGATCACCTTCGTAAGTCGATTGATCATCTCGTCGTTGAGCTGTCAATAGCTAATTAAGCTGAAAGAATGGCGTCATTCCACTCCTAATGTTGAGTACATAGACTTGAGTGATTCCTCCCCTGCATCGACATACTTCTGCTAATGTGACTAAAACACCCGCAAAAGAAGCAGATTCTTGCGCATTCAGACCGGATACTCCGTGTCCCGTCGATGGTTTTTCGACGCCCGTGTCCGATGCCTTGATGCCCTTTTCCTGTCTCAGTCGGAAGGATCTAGTCATCCACATTTCTGGTAGAGCAATCAGGCTTCTTCAAACGATCGATTTGCAAAAGATCTGTGGTATTATTTGCGAACTTTGCTTTTGCGGTCATCATCGAGACTTCCGCGAGATAGTTGGTGTTGCGAACTTGCTGCTATGATCCACAGCGCCGAATGATCGGAAACGCTAAGGATTCACCTAGTCCCTGAATCTCCTTCTGTCTAAAGTCCTTTTCACAAGAGATACTAAGCTGAATGAAGTTAAAACTGTCCATAAAAGCGATGTTTTGGCAATGTAACCCAACGGTTGATGTTTTGGGACACTTAACCTAGGTTGGCTCGCAGCTGAAAAGTGCGGCTGAATCTCCACCGCTTGGCTAGATCCCACGTGATAGCTTCCTGACAACCTCTTCATTGGTCTATCAACATCTACACTCGTATCCTTTCATATCAAAAGAAGCTTATCTCGCCCGCAACTCGCAGCTTACAGGCTTCCGACAGTCGATGTCAGTGAAAGTCTGCGGCCAACATTCCATAACCTCCAACATATCAACACTTGGTCACCAGCTCCCAAGCTCTCGCCATCGTGATCGAAACCCAATTATCAATACCAATGCCAGACCAGACAGACTAAAACCCACTCAAAAATGACGACTCAGTATCATTACACACCCTTCTCCACCCCAAAATCAATCCGCCTCATCCGCCTCGTCAACACCGCAGACAAATCATCCCCCCTCGAATGCTCGTTCGAGGAAACCTCCCTCGACAACCCAGTCTCGTACGCAGCCCTCTCCTACACCTGGGGAGGCGAACCCTCAAACGTCCCCCTGAGAGTAGTGAACAACACCACCACAACAACATCTTCCAATGGCGCCCAGCAAACCCCCCAACCCCCGTTAATGATAACCCCAAACTGCGCCGCCGTCCTCAACATCCTCCGCGGACCACGCATCCGCGACCTCTCGCTGTGGGTCGACGCCGTCTGCATCAACCAGTCCTCCAACGACGAGAAGACCGTCCAGGTCGGCATGATGGCGGAACTCTACGAAAAGGCAAAGTACGTCTTCGTCTGGCTCGGCAACGAGTGGGCGCCCGCTTCGGTGCTTGCTTTGTATAAAGGTGTTCCGAAGTCACGAGATGACCATGAACCAGGTGAGTACCGACTGCGGAAACGTAAATCTGCACTGAACGTGGGAGTTTCAGTTTGCCTCTTCACTCATACTGCCTCACAAGACCCCTCCATCCTCTCACTAACAATCCCAAAAGACCTAGACCCAGCTCTCCTCTCTAAAATCCAACGCGCGCCCTACTGGCTCCGCGTCTGGACCCTCCAGGAAGCAACCTACAACAACACCTTCATCCTCTGCCTCGACGGCGGGGGCAAGGCTCTCTCCACCATCCTCCAGAACTGGGGCGACGCCCATACAAGTCACCCGGACCCGAACCAGCTCGCCATCAACATGCGTCGGAAAATCATCAAGGACGTTTCTACTACGACTAGTTCTACTACGACTAGTTCTACTGCGACTGGTACTACGGGTGTTGCTGTGAATGCTACATCTGCCGAGGAGCAGAAAGAAGCGGCAGAGATTGCCGCGCGCCGCGGGAAATTGGACGTCTACCATCTCAGAATGCTGCTGTACCTACAGTCGACGGAACCCCGAGACAAAATCTACGCCCTTCGCTCCATCTTCCCAGAGACCTTTGGAAAAGTAGCGGTCGACTACACGGACCCCGTGGAGAAAGTCTACCGTGAGGCGACTAGGCAGCATATCATGGGACAGGACAGTCTCACCCATCTCCTCCTCCTCGATGGAGGAAACACCTCGACATCAGCATCAACAGCAACATCGACAACAACCACTTCCTCTCCAGTCCCAGACCTCCCCTTCTGGGCCCTGAACTGGAATAAACAAGTCACAGACAGCAGATACCTCCTCGACGTCCCAGCATCATCATCCCGCGACAGCAAACCCTCCTACAGATTCTCACCCGACGGACGCACGCTCTACCTCAAAGGCAGGAGCGTCGGGCGCATAGGCGACCGCATCAGTCCCAAACTCCCACTACTCGACCTATCCTTCGTCCTAGCAGAGAAAAAGGAAGACTTCATCGCCTGGGTGGGTGAAGCCAGACGTATATCCCAGGCCTTCCTCGCAGACATCCTATCACCACCGCCCACGGACGCAAGCAAAGAAAACCAAGAAAACGCGCTCCAGACCTTTCGCAGCATCCAGGCCCTCCTCGTACGCATCCTCCACGCAGACCCCCAAACGGAACCCGACGCCGCCTCCCTGGCTGCACTCTCCACGGCTGAAGCGCTCGCAGAGGCAGTAACGTCACAGACACCGCCCGCCTGGTTAAATATAGGCAAAATCACCGCGTCCATAGGCTCGGGCTGCATGTTCCTCACCACTCACAACCACTTCGGGTTCTGTGTCTCGCAAACGGAGCCAGGGGACGAGATCTGTGTGTTCTCGGGGCTGAATGTTCCGTTCGTCGTTCGATCGAGGGGAAGTGGGAGCGGGTATATAGTCGTCGGGTATGCGGTCGTCGATGGGGTTATGGACGGGGAGGCATGGCCTGACGACGAGGGCGAGTTGGAGGAGTGGGCGTTGGTGTAGATGCTTGACGAAACATACCGTCAAACATCCAGCATCGGGACCATGAATACAACCCAGCACACCCAGAGATGGGCATCTCAAGTACGACCCCCAATACACGCGGGAAAAGAAACAGGCAGAAGGGTAAACAAGGCATTACATATATCCATACACCCAACCCCAGGCCCGGCCCTCCCGGAATCGGCACCGGCAGTCCGCATCACTTACTCAGCGCCACCCCGGCGGATCCACCAGAACACACAACCTTACCTTAGCTTCGGACTCAATAATCTCCTCTCCAAAGTCCGAATATCTCGATCTTCGATCACCCTCCTCCACCTCCTTTTCAGCCCCAGCCAAACCCAACCCAGGATATGCCTCCGTGTTTCCCCCCTTGCATATTACATTTGTACGGTCCCTACCCGGTCCCGGGAGCGTGGACAGGCCGCGATGCATACTTTAATTTTGTCTCAACGTCGTCAGTTCGGGGGCGATCACATCAGTGGATTCCATACGGAGAATAATTTAGACTCTCTGGCGTGTGCAGGTTCCCCAGAACTAGTGATCTGAGTGATGTTAATGTCATCTCGATCACCACGTGGTTCCGTTTCTTTAGTTCTGGAAACAGTCTGGCAGGTTGCCACTGCTGCACTGTACCGTATTATACGGTGGTCAATATGAAGTAGCCCATGGAAATTTCACTGCAGTTGGGAATATATGTAAGGTCATGTTGTAACATGAATATATGAACAGTTGAACATTAAGACAGCAGACAGCTTTTATCTAGTCTATGAAAATAACCCTCCAACGCCGAAACAATGCATTGATGCTGTGTCTAATGCAGGGCGCTTTCGCCCGTCTCCGCCATGAACTTTTGGCAGTTGAGAAGTGTACGAAGCTGATCGCTGACCTCCTCGAGTCTTCCAATGACCTTCTTGTTGCCATCAACGAAACCCAAGATGGAGTAAGGGATGCCGGTATCCTTGCAGAACTCCTTGACAAAGACCTGCGCCTTGCGGAGATTGTGCCGCGGGACGCGCGGGAAGAGGTGGTGCACGGCCTGGAACTGAAGACCGCCGTGGATGAAATCCAACCAGGCGGGGCAGTCGACGTCCATGGTGGTGCGAAGCTGGCGCTGGGCAAAGGATTCGGACTCGCCAAGGTCCGAGGTGGACATGCCCCAGTGAGACAGGGTAATCTGAACATGCAGAGGCATGGTGATAATGTGGGAGACCAGAACGAAGGCGACGCGGATGGGCCAGGTGGGAAGAGTGTTGAGAATCAGACGCCAGCCAAAGATGTACCAGAAGCAAGCCATGAAGGCGATCTCAGTCGGGCGAATCCACCAAGCCTTGGAGGCTCCCAGGGAGGAAGATCTGCGGGACAGGACGTGAAGCCAGGAGAGAAGGTAGAGGTTGAAGCGAGCGATGCCCATGACGGGGTAGTAGGTGTACGCCTGGTACTTGGCGAGAACATCGGCCGCGGCATCCCAGACGAAGACGAAGCCGTCATAGTAAGTCGACTTGATGGACTTGAAGAAAGAAGGGCAGGTGGCGAAGAGAGGGACGTTCTGGATATCGGGATCGTGCTCCTGAGATGTGTTAGTGGCAGGAATCGAGACACGGTGAATAGTGGGCAAGACTTACAGGCTGGTTGGTAATGAGATGGTGGACATTGTGACTGCTCTTCCACCATCCCATAGAAAGGCCGCAGCAGAAGTCGGCAACAAAGAGACCAATGAGGGTGTCAAAGGTAAAGTTGTGGGTGATGGCGCCGTGTCCAGCGTCGTGGGCAGAGAACATGATCTGATGCCAGAAGAGACCCAAGAAGCAGGCCGAGGTCATGTACCACTCAAAGTGCAGAGCAGTGAGGAAGAGGGCGAACAGAGTTGAGTATCTGCACATCTCCTTGCCATAGTCCAAGTAGGGGCAGTCGTAAAGACCAGCATCCTTGATACGCTCATGGAGCAGGCGGTACTTTTCCTGGATATCGCGCTGAACGGCAGGGTCAAGAGAAGGGTACTCGTCGAGATCCTTGTTGATGTTCTGTTGGATGGACCACTCGGTGTACTGGTCGGCGGTCATGCGGCTCCGGCCCGACAGACCGGGGCCGGCGGCGAGGGCATCGTCGGTTGGGTCTGCAGGTGCAGCAAGACGACGTCTAATGCCCGTCTCAGTCTGGGGCTCGGGCTTGGTCTCGACCTCTGCACTGCTGCATTCGGAAGTCAGGGACGTGCGGGAGCTCCCGCCAGATACATCGGAGACGGCATCGTCGGCGGAGTCATCTTCATCGAGATCGGACGAGGGGCAGTCGACGGCAGCGTCCGTGGCATCATCTGCAGTAGCACCGGCAGCGTTGGGTGCAGATGCGGGTGTTGTGGTCTCTTGCTTGGTGTAGACGCCGCCCCTAATTGGTGGTGTCATGTTGATCCAGGGACCCGCAGGTTTCCGGCCGATCCGAAAGGCCTTCATGGTGTTGAGTGTGGCAGCCGAATGGTACCTGTCAAAAGCGATATGTCAGCACACTAATTCCACTTAACGCAGCAATAACGGAGTCCGAATGTCCAGCGAATCCGAAATATTAATTGGCCCTTTCCCCCTTCTCCCACCATTTGGACCATGTGGAAAAATAAGCTTAACCAGACTTCTGATTTTATCTCGGTCGCTTTCGCATTCCCGGATGCTTCTTTTTTCCCGACGTCCCACCCCTTTTCAGATTATTTATCCGAACCCGCGGGAATGATGGGGGCACGCCGCATAAGGGTCCAGATTCGGAGGGGGTTCTCAGCCTCAAGCTGAAGATGGTGGGAGGGGGGCAGATGTGATGCACCCAAAGGTTAATTGGACATGGAAGGTAAGTCGAGCCTCTTACACTTTGATCTCGTCGGTCGCATCTCTTCCAACCATGTGCAGGATAGCCAACTGGCCACCAGGATGCTTGCCCATCCACCCGTCGAGGCGAAGAACCATTTCGTCAAGAATGACGATTGTGCGTCCATCTGCAATCATGCCCTCCACCTCGCGGGGGGTGATGATTCTGCTATCGCGATCCATTTTCGTAATGGTATGGATGGTTTCGTTATTCGATTAACACTTTGCGCTGTGTAGCCAAATTTTGGATTCGTCGAAAAAAGAAGGATCGACGAATTTTTTGTTTTGGTGGGTGGTGGTGACGAGGTTTCGTCAACGTGGTGAATTCGAGAGAGGGTGACTGCTGGAAGGCAGGAAGGGAAAGTGTGGTCGAACTTGGCCCAACGAACACAAAACCCCAATCGAACTCAAATTATCGCCGCACAATTGCGTACGAGGTCGACAGGCAGTTGAGGTCCAGTCGCAAGAGGACAGGAAGAAGGAAAGAGAAGAGTCGGTTCGGTGGTGAACCTGGGTAGGTGATGGTGATGGTGATGCGCCGGGGACGAACTGGTTGGTCGAAGGTGGGCGATGCGGTATTTTACGTATTATCGACCTTGGCTTGCTTGGGGGTGAGCTGGCTGGCGGCAGGCAAGATGCGCGGTGACAGGAAAGCTTCAGGACCCTGTCGGACAGCTTTCGGATCGGGATGGCGAGAAAGAGAATTTACGGCAAAGGCGAAGCAGTCGACACTCGTGCCATTTTCAGATGAGAACAGACGACATGGACATGACCTGGGAAATAGGAAGATGGAGGGGGGGCAGGCTCTGGATAAAGGGCAGAACAAACGAGCAAGAGTCAAGAGAGAGAGGGACGGGAGAGACAAGAAACGGGCAGACGGGACAACGGGCCAACGTAACAGGGCGACGGGGGTGTGAGGTGAATGGAATAATACTGGATGGATGGATGGATGGATACGGATACCGGGGGAGGAGGAGGAGAGACGAGACGAGACGAGAACGTGAGAAGAAACGTGTGGATGGAAAGGAGCAGCACAAGAGGCAAGCCGCAAACCAGCTCCATCCAGGGGAGAGAGAGAAAGAGCAACCAGCAACAGCAAAAGCACCACCAAGAAAGTACACCAGACGAGACGAGCAAGCGGCGGCGGCAAAGATGCCAGGGACGACGGTGCGGTACCTACTCCGTATAACCCGTGGCTCATCCCCGTACGAGACTACGAGTAACGAGGAGCAAGCAGGTCGTGGAGTGCGTGGAGCGTGGAGCGTGGAGCGAGGCGAGGGTGCCCAGGTAAGGTGGTTCTTCAAAAGATTTGTGGATCATCTTTTTCCATTGCATCCACACCCACTTGGTTTCTTGGATTCACCACCAAGAGTCAACCCACTGCCACAAGTGTGTGCGGGCTGTTGCTGCTGCACCTGCTGCTGTTGCTACTACTCATAGTGTGAGTGCGAGTGAGAGACTACCGTCGGTCAAGGACAGCTTGTCTTCGAGTTAGGCAGGTCGAAACAGTGCGCGTGGGTTCTTGGTGGAGGTGCAAGTGACTGGATGGGGACGGGATGGATATGGGGGATTGGGATTAGGATGGGACATGGGCCATGCCATGGGCCAAGGGTGAGAGAAACTGTGGACATGGAGACATGACATGGTGCAGGGGGGCGGAGGGGGAAACCGATGGAGACTCTCTCTCATCATTGAGATGCAAGAAAGTAGTCTTTCCAATCTCCCCGACTAGCTTCCCACTCCCAGATTTCCCGCCAAGACAAAAAGGAACCGAACATCAGCCAGGTTGTGGTGGTTGTGGTTGCAGCCAAGCCAAGGTATTGGATTGCTCAGGTATGCCTACACAGCACAAAGTGGTGCAGGTACTCTGTGAGTCTGTATGCGCGATGGCGTAGCCATGTGGACATGGCAATCAGACATGTGGTGAGTGAGTAAAAATGCAAGATGGACAGGTAAGGAGAAAGGTAAAGAAACAAAAATGTCTGTGTGTATGAAATTCGGCGCTGAAAATGCAGGGCAGAATGAATGATAGCGAGTATTCGTATGGGTACGCAGGTACGCAGGTACGAATACGTGCGAATAATAGTATGGACACATACGCGAAAGTTCGCAAAGAAAAAAAGACTGACAGAATGGAAATGGACGCGCCCAGCTCATTCACGGCAAGGCCACACCCCTCCCCATCTGCCAATCTTGTTTCCCGAATCCCCCCCCTGATCCAATCTAGTAAATTGGCCGTTGGCGCTTTCGCTAGCCCCGGGGGCGCAGCTTGTTGCGTTGCTGCTCTTCTCTTTCTCGCCTCTTGGGAGCTTGGGGCCACTGGGCTTGCTGGAGAATGGGGGCTGGGCTCTGCAAGGTGCAACTATACATTGGCCATTTGCCTTTGCCTCTCAGCACACGGCAGATAGCAGACGAGACTGACAGACGAATGACTCTAGAATGAAGCAATTGTAAGAGATTTACAGAGAGTGAGACTCGTAAATCAAACGAAATGGACGTGTACCGGGGTGAGCGAGGAGGGAAGGAGAAAAAATTAAAAAAGAAAAAAGGTGAAGGAGCTTATCTGATTGACACCGGTTGACCTTGCGCCGGCGGGGGGGCCTGGGCTGGGCAGTGGGAGCCTTGACAGGACCCTGAAAGGCTGAAACGATGAATATTGGGGTCCTTCTCGAATCATGCACTTTTTCCAATGTTGGAGAAGGCGGTGGATTCTGCCATTCTGGAAGGTCATTCCTTGCCTTTGCCTCCCTACCATTGGACCCGAAGACGGTACGAAGTGCGCGGGTGGTGAGCGGTGCGCAGTGCGCGTATTACCTGAGCATCCCATCCATCACGGTCGACATGGAGAACCGTGACGGTTACCGGAACACGGCTGAGGAAAACCGAGGAAAGAGAAGAGCACCTTGGGACCTTCCACCATTGAAACCTTGGGGGCCCTTGAATGGGTGAGTGGCTTGGCAGGGAAGGAAGGACCGTACTCGATACGGAGGGGCGGGGCCACCTTGGCAGGAAGTACCTAGTGTACGCACTTCAGTACGCGGGTGTAAAGTGCGCCGCAGGCTAA
Organism: Colletotrichum scovillei; assembly: GCF_011075155.1. NCBI lineage: Eukaryota > Fungi > Ascomycota > Sordariomycetes > Glomerellales > Glomerellaceae > Colletotrichum > Colletotrichum scovillei. The sequence continues at coordinate 2,979,805 of NW_023336263.1, forward strand.
ACTGCTGCAGCGCCATTGCCCATTCTCCATTCTCCAGACTTGCACCTTCCAGGTTTCTGGGGCCTCGCGTTGCCCTTTCCCTCATTCACCTAAGCTCCTTCCCAAGTCATTTCCAACAGTCTAAGACTAGGCAAGACCAAGACCAAGACCAAGCAAGTGCACCCCTCCGAGGACTTGGCAGCCGCACACAGACACTTTGGCACCTCGCACCTCGCACCTCGCAAAGAGTGGAAGAAAGGAAAGGGCGAAAGAAAAAGTTGGCAAGAGTCAAGAACCCCCAAGAACACGCGTCTTGAGTGGGAAGTGCGCGAGAAAAGAATGGAGAACAAGTGGGACGAGGACCCAGGACCCTTGAAACTCAATTCCACCGTCCCGCGAAGAGACACCAAGGACACATTGACACAAAGACGGCACCTGCTCTGGGAGAAACGGGAGAGACTAGCAGTGTGGCGATTGTGCTGGGAATGCCCTTTTCTCCCATCGAGCCTTGACTCTTGAGTCTTGACTAGTGTAGAACCCCTCCTTACGGCAGATCCATCACCATGGTTGAGTCTTGACTTGACAAGTGCCAGTGTGGGTGGGAGAGTCTGAAGTCAAAACTTGGCCCAAGTTTTGAACCTGTGGAAGAATGTTTCTGGAACTGCCGCTCAAGCTCTGGCTAGACCTCCTACCATGTCTCGTCTTTCTCTCTACCTTAGTCTTGGGGGAGCCTTGGCTTGGTTTGTGTGTATGTGTGTCGCAGTCTTGGTTAGAGCGGCTGTTTGAATCGTTTGGACCAATTCCATTGTCTCGTCTCTTGGTTTCCTTGGTTTTTCTTTGACCTCTGATTGCACATGGCAACTTGGCAAGCTGCATGGAAAAGGACATTGAACGCAACAGAAAAGAGCTGTTCCTCAAAGGGAACTGTTTCCCTCGGCTACTGTACGCGGTCCCATTCAACGCCGTCCACCTTGGTCGCTTGCCCCTCCCTGGTCCTTCCTTCCCCGTGCGAGGTGGTGCCAGGTGGTGGCTCATTTAGCGAGCCGAGCTGTTGGGGCGGAACCAGACGAAATTGGCCCGAGGGAAATGGCGCGCCTGTCAAGGCAGCGCCGCAGGGGAGGGAGGGGCAACTTGGGCAAGGGCAAGCCAAGGGGGGTTCGGAACTTGGAAAGCCACAAGTTGACAAGCTTGCCTAGCGATAGTATCCGTTCGAAATGCGAACGTGCCTTTGATCTTCAGAGTCCCACGATCCACCGTTAATAACGAAATCAACGTACGGATATCCGCGGGAAGATTAATTGATGAAAGACAGACACACACACATATCCCGGACCAAACGCAACAAAAAGATGATGGACGGGTGGCCAAGTGGGGGCATCTCGCAAACCGAGGTATGGAGCAGGAAAGATGGCAAGAACGACCACAAGCAACCTCGCTGGTAATCAGGAAGCAGCAAGCAGCAAGCTGCGAAAACGGGAAACGCCGTAATCATCCAATGGCCAGGCTCCAGCCTCTTGGCTAACGGAAGTTTCCCCTTGGCGCCGCCGACTGCGCCTCGCAAAACCCCCACAAAACGTCAAGTGCGAACCCGAAGCGGGAGGGGATTGATGGATGGCGCCGACTTCCTCTAGTTCCCATCATGCGGCATGCCTCTATCTAGGTACTATCTAACCCGCGGTTTCTCTACGAAGGTAATCTATACTGCTCATCTATCTAACCTCACATCACGGCACTCTATCATCTACCAGCAGGCTATGCTCGTACTGCGTGAGGGGTGGTTCGCCGATGGTCACAAAACTCGTTCCAAATTAACCTCCTAATTGAGCGTCATGTCGCAGCAATCGCCAAAACCCTAGCTGCTGGGGTGCTCCGAGCTCGTCCTATCTAACTTTTTCACCTGCTTCTCCCTATTTTATCTCTTTCCGTGTTTGCGAGACGAATGAGACGAGGCACACAATACACACCAAACAATTGGCATCCCATCTTTTCGGGTACGGATAAGTGACTTTTTTCCCTGCAGGCTGGCTGCACTGCACTTGCTGCAGGCCTTCCATTGCGGGATGGTGGCTGCATCCAATTACCCTACACGGTGCACCTCCATCAGCAACATCAGCAGGTTCCTGATAGAGGACCAAGCTGTATGCGTCTTTTTCCCCGATTCGTTTCTAGTCGGCAGCAAGAGTTTTCAGACTTTTTCCACCGAGCTCGTGCCAGCCAGCGTTCCAGCGCCTACCTAGCGAGAGAGTCAGCTCGGAAATAGCGCTCAGCTGAGTATCTCGCAGCCGAGGTGTGTGTAGGCCTTCAGCCAGGTGGTGGTTGTTGGCTGAATCGCTTTTTGCCGTCTCACCTATCAAATATCCCGGCACGGTGACGCTGCATGTGCTGCAGCAGCGCAGCAACACCAAGATTGAATTGAAGAAGCGGGAGCGGGCTGGAACCGGAACAGCTGCCATGCCTGTCATCCCAGAAATCTACACAACTTCGAAAAGGAACCCCACTTAACAGCCACGACTAAGGGCCGGGGCCCAGGGGTGTGGTGAGCAAAGCGGAAGCCAGCAAGGAAAATAGGTGCGAGCCTGGTGAGGTGCCATCGCCAATGGAGTGCCGCAGGAGAAAAATGTAGGTACCCGGAAGCAAGGCCGCGTACGTAATATCCCGTATCCATGTTCGAGACCGTTGAGTGGCACAGTCTGTCATGGGGCTCGCCCGTCCGCGGGTTCAGAACAAATTGATGGGAAAGGGGAGGGACTTGGGGTCATCAGGGAGAGGGGAAGAACTTCTTGGGAGGGGTGGGGGCGTCGTATGGATACCTACGCAGTAACGGATACAGCCATTCGGCCAATTCTGCCAACTCCCAAGAATATCTCAGAAAAGTGGTACGGCCAGACGACGATCTCTATGCAACTTTTCAAAATTCCTAGCCTCCGTTCACCGTCTTGAGTCTTTTGACACTGTGGATAGCCACATTCGATGGAGAAGAGGAAGAAGGAAAGCAAAGGGGAGGGAAATAGCGTCATCGGCGTCGCAAGTCGGCTTGGATTCCCATTGAAGCCATAAGCTAGACGACGGACAATCAAAAGTGGGTTGTTGCAGGAACATCACAAGACGATCCGAATAGGCGGCATGCAGAAAAGGCTGATGCGCAGTTGGAAAGCGCAAATCCCATACGTGTGATACGACCGAGGGAGGCAAAGGAGGGTTGCCAATACGCAATAGCGGAGACTAGCAGAAAGGGGTTTGGCTGTTCCGTCTGGCAAAATGGCCCATCGATCCATGATGATGTTCATCATTCTCCTCAGCTCTTATTCTCCTCTCTCTCTACTGTTTACAGGCTTGTGGCCCATTGGCCGTACGGGAATTGCTGGCATGCTGTCTCCAGCTTTTCTGTCTCGTCGACTCCTGCTGATCAACTTGATTCTAACGAGTTGCACACCATAGACTGTGAGGCAGTTCCAGCGGCGTCATCTAATTCGGATGGGTTAGGGGGCCGCGGGCATGGCATTGGCGTGCGAGCTACGGGAAGCTACTTGAGGCTAGAGCTTTTCTGCCACTTTGGAGACAAGTTGGAGAAAGACATGCGCGATGGCACCTAGACATGCCAAATGCCAGCCTTTGAATCTACGCTTTTCCCAGCGTGGGATTGGCGCGCAGAGGTTCGCGTGTTGGATACGACACTAAACGTGGTTTCTGGGCCTGGACCCAGAATCCCGTCCGATTGAGATTCGACTCTGGATGGACCAAGATCAAGGGGCCTGGGGTCCCCACTCGGTAACGGTTTGATTGGCTTTCCAGCAACGGTTCCTCTTTGCCACGGTCACGAGCTTTCGGATTAACTCGTACCTTCTCTCGTGAAGCTCGGAATATCCCCCGCCAGGTCTTTCCACTCTAGAGGTACGTGCCGCTCCATGCAAGACAGCTTCAGCCTCAGGCATAACCTTGTCTCTCCCCCGGCGTTGAGTCTGCTGACTAAGGTTTCAAGCTGTTTCGGTCGCCACCGCAGCTGGTCATCATTTTTCCCTCACGCACACCGAATCGACCGGCCGAGTCGTCTAATAACTGGTTATCACGGCACGGCCGACATCTACGTTTGGCAAGATGAAGCGCAATGTGCCCCAAAAAGAACAGTGTTCTCGAATCATTCCATTCCTCGTCCCGATACCCGAACTGATTCATCTGCCCGCCGTTTGACCCTGAAAATCTTCACACTGCAAGAAACAACACTTACATCAGATGGACGAAAAAACCGTACTGCCGTGAGACTAAAGCTGACTCGGCCCAGAAACAATCGGCCTTCGTCCGAGTCACGTGGAGTAAGATCTGTTGTCATCCCGTCTCCGGTTTGGGACGAAAAGCATGTAAGATTCAGACGCGGGCAGATACCAATTTCGTTTCGTTTTGCCTCACATCAAGACGATCCAGGGGAGTGTGTACCAAAGAACAAGAACACAGTGGAAAAGGCAAAATCCCGTCGGAACGAAGCTGTACGCGCGAACATGAGCAAAGTTTGAATCTGCATTATCACCGAGTTTGCCAAAATAGCATCCATCTAGCCATTCGTTGAAGGGACAAACCCTTCCCTCGCGCGGAGGCTACTGTCTCCACTTCCGTCCAGACCCTCACGGAACCGGATACTTGGTAGTGAGCGGCATCGGACCGATCACCGACGGCACCTTCAGTAAACCCCGGGCCCCCGAACAAGATAAACCCAGTGCCAAGTTGCACCCCGCGCTCCGCCCACCATGTCCGCGTATGAGCGTGAATGCGAGCACAGGTACGACTACGAACCGCTCTCGTCCACTGACACCGAAAACGACGGCTTCAGGCTGCTCCTCCTCGAGCCCTCCGCCGCCCGCGCAGACCAACTCAGGGGATCCCTACGCAACACCACCCTCGCCGAGTGCGACTACGACCTGATCGACCCGTACACAGCCCTGTCGTACGTATGGGGCACCTCAGAACGGGCATGTCGGATCCGACTCGTCGATGGCAACGGCCGTGAGCGCCTCTTTGCAATCACAGCCTCGCTCGACGACGCTTTGCGCGACTTGCGCGACCCCACGCGCGTGAGGAGGGTCTGGGCGGACGCCCTCTGCATTGATCAGGATAACGTCGACGAGCGCAACGCCCAGGTGAGGTTGATGGGGCAAATCTACTCGACTGCTCACAGCACCGTCATCCACCTCGGCCACCTCACGCCCGACGTTACTGAAGTGTTTTCCGTGCCCCGTAATTTCGCCCCCGAGCCCGCTACGGACAACGGCGAAAGTACCGCCGTCGCCGCGATAGTAGAAGGAGGGCCCTGGAGCTTGCTGTCCAAGACATGGTTCGAGCGCGTCTGGGTTTTCCAGGAGCTTGTCCTATCGAGAGATCCCTGGGTCCAATGCGGCGGCAGACGAATACGTTGGCGCGAGTTCTGCACCTTCTTCCTCGGTGGCGCAGGCACAGGCTCGTCACCGAGGGCGCAGAATGACGAAGAGAGGCGGCGCGTCCTGGCGGACATGAACGCGAGCTGGGCCAGCCAGTCGAGGCTCCCTCTTCACCGTGCCGTCAAGGCGCGTAGAGGCCTAGGCGCCACTAACCCGGCTGACTTTGTCTACGCCACGTTTGGCATCATTAGTGATCTCGAGACTGTTGAGCAGTACTTGAAGATTGACTACAACATGTCGGTCGGCCGTACGTTTGGCAAAGTTGCCCAGTATATGTTCTACGAGCTCGGTATTGAGCAGATGGTGTTTCACGTAGACGATGCTCCCGCTTCGAAACGAGTAGATGGCCTTCCGTCCTGGGCACCGGATTGGAATCTCGAAGCTTCTTACACCAAGAGGAGTCCGCTCTGCATGATCCAGGACAACAGCTTGGACCACATCAGAGTGAAGAAGGAGGTTCACCATGCCTTTACCCAGTCTTCGAATAGTGATCTGCCGCTCGTTATGGGGCACATTGGCATGAAGGTCGACACGATCAAGCACGTCAGCTGTGTGATGCCACCTGGTCTACAGAATTCGTACCTGACTGCAGACTATGACGCCGCGCGATCAGAGTTGATGGGTATGTATAGAAATGCCTACGCATCGGGAGATAGGTTCGGTCAATATCGACACGTTCCGCTCAAGGGCAAGGAATCGGAGCATGAGCGTCTTTGCCAGGTCGTCGGTACCACATGGGCTGGGGCACTCGAGAATTTCCACAGGCAGTCATCCGTTTCCGGTGACCAGTCGGGAGAAGGGGATGCCGGCTTTCTCGAAACCCTCGCGCGTTGGCTGGCCTCTGAAGCGAACAAGAAGCGCGAGTTCGTGGGCTCGGGCACAAGCGGCGTCGTCAAGCGCCTCTACGGCTACTTTGCCCGGACAGGCGGCGACTCCGACCTTGATGGCAGACGATTAGCCTCGACTGGAGACGGGAAGATGAGTATAGTGCCGGCGCAAGCTTTGGCGGGGGACGTGCTTGCGTATCTAGTAGGCAGCAACACCCCCGTTCTGCTTCGCTCAAAGGACGCTGGGGTTCGCGGACCAGAGATTGAGCGTTTGTTGTTGGAGTCCCTGAGGCGGCCTGGCTGTGGCGTTGTCACGATGACGAACGAGCAGAAGGAAGAGGAGCTGTGGAGGGTTCCTAGGCAAGGTGAGGTCGCGGTCGAGCACTTTTCGGTCATTGGGGAGGCGTATCTTGATGGGCATGTGGGCTGGCCTTTGAAGTATCTGCCTAAAGAGTCTGATATGCGGATTTTGGCATTGCACTGAGTTGTGTGAGCGAGACTAGCTAGCGGTGATACCCATACATCCATAGTCTTATTTCGTGATTAAACGCGGATTCTCGTCAGGAAATTTCAAGACTTCTCTAAACATCGACTCCCGCTCAGAGGACAAAAGAGGAAACAGATAGGGGTATCGTGATATATTCAGGGACTCGACATACACCAAGGGCCGGCACCGGCCTAAGCTCCGCGCCAGCCTCACTTCATGGCCGCCTCCCAGTGCGGCGCATTCAGTATCAAAGCCATTAACGACCCCGAAAATAACGCAGAAACAGGCACGGTAACAAACCACCCGAAATAGATCCACGCCACGAGCCGCGGGTTGATAGACCGCCAATCCCCATTCGCCAACCCGACCCCGACCGTCGCGCCGGCAATACACTGCGTAGTCGACACAGGCAGCGCAAGCTTCGTCGCCATCATCACCACCACCGCGCTCGCGAGCTCCATGCAGAACCCTCTACTCGGCGAAATCAGCGTCAGCCTGTTCCCCAGGTTCCGCATGACGTGATACCCGTACGTCAACAAGCCCAGCACGATGGCCCCGCCGCCGAAGCAGAGAATCCACACCGGCACTCCCACCGACGTCTCGATGGCCCCCGTGCGCCAGATGTCGTAGGCCGTCGCGAATGGTCCGATGCTGTTGGCCACGTCGTTTGCGCCGTGGATGAAGCTCGCGGCGGAGGCGGTGAGGATCTGGAGGGCGCTGTACATGTGTTCTGCGCGGTTGTCGTAGTGCGGGGCGCGGGCGTGCATGTCGGCGATGTCCCAGGAGAGAACGGCGTTGCGCTTCTGCATCGTGATGACGTCTTGTTCTAGGCCGCGGAGGAGGAGGCGGTTGAGGCGCCAGGTGAGGACGGGGAGGCATGTGTTGGGTCCTGACGGGCGGGGTGGGATGTGTTCTGAAGTAGAGGAGTAGGAGGATGCGGAGGGCCGGCGGGTGGTCTCTGTCAAGGCTGATGTTGTTGATTTTGCTACTGGGGTTTGAGGGGGGCCCAGGACTGGCGGCGAGAGGATGGGTTGGTCGTCTTTGAAGAGGTCTGATGGCGTTTGGCTGCTTGATATTGATTCTAAGAGGGTTTCTGAGGCTCTCACGTAGGCGAGCTCGTCGGCGGTGAGGTGGCCGCGGTAGTAGTCCTTGATGTTGACCCTCCGTACTCCGGCTGGAGGTAGTGGCGGTGGCGGCCGGTTAAGGAGCCAGGGGCCCTTCCACATCATGAGCCAAGTCAGCTCCCAGTCTTCGTTGACAATCTTCCGCCAGAGGTATGGCAGGAGGAAGAAGGCTTGGAGGAGCGTTGCGCCGGTGGCGACGGAGAAGACTGCGATGAGGACTTGGGTTGCTGTTAACTCAACCTGGAGCTGGACGCCTTTCCAAGCTACGAGCACTATTCAGCGTGTCAGTCTCGGTGGGAAGGAATCATCACGATTCTTATACAATGGGGTAGGGAAGCGGAACGCGAGGACTCACTCGTCAATGAGCCAAAAGTCAGAAAGGTGTAAAACGGAATTGTAAAGAAGGCATTCCGCACAGCATTCGCCTTGGTCAAGACAAACCTCTTCGTCACCAGAAACATCACCGCCCCGAGCGCCCCGCTCAACCCCGGCGCGATAACCCAGGCCGCAAACACCTGTGATACACCGTCCCACCCCCAACTAACTTTCGAGATACCCACGCTCGCTGTCGCGGCGCCGACGAGTCCGCCAATAATGGAGTGCGTCGTGCTGACGGGTAAGCCATTGCGGGTAGCGATGCTGAGAAAGACAGAAGAGCCAAATATGGCGCACATCATGACGAGCAGAAGGACGCTAGGTTGGGCGGCGTAGAGGTGCGGGTCGATGATCTTGTTACGGAGAGTGTCTGTCACACGGGAACCGACGGCTACGGAGCCGGAGAACTCGGCGACGGCAGCGATGGCCATTGCTTGTTTCATTGTGAGGGATCGGGAGGAGACGGACGTCGCGAATGAGTTTGCGACGTCATTCGCGCCTGGAATTGACATGGTCAGTTGTATGTGTATGGGCAGCTCCATCGAAGTTCTGCAGCAGGTCTATTCTAGCACAGCCTGGTGAGACATACCAATGTTCCAAGCATCGAGAAAGGAGAAGATAGTGGTGATGGCGAAGATGTAGTCATATTGATGCAGTGCGGCGGCCATGATAGCTCGCCGGGCTTTAGTCTTCAGTGGTATGCTCTTGAAAACGATACAAGCTCAGATGTTCCCAGTCTCTCGGAGCCAACACTCAGATGGCCGATGAAGTCTCGTCGTCGGCTCCCGTTTCTTCGGCGGATCCCTGTCTCCCAGACATGTTGTGCTAATTCGATCCCATGCTCGTCGATGATGATGATGATGGTCTTGAAAGCTGATCAGGAAGCAGTGATGACCTGAGACGGAACTCTCCTGTGCTAGTAGTAGAAAAATGGAGTCTGGGTTATGATCAATCATTGTGTCTGGCGTTTTGTTCCGCCGGCCTGGGTCAGATGGTTATATGGGTTCGCCTTGCCGTAAGCCGAGATCGAAACGGGACTGGAGCCTTCTCGCATCATTCGATATGGAAACCAGGGCAAAGGCTGTGTGTCTGGCCTGCTTCGGGATGAGCTTGTAGAGGTTCCATGTATGCAGTAGCTCTTAGGTTTTGCAGGGGACGCTGGCTTTGGCTAGCAGCCGTACATAGGGTGTGGTCGAGGTTTCTGTCCCAGGGCTGGGCCACGAGGCAGAGGAGACGTCAACGACAGGGCAGATGGGGACTCTTGTGTGGCCTCCACTCCACCACCATCTTCGAGATAGTTAGCCAGGGGTTTGAGACGGCCGAAGCTTGCGGATGCGACGATGTGCTCGGGATGCACCTCGTTGCGGACACCGATGGATATGCAGGCTATCAGACCCCCACGAACTCTGATTCTGGTCCTTCTACATCTCAAAAGTCAGCATGGCATAATGCCGGCGCGAATATGCTGTGTTTGTGTATGTGAGCTGCAAAATTGAAGGCGGCAACTAGCCGCTCGTTGAAAATGGGCTGAAGGAGCGCTGCGAAGCTAAAGATGGGTGCTTGGCGACGTTAAACTGGGTAGCCAATCTACGGCCGGGATTGGAGCACGGTGTTCAATGGTTCGAGGAGGCCAAGTCTCACCACCAACACGGCCTGTAGATGCTGTGTTCTTCACAATCATACACATTATCCCCCTTTCTGTTGCTGGTCTCTCCTTTGTCCTATAATGCCCGTCCTGCATCCGTCGGGTCTTGTGGATGCTCAATCACCTATGTACGCGAACTTCGGCTACAGTAGTATTAAGCTGCTGTTACCACACTAAAATACTGACCTGCTGTGCAGTAGAGTAAGATATGGTTCAAAAGGTGGGTAGGTATCTTATGCATGAGGTGTCGACCCAACCTGGAAGGCATCCAGCAAATTCCATAGACCGCGCTTTTTAATTCAACGTAGAGAAAAGTACTAGATTAAAAATAATAAGAAAGTTCTAATTTCTTAATTTATTTTTTGTTACAACCTAGCTATAATGTAATATTAACTATCTAAGAGGTTTGTATTTCTGACGACTTACTTTAGTGTTACTACCGGTATCACCCACGGTAGCAGTTGCGGTCCCGTCAACGTCTGCTTCTTCTGGGTAAGACCTCACTTCAGCGTCTCGTAAGGGCGTCATCGTCATGAGTATACACTTTGCCCTCAACTGAGAGAATAAGAAGAAGGGGGCTGACTATAGATGAACAATAGACCCAGTGCATCGACGTCAAGCCTTGCGAGGTTCACACCGTGCCTACTGAGAAGGTTGCTGGTGGCATCAGCGCTCAAGGACTGTGCTATTCCATGGCATACCACGGATGCGGCGGCCGTGTGACTGCTTCTAACACTATGATCCGTTGCCCCAATGGCTACTAAACGTTGTGCAAAACTGGGCAGAACGCGGTGGTGGTAATGGTGTAACCGCAACTCTGCCCTGTGTGGCTGCGCTATCCGGTGGCCTGGCTGATCTTGGTCTCCGGTCCTTCATTTATCTTTCTCACTATTCATCTATTTGTTCTCGCAAACAATTACCGAAATTTTGGCACCTTATCTGGCTTCTATATTGACTTCTGCGTTGTTCTCGAGCTAAATCTTTACACTCATTCCTATCAGGACGACTTATGACTCAATCGTAGTCAATACTTTTCCCCTAGGCCAAGACCAAGATATAACGCCATCAGTGACTTTTCGGCGCACTTGTCCAGAAATACGCCAGAGTATCCTCGGTTGTGTATGATACTAGGTCGTATTTGAGTTTAGAAAGAAGGGGACTTCGTCAATCGGTCGCCTGTTGCTAAATCTACGCACAACTAATTGATTCCGGGGGGTTTCGGTCATTATCCCACCGGCTATGATGTTGTTTCGATTGAGTAAGATCGCAGGTGTCTGGTCTCCTGAACTCTATTGTACAGCGCTACTGTCGGTCATATCCGTTCCAATCTATTTGGATCCTGGGTGTGACTCGCAGTTCCATTGTTATTTAAACATAGCATGACTCCTCATAGGCTCACATGTTGCCAATTCAACTACACTCTCGGCTCATATCTTTAGGTTATTTCATATCTCAGACATTGCTCAACTTTCAGCACCAATAGCAAGTTTCTTTACTAAAGTTCTGATTGTATATCACTTACTCGAAGACTCGTAACCTCACATTTCAAGCTCAAAATGCGCTTTCCTATCTTTGTTGCCCACGCAGGCCTTGCAATTGCCGCTACGGCCCCAGGCTGCCACTTTTGGATCAGAGAGATTTCTACGGGCCAGAATGTCGGTCAAGGCTGCGTCGGAAAGGGCTGGACAACTTATCCTTGGGCAGCTAAAACCCGCGTCGGTGTCACGGCAGACCAGTCATGCAATCTCAAGACAGAGAGCACCACATACGCTGCTCAGTTCGATGGCGAATGCACCGCAACAGTACAAGGCAAATAAAATACAGTCTGGTGAGTGAATTAAATATCAAAACTATCTTTGGCTGGCGCTGAGACGTCATGATTTAGCATCCGAACAACGAAGAAAAATGACCCCCGTAAAGGAACGGTTGTATGGCGATGGGGGTGGATATTTGAGAGTTGCTAGTCATGATCACGCTTTATATGGCAAAGTCTAGAGTCAAACTCTTCACTAGGTGTCTTGTTCACGTCGACGATGTACTGCATGCTTTGCAAAGTAGTGACAGTTTCGAATAGCAAATAACATGGTTATGAATGAAGTTGTGAGATAGTGTACTGTCAGTAAAGATGATATCGAGCCAACGATTATCATTAGATACGTCAATCGTCTTGGTAAGCACTAGCAATCAAATTTCTTAGATTCTACACAAATGCGGTTAGGTGGGCAACTTACCAGCCAAACCCTTATAGAACGGGCAAATCTGCGCGTGAAGAAGTAGGATGGGGTTTCATAGGTCGGACATATAGTAGCATAGGCTTTGATCTCTCTTCCCAAAAATGTGCCAGTCGGACTCGATACGCTAAGCAAAACGCTCTAACCGCTTCGATCCGTCCAATTACTAAGTATGAGAGCTCCTGCAAAGCCGCAGACATTGTCATACATTAAAGAGGCTACAATACCTCTTCTCAGAGGGGGCGACGGAGGACCCGTTGATCTGTAATTTGTAGTGTTTTACGGCACTGATCTTAGCATGTCTGTTGTCTGTGGGCTTTCTCTGTATAGAAAGTGATATCGTTCTGTGAGACTGATTTCTGACAGGCAGGAAGTGTGGCGTATCAAGAAACGAAAAGTCCATTTCCACATTCCTCATACCGGAGATGGATCACTTCTCGGAATCAATGAGAATTGGCAGTCGAACGCATAGGAAAGTGATAATGTTACAGTAGCCATAGTAACTTCCCCAGTTTTGTACTGTAGCGGGTTTTCTAAACTGCCATTTTGAGTTGAGCGTGAGCTTGAAGCAAAACGTGGACATCGTGTAATCAGACTGTGTTCCGTACCTGATGAGTCATTTTCCTGGATAGCCAGGTCCTGTCGTTTAGAACAGTCTTATGTGTCTACAAAACCGGAATTAACGCACTAGAACTTGTTGTAGCAACCACGACTTCTCTATCTACGTCCCAACGTGACTAGAAAGTCTTCCTAAGTAAGTGGGCTGTATCTGGGTGCTCTTGTTGGCCGGCTTTGACTAGTATATGCGAGTCAGGATCGCTTCTGTTGGTGCAAGAACCCTGCCCGGTATTTTGGGAGCAAAAGGGGCTTCGAGACTTATCGCGTCTCGGGGTGACCACAAAATCCGGATTCAATTCCCTTGAAGGGTTGGCCATCTCCTACTATCACACCGGGTGCAAGTGGACTATAGCAAAATCACCTCCAGTTTTTACTAACCAATGCCTTTGTTGACAAGGCGGATGTACCAAAGCTGTGAAGCAAGTGATGGGATATCATTCGCCAGTAAAAGTACTTACGCAAACGCGGACTGATTTCAACTTGAACCCGATGGGGAATTGCTCGCCCTTCGGCATTGTCGTGATGACCGGCTTCATAATGTCGCGCTTACTGACGATCCGATGGTCTTGTCATCCGACGTAACATTAAGTTGTCTATGGTTATCTTATTATAAGCCTCTTTGCGTAATTGCGTATTCGTAGATGATGATAAAGAAGCCAACTCTTTTCAACACGCCATTTTACCCCAACCTGCATCGGACGGCTCATCAACAGCTTTCAAAGAACAGCTTGAATTGAATCATCTCCATTATGCTCCGTCTAAGCCCCGACGAGTCATTCCATTTCGAGTTGTTGCGACTCCTCGCCCACGCAACATACGGAGGTGCCGACGTTGGTGAGGTTCTCGCGATCGCTTCAGAAATCACTCCCGGCGACTTTGAGTCCTTCCACGATGCCTTCGTCAAGCGTGCAGAAAGAATTCTGGAGCAAGAAAATAAGGCAACCAATCCGATATCAATTCGCGACGCCATGTTCCGAGCATCTACCTATTATAGAGCTGCCGACTTCTACATCCACGGCGATTGGGAAGATCCACGCATCTTGTCTCTTTGGGACAAGCAGACGGCATGCTTTGACCAAGCAATCTCTCGACTTCCCATTCCCGGTTATAGGCGTGTGGTCAAGGGACCAGGCTTCGACATACCCGTCATCTTTTTCCCGGCACGTGGGACTACCGACGAGAAATTGCCGACCATAGTCCTCGGCAATGGTTATGATGGCTCCTTGGAAGAGATGTACCATCAGTATGGTGCTGGGATCCTAGAACGTGGCTGGAATGTTCTATGCTACGACGGCCCAGGGCAGATCTGTGCACGCCGATACCAAGGAATCGGTTTCACGCACGAGTGGGAAACTGTCGTCTCTCCCGTTCTTGACTTCCTGGAAACATTGCCAATCGTCAACATGAAGCAGATTGGGATCGTCGGAAACTCGATGGCAGGATTGCTCGCAGCCCGCGCTGCTGCTTTCGACCACCGCCTTGCTGCGGTATTTAGTATCGATGGATTATACAATCTTATGGATACCCCCGTCTTCGATGTTGAGAAGGGCTTGGCTCGATACTCGGGAGTCCAGGACTTTGCTGCAGCAGAGAAGATCTTCGAGGACCCGAGTGTACCAACGACAGCTCGCTGGGCCCTGTCTCATGGTTTATGGGCTTTCAAAGTCCGGACACCGGCAGAGTACTTGGAAAAAGCATCCCATTTCAACTTGAAGGGCATAGCCGACAAAATTCAGTGTCCTGTATTTGTTGCTGATGCCGCGGACGATCACTTTTTCAAAGGACAACCTGAAGCAATGCGGGATGCTTTAGGTGACAAAGCCCATTACGTTGTATTCACGGCAGACGACGCGGCAGGCGAACATTGCCATGTTGGTGCTGCAAGATATACTAATCAGGTCATGTTTGACTGGTTTGAGGAGAAGATCATCAAAACATAGGTCAAGATAGGCTTTCATTAGCCCCATGGTGAAGAGTTGTTGTCGACTGTCAGGCTAGCCAAAAACGCAGAGTAACCGACGTCTCGAAGTACCTTTGACAAGGAATTTTGTCGATGTTGTTGGTTTCTTTCCTGGTAGCTTTAGCCTTGTTGACTGAAATACAGAGATTCCTATGACAGGTGGTAATCGCACGGTTCAGATGCGGTGATGCATTTTCTGAGATCTGTGAGATTCATGACACGCTCCCGCACCCTCCCAAGTCCTTTCCTTGAAACTAATGATATCCCAACCTATACCCTATCCGCCAGTGTGAACTTTGGCCAAAACGACTAGGAGTGAGTCTTTACGATCGCATTGTTTTGAAAGAATGTACTTGATTTCCGTTTCCAATGCCCTTGGCAGCAAAATGCAAAGATGAGCTGAGCCTCTGGCTGCCCACCCGAGTCCTACCCCACCTCGAGTATGAAGATCATATGTGCTGTATAAAAGTTCCCGATGTATCAGACCAGCTTCTGGGTGTCTCTTTTCCACAGCACCATTAAGCCCATTTTTCATTCTAGCCCTTACCACAAAGGTGCGGCACTAAACTCATGTGTGGCTTCCCATCCCGCTGGAGCTACCCAAAGATGCCCTCAAAACCATCCACGATACTTTGAGAAAAACCCGGTATCAATACACTTGGCTCACATATTTATTCTTCCTCTGGGGCGAAACGGTCAAGAAATAGACATCAGGCCACACGACTGGCTTTCACCCTATGGAAATTCTTCATTTACCTTGACGGCTTTCGAAGGTACTGCGGTATACAGTTGCGGTCTAAGCCGGCTGCCACGATCTAAGGGTACATACATCGTCGACTGCTATCTCCGATACTAAGGACTCGAAGGACCTTGACTGCCACAACGCCTTCATCACATCACTCTCAAAACTTTCCCTCTATAATTGGGAATAAAAAGCCAGCCCATCCCCTGTTTCTTTCTCCTTTCCTTCTGCAGGCTCACCTCACCTCGAACAAACACAATCCACTTTCTACTCTTCATCTCATTCTCAGTTGACTACTGCGGCGATTCACTCACTTTCCACTTGCGCCTACTTCATCTCATATCTCTGGCTCCTATACAAAAAACCCCGAGATTGTCTTAGCTGCGGCTCTTTTCTCTCTACAACCCACCTTAACTTCTATTCCAATAGGTAATCAACATGCCTTTTATCGGAGCTACGCTTTCCTCTGCCCCAAGGGCTCAGGGGAATACCACAACCACTCCCCGTCGCATGCCGCTTAGCAATGTCCTTGTTTTCAACGAAGACAGCGCCTTTCATGAGGAGCAGCAGCCTTTCGGTAGCGACGACTTCACTATCTTTTGTGATGAAGAAGACATCAGCACTTCTGCGGAGCAACGATCTACCAGTAGCGGAGACTTCGCCATCTTCTGTGATGGCGAAGACAACGCTATCTCTGAGGAGCAACAACCTTTCAGCAATCATGACTTCACCATCTTCTGTGACGAGTCTGAAGAGAAATTTCGTCCAGCCAACGGGGACATCAACATCGGCTTCGAAGATGGATCGAGGTACACCATCCCAGAACTGCAAGGTACCGTCGGCGTCCTCCAAGAGCGACACCCCAACATCGTGGGCAGAGCAATCGACCACAACGGACACTACGGTCACCTACCCGCCACCATGACCAAAGAGCATGCGCCTGCCAACAGTGAAGTCTCTGCATCCCTTCACTATCTCCATCCAAACCCCGAACAGGGTGCCCCAGGCCGACACCTCACTCCCGAGCAAGTCGAACGCTCGGCTCGCATGCTCTCACTGGATAACGCCATCGACCAACTTCACGATCCCCTCATCTACGAAGATCGTCAGGTCCTTCGCCGCATCGTGCGGCTGCTGGATATCCGCCGCCAAGAGCTCTTGAGGTACGGCATCAGCGTCGAAGAGGATTCGCCGGAGGTTGAGCTGCCTGAGACCGTCGACGACATTGAAGACCTTGCGATGCAAGCCAGTGTCAGTTTCGATTACTCGTTTGTTCTCAGCGCTATTGAAGCCATCGATACTCTCGCTCAGAGTGTCTGGTTCTGCAATGAAGAAGAGCAGGAGTCGAACAAGGAGAATATTCCTCCTGAGCTCATGGGCTAGATGGAATGGAGAAAGATGATGCAGAGCATGAAGGCCTGCTGGGGAGGACAAACAATACAAAGGGACAGAGCCAGGTGATCAAGTTCTACCATTCTTGGCGACTACGGTTTGAAGTAGTCTCATGATATCACGACGAGCTTATGAGATACGAGCAATGAGACATGACTAGATGATTAGACGGGATTTTGCATCACGCAATTGGGATCGCTTGGAGTATTGGAGCATTGCATCGGCGTTTGGTCATTAAAAGCCTTGAATTCATAGACGAATAATTCTAATGTTTGCGCCTTGCATACGACAAGTTCTCCATGAATAGGCTGAACAAAGTGATGTCTGAGTTATCAAGTGAATGAGCGAGGTGAAGTTTGTGAGACATTCACTGACCAGAGAGTGAGTACGTATCTTTGGCAGGGTCCAAGCGCCGTTTCCCCTGAGGACCCCGCACTAAGCCTCTTCAGGCAAAGATCGCAGGTAATCCCATCCTGGAAATTGATGCTAATTATTGTTTGCCTACGGTATTGTTTTGTGAGGGGACGAGCTTCGCAACCCCGCCAAGTCACTCCTTGTCCGGCTTCACCAACTCCATCCCAGTGTCCTTGTCCTCAGAGATCCGGACCTCCAGCAGTCAACGCAGTTTCAAGTACTGATTCTTCTTTGTGATACCCCAAGTCTTTGTTCTTTTTTCCAAGGTATGAGTCTCCTTTGCCTCTCAATGCATCCCAGTATCACCTTATCTAATTTTGCCCCGCCTTGAATTTCACTGACCGCCTCCAGCAGACCGCAAACTCGATTGCAATATGTCAGACAACAAGGTCTATCGCGCCAGCACCACGGCACCTGTCAACATTGCCGTCGTCAAGTATGTTCTGCCAAGCTGCAACTGTATATTCACAAAGGTTCAATGCTAACAAACACAGGTACTGGGGTAAGCGCGACCCGAAGCTCAACCTCCCCACCAACAGCTCCCTCTCCGTCACCCTCTCCCAAGCCGACCTCCGAACCCTGACGACGGCATCCTGCTCCGCCAACTACCCCGAAGGTGATAGCCTCATTCTCAACGGCGAAGCCTCCGATGTCTCGGGCGCCCGCACACAGGCCTGCTTCCGCGAGCTGCGCGCCCGCCGCGCCGCCCTCGAGGAGAAGACCCCCTCCCTCCCGAAGCTCTCCAAGCTGCCCCTGAAGATCGTCACCGAGAACAACTTCCCCACCGCCGCCGGACTCGCCTCCTCGGCCGCCGGCTTCGCCGCCCTCGTCCGCGCCATCGCCGACCTCTACGAGCTCCCCGAGTCCCCCTCTGAGCTGTCCCTCATCGCGAGACAGGGCTCCGGCTCCGCGTGCCGCAGTCTGTTTGGCGGATATGTCGCGTGGAGAATGGGCGACAAGGCGGACGGCACGGATTCCAAGGCCGACCTCGTTGCCGAGGCGTCGCACTGGCCCGAGATGCGCGCCCTGATCCTGGTCGTCAGCGCGGCCAAGAAGGGCGTCTCGTCGACTTCGGGCATGCAGCAGACGGTCGCGACGTCGGGCCTGTTCAAGCAGCGCGTTGCCGAGGTCGTGCCGAAGCACATGGGCGAGATGGAGGAGGCCATTGCCAAGCGCGACTTTGAAAAGTTTGCCGAGGTCACCATGCGCGACTCCAACTCGTTCCACTCCTCGTGCGCGGATACCTACCCTCCCATCTTTTACATGAACGACGTCTCGCGTGCCGCCATCCGCGCCGTGGAGCAGATCAATGCCGCTGCTGGAAAGACTATTGCTGCGTACACCTTTGACGCCGGCCCGAACGCTGTCATCTACTACCTTGAGGAGAATGCCGCTGCTGTCGTTGGTGCTTTCTCCCCTGTCTTGGGATCCGTCGGTGGATGGAAGGAAGGCGCCAAGGATCTCAAGTCCTCTGTGGCCTTGGACGAGACTGTTGCCGGTATCATCCAGAGCGGTGTCAGCCGTGTTATCCAGACTGGCGTTGGCGAGGGCCCGATCAAGTCCGACATTTACCTTGTTGGCGAGGATGGTGAGCCGGTTAAGCGGTAATCTGTTCAGTCCATTTTTGGCGGCATCTAAACAAGCTTCAAGTTGCTCAAAAGTCCTCTTTGTGCGTATATAAACACTTAATTAAATACCACTTCGAATTCCTGCTAGTATTAGCGAACGTGCTGTCAGTGGTGAAGCATAGCTAAGTGTGAACACTTATCATGAGTGGCCCATCTCAATTCCCAGCAGCATGTCTGACCAGCTCTGAGTATTCCAGCCAAGCACGACACAGAGTCTACAAGCATCTGGGCAGGAATAAGATCATGAACTGGGATTGCAAGTAAAAACATCAGCGCCAACTCAGTGTCTTCGAGACTTTATTTGGAGAGATTGCTGGCTGACATATCGCAAGGCAGCATTTCCACGTCCTGAAAGTTCTCCCTTTTGCCTTCAAGGTGGGACCCACTTTTCTCATTCAACCTCACTCCTGCCTTCCTGCCACATCGCTGTTTCCTTGGCCATCCCTCTGCGAAAATTCTCAAACGAACAACAAACCACAGAAAAAATGGCAGGAGCCGAGGAGAAAGAAGTCCTCATTGAGGAAAGAGATGGAACCGGAAGAATTACCCACCGCTGGCTGCACAACACCGGCTCACAAAAAATAACACTTGTGCGCCAGTCTCACCAAAACACCATCCCGACTCTCACCACGGCCCTCGAGACCTCAACGACAGCTGGGCTCGCCAACATGCGTCAGATTCTCTACGACGCATTCCTGCCAATCGGCTACCCGGAATCGGTGACTCCTGATTACATTGGCTACCAGACATTCGACTCCCTCCAGGCCTTCTTCTCTACAATCACCGGCCTCCTTGCCAACCGGGCCATCCTTCAAGGCCTCGGAGTTGGCGACGCGTCGTCTTCCGCGACATACGCCCTGCTCCTTACAATCCTCAAGGATGGAATCTCTCGCGTCGCCACAATTGTCTTCGCCTACCGTTTCGGCCTGGTCATTGAGCCAGAGTGCAAGAGATACCGCTACCTTGCTGATATTTTCAATGATAGCGCCTTCTTCCTCGACCTCTTCAGCCCCTACTTTGACCCTTGGACCAAAGTCCTCGCTCTTGTTCTCGCAGAAGCTCTTCGCGCCATGTGCGGTGTCGCCGCCGGCGCCAGCAAGGCCGCTCTGTCCAAGCACTTTGCCCGTCGCAACAACCTTAGCGAGCTCAACGCCAAGGAGGCATCTCAAGAGACCGCTGTCGGCCTCGTCGGTCTTCTGGTGGGATCCATCGTTGTGCGCTACGTCGAGAGCAGGGAAGCCGTCTTTGCGCTCATGGTCGTGCTCGTCTTTGTCCATCTCGGCATGAATTACCTCGGGGTCCGCTGCGTCCAGCTCAACGTCCTCAACCAGCAACGCGCTACGATCCT